>NC_041061.1:24835267-25443581 GCF_900634775.1 Gouania willdenowi | reverse complement strand
AAAACAAGAATAATGATCAATACTAAAATTTGCGCAAGAATTTAAAATTTACTATGGGTTAACTATATAAATACACTATGTCCGGACATGGATTTTATGAAACAACGTTAGCTTTAGCCTTTATGCATTTATCGTATTTTGAGTTTGGGATATTTTTCAGGTGATTGAACAGATTAGTTGTTACCCTGCAAGACACATACACACGCCTCTGCTGCACACATACTGTATGACCTGAAGTCTACACTAGAGATGCTCATGGTAACAATAAAAAAAACTAAGACCGATTAATACTAACTAATTAGGTACTTACTCCACTCATGTGTGTGTGTTGACATGTGCAACACGACGGTCCTCCCCACCTCAAAAAAACCCCTAAAACTCCAGTTTTCTCGATTGCGGCTCCTTTCCACAGTAAGTTAATGGAGTATAACGTCAATATGTTGCCGAGTCCACAGGTTGCGTGAGGCACCGAGTGTGACACAACATGGAACAACAAGTGCGCACAGCTGACGTGACCCACATGAATCCAAACCTGGGCCGACCTGTTTGGAAACAGGCACTGCAAATTGGCTGGCGGCTAGGTTGACCGAGGATTTCGGTGTGAAGGCTGCTTGACCATGCTGCAGGTGAGGAGACGGTGCAAGCTCACGCAACGTTGCTGCGGGTAATGAAATGGTGAATGTGCCGAGTAATAAACACCAATGTGCTCCTTTGGAGTGCACACGGTCCACGAATGGAGCCAGGCATAAAGAGCCCTTCACTGAGAGGGCGCTCACATTGAAAGCAGCCGTAAAAAGGAAAAACGTGCCGAGCGCAGTGATAGAGCGTACACTTACATCAGAATCAACATGGAGGGACCAGAACTGATAGTCTATGGATGTACTCATACTGCCAGCTCGGGCGGTTTCAAGCTCACAGCAGATTTTTTTTACTGAGATTTATGTAATTTATTATATCAAAATAAAAGTGAATTAACTTTTTTTGGTTGGTTTGTGATTGCTGTACTTACTCTTATGGATGTAATATTTCGCCAAAATAATCAAGAGATTTACAGTATTTACAAAAAAGCATTTTCTTTAGAATATTTTTTTTTTAAAACACAAGATAATATCCTCCATTTTCAGTGCAAAGTCTTTGTAAAGATGGATAATGATAAATTGACTGAAGTCTTTCCAGAAAGTCTTTGAGTGTGAGCAGGACCAGAAGAGGTGTTTGCACTGTTTCCGGTCGGTTCCACAAAAACAACAACTCACATCAATGTCTCTTTTAAACTTGGTCATGCAATGTTTGGCTGGGTAGTACTTATGTAATATTTTAAAAGGCACTTCTTTTACCTTATTGGTGATCAGATACTTATTGGGGATTGACCAAACTTTTTTCCAGTTTATATCAGCTATAAAACTGTTCCAGTATGATTTAATGTACGAGATAGAAATGACATCCTTCTGAGATAAACTCCGAATCTTCTTGTTACTGTTTTTGGATTGAGTAAAGCAGATTATACCAATTTCTGTCACTAAAGGACTAGGGAGAGAAAAAGGGTGGGGCAAAAAGTTCTTTCTAAAGAGCATTTGAATACTTATGGATATGGCATCAAATAGAATGGCATATTGTTTCGGAGAGATTTCTCCAAAGCCAAAACTTTTAAATATTTCAAATAAATAGGACCATTCAACTCTGTTGAATGCTTTTTCAGCATCTAGAGACAGTAATGCTGTATCTACTGTATCTCTTTCTTCAAATATTATATTTAGAATTCTCCTGACGTTATGAAAACCTTGCCTACCTTGTACAAAGCCATTTTGATCTTTGTCAATAATATTTGGAATTATTTTCTCCAGTCTTCTGGCTATTATTTTACTTAAAATTTTTAAATCCTCATTTAGAAGACTAATCGGCCTTAAGTTTTCGCATTTGTTATTTGGTTTGCCCGGTTTTGGCAACAAAGTAATTAGTGCTCCCCTTAAAGACATTGGAAGGATTCCATTGAAAAAAGACTCCTAAAACATTTCTAATAATGCTGGCATCAGTCTATGTTTGAACATTCTATAAACCTCAATGGTGTCCCATCTGGTCCAGGGGTTTTTCCTCCTTTGATACTGTCAATAGCCATAGATAATTCCACCAAAGTTATGTATTTCTCTAGTTCTTTCTTAATAACTTCTGATATCTTGGGAATGTGAATGTTGTCCAGGAAATTATTCATTTCAGATGTGTTGACCTATTTCCAAACTATAAAGTTTTTCGTAAAATGTTTTGAAATTTTCATTTATTTCAACCGGGTCGACAACATTTTCGCCATTATCATTCTGTAATGAGGCTATAAGTCTTTCATTTTGAAGTTGTTTGATGCGCCATGCCAGCACTTTGCAAGGCTTTTCACCCTGATCATAAAATGTCTGTTTATGCTGTAATAAGCTTATAAAGTTCTTGTTGAAGATTGTTCGTTATATTGAGTTCTCAATCGGAGTACTCTTTGGTGGGTATCTTGAGAGCCTGACTGGTAGTATTTGTCTTCTAGTATCTTTATTTCTGCCTCTAATGATTTTGTTTTCTTGTAGGTTTCTTTAGCTTTAGCGCTAGTAATGTCAATTATTTGTCCCCTAATAAAGGCCTTAAACACTTCCTATCTGATACTTCTTGAAGTTTCTATCGTATTTGTTTCAAAATAATATCTAATCTGTTCATCTAAGAAAGTAACAAAGCCAGTATCTGACAACCATTTTGTTTTACAGTGGTATGCAAAAGTTTGGGCACCCTTGTAAATGTTCATGATTTTCCTTAATAAATAATTGGTTGTTTGGATAACAAATTCCAGTTAAATTTATCATATAGGAGACAAACACAGTGATATTTGAGAAGTGAAATAAAGTTTATTCGATTTACAGAAAGTGTGCTAGAATTATTTAAACAGAATTAGGCATGTGCATAAGTTTAGGCACCACAAAAGAAAAACAATACTTAATATTTTGTAGATCCTCCTTTTTCTGAAATAACAGCCTCCAAACGCTTCCTATAGCTTCCAATTAGGGTCTGGATTCTGGTGGGAGGTATTTTGGACCATTCTTCTCTGCAGATCATCTCTAGTTCAGTCAGGTTTGATGGTTTCCGAGCATGGACCGCCCGTTTTAAAGCACACCATACATTTTCAATAATATTCAGGTCTGGGGACTGAGACGGCCATTCCAGGATGTTGTACTTGTTCCTCTGCATGAATGCCTTAGTAGATTTTGAGCAGTGTTTAGGATCATTGTCTTGTTGAAAGATCCAGCCCCGGCGCAAACTTCAACTTGTCACTGATTCCTGGACATTGTTCTCCAGAATCTGCTGATATTGAGAGGAATCCATGCGCCCCTCAACTTTAACAAGATTCCCAGTGCCTGCACTGGACACACAGCCCCACAGCATGATGGAACCACCACCAAACTTTATTGTAGGTAGCAAGTGCTTTTCTTGGAATGCTGTGTTCTTTTCCCGCCATGCATAACGCCCCTGGTTATGCCCAAATAACTCTATTTTAGTTTCATCAGTCCACAGCACCTTGTTCCAAAATGAAGCTGGCTTGTCCAAATGTGCTTTAGCATACCTCAAGCGACCCCGTTTGTGGTGTGTGCAGAGAAAAGGCTTTTTCCGCATTACTCTTCCATACAGCATCTCCTTGTGTAAAGTGCGCTGAATAGTGGAACGATGCACAGTGACACCATCTGCAGCAAGCTGATGTTGTAGGTCTTTGGAGCTGGTCTGCGGGTTGACTGACTGTTCTCACCATCCAGCGCCGCTGCCTTTCGGAGATCTTTCTTGGTCTTCCACTTCGGGCCTTAACTAGAACTGTGCCTGTGGTCTTCCAATTCCTCACAATGTTCCTCACAGTTGAAACTGAAAGCTTAAATCGCTGGGATAGCTTTTTGTATCCCTCCCCTAAACCATGATGTTGAATAATCTTTGTTTTCAGGTCATTTGAGAGGTGTTTTGAGGCTCCCATGTTGCCACTAATCAGAGAAGATGCAAAGAGGAAACACCTAGAATTTTCCTACTTAAATACCCTGACTCATGATTGGATTCACCTGTGTATGGAGATCAAGGATCACTGAGGTTACCAAAACAATTTTGAGTTCCAATAATTAGTGCTAAGAGTATTAAAATCAATAAGATGCAAGGGTGCCTAAACTTATGCACATACCTAATTTTGTTTAAATAATTCTAGCACACTTTCTGTAAATCATATAAACTTTATTTCACTTCTCAAATATCACTGTGTTTGTTTCCTATATGATAAATTTAACTGGAATTTGTTATCCAAACAACCAATTATTTATTAAGGAAAATCATGAACATTTACAAGGGTGCCCAAACTTTTGCATACCACTGTAAATCTTCATTTGGAAATATCACTAGACAAATTGGGATCATAATAGACTAAAGAGTTTGGGGCATGGTCTGACAAGAGTATGGCATCATAGGAAACCTCTTTTATTTTACATTTTAGTAGTGTTGAAACAAACAAAAAAATCTATGCAAGAATACGACTGGTGTGTACCGGAGAAACATGAATATTTTTTTCCATTGGGATTATCTCCCCTCCAAACATCATTTAGACTCATTTCTTTCATGAAATGATGAATTACACCACTGCTTCTTGGATGTGACTGTCAACTCCCAAACTTTTGTTTTTTTGTGGATCCAAGGTGCAGTTAAAATCACCTGCCATAATATAAGCACCAGATAAAGAAGATATAGTAAGAAACAGGTTTTGAAAAAATGTGGGTTCGTCTGTGTTTGGAGCATATACATTTATCAAAACTAATTATTCCATGAGAACCCTCCCCTGAATAATCAAGTATCGCCCTGCCTTATCTATGATAACGTTTTGAATTTGTAGTGGAATTGAGCTATGGATCAAAGTCATGACACCCCTTGCTTGAGAGGTAAAGGGAACTGACAGAATTTTACCCTTCCACCTCCTCCTCACTTCAAGTTCATCCTCATGCGTTAGATGGGTTTCTTGAAGGAATACTATATTAGATTGTAATGTTTTGATCCTGTTCATAACCTGTTTGACCTTTTTCATTTTTTGTAGCCCTCTGCAGTTCCAGGATGTAATTCTAACCTTAAAATCAACCGACATATGAACCAACTGTTTTAAATCTTTCCAACACTTTCAGTAATTTCAAACTGAACAAAGAATTGAAAGAACAAAAATAAAAATAAAAAGATAATTCCCCCCCGCCATCGTTCATCCACCTGTCAGGTGTTCCCCACCTTCATACTGTATATTGGACCTCCAGAAAGCAAAAAGTTGTTCCACACAACATGAGGAACAGTATAGCTGTACTGATTCAAGAATCAAAAATAAAAAAAGACTAACAGATTAAGTGCAACTGCTCTGCCACTGCCATTCAGAAATGTATTTTAAAATAACCCAGCAACAAAACCGCTCCACATTTGCTTAATTAAACAGTACATATTAAACCAGAGAATTGTACCCTATCATAGACAGGGGATGAAGAGCAAACAGAACCCAGTAAAACAACTTAACTAACTTTCACTGTACTCTCCACTCCCCTCCACACTGTATCAAAATATCAGTACAATGTTCATTCAGTTGTTCAGAATTACGTTTATGACGGTGTCGTCGGTTGTCAATACCTACATCTTGATGATTATCCGACTAATTCTTTTTAACAAACCGTTCGGCTTTGTCGGCGCTGCTGAAGATGTGTGAGCGCTTCTTGTAGGTGTAGGAGGGATCATACCGTACCGGAGCCCCATTGAACGGAGTTGTTGTCTCACTTCCTCAAACTCTTTTAGCTTCTTGTGCGCCTCCGCCGTCGTGTCTTGGTAGAACCACACCGGCTGATTCTTGTAGAGGATCTGCCTTTTCACCCGCGCCGCCCTCACCACTGCTTCTCCGTCTTTGTAATTCAGAAACTTCAAACCCGTCTGGTTGCCAACTCTCCAGAAATCCACAGGAGTCTTCGCCTTCCGCACCCTCAGGTAGATTAACGAGCCGTACATTGGAGCAGCGCAAACGAGTTTCCAGGTCCAACACACTCTCTTCCAAGTCTTTCTTTTCCCCCTCTAGCATTTTCATCTTCCCTTGGAGCGTTGTCACATCGTCTTCTGTTATTGAGATCCTCGTCTCTGCCTGTGTGAGTCTTTCTGAGCACTCTGTAATGTCTCTCCTTACACCTTCAATCGTGGACATGATGTTGTCGAATTTGGAAGAGACCTCAGTCTTCATAGTGTTAATAGCCACCAGTATTGTTGTCAAAGAGGTGCCGGACTCTTCCCCAGCAGTAGTAGTGTTTCCCTCCGGCTGTTTCTCGGGACTGGAGCCAGCAGCGGGGCAGATGCCCGCGCTAGCTTTCATGTTAGCGGCGAGCTTAGCCTTAGCGGATGAAGTCGTGAAACTCATCAGGTCTGTTTGATGTGTCCGGCCGCAATTTGTCTTTCTTTGTTTCATCAGTGTTTACTTGGGCTTTGACGTTGCAGTTGAGCTGAGAGGCGCTTAGAATGAAGCTTTCAGAAAGGATTTGAAGGGTTGAGTAGCATAACAGTCTTACACGCGTCTACTCAGCAAGCCACCATAACCGGAAACCTCTTTATTTATTTGATAGTTGAAAGCTTTGTTTTCCTCTATTTAACACTGAGCGAGGAAATTAAAATCAGTTTGTTTATATGCTGGGATATTTGGCAGACTGCTTTCAAACTAGTATCATATAGGGATCAACCGATATGGATTTTTTTTCCCATCGCCTTAGCCGATGACCGCTTGGGACTGCCGATATTTGGAGCCAATACTACTTTTTTGCTCCTTCAATTTACATTCATTCATAAAAATTACACAATGGTGATAACAAATGGTACAAGTCTCATTCTTTAATAAAGGAGCATTTATTGAAATTAACAAAGGTGAGGTAGAACGACACCAAATAAAAAAATATTTTACTAATAAAAACAGATGATCAAGAACAAGTAAAAAATGATTGCGACATCTCAAGAAATATTATGAAAGAGAACTGGTCGTCCTTGTCCTGAAAATAGCTTTGACAAAAGTTGGTCTGACTGAAGATATATTTTATTAACAGGATTATTGAGTATAAAGATAAATAATTATAATATTAAACACAAAAAGAAACCATGAATAATAGTCCATTCCAACATAAATTAGCAGAGGAAAATAATGTGATGTCAGATGCGCATTAAGCAACAAACTGTTCAAGTTTCTGTTCTAAATTGCATCGACATTAACAGGAATAAATATTCAAACAAGTAGTAAACTGCTTCTCAAAGTTTTAAAAATTCTCCTTCGCAGCGTAGAGTGAGAAGCAGAGGGATGGAAAGAGAAACACACATGCGCGCCAAACGTCCAGCCAGCTGCTCTTTAAATACAACAGCGACAACAACACATGGAACATCAGCTAAGTTAAACAGTTAAAAGATGCCTTGAAAGTTTAAAACTTGCCGTTGGGGTTGAAGAGCTTCCTTCACGCTCTGCTAGTGGGGGAGGGGCTCTGATCTCTGCAGTCTCTTTTTCCAGCAACACGGAGCAGCCACTCTGTTAATAAAGCGGATCGGCGAACGTAGCAGCACGCATCAGCATGCATCAGCCTATACCGAAACAAGTAAAACACGCAAAAATCGGTCGATCACTAGTATCGTATAAATCACACTAGGATATAAATCGAAAAATCAATAGATAAGATTCAGTAGGTTTAAATGACATGTTTACTCACTAAGTAGAGCTGCTGACTGGCTGAAAGATGAATGGATAACTTGCTCTATCATAGTAACCCCTATAATTTCTAATAAATAAAAAAGTAAATTTTTGTCTGTTCGTTTCCGAATAAACAATCCATTTTTTTTTAAAGGAGAAAGGGGAATAATAACTCAGAAAAACATGTACACATATCAACATCAAAAGCAGAACTTACTTGTAAACTAATCAGATACAAGTGTTTATCTCCATCCTGGCCACTGAGCTGTCGAGGCAGTGTGATGCTTTGGTCAATGTTCTGCTGGTAAACTTTGGTTCCTGACATCCATGTGAAAGTTATATTGAAGTTCAGGGCCTACTGAAGCCTAATGCTATGTCTTATGGGGAACATATTTAGAAACAAATATTTCAAAAACTTTATTTTATTCCATCTCTGAGTTTAATCTCTAACTGTTGTGCAGGACACTGGAGGCCAGAACAATGTGAGACCCCTGCACGCTCAAGAGGAAGAAGCTTGCCGAATACAAAGAAACAAAAGAAAAACTTCAGCCACAGAGCAAAGAGTTCAACAGCAGAGTCAACCTAAACCCAAACCATATACATGTGACTCGTGTGGGAAGACGTTTACCTTTAAAAGATACCTCACTGTTCATAAAAAAATCCATTCTGGAGTTAAAATGTTCAGCTGTGATGAGTGTGGAAAGTCTTTTACCCAGAGTTCTACATTAAAAACACATCAAGTAATTCATACTGGAGTAAAAAAGTTTGAATGTAATGAGTGTGGAAAGGCTTTTACTCAGAACGATAGCCTAAAAAGGCACTGGCTTGTTCACAGTGGAGGTAAGCTGCACACGTGTGATGAATGTGGGAAGGCCTTTACTTTGAAAGGAAATTTATTACAGCATCAACGTATCCACAGAGAATTAAAACCGTACAGATGTGAACAATGTGGGAAGGCTTTTACACGAAGATCATACTTATTGATGCACATCAAGATTCACTCAAGAGCAGAGTTGCATCGCTGTGACCACTGTGGGAAAACATTTAACTTCAAACAAAATCTCATCAGGCACTTCAGATCTCACACTGGACATGAAGTGTGTCACTGTGACCAGTGTGGAAAGGTTTTTCCATCATATCAACAGTTTGAAATTCATCAAATTAGTCACTCATCAGAAAAGCCTCACAAATGTGATATATGTGGCAAAACCTACAAGAGGAAATCTGACCTTATTCGCCACAAACGAGTTCACGAGAAGAGCAGTTCTTCTGCCATTCACTCACATCTTTGTGTGGATGGAGACATGGAGCAGAGATCATCTTCAGATCGCAGCAAGACATGGATGGTAACTTTACCTTCTAGGTCCAGTGTTGGACTAAAAAACCTGGAGATAAAGCTGCACCGGATTCCAACATAAACTTGCTGTCAGCTGGGAAATGAACACCAATGTCGGACTTGGAAAGTGTGTTAAAATTATTTTACTTTTGTCTTCATTGGTCATCACGTTTTCATGTTGATTTTGTTTAATTAAATCTATTCTACCAGTGAAATGTTTTCTTGTTAAAGTAAAATCTGATGCAAGATTATGAGCATCAGCAGCACTCCAAGGCAAAGAGAAAAGTGAACTTAACTAGTGTAACTTTCCCGACATGTTTCAGTGAGGATAGTCGGCACAACTGGGAAAGAGTGGAAAAAATTATGGGATATGGACAGAGATGTGTGGCAGAAGGTTTAGCACATATGTGTCAAATTTAAGGCCCGAGGGCTAAATCTGACCCTTAAGAGCATCCAATTAGGCCCGCAGGAGAAAGTGAAAATGGCAGAGAAAACACCAATGCACCTGAAACACTGAACACTGAATCTCACCAATATTTGCAGGGGCTCAAAGTTTTCACGGTGCTTTTATCGCATGATTGCAGTTATTTTCAATGTTAAACTTTTTAAACAACTATACATTTTTACAAAACCCTTACATTTTCCACAAAATATTACATAATATTTCCATTAATTTAATAGAAATTGGTCACAAAACAAGGAACTTTAAAGTGATCCTGTTGGGACTGATATCTATCACTTATTACTTGGATATGGTTGGTGTCTTGCATATTTTTAATTTTATGTACTGTATACGTAGAATTGCAAACTAGGGCACAATAATGTTGAAAATACTTTTTCACAGCATAAAATATGGCCCACTTAAGATCAAACTACTTCGTATTAGACCCCTGAACTAAAATTAGTTTCACTGTTTCATTGCACTTTTTTTTTTAATGAGATTCTTTAAAATGTGTGTTATCACTCCTTCATTCCATCATTATGCTCTATAGTTGTTTTTCATAGTGTTCTGAGCAAAAATATAGTTGGACAAAAAAGGCGACTTGGATTCAGAAAAAATGTCAGAGTTTTTTATTCAGTGTCTGTTTTATGTCAATTATAATCTGATATGTCTTGCATAGAATAAGATATGGGTTTTAGATTATTTGGGGGGGTATTATGTAAAATCGACTTTTTCAAGATTTATATCATGTTACTGTTATTTCCTCATTAAAAACATGCCTGGAGCGTTGCCTTGGTTCATTCATGTATGTTTGAGTAATCTTTAAAAACTCTGACGGCATCCATTTTAAATGTATATACGCCTGAGTCCTCCTAGGAATGCCCCCATCTCCTCGAGACGCCTTGGACCTTTCGTCACCAGCCGAGTTACCGCTCCACAGCAGAGCCCCTCCCACTCCTATCCTCTTCCTTAGTTCAGCCCACAGCACCCGCCTCCACAGATTTAGCTTTTCATTTACTTATTTTAAATACTTTTGTAAGAAATTCATGGCTTATGCTGTCTGTACACATTAATGTACGCATTAAAATAAAAATGTCAAAAGTCGTACCCCTCCAGCTCTGTCAAATCAGCTATAGTCACAGCTGATTTTTTTTTTGTTTTTTTAGTCCTGCTTGCTCTCAGAGGAGGAGGACGCTATTTTTCCCTCTCCCTCATATTCCCTGCTTGCTGCTCTTTTGTCTTGTTCAAATCTAACAGGAGCCTCTATCAGCATCCCGATCCTGAATCTAATCATGGAATTGATTATCTGGTCTTTCTTTGCTTTTGGTCAAATTTTTCTACTAGAAGGACGGTCAATGGGAGAGGTTGCAAGTCCTGAGGACGTGGAAGACGTCCACCACCAGATTGGAATTTATGATATTTGGTCTTCTGCTAATTGGATCTGGAATTTAACTGATCTATCGCAAAATTGGATTACGTTGGCAGCACTATTAGAAGCTGCAGTTAACAACGAAAGGAGAAAGAAACTTTAAGAGAAGGATAGTTTGTCTCACAGGAAATGGCCACACTATTGGATTACTTATTGAACTGACCAGGAACAGTAGGGCTGGCAGCCATGTTATGGCTAGCCCATCTCAAAAAACACCTTCTCTATTCTCATTCGGTCCCCCCCTGAATGAACAGTCTGTGGTCTGTTTTCTTCTCTCCAAACTCTCCAAGGACGGAATGTTAAGACGCTCTGACCTTACCCTCACTTATCATGTACACCTGGACCCGGCTCTGCCAACAAACTCTCGAGGTCATCTCCCTGTGAGAGTCAGAAGCAGAGTCTGAGTAAACAAGGCTTATCTCAACGAACACTGTCACTCCTCCTACATCACTACATATCCTGTCTTTGTCACCGTCTCCTCTGGCTCCAACCCTCCTCCTTCCCAGCGGTTGGCAGTAGGAGGCGTGCCATAAGGGCAGGGCCACACTGTGGCTGACCTGTGAACTACCCATCCTAAATATCCAGTCCCTGTGCTAACGTGCTGTTGTATTGAATTGTATGTTGTGTTTTCATTGCAATGTTGGCTGAAGAGTTTTTTTCATGATCCCAAACTCTGCCCCTCTCTACAATGGCCTAGTTTGGTTTTTGCCTTTTTTTTCTCCTCTTCTTCCTACCCATTGTTTCATATTTCTCATCTAAGAAACGGAGTGCTGCTCTTGCTGGCTGCTCCCCAGTACTCCTGTACCTGTCCCCCATGTGATATGTTGTTGTCCTTCATGTTTCTTGGTCGGTATGTAACTGAAACTGAATTTCCCCTCGGGGATTAAAAAAGTATAATCAATCAATGAATATTCACTAATACGAATTTCACGGTGGAACAAGGGGGGAAACGAGCAAATACATTTCACTCAATGTGAGGTGGAGGTATTAATTGTTGAGGTGGACACACACATTACGAATGATAGAAAGGCAGATCGTGTTGCATTGCCTCATCAGACTTTGACAGGTGAAAAATAAACGATCACACATAAAAGCGGAGGAGAAAATATGGATTACTCTCAATAGGAAGATCATCTGTTCAACAGGTGGAGGAAAGAGCACCGGAGCTCAGCCTCACAAAAAGCTGGAGGATCACTGAGGATTGGGGATCCCCTCTGTGTAACGGAGGTGGAGGACACACACAGATGCACTATATATGCGCCAAAAACCAAAGATTAAACTCCGCAGAAGCTCGTCTTCCTCCCACTGCAGCCTCGTCCTCACGGAGGGTCTGCCTACAGATCTTGCTGGTCTTTGAAGATCCTCTCCCTCCTGAGTCTCCCGTGCACCTCATCCTCCAGCAGTGCTAGATAAGCCATTGTGCATCTTTACACAGTGTGTTCCTTTTTATAACAGCTACAGGTGTTGCAGCCAGTTGATCATCAGTTTGGCGCAATGATCATGTGATTTTGATTAATACAATTGTTATTAATATAAAACTGTATTTGTTTGTGCGTGCACATCACTCACTCCCTGGGGTGTCAGTATCATTTTTTCCTCCTCCATTTTTGCAAATGCATCCTTCATATAATACGTGTTGTGAAAAGTGCAATGTGTTTGATTATTTCACATATGTATATTAATTTCATAGAGCTGTCTTTAATTTCATCCTTCTCCTGTTGGCGTCGGCATTCCCGTTTCTCATGATGTTGTGCGTACGGTAGGGTCAGAGCTGCCATGGAGGTGCACACATTATCGTGCCAGGTTTTTTTCTTTATAAGTTCCAAACTTTGCTTATTTGTGGCATACGCTTTCTTTTGTACGTACGCAGCATTTATAAATGAGGCCCCTGGGGCCTCATTTATAAAAGTGTGCCTAGGTAAGCACACTTCAGTTGACGTACGATGAAAACCAGGAAGTGCGCCGAAAACAGTGTTGCTGCAGAGGAAAATTTCTTTTTTTATGTTTGCTGCATTTTCCCAAAAAAAAATGGCTAGCATAATTATTTGAGTAAGCTGTAGAATTTTACTATGTGCCTAAAAAACACACCTAAGCACACTTCAGCTGGTATACGATAAAAAACAGGAAGTGCGTACACGTTTTTTTTTTTTTTTTTTTTACGATTTATAAACAAGGGCGCACGTACGTCCCACGCCTTTTTCTGTTTATAAATCACAATCAACTCGAAAGTTCTCGCACGTGAGGAAACACCTTGCTCCGCCCATACGGTGCCTATAAAAGGCCGAGGTGGTGGCCTGTGTGTCTTCGTGAACCAAGGTTGTTGCATTATCTGTGTGGCAGTGAAGAGTAACTGCTCTGAGGCAATAAAACGATTGACTTTTAAATGTTGGCCATACTATCTTCCTTGTGAGTTCACGGTGGTGTTTGTCTTGGCTGTCCACATCGCTTCGGGAGCTAATTCTAACGAGGAACTGTAGGAGCTGCAAAACAGCATTAGCTTCCTTCATAACAAGCATCCGGATGCGTTCTATGTGGTTGCTGGGGACTTGAACCTGGGCCTCTCCGACCACTTCTCAGTCCTGCTCGTCCCTGCCTATCGTCCACTGCTCTGTTGCTCCAGGCCAGCAAAGAAGACCAGGACTGTGTGGTCCAGTGATGCTGTTTCGGTGTTGCAGGACTGTTTCCAATGGACAGATTGGAGTGTCTTCAGGAAGGCAGCTGATTGTAAGGGGAAGGTGGATCTGGAGGTACATAAGCAAGTGTGTTGAGGATGTCACCATCACCAGGACTGTGACCAACTACCCAAAAAAGAAGCCCTGGCTGATCGTGGAGAATGTGCTCTGCTGAAAGCCAGGGATGCTGCGTTCAGGGCTGCTGACCCACTGACTCTCAGGGAGAGCTGGAGAGAACTGACTGCAGGAGTGTTGAGGGCCACAGCCACATAGACCCAGAAGATCCAGAGTCACTTATGTATATATATAATTGTTATGCAAGATAACCAGCACATGCTCTGAACAAACTGTTGGTCATGTTTCAGGCCAGCCAACTATATTAGTCTTTATTGGTCCTATACAAGAGAGCTTTTAACCACACAACAGGCCAGTGATGAATGCATTTCCTATGTAGTAATTTGAACCGTCTAACTCAATCATCCACCCATCCATTTTCAGACATGCTTGCTCCTCTTTCAGGGTCTGCTGGTTACTATCTCCAGCTTTCTTCAGGCTCTAGTTAGGGGTACACCCTGGACAGGACGCCACTCCATCGTAGTCTAACTCAATCAGAAATATAAAAACTCATTCAGGGAGATTAACATCACTGCTTACGTCCCCTAAATTAAACAAAGGTTCTTGGCACCTTTTGTGAGCGATTCTTCTAGTCTTTTTCAGTTGTCCAAACACCAACTCGTTGGGTCAAATTGGTGTCCCTATCACTGTAGTCAAGAATCACAAGAGGGTTGTGTGTCACAATTACTCTCAAGCACCCCCAGACCTGGATAAATATATATATTTTTAGGAGGCTTTAACTCCAGGGTACCACAGTCTAAATAATAATTGAAAGAGACAATACACTTATTTTAATAAGAAACAAATTCAGCACCTTTTGGTTTTTATTAAGAAACAAACTAATTTCACAATCAAAACTTAAGTACAGTGCAGAGTGTAGGAAACGCCTGCAAGGGGTTACCAGACTGTAAAAATATTTTTCTACAGTTTTCATGTACATTTAATGAGTGGCACAATTTTAAGAAATCAAATTCCCTCAGAAGAAGTGGAATTGGTCTGCCTTTAGTCAAGCCTCATCCAACACACACACACACCACTGCTGCATGTACCAGAGTTTAGGCACTTGGGAAAAAAAAAACATTCCCCAGGGTCTAGAAAAACTTAATATTCACTTGTGATCTCTTGGTTCAACAGCAAACCAGTGATCTCAGAGCTGTCCTCCAGTCCCACCTGGTGAACAGAGGCCTTGGTCTTCAGCAAGACTGCATTTTTTGGATTTAATGGCATAGTTTTGCATTTATTGCTGCAAAAAATGTTTAAACAGTGAGTCCTTGGCTCAGAGCATAAGCCACAATTTTTTTTTTTTTTTTAAAGAACAGAATAAAATATAGACATTGAACATCTACTCAGTAAATAACCATGTTTTCTTAAAAGCATTAAAAAACACAATCTGAACAAATATTGTCTTTTAAGCATACAGTGCTGTAAAAAAGTGTTTGCCCCCTTCCTGATTTCTTACTTTGCATGTTTTCCACACATACATTTTTCAGATCCTCAAACAAATTTAAACAATAGTCAAAGATAACTCAAGTAAACACAAAATAGTTTTTAAATGAACCGTTTTATTAATGAGGAAGAATAAAATATGGCCCTGTGTGAAAAAGTGTTTGCCCCCCAGTTCCTGTTAAAACATAACTGTAGTTGATCACGTCTGAGTTTAATTTCTGTACCCACACCAAGGCCTGATTACTGCACACCTGTTCAATCTAGAAAACACTTAAACAGGACCTACATGACAAAGTGAAGTAGACCAAAACATCCTCAAAAGCTATAGACATCATGCCAATAGCCACAGATATTTAGGAACAAATGAGAAAACAGCCGACACTATTTCAATAAAAGCCTTAAAAGACATGGATATAATGAAAAGAGTGGATGGACAGAGGCATAAACATGCAGACTTTCACACGGACACACACACATTTATTAAACACACACGGACCTCGGTAAATGGAACAGGCTTCACCAGTCGGCTGGCACTAGGACCCCGTACTGCATTCACAGGCTGTAATATCACCAGTTAATCATGTTACCTGTTGTTAGAGCTACTGTCTTTACCAGGGAGCAACTATTTATTCCCGGTGATTGTTTTTCAGAGTTTTCCTGGGCTTTTTACTGGTCATTCGCTCCTATCTCCCTTCCGCTCTGCCGGACCAAACTGAAACCGTAGCCAGACACACACACCAAAGACACACACGCCAAAGACACACGCACACACAAGTCGCGTTCTGAACGCATCTTATACCAACCCCGCGTAAACAAACAGAGCAAGCCGTGGAAACAAACTAGTGCGGGCATTTAGGAATCAAAAAAAAGAATCAAAATGCAAACATCTTCGTAACGATTCTGGAACCGGTTCTCGGTGCCCAACCCTAAACAGAACTGAAGTTAGCAAACAACTAAATGAGTGAGGCAGGGCCATCAAAGAAAAAACATAAGGCGTACCATCACCATCAAGAGTGGGAGACTGAGTATTTCTTCAAAAGTATAAAAGACTGGTGTGTGTGCTTGATTTGCGGGATCAGCGTTGCTTTTGGGAAGAAAGGCAATGTGGAGAGGCACTTCACCACACTTCATAAGAAGTTTGACCGGGATTTTCCTTCTGGCAGGAGCCTGCGGTCAGCTAAGGTGAGCGAGCTAAAAGTGAGATTGCAACGGCAGCAATCCTTCACGAAACCAGTGAAAGCAGTTGAGGCTGCAACTGAAGTGTCATTCAAAGTGGCCCATCATTAGGCAAAGAAAAAAACTTTTTACATATGGGGTTTTTGTCAAGGATGCAAATGACTCTCTTGGCTAATTCTTTGTTCAAAGATCACAAAAGTTCAAAATCTATCTATCTGATTTAATATTGGGCGGTAATGCTCCTTGCCTTGGTTGCCAACCACCATAAAACTACACAGAAGAAGAATCTGATTTAATAAAACACAAATATATTTTTTAAACAATTGCTTTTCATACTATTTTCTTTCTAGCAATAGAAAGAGGGCCCCCCCTCAAATCATGAGGGGGGGCCTTGAGAAAGAAGAGTAGGACATTCATGCAGGAGCAGCATGGCAGCACAGCATTTCATCACCACCTCTGCACCAAGTTTGCATTCAGTTTAGATAGTTGTGTTATTTATTATTTATTTTATATGTTAATTATTTAATGAAGTATTTCTTTACTGATTTGTCATCCTGGACTTCATTCATCATCATTCTGGGGACAGGAGGCTTAACAATCCTTCTTGCCTAGGACCCCCAGGGGGTCTAGAAAAGCCCCCAGGTCTTTTGTGTTTGCTTGTGTAATCTTTGACCAATGTTTAAATTTGTTTTATGATCTGAAACATTTAAAGCAGAACTAAGTAACTTGCGCTTAGCGCTTCCCCTAAAGGTCCCTTTTGGTTATGTCACTGTCATAAATACTCCACACCCCCCGAGGCAGCAGCTCCTCCCTCCCACTACAGTGAGACGGGCAGCGGGAGGCTTCCTAAATCTACTAGGGCAAAATTAAAGCGGTTACCTTCTGAAAAAGCCTACTTTCTGAGTGAACACATCCTTTAGTAATTCCATAAGTTGACCATTTATACCGTGAAAGCGGCGCTGTTGATAAGTGAAGTGATCAGCCAGTTGTCTCCCCCGTCACCCTGCTGTGCACACACACACACACACTTCCCTGGTAATTATGTCACTGGAGCGAGGAAGTGACCAAAAATACCACTGTGTTTAAGCGACTCATCACGGGCGATTGATGTGACTGCAGTCGCGTTCGGTGTGGACGGACCTTTACTGTGTATTGGGCTGTTGTAAAGCAGTACGTCTTGTCGCGAGAACAAGAACAGAGCTGCGAGACTGGTATCGGTCTGGAGGCAGGGAAAGTTGCAAGCATGGTTTTCTGGCCAGAGACAGCAGGGGGAGGTGAAAGACCCCCAATCACTGCATAAACACTTGTATTACCCTCAGAGGAACTACGAGAAGGATTTATTAAGGTGAAAAAGTTACTTAGTTCTGCTTTAAGTGTGGAAAACATGCAAAAAAGTAATCAGGAAGGGGGCAAACACTTTCACACCACTGTAAGTCTGTTCAGTAAAAACAAAAAAATTCTTATCCAGCAGAGATGTTGAAACCCAGTGCTCTCTAAATTGTCACCAGTCATGCTGAATTAGGTTCTCTAGCATGAAGGACGTTTGGAAAATTGCAGAAACTAAATTGTATATTGTGATTTATTTAATCACAATATACAACCATGTACAATAATTTGATGCATTGTACCAGTTAGCTTAAAGCTAATTTACATCTACCCAAGTGTCTTCAATAGACATCATTTGTTAGGAGGAAACAGAGTAAATGGATGTGTTTGCTCTCTGGTTGATTGTTCAGGAGATGATCAGCTGACTCATACCCCTTCAGTCAAGTGCTTGAGCAAAGTTTTCACACTGTGCTCTTTTCTTTGCCACGTCAAACACACATTCATGCACACAAACCATTTCAAATAAATAATATCGACCATGTGTTTGTCACAATTAACAATAAATGTAGAAAGATACACAGTAAGAAGATAGACATTCATGTAGGGCGTGCAGTAAAGGCAGACACCCAACAGTCCTAAGCCCTAGGATCGACTCGATGTGTCCAGGTAACTTTGCAACTTCTTTACAGTACTTCTGTCCAGAGAGCACAGGTCAAAGTCAAACGTAGTGTTTGTGATGTGGAAGTGTCCTGTTTCTTCAATTAGATTTACAATCTGTAAAAGAAAAGACAGGAGAGCTGATTATCAACATGCCGACAGGGAAGAGCACTCCACTGTCACAGCTCTCACTCAAATGACTGAGTGGCTGCAAGAAATTAACAACAGACAACTTGTAGGAGCAGTATTATTAGATTTCAGCTATTTGAAAAACAGAAAACAGACCGTCTTATTTAATGGAAGTTTGTCTGAGGTAAAAGTGATGGACTGTGGAGTCCCACAGGGAAGTAGTCATGGTCCATTGCTATTTTCAATATTTACTAATGACCAACCATCAACTGCTAAAATTTCAATGTATGCTGATGATTCAACAATATACATAGCAAAACCCACAATATTTGAACTTAGTGTATTAAATCACGGGCCCTCAAGCAGTAGTGAAATGGATAACCATCAATAAACTCTTATTTTGACCATATTAAGGCAGCACGAAGTCCATATCAAACCAGTGTAAATCACATGCATAACTGTCTTACATGGTTAAAGGTAAGGAACATATTTAAAGTCTCATTACTTGTTTTTATTGGGAAAAATTCAGCAACTCAACAGCCAAGGGTTTTAAACTGATGAACACAAATACAAAACAAGGCATGCTACGGAAGGTAGATTCACTCTACCTAAAGCAAAGAAATGAAAAGTACTGTGATGGGTCATGGTGACATGGAATGCTCTTCCAAGACAAAGTATTTAATAAAATAACAAATTTAAATTTAAAAAAAATTTGGAACTAGGTCCGACTCTATGAATGCTGTTTTTGTTTTGTTTTGTAAATTGTTTTAGTTTTTGTTAGCTTTGTTGTGTGATGTGATATATGTAATTGTGTATTGCATGAATGAGTCAATTGTATTGGGTGTGGACTCCAGGAAGAGTAGCAATGGCTCTAGCCAAAGCTAATGGAGATCCAGATAAACAGATGAGAAGTGTGGGTTGCCCGAGCAGGATTGTATTTTTGTTGCAAATGTGATAATTGTCTGTTTATATTATTTACAATTTACTGTATATATCATGCATTTTTTAAATTGTATTTTTATTGTGTAAAGCACTTTGGTCAACTTTGGTTGTTGTAAAGCGCTTTAGAAATAAAACTTGATCGATTGACTGATTGATTGATAGCAGGAAGGCCAGTGTGTAGGACAACTGTACACAACCCTAGCTCCCATGTCTCCCTCATCAAAACTCCTCCCTCCTTCAAACTCAAGGCAAGGCAAATGTATTTGTATAGCACATTTCATACACAAGGCAACTCAATGTGCTTTACATGATTAAACAGTGCAACAGAAAACATTCAACAGCGTAAAATCTATAAGAACATTAAAGTCGGCAAAATTGTTTTTTGAAAATCATCAGCAAAATCATTTAAAATCATCAACAAATACATTACATCAACAACATGACCAAAGTTCTCCCTCTCAATCATACGCAGTAGAGAAAAAGAGTGCCTTTAACTTCGATTTAAAAATATTCTCATTGGATGCCGACTTCAGCTCTGCTGGCAGTTTGTTCCACTTCTTTGCAGCATAACAACTAAAAGCAGCATCACCATGTTTACTGTGAGCTCTGGCCTCCACTATCTGACCTGTGTCCATAAATCTGAGAGACCTGCTGGGTTCATACCTGACTAACATCTCACTGATGTATTCTGGACCAAACCCATTCACACATTTATACACCAGCTGAAGAAGTCTATTCTGAGGCTGACTGGGAGCCAGTTTAAAGACTTTAAAACTGGACTAATGTGTTCTGACTTCTTTGTTCTGGTTAAGACCCGAGCTGCAGCTTTCTGAACCAGATGTAGCTGTTTGATGCTCTTTTAGGGGATTCCTGTCAGAAGACCATTACAATAGTCCAGTCTGCTAGAGATAAAAGCATGGACCAGTTTCTCCTGATCTTTCTGAGTCATTAAACCTTTCACTCTGGAGATGTTCTTTAGGTGGTAGAAGCTGTTTTTGTGATAGATTTGATCTGACTGCTGAGCAGTTTACTTTTTCTAAGCAGTCACATAACACCTCTATGGGACCATAGTCATCAGGGTTAACTGATAGATATAGTTGTGTCATATGCAAAGCTCTAATAATCAACCTTAGAGTTCTGTAACATTTGTCGAAGAGGAAGCATATACAGGTGCTGGTCATATAATTAGAATATCATGAAAAATTAATTTATTTTAGTAATTCCCTTCAAAAAGTGAAACTTGTATATTATATTCATTCATTACACACAGACTGATATATTTCAAATGTTTATTTCTTTTAATGTCGATGATTATAACTGACAACTAATGAAAATCCCAAATTCAGTATCTCAGAAAATTAGAATTATTTAAAATTGATACAAAAAAAAAGATTTCTAGACATGTTGACCAACTGAAAAGTATGAGCATATACAGCACTCAATACTTAGCTCCTTTTGCTTGAATTACTGCAGCAATGCGGCGTGGCATTGAGTCAATCAGTCTGTGGCACTGCTCAGGTATTATGAGAGCCCAGGTTGCTCTGATAGTGGCCTTCAGCTCTTCTGCATTGTTGGGTCTGGCATCTCGCATCCTCCTCTTCACAATATCCCATAGATTTTCAATGGGGTTAAGGTCAGGCGAGTTTGCTGGCCAATCAAGAACAGGGATACCATTGACCTTAAACCAGGTACTGGTAGCTTTGGCACTGTGTGCAGGCACCAAGTCCTGTTGGAAAATTAAATCTGCATCTCCATAAAGTTGGTCAGCAGCAGGAAGCATGAAGTGCTCTAAAAATTCCTGGTTGACGGCTGCGTTGATCTTGGACCTAAGGAAACACAGTGGACCAACACCAGCACATGACATGGCACCCCAAACCATCACTGACTGTGGAAACTTTACACTCGACCTCAAGCAACGTGGATTCTGTGCCTCTCCTCTCTTCCTCCAGACTCTACCAGAAATGTACTTTCATCAGAGAACATAACTATGGACCACTCAGCAGCAGTCCAGTCCCTATTGTCTTTAGCCCAGGCAAGACGCTTCTGACGCTGTCTCTTGTTCAAGAGTGGCTTGACACAAGGAATGCAACACCTGAAATCCATGTCTTGCATACGTCTGTGCGTGGTGGTTCTTGAAGCACTGACTCCAGCTGCAGTCCACTCTTTGTGAATCTCCCCCACATTTTTTAATGGGTTTTGTTTCACAATTCTCTCCAGGGCGTGGTTATCCCTATTGTTTGTACACTTTTTTCTACCACATATTTTCCTTCCCTTCACCTCTCTATTAATGTGCTTGGACACAGAGCTCTGTGAACAGCCAGCCTCTTTAGCAATGACCTTTTGTGTCTTGCCCTATTTGTGCAAGATGTCAATGGTTGTCTTTTTGGACAACTGTCAGGTCAGCAGTTTTCCCCATGATTGTGTAGCCTACAGAACTAGACTGGAGACAATTTAAAGGCCTTTGTTTTGAGTTAATTAGCTGTCTTCAATATTGAACCTCTCCACAATATTCTAATTTTCTGAGATACTCAATTTGGGGTTTTCATTAGTTGTCAGTTATAACTAATCATCAACATTAAAATAAATAAACACTTGAAATATGTCAGTCTGTGCGAAATGAATGTATACATTATACAAGTTTCACTTTTTGAATGGTATTATTGAAACAAATCAACTTTTTCATGATATTCTAATTTTATGACCAGCACCTGTATATTATGAGTGCTAAATTCTCCAGGTGTTCAAAGGTAACAGATTTAACTTGTTGCAATGTACCAGTATTCTACAAGTTCTTAAAAAAATCAAAGACATGGGACCCTAACCCTTACTCTTTAAGTACGTTCAGTAGAAAGTACTTTTTTTACTTTCACTCAAGTAAGGGAGTAACATCAATACTTTTACTTTTACCAGAGTTATTTTTCATTCAAGTATCTATCCTTTTACTCTAGTTCTGAAGAATAGTACTTTTGCCACCTCTGAAGTGTTCCCAGCAGAATGATCCAGTGCTTCACAAACAACAAACTGGATCTCCAGCAGCCTAAATTTCCTCCTGAATTAAAAGAAAAGGCCTTAAGGAGTGTGACAGGAACAAGGGAACTGAGGGTGAAGATTGAGGAGGTGAAGCAGGCATACAGGCAGAGACTTCAACATCAGTTGCAGCAGGATGATGTGAACCAGGTCTGGTCAAGCATAGGCAAAATCACAAGCGTGGCGAGGAAGTGTGGACTCCAATTAGATGGGAGTCCAAGATCTTTCTATTTAATCAGGACAAAACTTGTGGTCCTGACAGTGTTAGGAAAATGTATTTTCTACACGAACTAGTTCAAAATTCAGCTCACAAGTTTGAAAATGAACTAATTCAGTTCATAGTTTATAATAAAAAAAAATGAACTAAGTTCTCAGTTCCAAAAATTAACTACTTCACAGTTATTTTTAAAGCCTTAAAATTCTGGCATTTCCCCATATTGAACTTAAGCACCCGCTAGTATGGGCTGAAATGGAATTTGATGTCAATTGTTTGGTTTGGAAAATGGCTACACCTTTAGGACTACTTGTCCTTTTTTGTTTGAATAATTTCTCATTAAAAAGACCACATTTTTTGGAATCAGCAGGCAGAGTTCACGTAAAAACGCAAAATTTTTCCCACCTGGATCATCACTGACATTCTTTTCAGTGATTATATGGACGCCAGATTAATTGCAGAGACAGAATCTGAGGTAGAGTTGCTGGTGCTGAAACCTGCTGCTTCCAGCAGTGCAAGTCTGTTGTGGCTCGGGTTGTCAAATTTGGTGTTTCCACTTTTAAAGTTTTTGGTTGAAATTTTCTTTATGTCTTGACATAAATTAAGATCTTATGTGCTCTGAAAAAAGAATGAAGAAAATCTGTCATCTGTAGCAGCTGTAAACCTTCGACCAATGAAAAAAAGACAGTTTTTTTTTTTTTTTTTTTTTTACTACCAATCACGTCTCCCTGTCTCCCTGCTCGTTCTCGACCCCTCACACTCAAAGCGCGTCACAGGTAACAGAGTTAAAACTGAGTTTTTGGCCACGTTTTTTTAACATATATAATGATAAAGTTTAGTGTTTACTTACCGCTGAATGAGACATGAGACAACAAAGTTTCTACACAATACAAGCGATGAGCTTAGGTCTGCTATTGAGTGCATGTGAGTGAGGGATGTGGCTTGAGAGGGAGCACAGAAGGGAGGGGGTGGGGAGTGGTTAAAAGGTGGAGCCCTCAGAGGATGCGACATTCAAATCATGCTAGCTTTTGCAAATTACCTACACTGCCTTTAAAGCCAGCTTACCGCATGTTTTAGCCGTGTTTCCCTCTGGAAGGCTTTTTAGAAAACTGGCATTCTGTTGAACAAAGTTCAGAGAGCCGTTGACAAACGTCAGAATGCACGTGCTCACAATAGCGTTCATTAGGCAAAAATACCATACGTTCATTTCACGTTCTCCGAAAATATGAATGAGTTAATGAACACATTCAGGCACAACACTGGGTCATGATAGTATTAGCCCCAGTCTGCTGAAGGATTGCTTCATCCAGCATGTGACATCCTCATGCTCATTTAATCGTAGCCTGAATCTACAATAGATCCATTCACTGTGGAAAACATCCTGCTTAGTCCCTGTTCCTAAAAAGAGACACCCAGGTAAAACTGGTGCCTACAGACTGGTGGGAGAGTTTTTAATAAATAAAACAACATGACTTAGATCATGTGAGACAACAGCTTCCAGACTGACAAACAGCTGCTCGCTAACTCAGGTGACAGTGGTGCTTATGAACATACCAGCTGACTACGACATCAGGAGGAAGGAACATGAGAAAGTGAAAAAGTTCCAACTGGAGCAAAAGCTCAAAGCTCACATTGTCCCTGTGGTAGTAGGAGCTCTTTGGGCAGGGACACCCAAAATGGGAGAACTGGTGGCTTCACCTAATTCCAGGAACAACATCTGAGTGAAGTGTATATTACGAGGAGCAGCATATAAGATACAGATACTAAAGACTTCACAAACTCTCAGGTATCTGGTAGAGGTCTCAAGCTTGAGGAGGACAAACACACCAACCCAAGAGGGTGAGAGGAGGATTTTTTTTATGACGCAAAAGCCTTAAATTGTAGAAGATCCATTAGAAATTGCTTCCTTGCCTCACTGCTGTGTTTGGATACCTGCGTGTGAACCATAGTGCCGACATATGAAGCTCACCTGTTGTAGTATGTGCCCTTCTCTTAGTGTCATTAGTCGTTTGTGTAGTTCCACCAGCTCCTCTAAATAAGCCTGGAGAAAAAGTCATAGCATGAGGGAGTTATCTGCCTGCACAAGCACTGGTCACAGTAAAGCAGACGAGTGAGCAATGTTCCAACATTCCGCCACCGTGTAATGTGGTGCTAAACTAACATCTCAATTCTAAAACTTTGCGGGGTGGGGTCAAAAGTAGTCAAACGTTTTCATTACAGTTTTCCCAAGTTCTTTTGAAAAAATACAATTCTTAATATAATGTATATAATATACAAAAAATTTAAGTGCCATAAAACACAGAAATACAAAATACAAGTTATTTTTTGGAGCTCGAGTTATGTGATTTGGTTCTTCTTCTGTTGTGTAATTCTTCTTCACAATGTAAATGGTGAAGTGACACTGTGTCATGAATGGTACTGAATGCTACTGCTGCAAAAATGAAGCAGAAAGCGGCCTCCAGCCTGATTTTTTCATGGATTTACAACATTAATCTAAAAATTTTAATTTTTAATGACACGGTCAGCTTTACAGAGCTGAAAAAAAAAAAAGGAAGAAGAAATCAGGGCGGAGCTGCATTAATCTTGTAAATAGGACATTACATTTTATTTTATTTTACTGCATTTTAACTGTGTTTTGGACTAAATGCTGGGATTCATGGATTTTTGAATGTTTTAGAAAGATTTTGAGACAACTTTTGATGGAATAAATGGATTCAGTAAGACATGGCATCGCTATAATCGTGAGGAGTGCTGGCTTGTTTATGTTGCCATTATTTTCCAGGTTTGACAAGATAATTGACTGTGTTTGCTGTGATGGTTGTGTCTTAGAATGGTTTATATGGTTACAAATGAAAGATTCAAAGCTTTCAAACCGTATATGATACTTAAGATATGCTGCTGTATTTGAGAAGCATTTAATCCCTTAAGAGTGTGAATGAGTGAGAACATCTCAATCTCAAGGTCTATATATTTAATTGTTTTTTTTTCTTTTGCGCCCCCTGGCAAGAATCTCAAACTTCGCCTATGACGACATGGTCTTTTCTACATCACTGAAAACAAAAACCAGGTTTTTTTTATTCTGATAGAAGAAGTGGTTTCACATACCTTGTCACACTCCAGCTTTTTGTTCTTATCCTGTTTAGTGGGACTCTTCACATCCAGTATCTAACAATCAGTCAGTCACTCAGTCAGCTTTTGGGTTTGACATTTTTCATCCACACAAATCACAACACATGTTAATAATTAGTTAAAGTGTATGTGACACCATTTCGATATCTTGTATTTTTAACACAATGTTATTTTATGAAAAGAAAATCATGCGGTATCAGTATCAGTAATTAAAATGCCAAATGATGCTTGGTTTGTTCGTAACCTCACAAGAGGAACTCAGCGCATAAGTGACATGTCCGAGGCACACAAAAGTTTGATTTAGTTAGTTAGTACAATTAAAAAATGGTTACCTTTCATGCACAGATGTGAGTGAATCTAAGCATGGTTTGCAGATAGACATTCCACTTGAAGGGTTCATTCAGGATATGATAGGAACCCTATTTAAGTGACAAGGTAGAACCTGGACAGCCTGCTGTCAATGTGGCAAATCAAGCAGTCTTTGCTCAGACTGTATAAGAAGGCAGACTGAAAAATACTGTATACTGAGTATAATTATAGTTTATATTAAAGGGTACCCGTAGTACATTTGAGCTTGTCTCATAGAGAGATCTAGCGGAAAAATTAATACCCAAAAGTCCTCATACAATTAGTTGCTATACAGTATGGAGCCATCTTTAAGAGAAATTTGTGTACTGATACTAATGATGATGCTATCTTTCTCCGTAGGTGTCATCAATGTGTGAGCTATGCTATCAGCGCTGCGGTAAAGGAGACCTCGCAACATATTTTCAGTTATGTCACAACCGATACATGGTTATCTCTGAAAAGCAGATTGGCAATGTGCAAAAAAGCTAAATAAAATGCTAAATTTAATGTTACAATTGACACTATATTGGGTGTGTTTTTGTAGCAGCAACATAAACAATGGTGTCATATACACTTTAAAGCTCTCTTGGATGAGAGGTAAAATGTC
This sequence comes from Gouania willdenowi, assembly GCF_900634775.1. Classification (NCBI taxonomy): domain Eukaryota; kingdom Metazoa; phylum Chordata; class Actinopteri; order Blenniiformes; family Gobiesocidae; genus Gouania; species Gouania willdenowi. The sequence goes on along the minus strand of NC_041061.1, from coordinate 25,416,870 downwards.
TTCCAGTTGCCTCTTCTAAGCTAATAGAAGTAAGCTCAAATAATATAGAGTAGCCTTTACACATGTAACCTTCTTAACAAAACAAATGAAAAAACAAAGACCCGCTGACTCGATTTCTATCATAAACAAATAATAGCTACTGTCATATTGACAAATTATTTGAGAACACACCCCATTAGTAAATACAACAGTTTAGGATACAGATCAAACAAGTAATTGTTACCTGAGTATTAGTAGTCTTTATTAAAGGCGGGGCCTGGTTGTGAGAGTGGGTTGAGTGGGAGGAGCTGTCACTCTCACTGCCATCACTTAAACTAACCCTAAACAGACAAAGGCAGGTCACACAGTGGATACCAAAACACAAAACTCTTATGCTGCGTTCACACTGAATGCATCTTCTGCGGCACCGGACGCATCTGCCACACAAAACGTACCAAAGGATCAAAAAATGTCCCCATCGCTTCATACGCACGTCTGAAGCAAAGCACCGCCCACCAGCGACACATCCAACTTGGTGAGTTTCACTGCCTGCTGAAGTGAGGAGCTGCGCTCCTTTTTCTCCTCTCATAAACATAAACCACCAGTGATAAAAGCCGATATGATGAGCGGCTAATGCTATCCTAGCTCAGTGCTAACTTTCAAAGATGAAAACTACAGAGAACTTTTACCTGCTACTACCTCGCTGATTCTCCTCAACGCCAAATCCTTACTGGTACGGTCCCAGTTATAAAGGCCGTGTCATACAGCTCCAGGTGGTCACACACAGCTTCTACTCTATGGTTGAATGGGTGAACAGACTGGCGTCTGTGTTGATGGCATGATGTCATCGTCAACAAAGACTCTGATTGGCTTTCGTCATGCAAAACAGTCGCAGGAGTTCAATATTTTCAACTCTTGCGAATGTGCGGATATGCATAAAATTGCGAGCGCGGCCTACGCATGACGTGTGGATCGCACCGCCGCACAGGAAAGATTTAGCACCCGGACTGCATCTATCCATTGGCTTTGTATGTACTCTGGACGTATGGACATTTCGTGACCCATCCAGTGAGAAGGCAGCATTAAAGCTTTAAAACTCTTAAATTAAAAAAAAATGCTTTGTTTATGGGCTAGGCTCCTGGAGGAGTTAATAAAACGCCCAGTCTATACTATAAAATCGCTAAAGAACAATCTATGCTATGCCAACTACCTACCTCTCTATTCACAATTCTCTCAATTAAACAACTCGCCACAGGTTGAAGAGTCGACAGGTACTAGTTTTTATAGGAGGGGCGGGGCCAACAGTGGTGATTCGTGACATAAGAAGCCACCAAAAGTCACAAACCACCATTCTCAGCCAATAGCAAAATTAAATTGTAGCCAAAACAAAACGTGCCAAGTTTTAGTCATTGTCTGCTAAACTAAAATGCAACTTAATTTCAGTCCAAATTTAGTCATCAAGACCGTGTCAGTTATAGTCTAGTCTTAGCCCACTAAATTTTGTCAATATACCAAACATAAAGAATAAAGCTTAAAAACAGTCTAAGTCCAATGTGGTTAAAGTGCGGTTTATGATCCAACGCTCCTAAACTCACCTGCGATGATGGTGTGTGAGATGTGTGTGTGCTGGTCGGTCTGTGTCAGAGTCCATGCCATGGCCTTCATCCTCTGACTCATTTCCATTGTCATCTGAATGCAGATCTGGAATCACTGACTGCAGAGGACCCAGCACTGATAGTAACAAAGCACAAAAAGCAGTGGTGTGAACACACTGAAGAAAGAAGCAGAGCTCCCTTTTTAAAAAAAACACAAATGCAGAATAAATTTCAATCTTGTATGATTGTGTGCCACAAAAGGTTGCAAAGTTGTGGAAAATCTGCCATAGATTTCCATGGGAATTGAAGCTCGGGAATATTCAAAGATAAAAACCTTGCTTTCATGGCAATTATTTATTGAAATTAACCGGAAAGTTGGAGTTGCTTTTAAATAACTAATACTGATATTTTAGATGATGCTATATCACTGTGGCTCAGTAGTAGAGTGGGTTGTCCGATAACCGAAGGGTTGGGGTTTCAAATCTCACTCTTTCCAAGTCATTGTTGTTTTGTCTTTGGGCAAGGCACTTTACCCACATTGCCTCGTTATAACTATGAATGTTGGTGGTGGTCAGAGGGGCCATAGGCGCAAAAAGGCAGCCACCCTTCTGTCAGTATGCCCCAAGGCAGATGTGGCTACAATGTAGCATACCACCACTGGTATGACTGATGTGAGTGACTGGTGTGAATAAGTAATGGTTTCTGTACGTGCTTTGAGTCTCCTCAAAAAAGTGCTGTTGGGGCAAAATGTATTTATCATATATTAGAGTGTGATTATATGTGTGCTTGCATGTCAATGCTCCATACAGTTTATGGTGAGTTTTCCTTCTGAGCTATCCTGTGATGTATTTCCCACACTCCCTGTCTGCTTGAGTCACAGCGAGGGTCACAATGCTCACATCTTGATAGCACGTCTTCGCATGGAGATACGGTTCCAGTTGGCACCAGACTTCAAGGTTGTACACACACACACAGCCAACTCAGTTAAGATAGAAAGGCACCTCAAAGAACACATACACACACACACAGGCAAGATAGCCCATCTTTGTCCTCACCCCCTTCCATCCTCATTCTTCATCCTCCTCATCCTCTTTCTCTCCCTCTGCCCCCACCCTTTTCCTCCTTTTTTCTCCTCTCTCCTCCCTCTAGCTTAGAACATTCCTGCCGGCAGAAGATCCATTTGTGCTCATCCCTTTAATTTGTTTTCTTTTATTAAACTTTGTTACTTTGATTCACATTGCTTCTGTCTGGACTTCATCATCACAGAGCGTTGGTCTACAACGAGGGATGCTGAAAATCTGCCGTGACAGTGCTATATAAATCCAAGCTATTATTATTTTATTTTCTAAACTGTTATGGGCCAACTGTCCTTTTTGAATTCCTATTAATTCCCAAAGGTTTCAAACTTTGAATTTAAGTCTTTTTATTTGTATTATTATGATAGATGCTAATATTTAGGTTTGGATATGCAACTTTTTTTTCAAAGAATACTCACAATTTCTGGTTAATTCCAATACATAATTCCAAACTAAAAGTTTATATTCCCAATTTTAACTTCCCGCAGAAATGTACTTTGCAACCCTAGTGCAACAGATGTCTGTCATCCTGCATCTCTTAATGTGACAAATGAACCATCACACCAAGCTTGTATGGTTTCTTGAAAAAAAAAAACAGATATATACATACAAGATTAATTAACCTTTACCATGACAGCTGTTCAGAGCAGTTTAAATTAAACATCATAGAGAAAAAGGTCAAAGGAGGTGAGTGTGAATGTGCTTGAATCAAAAGCAAAAACAGTGTGTGTCCAAGGTAATGACAAAGCACATTAGTGCACAAAGTTGATTCCTTTAGGACCCTAATGCACACAAACACAAAGGAAAACTTTTATTTCATTGTAAACACTGGGGTGGATCAGTAAAGAAGAGCAATATCATCATGTGCCACTGATGCCAATGCAAACAGAGTGGACAGCATGGACATTCAGGGAGACTGAACATTCAGGGCCTCCCAGGAGCTGTTACCTGTGTGGGTGGTGCTGGGAAAGGCCACCATTTTCCTGATTGACACATTCACCCCTGTCTCAAGAGAAGAGGACAAACACGGCACATGGTCTGGAGAGAACTACTTTAAACTCATTCCAAAATAACACACTTTTCCTATTTATTCTACATCTGCTTCCTCCTTAAGACCTCCTTCACTCACTCACTCACTCACTCACATTGTCTTAACAAAAAACAACCTCATTGTTGTGATCATGTCACAAGTGTAATCCCTGTAGGCTCATTAATCCCGTGACTCACTACAATCTGAAGAAACAAACAGGACATTGTCAAAAGGGGTGTGTGTGTGTGTGTGTCTGTGTGTTTTACCTTGCCGTTTGAAAGGGGTCGAAGCAAAGCTAGAGTTGGAACTGGTACTGCCTGGACTGGGTTGCTCCGACTTGTAAAAATAAGAGAAAATCAATGCTTGGGTTGGCAAATTAAAATTCAATTCACCTTTCGTTGTCAGTGTCGGAACGGGATAAACAAAACTTTGTGCACAATGACAAATTAATACCAATAATAGATAACATATTTTGAGAAATAAATGAATAATAAATTAAATAAGTACAAATAAAAAAAATAGAAAATAAAACAGCAAAGTATTCAGAAAAAATAGTTAAAAATTTAACATTTTAATTTTACAGTAATAAACAACAGCTATAGATTACTGTAACAAATAGAGTTATACATTCTTTCATCCTCATCTATGGTCATGAACTTTGGGTCATGACCAAAAGAACAAGATCGTGGGTACAAGCGGCCGAAGTGCGTTTTCTCCGTAGGGTGGCTGTGCCCTCGTTTAGAGATAGGGTGAGAAGCTCAGTCATCCGGGAGGGGCTCGGAGTAGAGCAGCTGCTCCTCCACATTGAGAAAAGCCAGATGAGGTGGCTCAGGCACCTAATTAGGATGCCCCCCGGACACCTCCTTGATGAGGTGTTCAGGGCATGTTCCTCTGGAACGAGACCCAGAGGAAGACTCAGGGAGGCCTCAGGATCCCCCAGGAAAAGCTGGATAAAGTGGCCAGGGAGAGGGAAGTCTGGGCTTCCAGGATGCAGAGAAGCGGCAGAAAATTGATGAATGGATGGATCCTTTCACCACCATCCAACATCAGTGAGAAAGTCCTTAATATTTTGCCCCCTTACTTTTCTTGCAGCGAAATAATCAACGACATTTGAAGACACCTGTCTGCTGACCTTATGGTTTATACTAATGATGGCAGGTCCTGTGATGTGGTGTTTGATGCTAGCTATACTGAGTGCTTTCATGGACAATCCCTCTCATCCACCAGATTGTGGGAGCTTTGAGCAGCTCCTTCAGCAGCAGACTGAAACATCCAGCCTGCAGGACAGAGCGCTACCACAGATCAATCATCCAAATATCAATAAGACTCCTTAATAGCTTCATGACAATCACTTGTACTTTATTAATAATAAAGATATACTCTCTGTTTTTCATTTACGCAGTGCAATTTTCTGTACAGTTCCATATACTGTACATAGTAGATTACTTTTTATTGTGGTAATAGTGTAATTATTTTTATCTAAATTGTATTACTGTACAGGGCGACCGTGGCTCAGATAGTAGAGGGTCGTCTTCTGATCGAGAGGTTGGGGTTCGATCCCAGTACCTGACTATCTGTCGAAGTGTCCTTGGGCAAGACACTGAACCTTAAGCTGCTCCCAGTGGTTGACTAGCGCCTTGCATGGTGGTCCTGTCCCATTGGTGTGTGGATGTGAGAGTGATTGGGTGAATGAGCTGATATGTAAAGCGCTTTGAGACTGCTTCAGTGTGGTGATAAAGCGCTATATAAAATCAAGTCCATTTACCATACTCATTTGGCCATAATTAACAGCTCTACTTAAGCTCCCACTATATGAATACATACTTCAGATGGGCACTCTGCTAGTGCATTTAAATCAAAATAAACAGACTCAAGTTGTGTGTTCAGTTAACTAAAATTCTAAAAACTTAATCGAAATAAGTGCAAATTTTTCGTTTGCCAATTGGTTCCACATGCTTTGACACTACACTATAGTGTAACAGCTATACAATTATAATGGACATTACATAAAGAATAACAATTAGTGAAATGGTTCTTCTCATTGCCACATATAGTAGGAGATCAACAATCCTCCAGATTGGATGGCTTGTAAATTATCAACATTTCATGGAGGGTTCCACTCCTGCAGCCTCACCCACCAACTGACTATCTTCAACTTTCTCTTTTCCACCAGATACTTTCAAAATTGAGGAAAACCCTGGCAAACAGAAGAATACAGTATATTTGCTTTGTACTGCCCCCTAATTAAATGGAGAATACATTTTTGTCTTCAATTGTTAAATTCATCAGTCCTATTTAATTGCAAAAAAGCAAAGTAACAACAGCAATACTGTAACAACACACCTGTTGACCGAATAAAACTGGACCGTTTTAAACGGCACAACTAATTCTCATCGCAGACTGTATTGTTGCATTCCTAGTGCGCGCCGCCGCTCTCGCCCCTCACACACACAGACAGTGCCCCACATCATAGCCTGCGATAACTCCTTCTACAATATCTCCATGTATCGCGTGCTGCGATACATCATTCCTTGATTTGCATTGGCAGAAGATACTGGGCATTTTAATCTATAAAAATATCCAAGCTGTAACAAAAATGTTTTTCCATGGCCCCCAATCATTTTAAAAATGCCCCCACTTTAGACTACGGGGGCCAAAATTGTCCCAATAATATTTTCCTAATTTCAATCCCTGGTCTGGTACATTTGAAGCATCCTTAGCAACAGGATAAAGCAGTAAGTATGTACATTGAAACGAAACAAACAATAGATTGTATACATAACCGAATGCCTACTATGAAAGTTAAGGGTACTTCACAAGCTCTCTTAATATATAACAATTTCCAGTGAAAATGTGAATTTAACAAATGTCCACCATGTTTTTCCTTTCTCAAACGGGATGACAAGGTGGTCACCTGACTTGAAGTATGCCCCATAGAAAACACTGGGCAAATGATGTGTTTCTACACTTTCAGAGGCGTTATGCATAGGATGTCTACGCATTGCACAGTGAACAAGCGTAGTTCATTAGACGCTTTGCAGTGAGACTGGGTTGATAAAATCCAAACTAATCAAGTAATGTGACATATTTTCAGGTCCATGTTCATTTTACAACTATCAACATCTTACGTTTGTCATGACCTTGATGAAAAGCTTGGTTTTAGATCAGAGAAAAAATTCTGTGTCCACATGCAAAGTACTTAAAACTAGGGCTGTCACTTCAACACGTTAATTGCAATTAATTAATTACAGGAAAAAATGAGGCACAAAAAAAATTCACGACGTTAATAAAACATTTTTTTGCACCCTAAACAGCATGGAACCTCTCTCGCTGCACAAGTTCCCGGTATACCCATAATACTGATGCACGCGCCACAACTATAGAACCTGAGGAGAAGTCTTTGTGCTTCGTGCACATGAATTTTAGTTTAAAAAACACACCGGATGAAAAACAAAAGCCCAGTTGTGTGCAAATTGTGCAAGAAAGAGTTTGGACCAGAGCTCTACCTCCTCCAGCAGAGCTCTCCCACCTCAATGCTAACTATGTAGCAGCCAGCACAGCCAACGGTCCTTCGGACACTACACTTGTTTGAGCAGACAAAGTGGCTATGCTGGGTGAGATGACAGGGTTCAGAGCTAAAATGATTTGTATATTCTATAATTTAGAGATTGATAAAAGTACACATCAATATTCCCCTTAATGGTCTAAACCCTAGGTTCCCAAAGTGGGGTATGGGTACCCCCAGGGGTATGCAAACTGTGAATAGAAATTTTAAAAACATTGATTAATGTACCCACGTTTTTACTTTACACAATGTATAAATCATACATAAAGTATGTATGGCGCCAACAATATCCAAGCAATAAGTGACTTATCAGTCGCTACAGGATTTGCTCTTTCAAATTTCATTAATTTTGTGAGCAATTTGTATTTAATTTTGGGAAATTGGGTAAAATAATTACAGGAAAATTAACTTTTTTTGATGGGAAAATTGCGATTCTCCAAATATTGTGGAATATACATTGAGTTTGTGTATTTAGGTATCTGAGATATCCTAGTTGATTTATCTACAACTGAATTATTTGGTAATCTGTACAATAATTAATGTTTTTTCTGTCTTTTTAGCTTCCTCCTGCAAGCCAAATTTGATGGTCTAAAGGGCCAGATTTGTGCTGTAGGGCTACGTTGTATATGACATTACATTATTATGTTTTTAATTGTGCAGGAGTAGGGGCTACATAGCTTCAGGTTAAATGTCTGAAGGGGTATGGGACTATGAAAAGTTTGGGAACCACTGGTCTAAACTAAAGGTGGCAGCAGCCCTGGGGACTAGTCTCACATACAGAGGATCGGAAATGATTCAAGTCTGTTTAAAAAAATTAATTACTTTATAAAGCCACTTTATTTTATATCAATCTTTTGATCTGCCACAATAATGTCTACCTATGAAAGCAAGGGACGTCTGTGTGGATGTGTGTGTGTGTGTGTGTGTGTGGAGCAAATATCTCCCAGACGCGGAGTGAGTTCGGCCTGAAACTCGGTCAATGGGTTCAAAATATCCTGAGTGTGTGTATCTGTTATTTTGGAGTCATTTGGTCATTTCAAAATGTTTATTTTAATTTTATTTCACTTCTGGACGGCCCCGAAATGAAACCTATTCAACTTTTGACCTCAGGGTGTGAGGGGGCGCTAGCGCCCCATCTATATCTATTTCAATGCACAGCTCCTCACACGAGCAAGAGTGACGTATGCAGCCAGAGCCAATCGCTGCGCACACAGCCAAACAGACACGGATTGTAAACACGAGTGAGAGACAAGAAGATAGTTTTTGTTTTTTTTTACCGGAGAGGGGAGAGGAGCATCTGAGCAGCCGTGCTTGCACTGATATACTAGCTCTGAAGTCTCACTTATTGGGCCTGATGTTAGTCACTGATGTTCGTGTGTGTGAGCCACTGCCGACTCCACTTCCTCCTGTGCCATGCTATCGTTAGCGTCTCAAACACGGGAGCTTTCTGAAAAGATCATTTGAAACCGTCAGCCACTGGTGAGTCTTTTGCAGACACGTTTCCCATTGTTTAAACCATATAACTGCTGTTCAATAACACGCTGCTTCACTAGAGTCGATATTGACCTCAACCTGTTCAATACTCCATCTGGAAAACTGTGGATTGTGTGTCGTGCCGTGCATTGAAGCTAAGCTCTGACCGCTCGGTTCAAAGGTAAAAAAAATATTTTTGTTTTTTTTTTAAAAAAAAAAAAAAAAAAAAAAAAAAAGGCAGCCGAATAGTAGATAATACTTTAGTTTACTCACTCATGTGCTTTACGTTTTGTTTTGCGCAGTTTTGTTATTTTGCTGATTGGCGCTACAATGTCTATGGAGTGTAATTATAAGCGTCTCAAACATGTCAAGTAACACACACACGGTATAAATATACTAAAAAAGTAAAATTAAACACAAAAAAAGACAACTGAAAGAATAAAAAATACACATGACACCAAAAAAACATACATTACAGAAAAATACAACAAAAATATGAAAATGACTCAAATACACAAAACTAAATATTTATACAAAAAATACACAAAATGACAACAGAAAGATACACAAATACACATATTGACTCCAAAGAAAAATACACGAAATGACAACAAAAATATGAAAATGACTCAAAATACACTAAACTAAATACTTACACAAAAAATACACTAAAATGACAACAGAAATGCATAAAACTACACCAGAAAACAAACTAAAATACACAAAATTACTCCAGAATCACACTACAATGGCAACAAAAAACAATAATTATACAAAAAATTCACAAAAAGACAACAGAAACAACAAAAATATGAAAATGGCTCAAAATACATAAAACTAAATATTTATACTAAAAATACATAAAACTAAATATTTACACAAAAAATACACAAAATGACTCCTGAATCACACTACAATGGCAACAAAACAATAATTATACAAAAAATGCACAAAAACACAACAGAAAGATACAAAAATACACATGTCCCCAAAAAACACATTACAGAAAAATACACCAAACAAAAAAATATAAAAGTGATGATGAAGTTATGCACATGTCCCATAGAATTAAACCAGGAAAATTGGACCCGCAAATATACCCCTTATGCTCCCACATGAATGCATACTTCAGACGGGCACTGTACTCGTAAATTTAATACCTCAAGTTTAGGGTGTTTCGCAGCAATTTTTAGGTGAGATTAAAAAAGTGAGATTAATTAGATAAATTAGTTAGAGCATAGTTAATTAATCACTATTTTTTCATCTATTGACAGCACTACTTATGGTTTTACTCCTGAAAAAGTAGAAACAACCAACCTTCTTTCCATGTCATCACCCACTCTGCATTTCTTCCTCTACTGCCTCCTGCCTGTTCAGCGAGGAACATTGAGATCAAACAAGTGGCCACACTAGAAATGACAACAGAGATCTGTGCAGACCAGCACAAGGCCAAAAGGGCTGCTAGCTGGAGAATAATCAAACACCTGGCAGTTGTCACTTCACATTTTCTTTCAGCTCTAACACTCAAACCCCCAGAGTTCCTTCGAGAGAAAACTTAAAAGCCTTCCCATGCAGCACTGAGAACATGGCTGGACCTCCTTGTGTTGGATAAAATCCCCCATGTTTCAACAAGCTGCCTTGAAATAAAATAACTAAAAGGAGGCCAGATTTTTTAACAAGCATTACAACTTCATGCTTAGTGCCGTTGATTGACCCTAGTCCAACTTTCAACATTTTAGTAAAAGTATTTTATTTTCACGTATTTTGTTGTAAAATACAAGAGTGACTGTCCTCTAAGGGTCATTGGACCCTTAGAGGATGTGCATCACTGTCACTGTTGGCCCTGTGCCTCCTGAAAACCTTAGTAGGCAGGACCTGTACTTCCTTCAATCCCTAGTTTTCAATGAGCATTGATTGACAGTTCCATGTGAATGGTAATCTGCTGTGGTTATGTTTTTGACTCTGTGCTTCTATATATAGCAGAATCTGGACTAATCACAGGGTTCATCCAGTTATGTGTGTATGTACAGACCCATTGTGGGTCAACTATGTGACCATCTACATAGGAACAATTTAGACCTGACCTTTCAGTCTGGCTTAAGAAACCATTATAGAGACTGCATTGGTAAAAGTAACCAATGATATCCTTTTAGCTTCAGATGAATAGTAGGTCTCAATTTTGGTCCTCTTAGATCCTCATCTCCCACTTCCAACCCCCGCCATTACATCAACCACACCCTCATTACATCTACACATACAATAGTCCTCCAACAGGGGCTACAGGAAATAAAGAAACATTGTTTGCAATCAGAGCCAAAAACCTTAAAAAAACAAAAAAAATGAAATTCAGTGCACATATGAAATTTTGTCTCATAAGGGCATTGTATTGTCTGTAAATATGTACATATATCTGTATCCTTTATTTATTTTTTTTTTACATCATTTAATTATATGTTTCTATTTATATATAGCTTCTGTTATTGTAATGCTTATTTATCTTCATTGCACTATTTTTCGGGTGTCTTTTGGGTTTTTCTGTGTTGCCTTCTATTATCTTTTTTTTACTGCACTTTATCTGATGTGAGCTGTCATGACAGTAAATTTCCCCACTGAGGGATAAATTAAGCTATATATCTATAATGCAAGCGATATATTTCATAAATAAATCAAAACAAATAAACTAAATTAAACTACATACCGGCATAACAAACAAATGAGTGCAGTAGTCAAATATTCAGGTAATAATGAAACGTTGTTTGCAATCTGTGCCAAAAAGCTTGAGAAAACCAAAAAGGAAATAATTTTCTTAAGTCAGCTATTGAACGTTTGTTTATCGTTCCACTCCATGTGAAGTACATGCTGGTGTTTGTTCCGGTCGCATATCTATATAATTTAATGTTCTTTTAATTTCTGCTACATTTTGAGGCTTCTCATTATTACTTTCTTTGTGTGTAGGCATTTTGTTTAGTTTTAATCATCTTTATTGACAATGAAGAAAGGCATAGCCATGTCTATGCATTCAGCGCTCTCTGGTGATCGCAGAGTCTATCTGTGTCTGTATCCACATAGGCACGGATGCAGACACGGAAGCAGCTTCTGTATTCACGCCTGTATCCACAGCTTTTGCGTCTGTGCATACAGGTGCAAATACAGAAGCAGCTCCGAGCGTGTCTTCCAGGGCCTCCAGCAGGGCAAATTCAGACTTTACCCTGGGCATGAGGCTCCTTCCTCAGTCTCTGAGGAACCGGGGCTTACCCCAGTTCCATTTACAGTACCAACTGTGGTACATACACACGTAGAAAAAAAAAAAGAAAGAAAAACAAGTAGTTTCAAATAAAGTAAAAAAATAAATAACAAAATAATATAAAATGTACTTACACTTAAAACAATATAAAATAATAATAATAACAATAAGGTTGAATAAATCAACTAGGTAACTTAACTGCCAGCAGCCTCTCAACACACAGTTGTGAACCTGTTAGCTAACATTACAAACAGCATTAGTTAATGCTTATGCACATTTAATTTAGAACTACATTTATAAAGACAGGTTAATATAACATGAGTTTGAGCTGTTTAGACGTCTGGTCTTGTTTACCCACATATTTGTAAGGAGAGGTCTTTATTATAACTAGGTATGCACTGAAATGACAATTCTTGCCTGAAACCGAAAATCAGTAAACCCAGGCCGAAAACCGAAACAAATGTATGGCATTTATTAGTACAGTTGCATTTATGGCTCTGAATGTTACTAACCTTGCTAAAATTGAAGCATTACAATTGCATAGATGAACTATTAGTGTAGTGTCAGTACCTGACTATGTGTCGAAGTGTCCTTGGGCAAGACACTGAACCCAAAGTTGCTCCCAGTGGTCGACTAGCGCCTTGCATGGCAGTCCTGTCCCACTGGTGTGTGAATGTGAGAGTGAATGGGTGAATGAGCTGATATGTAAAGCGCTTTGAGACTGCTTCAGTGTGGTGATAAAGCGCTATATAAAATCAAGTCCATTTACCATTTTTATCATTTATTTATCACTGACATTCCAACAATGCACAATATAATCTAAAATAAAACACTAAATATGTTTACTTTTACCCATTCAATAATAATGTAAAGGTCTATAACTGACTGGGCTGCTGAAAGAGTCAAACTAAATCAGTCGTGGAGTGCAGAGAATCTTTGTGAAATGTACACTGACAGATAAGATGAATTCATGCTGCTGATGCGTCGTCTCGATTTTTTGGAGCCATGCGTCAGGCTTAATTCTGACAGAAACATAAATGGTACTTGAGAGAGTGTAACAAAGGTTACGTACGTAACAAAGGTTCAATAAATCCCAGATGACCACAAGAGGCAGTGCTTTAGCACTAGATATCTACGTCTCATGTACGCACTGGTCAAGCACCTATACAAACAAAGTCACCTGTGACCCCCGAGTGACCCCTGAAGTCTATAAGTTCCGGTGTCACCGGTGGATCTTTTCCTCAGGAATCTTCTCATGAAACCACTGTGATTCCAGGTGACTGAACACTCTGACGAATTAACTTTCTTTCTATTTCATTCCTACTGACCGCCAGAGGCGGTTGCTTTAGCACTGGATGAAGCAAAGTCAACAGTGTCATGAGAAAACCAGACACCCACCTCACACACTGGATGCTGAGGGATTGATGGCCAAGACCGCTCCCAGAGGATGAGGCGTAGCCTTTAGAATCTGGTAAAGGTGCTAGTTAAGGTCCACAAGGCTGCAGCGCAAACCGCCTCTAAGGGTAATCCCTTCAGAGATGCCCATGAGGTAGATGCACTCCTCATTGAGTGACATCTCACCCTGGATGGTGGAGGGAGAGCACTGGTCATGTAGGCATGTGTAATGGCATCCACCACCCATTGGGATAATCTCTTTTTGGACAGGGCCCCGCCTTGTCTAGGGCCACCGTAGCAGACAAAAAGCTGCTTGCATCATCATATGCTCGATGTAGCGTTAATGTATGTCTCCAGGGCCCGAACTGGGCACAGATGTTTTGACCCCCCTTTTGACGTTGTTTCAAAGCGTGCAAACCTGATCGGCTGGTTAACGTACGTGGGTGACAACAGCTTTGAGATAAAAGCCACATTCGGCTACAACATGACCCCGACCCCCTCAGGGTGCCACCTCATGCATGTGTCTTCCACTGACAGGGCATGTAGCTCACCAACCCGCTTAGCAGAGACAATGGCTAGGAGAAATGCTGTTTTGACAGCCTTGTGTCAAGGGTTCGAAAGGATATTGACGGCAGCAGCCACACACCGAGTGAACACCCGGAGAGAGAGGGACAGTCCAAAGGGCAATACTTTGAACAGTGGTACCCCAAGAAGGCAAATTGCAGAAACTGCCTGTGGTATAGTGCAATGGGAAGATGGAAATAGGCATCCTGGAGGTCCACCAGCATGAACCACTCCCCTTCGGTGATTGCACACAGGACCTCTCTTGCGGTGAGCAAGTAAAATGGCAGGACTTTTAGGAACCTGTTGAGTCCCCTAAAGTCCAATCAATCAATCAATCAATCAATCAATCTTTATTTGTATAGCGCCAAATCATAACCAATGGTATCTCAAGGCACTTTACAGTAGAGCAGTCTTAAGGACGGACTCTTCATTTTATGGATACACACATATGCATATATACGTATATACACATACATATGTATCCCACACCCAACATGAATTCATCATGGCGGCAAGGAAAACCTTCTGTTAAGCAGCAGGAACCTTGTGTGGATCCCATTCCTATGATGAACAGCCATCCACGTTATGCTGTGTTGGGTGTGTGCAGAGAAAAGGGTGGAGACAGAGCCGCTGAGTCTCTCTAACTCCACACTGAGGATCCCACGGACCTGCAAGACAAAAGCCAGAAGGAGTACAGGAGCAAACACACAAGGGAGTAAGCAGACATAGAGGGAGTGTTTGAAAGAGGAATGGGACCCTCTCCGGTCCCTCTCTAACCTAAATGACCTCTCTCTTAACGCCCTCTCCAACCTCTCTCCAACCGAGCATGCCAGACCCCCCCCCCGGCAGTCTATGCCTATTGCATCTTAATTATGAGCTATGAGCTGGTTCCTAACTAAAAGCTTTATCAAAGAGGAATGTTTTGAGCCTAACCTTAAAGGTAGAGAGGGTGTCTGCCCCCCGAACCGTGGTTGGTAGATGGTTCCAGAGAAGTGGGGCCTGATAACTGAAAGCTCTTCCTCCTATACTACTTTTAGAGATGAATGGAACAACGAGTAGTCCAGCATTTTGAGAGCGTAGTGTTCTGGGGGGATTGTATGGCACTACAAGCTCCTTGAGATAGACTGGTGCCTGTCCATTTAGGGCTTTATAAGTGAGAAGAAGAATCTTGAATTCTATTCTATATTTTATGGGAAGCCAATGCAGAGAGGCTAATACAGGAGTAATGTGATCTCTTCTCCTAGTTTTAGTCAGTACACGTGCTGCAGCATTTTGAACCAGCTGAAGTGTCTTAAGCGACTTGCTCGGGCAGCCTGCTAAAAGAGAATTACAATAATCCAGTCTAGAGGTAACAAAAGCATGGACTAGTTTTTCGGCGTCGCCCTGAGACAGGATAGATCTGATTTTAGCAATGTTACGGAGATGAAAGAAGGCAGTTCTTGAAGTTTGTTTTATGTGAGAGTTGAAGGATAAGTCCTGATCAAATTGAACCCCAAGGTTTCTAACAGTTGTGCTTTGTGCCAGAGTAATGCCATCTAGGGCAGTTAGGCTAGCATAG
The DNA here is from genome assembly GCF_900634775.1 of Gouania willdenowi. Lineage (NCBI taxonomy): Eukaryota > Metazoa > Chordata > Actinopteri > Blenniiformes > Gobiesocidae > Gouania > Gouania willdenowi. The sequence goes on along the minus strand of NC_041061.1, from coordinate 25,401,391 downwards.
GTTTCTCTAAGGTGTCGCGGGCCCAGTACAATGACCTCAGTCTTGTCTGAGTTGAGAAGAAGAAAATTTTGGTCCATCCAGGCCCTAATGTCCAATACTGGTCAAAGGCTGCTGTTCTTCTTTGGGACCAGAAAATAATTTGAGTAAAACCCCCCTGGTCACAGCAGGGAGTCAACGGGCTCGATGGCACCCTTGGCCAGGAGAGTGGACAACTCCTAGCTCAGAGCCAGGGCTTTTGCCGAGTGGTGGATGATGACCATCCTGACTCAGCCAGTAAGTGAGGGCCGGCGTCGAAACTACAAGGTGTACCCCTGAGTGAGAGTAGGCATCCGGCGTGCATGCAGCCAAGTAGCTGAGCTGCCGCCAAGAAAATCAGCCGACGACCGCCCTCATGTAGTCAGCACCTGCAGCCCCAGCCCTACAGGGCACGGGGAAAATTTTTGGTGAATCACTAGTTTTTTTCCTTCTCTGAATGATTTTTGTAGCTCAAGGCTCAAGCCACATTAAGCTACAAAACCTAAATTGTGAGTCCAACCCTTAATTAACTTTGTTGTTGTTAGGTTCTTCATTCACTGCACATCCTATTCAATTTTTCTTTTCAACAAAAGGGCCCCAGTGATCCCAGAAGTACCAAAAGTGTTTTACTTACATCTGATTTGGCTGACTGATCCTCCCCATCGGAATCATTTGAGGTTCTAAGCTGCTGAATTGGTGGAAGCATTGAGCTCTTCTGTAGTTCTGCCTCTTCACTGTCCTGTCGCAGTTTACTGGGTCGCATCTGTGTTCTGTCTTTGCAGAGCTTCCTACCCAAATGATGAGTGTCAGACCCCGAGGTTGCCTTCCTTAATGAATCTCCATACATTTTTTTACGTTTAAGTGTCAAATGATCACTTATGTCTGAAGTGGATGAACGCTTGTTTGAGCCCTGGATTACTCCCTCAGTTCGAATGTCTTTGGAAAAGGTCTTGGGTTCTTTGAAACCCAACTTGGGGCTGATATCTTTTACTGGTTGATTCTCTTTGGGTTTCCTAGAAGTTTCTTTAGTTGCTTTACTGGTTTCCCAGCCACAGTCTCTGAAGGCACTTTCGGACTCTTTCGGGTTTTTTGGGGGTTTCTCTTTGTGGTCGTTGAGAGGTTTATGAAGTTTGCTGTGGCTGCTGTTTTTGATGCTGGTGGTTACAGGGTTAAGATGGGTTATTCCAGTTCCTTTGGAACCATCCTGGGGATATAACCAAAAGGAAAATGATTTGATTTAATACTTAATGACAATCAACATCATTATACATACAATATTATTGTGAAAATACATACAATATTATTGTGAATAAGACAGTAGAAGTATTGCTCAGTTAAGCAGAGTTATTCTGACACTAATTGTATTCTCTCTACAGGCTAATGTCTGAGCAGCAAAAACAAGCTGACTCCTGGCTATGCCTTCTCAATTTCAAATGGTGTCAGTGAACACTTACAGCTTATGATTTCTTGTTATTAGCCAAAACCCCAATAACAAGGAGTTGTTGTAAGGAACATGTAGAGTCCATGAGAATTACATATCTGAGCACTTAAAAAAGGTTAAGCTAGCACAACCTTGACAGCCATCACAATAACAAAGCATATGTGGCTAATCTCGAAAACAACCTGCTTTAGAATACCGTATTTTTTGTAAGGTTTTTTTTTGGCATAATTTGGTAAAAAATCCATAATTATCTTTGAGCATATTGTAATCCAGAGTGTTCTGAGTGGACAGTGAATCTAATCTCCTTCTCCTGGCCCTGTAAAGTTTATAATTCCAGGAGCATAACGCTCCTGGAATCTGGATGTCAGCTAATCAGCGGTCTTCCTACAAACAGGTGTGCTCTATGAGCTGTTTTGGGCGTTTCTATTGGCTGCTCGACTGAAGTCAGGCACATTACGGTACCATCGGTAGTAAACGTGCATTTGCGGACGTTCCAGGAGAAGTCCCCATAACAGTGTTAGCAAAATTTTTCCACTAATCAAGTGGAAAAAAGATGACTGAGGTGAAGAAGCAACAGAATAAAGTTAAAAACACTGAGGAGAAACGGATTGCTTTCGCTTTGAGTCCTCACGGACCACTGTGACTGTGCAGGATCCGCTGTGCACACACTGGCTTCAGAGGGAGAGCGAGAACAATCATTTTACAGTCTGAATGCGGCTCCTGGTCAGTCAGCTGGCATCACAGTCCCCTCTGTGTGTGCTTGTGGCGGGGATGAGCTGACAGCAGCAGCCACTGCTCGGGACAGCAACTACAGAATAATACGTACATTAATGTCAAGAGTCTCTAAAACACTAGAAAAATCTCCACTAACACAAGATAATGTCCATACATTTGTCACTAGTCTAGTTTATTGAGAAAAAGTCACAAAAACATTTCACAAAATGGGTAAGGGAGGTTGAGTTTCAGTTTCAAAACGGAGAGGAGAGAGGATTCTACAAACCGCAGCTTTAAAGACACTAGTTTTCCATTCAACTACTCAGATACTAAAGAGTCAGTGGTGGTGAAGATGCGGAGGTAAGTTACTGGATGTGTGTCTTGATAGATAAAGATCATGTCTGTGTTGTGTGCTTCAGTTAACATCTGCAACATGAAGTGATGTAAGTTATTGTGGTGTGTATATCACGTGTAGGCTTTAAAACAATTTCTCACCCCGGACATATCGAAAAGGCCACTCCTCAAAAATGTTTTAAAATAATAAAAATACTACACCAAGCTCAAATGTATCTACCAATATGGAGATGAAATTTGACATGACGCTGACATGACTTTTAGACTGGTCATGGTCTCATTCTGTCCTTGGACTTGCAGTTCAGAATAGGCTACATAAAAACAAAAAGGAGTGGTTATTTGATTTTCATTTAAAAAATCTAAAATTCTTTTTTCAGGATCGCGGTGCACAATCAATGTAAGGTTTGCTTTTTGACCTTCAACATTCACGGAAATAAAAAAATCTCATAACATAACAGACATATGAGTAAAGTAGTGAAATATATAATAAAAGTAAAGCAAGTCCATTTGTGACTTTCTGCTTGAGAAAGTCTAGTAGATCCAGGAATTCTTTTGCAGTTTTACATTGAGTGTCATTAATGTGGAATTTAAAATCGCCAGAGCAGAACAGAAGTTTAAATGGAGCAGAGTTGGTGTCAGAAGGTCAAGAAAATCACTGAAAAAAAAAGGGTTTGGTTTTGGGGGGTGATAGATTAAAGCAGTAACTAGGGGAGTGAGACCTGAAGCCTGGGCCTGGTCTGGTAGTGGTTGGTTGGAGCTCTCACTGCTACTGCCGCTGCTGGTTGGTTGGTTTATTTTTAACTGCACATTGGTAATTTTAACGTTTTATGCATTTGGTATTAATGGTGGAAGCAGATTGAAAAGCAATTAAAAAGATTAAAAAAACAAAGATTAAAACGTGAAATAAGAGTATTAAGAGGGAAACTGGGCTCTGGGATCATGGCCCAAGGAAAGAGGCAGACCTGGGAGCGCATTGCCAACAAAGCAATGTGTTCTTCCCTCTCTGTGTGCGCACAAACAAGTGTGAGAAGCACTGCTACATGCTACAATCAAAGCAAGGACTGAAATTGCAGCACATAAGCAAAGTTCCTCTCAAACACAAGGCTATGGCTGCTGAAATTGCTTACTTTGATATTAATAATTGTATGAATGTTTTAGAATTATATATGCTCATTTATTGAACTGTTCAGGGGTGGATAGGCTAAGTTCACACTGCAAGGCTTAATGCCCAATTCCAATTTTTTGCTCTGATCCAATTTTTTGTTTGTCTGTTCACATTAACATTATATCAGATTCCATTGTAAACGGTTTGCAGTTCCGAAATGACTGGCATGCGCATTGTCATGTTTCTCTCAAAGTTTTTGTGCAGTGGAGCAGGAGAATGAATGAGCAGGTGCAGAGGAGGATGATGAAAAAGAAAAAGAGAGCCAAATAATGTTTTGGCGATTTGCTTTTAAACACAGACCATATTAGAACATTCAAGCCAAAATAGACAGGTTCGACAAACATTAGGTATTTATATCCATTCCCGACCCGAAACCGACAATTGAAACCTTTTTTTTCTTCATACAAATTACATATTTACGCTTGTTTTAGTGGTAAGACTACTTTTATTAACAAACAACTGTTAATGTCAACAGAACAGATCAGCGCACTGGGTAACAAGCGTATGTCAAATACAAACAAGCGGGTTATGAGACAGTGGATCTAGTTACATAATTCATGTATCCAATATAAGAATAATCCATGTTCTTGTGCAGAAAATTGTGTCAAAAGTGGATGCTCCAAGCCTGTCTCTCTCTGCTCCAGAGGACAGCGTGCAGCTGCTGCACTCACTGCTGCACTCACTGCTGCACTCACTGCTACATCTGTTACTTATGTAATGACGTCAACGTATCAAACGCGCATCAAATTCACCTTGGCGCATTGAAAAAAATCTGATCTGTATCTGATTCAGGACCACGTTTGAAAGTGGCAAGTCAGGGTGTGCTGTGTGATTTTGTAATAACCATACATTATTATTTTGGGCCCTATAAAATCCATGTTAATCCATGAAAACGGAATCCATTGTTGAACATGGAAAAGGACAGAATCGGCATGAAACGCTGTCACTGTGAGGCAAGGAACATTTTTTTTAATACGGAAATGTTTCCAGGTGCACCGCCCTAAACAACCCCAAACACTGTCTAAACTGCCCAAAAACTATGCAAATCATCACTGACTCCTAAATACAGAGCCACCAGTGCCCGTTTAACTTTACTGTGCCTGTGAAGCTCCGTCCATTTCGTCAGCATCACCGGCTTAGTGTTTGAACATCTCATCAGAGCTACAGAGAATCTGTGGATAAAGTTGTGCTGTTGTTGTGGACGAGACCATCGAGTCTGAAACATCGTAGGTTAATGATTACTTCTGATATTGTAAAATATTCTGACCCCTATTTGTGAAATAACTGATGCATCCTTGTGTCCATTTATTTGCGTGTAATCATTACAGTCTGGAATTATGTCATCAGGATTATTTAAATTAACCATTGATCCCTGAGGGGAATTTGCAAATAGGTGACATTAATGCTGTTCTCATACATCTTTATGTGACATAAATAATTAAAAAGGAGCAGTCAGAATAATCCATGTCAATACAACTTATATCTACCTTTTCATTGTATTTTACTTTATTGTTGACATACATTTTTGTTTAATTATGGGTTTTTTACATATTAGTATTTATTTTGTTTCCTCACAAGAGTTAAAAAAATTATCAACATTTCTAAAAAAAAAACTGAATGAAAAAATTGATGTAGAAAACATGGAATTTGGGAAAAAATAAAACGGTATTTGGAAAAAAATGAAACCGATTTTATAGGGCCCTAAAATTTGGAATATACAACTACACAAAATAAGAATTTTTTAATTTACTACTTTGTATGCACTCATTTCATAATACAGATGCAAACTCTATACCTAAGTTTTCATATGTATATATATATATATATATATATATAGTTAATAATTATTACATGAGTAATACAGTTGTCTTTGTCACATTTTATTTGGCATTAGTAAATAATTATGCACACTTACAGATATTGTACATGATATGAGTGCTAACACGTGTTATAAAGGCTTTTTTGCACAATAGGTGTGCCTTCAGTTTTTCACTTGTCTTTTGGTGTACCTTGGGCACAAAAAGTTTGGGAACCACTGCTGTAGACTGACTGAGCACACTTCTATTATGTTACTACTCTGTGTAAAAAAAGTACACGGATCCCTTATAAAGTCAACCACAAACATTATCACTCAGTTTTAGCCTTAGACAATATGGGTACAGGTGTTTGTTTTTTTTTTAATTACTAAATGTGTGACAAAAAAGGAAATATCATAAAACAAGTAGAAAGACCTATATCTAAAATTTAAAAAAAAAGAGCAAAGCTTTGAGTTAAGGTTAACGGTCTGAGGTTGTCTGTCCCTATGTCTCACCTTTAGCCCTCATGAGTATTTAACCAATGCAGTAAAGCCATTAACTAGTCTAGACATTGGGTGTGCTACAACTCTGCCCAGCCACCTTTAAAACCATTTGTTTGTGTTCTGATGGTGGCCCGGGGTCTCAGGATGTAAAGATGTTAGCGCATTCTATACTTCAACATGCCCTGTCTGCAGTAAAATTTCAGACAGACAAAGAAGACTGAAGAGAGCTTTAGTGCTTTGGAAGTGACTCAGACTGCCGGCCTCATTGCACAGATCAGTGAAGTGAATCTTTCAACAAATGCTTTAGCACAGTGACACTGGCTGGGTAATCTCAGGACCAGTTTTATTGTGGTGGAGAAAGGGTTTTAGGCAGATCTTGCATTTGTGATGTATTGCATTAACCATTCTTGAGACAAATGCAGTTTCTTTAGTAGTCACTGTCACAGCCAAAATCCCAAAGTCTTTCTTGTGGTTGAGTCTAACACTGACCTAAACTAAGGTCTGAGGCCTGCAGTTCTTTAGATGTTGTTCTGGGATCATTTGTGACCATTTGATAAGTTGTCATTGCACTAATAATAGTAATATTGGTTGGTCGATCACTTTTTAGAAGGTTCACCACTGTTCACAGTTTTCTCCATTTGTGGATAATGGCTCCAGAGTCCAGACGTGATTGGCTGTACTCCCAAAGCCTTGGAAATGGTTTTGTTGCCTATTCTAAACTGATAGATTTGAATCACTTTGTTCTTAAACTTATTTGGATCCTGTTTCTTTTTAAAATCTTGTCGCCTACTTCAATGTGTCTGACAGTTTTTCTTGACAGTGATTTATTGATTCAACAATCCTAACAGTAATCAAGCCTGAGTGTGGCCAGTGAAACTGTACTCAGATTTCTGAAGTTAAATACAGTTAACAATGGGGGGGCAATTACATTTTCACATCAGGTCAGATGGGTCTACTTTGATCTCTTGACATGTTTCAACTGTCAACTGCCGGTCTTCTTCAAAGACATCTGCTTATTGCTTTGAAGTGTCTTTGACTTCTGCATAATTGCAGCAAGTTCTTAGTGTGTTCTTTTTGTATGATGTGATATTACGCATATTATTATTTAGTTGACTAAAAGCTAGTTAACTAGTTAAAATTCTGCTGACTAAAACTAGACTACATCTGAAATACTGTAGTCCTGGTGACAAAATTTCATCTAAAACTAAGTTGCATTTTAGTCAAAATAGTAAAAACTTCAGCTTGACTCATTCATAGCAATAAGTAGTTTGTTGATATCAACCTTCAGAGCTATGAAGAATTCTGCGAGGCGGTACCTTTTGGATATTCATCCAAACCTGTGAGGGATCAATGCACTGAGTGACAGAGTAAAACCTTTCTGAGTGTGGCCAGGCTTTGAGAAGAAGCGGAATGAGCCATTTGGCTTAAGTTTAGGGATCACAACAAACACTAACCTTAGATCCTTGGATGTCTTTGCTTCTCTTTGGCTCAGAGGAGAGTGTCAGTGTCCTGCTAGAAAGCGTTGGCAGCTTTATATGCTGGCCAAACAGCGAAGTAGAGTCTTCCTGCATCACCATTACCTGGCAGAGGAAGAGCAACACAGAACATTACTTTCTGTAATGACTGCATGTGAAAAAGCTGTGAAATGTCCCAAAATATCAGTATTTTGTTTTTGTTTTTTGTTTAAACAAGATTGACAAGCAAGTTGAAAATATTGCAGAGGCACTGCATTGCACATTTGCATAATAATTCAAGCTTCTGTCCAGTCTTGCGGAAGAAACCTCTCATTTAAATTGGGTGTTTCAGGCTAGTTGTGTAGATGTCCCGCGGCAGACAGCGGTTTAGCGTGGAGAGGCTTTTCATCCCATATTTTTATGGTTTCGACTCTTGACTCACATCAGGAAAAAAAGTGTTCAAAAAATCTTTATTTTGGACCTTGTTGTGGTTCAAAACAAATGTGTTTACCAATGACACTTTATTGTTGGCACAATTGGCACATTAATTTGCTGTCGTTTAACTCCAACCAGAAGATAGTGTTGTGCTCAGTGTTGGTTAAGTTAACAGGTTCAGGGTAAATTTGTTACATAGGGCATTTCAAAAACATTTTTTAAAGAACTTGTTGGAAAAATTAAATTTGGCAATATTGCTTTGATCTTTCTTCTAAGCCCAAATCTTTTTGTGTGGATTCTCCATGGTCTCCCCAAGTGTTCATTGGTTTTACATAAAGTACTTTAGTTAGCTTCCTCAGTTCTTAAACATGTACAATATGTTCATCACAAATTGTCTCCAAAGACAAAACTGGCTTAAAGCCTATACAGCTTGGATCAGTCAACGATGTCCCCTATAGATTGCATGTCAAAGTGTAGAAAGGTGTTGGATTAATACAAGGGTTTGCTTCTTCAAGTCCCCACCCAGGTGGAAATCTCACGTTTGAGTCTTCAGAATTTAGTTTATGAGGATCCCGCTGCTGTAAAAAAAACAAAAGAGAATATTTCCTGTTCAGTTAACATCTTCATAAGTTGGCAGAATCCTCTTCTCTTCTTTCCTGGCAATTACATCGTTACCATGGTTTTACCTATATAGATATCATCTCTACTATGTACTGTACAAGCCCAAAACATCTCTCTCACACACTTTCCAGTCAAACTATTCAACATGAGTTGTTGCTAGTGAAGAAATGTACAATTATTACACAAGATAATTTTATTCAATGTTCTTGCAATGCTGAATTAGCAGGTGCTAAAACATCAAAGTGGAATAATTAAAAAAATTCTCAAGACAAAAAAATGTAATTCATTTCCACTACACAATAAATTAATGGATCTTGTCAACATGCAGATTTTCAGAGTAAAAGAACCACTCTGCCTGTCAAGTTCATACCCCTCCTGCTTTCAGAAGCTTCCTGCCGAAGTCCTCCACTGGGTTATTGAATGTGAGCTTTTCACAACGTAGATGATTAACAGGTGGGTGTCCCTCCACATGAAGGAAGAGGTCGTAATCAAAGCGAACTTTCTTCGGTTCTTCCTGTGGGGAAATGGTGAAAAACCTTTTAATTTAAAACCTGATTGAGCCATGCATGCTACAATTTGGAGGTCCTGTGCATGTTCCTGAAAAGCACAAAAATGACCTTGCATGAGTTAGTCTGCCACATGGCATCACAAAGCCAACTGTGACATATTTCCAACAGATTTCTGGTGTTTTGAAATTTATGCATTAGGTTTTATATTATTATGACCGTCCAACTGCTCCAAAACTCATGCTTAAGTCACTCCAGAAACAGAAAGTAGGGTCTCAGTTTGGCCAGAGACCTTCACCCCATTGTTTCCCTATATCCTTAGCATTGATGTGTTGAAAAGCAGAATATTTGAATTTTCATTCATTTGTATGGGTGTGTGTCTGTCCCCTAAAGGCCATACTGGAAAACTGTTTAGCAGCTTGTAGAGTCACTTTCAAGTTTTAGTGAGAAAGGTCAGCGCTCTCCTTACTTTGGAGGGTATACTTAAAGATTACCTGTAGTAGTGATGTTGGCAACATCAATTGTGTTATATGGGTTGCCAATAAACATTTACATAATTTACAAAACACCATAAAAATAACTTTTCAGAACAGTTTTATTCCTGGAAGCAAACTAATGGGGAGCAGCCACCATCAGCCGGATGTGGGGTCGTCGTAGATTCCAGGTTATTTGCTGAACAGTAAAAAAAGAATAGTGAATTTGTATGTCAACAACATTTCATCAGTAAAATTACTTTGGCTAGTAAACTAAGGAAATGGGTATGAACGCTTATGAGTTCAAGCCAGGAGGAGGAAATTAGGGGTGCACCGATTGCAATTTTCTGGCCAATCACCGATCACCAATTTTTTGAAAAGCCTGACTGGCCGATACCGATTTTGGCCAATCCCGATTTTTTTTTACAACTGACATCATACACCTTGAATGTTCCAAACTTATTTTATTGTAAAACATTCAACAATACAAACGTGTTGTTTTAACTGCACATGAGGTAGCTACAGTATCTCAAATACAAATTAAAAGTTTAGAACTTTGCTGTGCAAAATACTAAATTATATCAGTTTCTTTAGTCTTTCATTTTTCACATTTCAGTTCCACTGCAAGGCTGTTTTCAGCTCTTTGCCAAAAATAAAGTACACAGCAGTATTTTGGTTTAACAAATAAATTTAATAATAATAAATTATTATGAAAATTACTTCCAACAGCTGACAGAACAAAAGCTAAAAGTCAAACATTCAACAGAAATAATAATGACAGAATGAACATGACAGCTCAGTTGTTCTCACACTTATTACAGTCACTTATACATTAGTGGAAGGTTTTTCTTGCCAAAGCCATGAACTGCATCATTTTCCTTGTAGTAGCTTTGCTCTTTTCACAAATAAGTGCTCTCTGCGAACCCCTGGCTCTGTTTACCGCTTGCTTTAGCTTTAGCATTAGCTTGATTGCTAACATCAAATGCTGCACACTGAGCGGTGTGGTGATTTTTTAAATGGTGAATGGGGTAGCGTTTTGTTTGCAGCTCCACCAAGGCTTATTTCCGTGTTACAGGAATTACAAACTGCGATCCTTTGCTCTCTTTTTTTGTGTAAAACTGCCGAACTGCCGACATGCTAAGCTAATCGTGCTGCTGTTGTTATCCTGTGTAGCAGAGGCATTCGCATGCAGACACATGCACACATGAGCTTGTGGGCGGGCCCTGTCAGTCAACTCACAGCAGAAGGGGACAGTGGCTGACTTTATGACTGACTTTAAGACCTTTGCGGAGGTAGAAAAGATTGGCGGAAAAGATCGGTTTCATATGCAAGGCCCCAAAATTATGGATTTTTTTTTACTGTGTTAGTTAAACTGACTTCTGGTCTTCGTCTAATTTTCCTTAATCTGAGTTGATTGCAGGAATGTAAATAATTTTTTTTAAGTAATATTAAAACCCTATTTATGTATTCTATTTATATTCTGTCATTCATTATAATTCTACTAAAGTGACTGTACTTGCAACTACAACATCAATAATTTGGCCCATATGATAATCCTGTGGTCCTGATATGGGTTCAAGTGGGTTCAGGTGGACTTACTCTGGTGTAAAGGAGCATAACTGCAGATGAAGGAAAGATAATAAATAGTTTCACATTCTATATTTACTAGGGATGTAACGATTCACTCAACTCCCGATACGATTCGATTCACGATACTGGGTTCACGATACGATTCTCTCACGATTTTTTCATTTACCAAATGGGACTGTAGACAAATTTTTTTTTTTGGGAAAAAAACTAGAAAATACTGTATTATTTTCCTTATATTTTTCATTGTCAAAAGAATTCCTTGATAAACTATTCAAAACAATGCAATTTAACTCAAAATAAATCTTGAATTAAATAAATAAAGGAATAATACAAATGAAAATGAAGCCTATTAATTTAAATTCTGGTTCTATAATAAACAATGCAAAACTGCATAATAGTTCTTTTTCTTTTAAAAGTGCAACTGAAAATGTATTTTGTGCCTTAACATTTGGACTTTAAAAAAAAAAAAAAAACCGTCATTGCACTGATTTACGTCATATTTGTTTGGACCAGCAGAGGGCGCTGGTAACCCAGTGGTCGGTTGGCATGCAGATATCGTGCAGTGAAGAAGATAAGCTATGCTAGCAGACAGAGCTAATAGAAAAACGTGACTTTTACAGATATTCAAGTAATATTACAGATATTCTTTCGGTGCTAAAGGGGTAATGAATCATTTATTAACATATTTAAGAGTAGAAGGCAGCCAGAAAGAAAGTATTAGCAGACTCCGCCCGCCGCCAACACTTCCGGATAGCGCCCTCTGCTGGTTAAAAAAGTACTGCGATTCAATTGTCAGAAAATTGATATCAACCGTGATACCTATGAATTGATTTTTAACTGCCTTATGATTAATCGTTACATCCCTAATACTTACATATGCAAATGTTAAATAAATAAAAATATATATTTTTAAAACAAACAAGTGAGGAAAGAAAAACTTTGAAAATATAATTTCCATCATCTGTCGACTGGTATGTGTATTATAGGAGAGAAATTCATCTTCACACTTCATTAACTACATATATGTGATGTTCTCTCAACAGCTGAGATATCACCTTCTTCAAAGACTTTTGGAGAAAAATATTTTTATTTAACATTTGCATATGTAAATATAGAATATGACACCGCGCGCGCAGAAAGGCACGACACGAGCGCAGAAAGGCAAGGCGCGCGCACACAGAAAGTGGTCTTTACTGTGCGCGATGACAGTTTTTATGGTTTGGGTTTTTGGCACTAATGTGACACCATAAGTTTCCCACAGTAAACAATACAAAAAAGCTATTTTATATTTCACCAGAGGCCGGCAGTAGATCTGTGGCTGCACTCTCATAACGTGAGCCCTGTGTGAACTTAACCCCGGTGGTATATTTTTAGCCCATTTCTAAAATGGCAACTGGTACGAAAAACAGGAAAGTTGACAACGAGGGTCGCCGTTTCCAGGACAAGTGGAAATTGGAGTACTTTTTCACTGACATACGAAACAACTGTCTGCCTAATTTGCCAAGAGACTGTGGCTGTTTTCAAAGAATTCAATATTAACAGGCACTACCAGACGATACATGCTAACTACGAAAAGCTAACTGCGAACAAACGCACCGAAAAACTGACCAACTGGAAGCTGTTTTGATAGCACAGCAGTGACTCAAATGAAAATTCTACAAAGGTGAGTTACGAGGTGGCAATGCTGATTGCCAAGCACTGCAAACTTTCTACTGAGGGTGAATTTATTGAAGACTGCGTGATGCAAATGGTAGAGAACATTTGTCCTGAGAAAAAGCAAGAGTTTGCCAATGTTAGCCTGGGTCGTAGCACTGTGGCACGGAGGATTGAAGAAATTTTATCTGATATCAAGAGACAAAGGCAAAAGGAGTGGAGTTTGACTTTTTTTGTTAGCCTGCGACGAAAGCATGGATGCATCTAACACCGCTCAGTTACTGATTTTTTTGAGAGGAGTGGACAATGAAATGAACATGAGTGAAGAGCTTCTTGACCTTCAGAGTCTTAAGGACCAAACAAGAGAAATTGATTAGTTTGTTCTACCGTAGATGACATGAAACTACAATGGAATAAAATCACTGGGATTATTACGGACGGCGCACCTGCCATGGTTGGTGAGCAAAGTGGGTTATCAACGCTAGTCTGCAAAAAATTCAGCGAATAAGGAGGAAAAGCTATAAAACTTTACTGTATTATTCACCAACAAGTTCTGTGTGCCAAAAATCTGAAATATGATCACGTTATGAAACCCGAGATGAAGGCTATTAATTATATTCACTCCAGAGCCCTGTACCACCGCCAGTTTCAGCAATTTGTTCTCGACATCCACGCTGAATATGGAGATGTTGTGTATCACAATGACATAAGATGGCTCGGTCGGGGGTCTGCACTGCAGCGATTCTACTCCCTCAGAAAGGAGATCGGACAATTCCTGGCACAAAAGGGACAACCAATGCCGGAAATCTCTGATCCTGTTTGGCTGGCTGGTTTTGGATTTTTAGTTAACATAACACGACATCTGAACGCGCTGAACACGAGCCTTCAGGGGCAAAATGCAGTGGTAAGCCAACTGTATTCCTACATTAAAGCTTTTGGGACAAAGCTGCTACTTTTCCAAAGGCACCTGACATAAACGCAGCCCAATATCACACATTTCCCATCACTGCAGGAAATTATGACCAGTTTTCCAGAGAACAATATTTGTGCGCAAATGAGGAGGTATGCAGAAAACATTTCATCTCTGAATGAGGAGTTTCAGCAGCATTTCAGGGATTTTGCAGCTATTGAAAAGGAGATCACACTTTTTTCCTCCCTCTTTTCTGTGGATTCTAATGACGCTCCAGACCACCTGCAGCTGGATCACATTGAGCTGTAGTGTGATGCGGGAGTGTCACAATCACTACCAACAACTCCCTCTCGTCAGCTTTTACTGCCAGCTGGACAAAGACAGGTTCCAAGAGATTCGGACATTTGCGAAGAAAATACTGAGCTTGTTTGGCTAGACATACTGGTGCGAGAAGACGTTCTCGGTTATGAACATTAACAAGAACCGCGTGAGGACAAGACTAAGTGACTCTCACCTGCGTGACATCTTGCCCATCAAAACCACTGCTTTTGAGTCGAAACACCAATATCGCCCTTCTCATTAATGCAGGTACATTTTTTTTATTCTGAGGAGAATAAACTCCAAAGTCTTGGTGAATTGATTTTTTGTGACGATCAGATCACAGTTTTGTCAAATTTCTGCTATCTGATTTGACTGTACTATTCTTTGTCAAAATGCACTGGGATGTGATTTGTTAAAACAAAATCAATACATGTAATAAAAATTTCAGTCAAAATTTCATAAAATTGTTCATTTGTATTTAATTTATTATTGTTTTAACCTTTAACTATCCTGGTAATGCAGTTGACAACAGATTCTCATTTGCAATATCAACCTATCTGCAGACAGCAAAGTAATATAGTTACATATTTACATGTTAATTTACAATGGTAACGACGTGAATGCACATTGACTTCAGTCGAGCAGCCAATAGTAACACCCCAAAACAGCTCATGGAGCACTTTGTTTGTAAAAAGATCTCTGTATGGCTGAAAAATCACATCACGCTCCTGGATTTATAAACTTCATACAATAAAATTACACTGTTCTTTCAGAACACTTTGAATTACAACATGCTCAAAGGTGTTTATGAATTTTTGACCAAATTAAGCCAAAAAAATGTACATACGCAGCTTTAATGATGACATGACAAACAAAAAAGTTATCATTCTTAGTCAACACTCAAGTAACTACAAAATACAAAACATGCTGAATAATTCTCAATTAAATACTTTTAATTGGACAAAACAAGGTCAGTGCGTCACTACCAGCCTGTGAAAGTAGGGCCTCCAGTTTTCCGTGACCGTAAAAAACAGACAGAAAATATGGAATTCATGCTCTGTAACTCATAAATGAATCTGGCCCGTTTTAAAAGTCCTCTTTATTTAAAATCGGGCCCAACATGACAAAGACATGCCTCAGGACAATGTTCAACTGATCAACTTACTTGTTAAGGATGAGTTCACTCAGAATGTAGGTTAATTCAAGGAGCCACATAAATTTTGCCCCGGTAAGGTCCTCACCTTAGTGACTAGCCCTCCCGCTGCAGCAGTCTCACTGTAGTGGGAGAGAGGGGCTGCTACAGACAGTGATGGCCGGGGGAGTTGTCACTTGAAAAGTTACAATTTTTCATCGACGAGGTCAAAGTTGATGTTTAATGTTTGTTTAAAGAATAACTTTACCCTTTAGGTTTTGACCGATGTGCGTCTAGGCCAGAAATTCAAAAAATACCTTGATTATGGGCAAGGCTCCTGGAGCAGTTAAAACATACCCAGTCTAGACTATAAAATCTCCAATCTATGGAGAACCTATGCTACGTC
This sequence comes from Gouania willdenowi, assembly GCF_900634775.1. Taxonomy (NCBI): domain Eukaryota; kingdom Metazoa; phylum Chordata; class Actinopteri; order Blenniiformes; family Gobiesocidae; genus Gouania; species Gouania willdenowi. Next base: position 25,385,902 of record NC_041061.1, on the reverse strand, counting down.
AACTACCTACTCGATATTCACTATACCGTCGTGAGACAGGTTAGTTTTACCCTACTGATGATGTGTTGTTGCAATAGTAATCCTGCCAGAGATTGCAGGGACAGTCAACAAAATATCATACATAATACTAAAACTATATACAGTATAAAATATAATTTTTTTCAACAAAATATGACAAATTGAAATACTAAAATGTCAAGAGTTGGACTATCAATCAACAACACTACTACACCCTAAAACCTTTATTTTGAGCAGCATAGAAGTGGTTTTGGGATTTACTTGTTAAACATAACCTTATAAAGTGAGATTGTGTTCCATTGGATAAAATTATTTTCAGCTAAACTTACCTTGTTTTTGAAGTAAACTTCAATAGGTAGAATGAAACCTGCATATCCAGACTCCTCCACTTTATATGGTGGATCCTTGCACACTGAAAGACAAGAGACAATCAGAATCAGAATTCCTTTATTAATCCCAGGGGGAAATTGCTTTTGTTACAGCCACTTAAGAAAAAAATCACAAATAAAAGAATAAAATGTTTAACAAAAGACAAAAAAAAAGAATAAACGTTACATAAGTGTATAATTAAGTAACAAACTGTTACAAGAGGGTTTTGTTATTATACGAGTGGCCTTTGAACATCTACAATATAATAAGCACTTCAACACACCTTGGTTCAGCAGAACACCATGGGCATCACTCACTCAATCTTGGATACGTATTCAATAGATGTGCTATGGTTAGATTTCTCACAAATTTTTATCTACATAATCTTATTATATATATATATATATATATATATATATATGGGAAATTGTGAATGTGGCTTTAAATTCATTTATTCTACTACTGAATTTGCAAGTGGTGAAGCAGCTCTGTTCCCATGGGTGCTCATTAACTCCTTTCTACAGCCTGATCTAATGTAGTAATACAGAGCGTGTCACCGAAATAAGAAGCAGAGCCTTTAAAATGGAACAAGCTGAAGATTTCCCCACCGTAACGTCATGGGACTTTACAGACAAACAGTCTACTTGTGCACAGGTGGTCCTCTCCTGGGGTGTGTGTTTGTCAGACTAGGTCCCTGTCGGCTCGGCGAATAAACTACTAAACCAGGTGATTGATGGGAAGAACAGAGTGTGGTTACTAAGGAACAAAAAAGCAGATCAAAGCTCTGTGTCCAGGTTTAAATAATGCTGCTTGAAGCTCATTAACACATTAAAGAGTTCTTAGGCAAGACTTGTCCAAACTTGCCTATATAGTGCATTTAATACACAAGTTAATGCAATGTGCTTTACGCGATTAAAGGTACAACATTCAGAAAACATTAAAACAGAGTTTTAAAATCAACATTAAAATGATTAAAAATCTCACTCTCAGTCACATTGGATGCTGACTTCAGCTCTGCTGGCAGTTTGGTCCACTTTTTTGCAGCTTAAGAACTAAAAGCTGCTTCACCATGTTTGCCGTGAACTCAGGGCTCCACTATCTGATTAACATCTCACTGATGTATTCTGGACTAAACCCATTCAGAGATTTAAACATGGATAAAGCACAAACATGGAGCCAACTTAAGTAGACTACAGATAAACCCACATTAAACTTTAATTTACTTTAAAACAGATTAGTAATAATACTACTGCTTCATACATCACTGGTGTTCCTTAACCCTGGTAGTAGTACTTTAGAAACAGGATGAGGAATACTCTGCCCACTGAGTTGTGAGCAGCACTTGCTCTGTTTGCTGTTCCATTAAGAGTTTCTAGCGGGTGATACTCTGCCCTGCTTTATGCTTTTATAACACTAGTACAGTGCCCGTCGGAAGTATGTATTCATATAGTGGGAGCTTAAGTAGAGCTGTCAATTATGGGCATAATAATAACATACTCTGTAGCATTATAAAGGGGTATATTTGCAGGTGCAAAGTAAAATAGCGTGTGCAATTTCCCTGGTTTAATTCTGTGGGACATGAGCATAATAAATGTGTTGTTTTTTTACTCATTTTTATACTTTTTTGTATGTATGTTTTTTGGAGTCATTATGTGTATTTTTGTATCTTTCTGTTGTCTTTTTGTACATTTTTTGTATAATTGTTGTTTTTTTTGTTGCCATTGTAGTGTGACTCTGGAGTCATTTTGTGTATTTTTTGGTGTAGTTTTGTGCATTTCTGTTGTATCCATTCAAAATTTATGCGCACCAGTCCATCCACGTGTACTGGCCTGCCGAACATTCACTAAACTTATCTATTTTCAGTAGTTAGGTGTAGTGGCAGGTGTGACGTGAGTGAAGCTGCAGTAATCAGGTGACCTTCACTATGTAGCACCATCTACGTAACATGTAAACACTTAGATCTGACTCAGAGCGTAACAGTACAGTCACTACCACACTATGAATGGGTGTCGTGACACAGACTGTAACCGGACTAAATGGTGGTCCGTTATACACTCACACACTTGCATACCTGTACACGCCTGCAAGCATGTCACGTAGACGGTGATCAATAGTGAAGTGCACCTGATCAGTGTGTGTGTGTGTGTGAGACTCTCTACGTGGGACTCTAATCTCCTCCGTTGGTTCTCTCACACACGCGTCAATAACTTCCAGGTGAGGTCTGTCTGGGTCTAAATAGTCAAACTAACATGAAACGTCATCACCACATAAGGAACAGTAAAAAAGTATTTTTCCTCAAAAGAGAAGTCCACAGAAGCTCTGGCACACAGCGGAAGTGAGCTGTGTATTGAAATACTAGCGCCCCCTCACACTGAGGTCAAAAGCTGAATAGGTTTCACTTGCCGTGCCGTCCAGAAGTGAAATAAAATTAAAATAAACATTTGGAAATGACCAAATGACTTCAAAATAAGATAACAGATGCACAAACTCTGGGTATTTGGAAGACGTTGACAAAGTTTTAGGTGAAACAGGCACCGCGTCGGGGAGACATTTGCTCCACACACACACACACACACACACACACACACACACACACACACACAGACCATCCTTGAATTATAGTATAGATAGATAGAAAACATAATATTAAATAGTTTGAATTGTGCACAAATATGTATGGAGCACAGGTTTAAAACCCCTTAATGTTCAGTTTTTATTTCATTTAAATGTGGCATATCTAATCAAACGTGCTAACTTTTTTATTTACATTTTAATTACATGTTTAGCATCAAAACAAAAGCCCTACAAACCAATGTACACAAATGAGTGTCGTGAAAACCGAAGAAGCCATTCACTAAAACAAATTCAACATCTGCTAAGTGCCAAATATTTTCTTTGCTGGATATTGGCAGTTATCAGTGAACCTGATCATTCCCCATTAATAACAATGGCACTCCTATTTTTACAAAAAAACATGATGAAATGCACAATCTGGATCCGATCCAGATGAAACACGGTCGGATCATTTAATTTAATTTAATCTTTTTTTTTTTTTTTTTTTTTTTGATATTTAATCAATATTTTTTGTATTTGTGCATTATTTCAGTGGTCGTTACAATGCTTTCAATGTGTTGCAATGGTTGTTTGATGCACTTGATTTTATGATGGCAGTGTGTAATGCCTGCATATTTATGTATGCACAGGTATTTTAGTTTCATATAATCTGTTCAGATCAGTGTTTAAACTGGCACAATAGGATGAATATTTTTTTCTTATTTTTGTGCATTATCAGTAACTCAGGGTGATTTTTCCTTATTGTTCTCACTTACAGTTGTTACAATGCCATCGTTATGTTGTCATGGTTACTTTGAGACTTCTACACAGTAGTTTCAGTGAAAAGAAACTTTGTGCACCACCGTCGCCCGTGGCTCAGGTGGTAGAGGGTCGTCTTCTGATCGAGAGGTTGGGGGTTCGATCCCAGTACCTGACTATGTGTCGAAGTGTCCTTGGGCAAGACACTGAACCCTAAGTTTCTCCCAGTGGTCGACTAGCGCCTTGCATGGCAGTCCTGTCCCACTGGTGTGTGAATGTGAGAGTGATTGGGTGAATGAGCTGATATGTAAAGCGCTTTGAGACTGCTTCAGTGTGGTGATAAAGCGTTATATAAAATCAAGTCCATTTACCATTTCATGATGGCAGTGTGTAACACTGCATTTTCTTATTTTCAGTGAAAATGTGCAAAAACACTAATAATAAATAGAATGTTTTGAAGTAAATAGTTTTGACTCAATTTATCCTCTGAATGATAAATATCTTCTGATGAACATATACAGCAACTTGATATTGATATATCGCGAAACGTATCGTACTGCAACATCCTTGCCAATACTCACCCCGAGCTTGCTATGGGCTTTAAATGATATTAACTACTAAAGTGGCTGGATTTGGTTATAATCCCTACTTCATTTGCATTAGGTCCACTAGTACTACGAGTGAATATTTTGGCTTTACTAGTGCTACCTTTAGACTAAAAATAGTTTACTAGTACTACTAAAGGATATTTTGAGTGTACTATTAGTACAATAAAAACCTCTTCTGGCAGTCTTTAAGCCTTTTTGTGTCACAGAAAATTGTAGTTTGATTTTTGCCAAAATGGCATATTTACAAGCCCTAAAATTACGTCGATGCCAGAAAAGAACAAGCCACCGTTTTTTCTTTAAAAGAAAAACATTGAAGTTAATGTCCAGCGTTAAACAGACGCTCAATGGAGTGAACCAGATGCATGGAAAAGACAATTAAGAGAGGTCAGAACAGCTTCTGGCCTGGTGTTTGGGAGGAAGAAGAAAAGGTGTGAAGGCCGAGTTACAAAGCATCCATTGACCTGTAACAGAAAACTTGCCTATGGTCACAGAAGCTTTGAAAGAGTGACGGGGTCATGTGGTTTATTAACGCACCCGTTGGTTTAAGCTGAGATGCCAATCACAGAACAATACCAGTCACTATGCATCTGCACTTTCAAAACAGACTGCTTTTTACTTGGGCCAAGTAGAACAACATGCTTAATCATGAAATAAAAGAAGGGACTGAAATGCAAGAATATTTCTATGAAGTATCTATAAAATAGGGGTAAAACTATGAGTACTTTTCCTTTTTTGAATGGGGCTTCTCATCTTATTCCTACAGTAGTCATTACACTGATATTTCCTTATGGACGCGCCAATTAGTCTATTACAGAAAATAAGTTCAATAGAAGCACAAAATATTATACAAGTGCTAAACACTGTCTTTAATAACAACTAGGTCAAACGACAAGACCAATGTGTGATTCCTGAAACATTTGTATTTGACCAATCCCAGCGTAAAAATGATCGGGTGTTCATAAATTCGTTGGCTGAATTTGATCGTCATTAACATGTTACATTCTCCTGTTTCAGAGGCCCCGCCCACTGAAGTAAAAGAAAAGAATTATTTCCAAGATGAAAATCGGCATCCTCACATCAGAGGAGCAAAACAAATATGTGCTTTCTGAACATGTGAAAAAAGGACTTGGTAGCTCATTTAAACACTCTGGGGAAGAGGATCAGCTACCGAGCAGGTGACGTCTGCCCCTGTGTGCGCTGCAAGCAACTTCACGGCAGAGATCCTAAAGCGACTCATGGATATGACGTTTATATTAGCCTCAGTCTGCATGCTTGAAGCAATAAACAAATGAATGAACGAAACCATTAAAAAAAAAACTTAATGACTAAATGTTTTCCCTTCTGTGTTTATTATGACTGCAGCCAGTGTTACCTATAATTTATCAAATTACTGATTAAATATTCTAGTGAATTTGTAAAAGTTTAAGGTATATTTATCATTTTAAAAGTATGAATACGGTCCCATTTCCTCCGTACAGCCAACAGAGACTGTGCTGCGTACATCAAAAGGAGCTCCATTTACCAATGCGATGTTGTAGAAAAATTGATTCGGCTAAAAATAATGTCACACACTTTCCCTGTGGTAAAAAGCAGTGTGTTCTCAGTCCAAAATAGAGCAGAAGTAGCGCTGCGAGCCGTGTGCGCACATGGGTGAACTGATAAGCTCCTGGTAAACCATTCGAGTGAATGGTTTACCAGTGGGGGTTGTACGGTATTCCGTGGAAGGAAAACCAAAAAAGTGGTAATTGTAATAACGTGGGCTTTCTTTTAAATTAATTTTATTTTGTTAAATTAATTTTAATAATCCTTGTTTAATATTTTATTTTCAGTAAGTCAGATTTGTTGTGTTGTACCACAAATCCATATACTCAGGGGAGGATTCACTAAAGGTTTAGTGGTATTAAAACGTGTGGCGCCGCTGCACTTCCCAATGCACCCTCAATCCATTTATTGCTTTTCCCCCTAATGAATATGCGTAGTAGACGGATCTCAGGGGGAGCAAAAATATGGGAGGAGTGAATGCAAATAAATTAATGCAGGGGGAGCAATGCAATTCATGAAATCTGGAACTGTTTGCGGTGATAGTTTTAGCACCAGAAAATAGCACGACTGAAAAGCTGGTGCAGACATACATGCAGAGATAATTGCTGAAGTAAATGTTGACAGAAAACACAGCGGAGATGGAAACAAGGCTCCAGTTGTGTGTGTGTGTGTGTGTGTGTGTGTGTGTGTGTGTGTGTGTGTGTGTGTGTGTGTGTGTGTGTGTGTGTGTGAGTGAGAAAAAAAGCTGGATGTGCACCCCTGGTGGCGCATAAGGAGTCCAGGGGCTGCGGTGCAGAGGATCGCTGTGCGCGGAGATGGATATGACCATGAATCAATGTAGCTTCGGACGCACTGCTCCAGTCTGTGTCTTTCTCTCCATGTTTTGATCGTGAATGTGTTATGTCGCGTTGATGTCAGGTCAGATTCAGCGGATCAGATGCGTATTTATGCAGTAGTGATCACTGATGGCACAATGGTCACATATGAGAGTGTGTGTGACACAGACCTACCAGATCATCTTCAAATAATGCAGACTGATTGACAGACTAACTGCATTAACTCAGATCAATGGTAGATCAATAGGATGGTTTCTGTCCAAATCTGCCTATTTTTCATGGACTGATTAGAGCAAAGTTACAGGTCCTGATGAAGCACCCACATTAAATTAGGGGGAAAAAATATAATTTGGTTTTAAAGTTGTTGTTTAACAACAAAGGGCACTATCTATTTAGAATTTTAAATTCAGGACACACCACCGTGTTTCAAATCAGAAGTGTGGAAGCATTTTGGCTTCCCCAAGACAAAATGAAAGAGCTGAGAAAGAAAGAACGTGAAATCCAAGGTAAGAGAGGAAAGAGAGAAACAAGAGAGAAAGAATGAAAGCCACAGTTTGTTTATTTATATTATTTATTTGATATGGGATTTGTTTTAAAGTCCAATTGTTGAGGCACAAAATAAATTTTCAGTTGCACTTTTAAAAAGAAAATGAACTATTATGCAGTTTTGCATAGTTTACTGTCGAGCCAGAATTTAAATGAATAGGCTTCTTCTTCATTTGTACTATTTCTTTATTTCATTCAGGATTTATTTTTAATTAAATTGCATTGTTTTGCATAGTTTATCAAGGGAATCTTTTGACAATGAAAGATAAAAGAAAATAGTAGAGTATTTTTGTTTTTGTTTTCGAAGAAAAAAATGAATATTTTTCAGTCATTTGTCTACAGTCTCATTTTATAAAATAAATCGTGAGATATGTATCGTGAACCCAGTATCGTAAATTAAATCGTATAGGGAGTTGAGTGAATTGTTACATCCATAGAATGCAGTTGTAAGTAAACAGTTTACAGATGTCCTCTGCTGGTTTTATAAAAGGTAAAGAAGGTAAATATATCTTTAGACTGAATGCAATTTCTATGTTAAAAAAGCTATTTGTCAGTGGTCACAGTAAGAAACTAAGAAATGCTGCAAAAAAGGGCATCAAGATGCATCGATTCATAATCAAATCGCAGTCTCTATAATCGTAATTGTATCGAAATGTGAGGTGCCTAAAGATTCCCACCCCTTGTGGTTGCTGCAGTGGGTTGACCCGCGTGCACATTGTTGCGTTTGTCTCAGAGTTTTTGTGCCGCGGAGCTGGAGAATGAATGAGCAGGTGCAGAGGAGGACAAGGAAAAAAAAAACAGAAACTGAAACCAACGGGTCCGACAGACATTATTTATTTAAATCTGTGCCCAACCCAAAACCTACAATTAAAACCTATTTTTTCCTCATACAAATGATATACAGTATTTACATTTGTTTTAGTGGTAAGCCTGCTTTCATTAACACTGAACAGACAACTGTTAATGTCATCATCAGATCAGCGCATGGGGAAACAAGTGCACGTCAAACACACACAGGTGCGCTAGAGATGGCTCTATTTACATAATCCACGTATCAAATATAAGGATAAATAAAAAAAATTGATACTGGGAAGCAGAATCAATTATTAAAATCGGCACCCAAAAATAAATCAAAATAAAAAAAATTTCCCATCCTTAATATATTTAGGAATAAAACATGCATTGTTGTTGTGAAAAGATTAGGGATGTAACGATTCACTCAACTCCCGATACGATTCGATTCACGATACTGGGTTCACGATACGATTCTCTCACGATTTATTTTACAAAATGGGACTGTAGAAAAATGATGAATGGTGAAAAAAACTATACTGTTTTCCTTTTATTTTTCATTGTCAAAAGAATCTCTTGATAAACTATTCAAAACAATGCAACTTAACTAAAAATAAATCTTGAATGAAATAAATTAAACAATAATACAAATGAAGAAGCCTATTAATTTAAATTCTGGTTCTATAGTAAACAATGCAAAACTGCATAATAGTTCTTTTTAAAAGTGCAACGGAAACTGTATTTTGTGCCTTAACAATTGGACTTAAAAAAAAGTCATTTCGCTGTATTTAGGTCAGATATTAGTTTGGACCAGCAGAGGGCGCTGATAACCCAGTGGTCGGTTGGCATGCAGATATCTTGCAGTGAAGAAGAGATGCTCTGCTAGCAGACAGAGCTAATAGAAAAACGTGACTTTTACAGATATTCTCGTAATATTACAGATATTTTTTGGTGCTAAAGGGGTAAGGAATCATTTATGAACATGTTTAAAAGTAGAAGGCGGCCATAAAGAAAGTATTAGCAGATTCCGCCCGTCGCCAACACTTCTGCTGGTTAAAAAAAGTACTGCGATTCAATTTTCACAGTATCGATGTGAATCGTGATACCTATGAATCGATTTTTAACTGCCTTACGATTAATCGTTAACATCCCTAGAAAAGATTGTACTAACCCATCTAGTGTTGACCTATGATGACAAATGTAGACAGGGAGAAAAACAGAAAAAGAAAAGAAAACAACAGATGAAAAAAAACAACTGAAGCCCTCAAGACAACAGCATGTCCCGTAGATTGATGATTCTTCTAGGGACTATTCCCATTCCCAATCATTCACACAAACTTCTAAAGGAATCACAGACTCAGGAAAGTGGGGTTCAAATAGACTACAATCTGCCTACTGTAAAGTGTCATGTTTTAGATGCAATGATGTAATAAGTCACCTGTATTTTCTCTAACTGTGGTTCATTTTTGACCTCCACTAAACAAGTAAATGTGAAAAGGCTACACCGAAATAAAATGCATATGAATGCAAAATCAGGGTCCCGTGGAACAAGGGCCCCCAAAAACCATGTTCCACAGGCCAAAATTGCCTCCAAGTTTTTTGTCAAGAACTTAATAATCTCCGTTCCGAAACAGGCACTGTTCACATGAGCCCCAGGGTCGCTACCGCCCATCACAAACCCAGACAAGCGCTCCTAATGTCAAAGCCTACCTGAAGCTGCTGTGCTGTGATACATCATGGACCGCTACTTGATTAAGACCAGACACACACCCAACAAAGTGAACCAGTCCAAGACTCTCCACCAAATCCACCCTAAGTTCCCACAAAAATGTTGACAAAGAGATGTACCCTTACAGTAATGCTGCGACTAACGACTATTTTATTAGTCGACTAGTCATCGATTATTGAAACGATTGATCGACTAATCGTACAATTATTTGCTCTTTGTTGCTACAATCTTTAAAATTTGGCTTGGGGCAAATTACGACAAAGACTTTGAACTGGAAACTCGACTACAGCATGCTGAGCTAACCCACCAAAATATAAGATTGGGCTAAGCGTTAACGCCTTCATACAAAAAGAAAACCAAATAAAAAAGTTAAATAGCAGCCCATGAAGAATACATTTCTAGTATTGTGTATTCAATTTCATTGAAGGCACCTATATCTATATCTTATTTTAATTTCTTTAGAAAATGCAGGTCTATTAAACTTCTATTATACTTATGTTTGCATTGCTGTCTTTAAGGTTTTGTTTTGTGTAATATTTTTAGGCTGTTAGGAGCAAAATAATCCAATCCAGATACAATTATTTATAAAGCACTATTAAAAACAACTCAGTTGATCAAAGTGCTGAACAGCAGGGCAATAAAAATACAATTATAAATACAACAGTACAGTGGCATCACAGAGTACAAATGGAACAGTAAAAGTCACCTTCAACACTGGTTAAATGCTAAAAAGAACATGCATGTCTTAAGGTGTGATTTAAAAACAGGAAGGCGGTCAGCCTGTCAAATATACAGAGGCAGCTCATTCCACAGTTTGGAACCAACAACAGAAAACGCTCGGTCTCCTAAGTTTGCGATGCGTCTAAGGGACCATAAGCAACGCTTGATCGGCTGACCTGAGTGAATGTGCTGGGGAATAGGACATGAGGAGATCAGACAGATAATGTGGGGCAAGGCCATTGAGGCATTTAAAGACAAACAACAGAATTTTAAAATCAATTCTGTATTCGACTGGGAGCCAGTGAAGGGAAGCAAGGACTGACTGATGCCGGTGTACAGGGTGTTACAATAATCCAGCAATGTTGTGACAAAAGCATGGATCAATATTTCAAAATGATGCTTTGAAAGTGAGGACTTTATCTTTGCTAGTTGCTTCAGATGGAAAAAATATATTAAAATAAACCCGTAGTTTCCCTAGATCTGTCTTGTTTTTTTCTGTCATTGTCAGACACTATTAGCAAACTTCTCTCTGGAAAAGAAAGGCTGTGCTTTTCATTGATTTGCATTGGCAGACCAATGTGCATTTTAATCTCTAAAAATATCCAAGTCCTAACTACAGGTACATTTTTTTCCCATGGCCCCAATCATTTTAAAAATGCCCCTATTCTTTGGACTACGGAGGCCAAAACTGCCCACGTAATATTTTCTTAATTTCATACCCTGAGGTTCCTATACACAGAACATTGATTGGTCTGGGCATGATATGATCCAGAAGTGGAGGTGGTGATTTGCAGCTCAGTGGGGATGGAGTCTCTGGCTGACTGAACAGACCCCTAAAATCAACATCACACTCAAAGTTTCTCAAAGTGCTTCAGGAACTTTTCTGACCTAAACAACCTCAGTCTAATTACTCCACAGCAAGGCCTTTGACCTCCAATACAATCAGGACTAATCTAACCAGATGGGAGGAAAGGAGCAAGAGAAACATCAGATTTAGTGTTGCTAGTCCTATGTTAGCTTTTGTGGTATGTGGTTAGTGGAGAAAGTTCACCTTCTGAAACTCTGAACTACTCTTGCTCTTTCAAATGCTTCACTTGTTTGTAAATGCAGGCCATCAAAGTTTAAGGGGTTATGCATTTATGATTGTTGTATGCAAGAGTCCTTGTATTTGTAGGAGCTTTTTGGAAGAAGCATAGGAAATATTGCAATTGTTATTTCAACTAAAGATAAAAGTATGAGGAGAAAAATGTAAAGCTCAAATTGAGGTATGTGATCATGCACATATTTAACCATGTGATCGATCATCATGCACAAATTTAACCAGTTAAAATAAACTATTTCATCAAGCAACACATTATTTACTGTTATCACTTTGAAAGTGAAAATTCAAGACGCTGATTATTAGTGATGCACCAAAATAAAAATTCTTGTTCAAAACGGAAAACTGAAAATGAGGAACCTCAGGCCAAAAAAAATAAATCAAACCACCAAAAGTAATTATATTGCCAATTATTAGTTCTATTGCATTTATGACTGACTGTGTACTAACCTCACTGAAATCGACATTTACATAAATTAATATTCATTATTCAAAAAATAAATCAATTTTGAAAACATTTATTTAAAACAAAATTCCAACAATGCAGAAGTGATTAAATAATTTTGTCGTTCAGTTTAAACCTGTAATGTCAAAAATCGACTTACAAGCTTCCATATATCTCACAGCAGCAGGGTATGGAAAAATACTACAATTTCATTTAGCAGATGCTTTTATCCAAAACAATGTACAACACAAGCAGTTAGGGTTAAGGTGAATATATCTCAAACCATCCACCAACGGCACTCTATAAGGCACCAACTCACATCTACCAAGTGAAAAATGAGACGCTGATCTCTCAGTTAGATATGAAACTAACTTCTGGACCAAAGCTTGCAATATGTTCACAGTTCAGGCTAATAGTCTTTTCCTTTCTTTTTTCTTGTGTCCCTCATTCTTCCTAACCTAAATCATGGCTTGTAAATATGGGGAAACAACTACAAATCCAACACTCATCCTATTTTCCTACTCCAAAAAAAGGCAATAAGAATTATCACTAAAGCAGTTTTGTAGAACTAAATTGATTGAAAATCCATGATCTTATTGACCTTAACACATTAGTGATGGTGTACAAGGCACATAATAATATTCTCTTTGCTTTTTGAACACAGGAAAAGTCAGTATAAACTCAGATGAACCAGCATTTTCAAAAAAGTAAAAGCGAGAACAAATTAAAAAAAAATCAATGTATTTCTGTAAGAGGTGTTAATCTGTGGAATGACTTGAAAGATCAAATAAAACAGTCTGGACAGTCACAGCTTTGAAAAAGATGTATAAATTTAGAAAATTTAGAAAAATAGATAAGCTCAAGATGAATAAAGTTGCAACTAATGAAAAGACTTTAATCGATCCGTAATGGATGAAATGAATTAAATGATGACATGATTTAGTTTAAAAATGAAAATAGCACAAAATAAAATTTAAAAGTATTAACTTCAGCCTAAACCCTTTCGGTCATGCTGTACACGAAATTATGGAAATGCTTTTTTTTTTAATGTTTAATGGAATTAAATGACCGAATAAAAACTACTACTACCTTGTACTTTCCCTTTGGTACTGTTTTATAACCTTTATTAAAAACAACTTTGGAGGTGGCTGGTGATGGCACAGGAAAAATCTAAAACAATACGGATGACCACTTCAAAGTTTGGGAAAGACCACTTCAAAAGCCCAGTGTCTCATGCTCCACAGAACAATAAGGACACACCAATCCAACTTCCCCTGAAAGCTCTGCTGGAGACATACTGCTTCAGCAGCTCTTTAACACTAATGGGAACTTTACCCTTTCTACTCCCTGATATAATACACATTTTTCACTGAATGCTGAAACCAAAAAATGGAAACCAACACCGAAAAATTATGCCAATCTCGGAAACTTGGCCACAACGAAACCAACCTTAAGTGACTTTGTGGGTTATATTTTCAAAACTGATAAAAGCTAAAAGACAAACCACTCTTTCCATCTGTGACATCCAGCACCCTGCTGGCCGGGACAGCCCACTGATGCTTTTATGACAGGGTGGAAGAGGCAATGAGTCAAAAGCTGCCACCTGGCATCCCTTATAAACTGGGCTTCAATAAACCACTTCCTCCAAACTCTTTCATTGAGTGCACTCAGGGAGAGTTTGGCATTTACAGCTCACTTCCTGTTACTTGGTGGCGACTCCTCTTCTATCTGAACCTCCTCCCTCTCCCCCCCCTCTCTATTTTGCCATTCTGGCAGCTGTCTAAGCTCAGGCTTTCTTAGCATCAAATAACAAATTGTGCCATTTCTGAAGAGTCACAAAGAGCATCTAGTGCTCTACGGATCCACTATTAACCTTGGTCAACACGTTCAACACTAACAGCTTTTCAAATCATGATTAAATCTATTTTTAATAGACATGAGAAATACATTACACAACTGAGAGGAAAACTCTATAAAAACCACAGGTTGCAGGTTTCTCGTCAGCACTGTTGGGCGTAGGGCCCCCCTACGGTGTAATTTTGATCCCCTGCAGTGTGATATGTGTTGTAATAATTGTTGCACACTTAGACACAAAAAGATATTCCAGTATTGTTTGAACTTTCTTTTTAATCTGAATAACCATGAAACACATAAGCCAGCCGCATCGTCTATTTAATAAATCTGATTTGGACCCCGGCAGCCACTTAGCTACCCCTGAGGTCGCCTGTGTGCACCCTCCATTGGGTAACCAGATTTACAGTCCAATATAAACAGTGTGCTTCAACTGTGTGTAATAGGGCTGAACAATTTTGGAAAATAATCTAATTGCAAATTTTTTTTCCTCAATATTGCGATTGTGATTTAAATTGTGATTATTTTTTTTTCAAGGACTTCTTTTCATGTATCTTTCAACAAACATAATCATGTAATGTGTTCTAATGAACAATATCAGATGTAATAGGGCTGGGCGATATGGGAAAAATATATCACGATTTTTTCTTTGTGAAATCACGATTTTATCACGATTTTTTTCATTCAAATCATTTAGACTATTTTAAAGTTATTTACCAATAAAGCAAACCTAATGACCTACTTCAAATCATCACCCTAAATGGAAAAAAGGAATAAAAGATCATTTAGGACAAAGGTAATTGTCTTTTCTTTTTTTAATTGTATGTGAGCAATTCATCAAACTGGTTCCTAGTACAATTAACATCAAACAAAAAGGCTGACAAGTTATTTTAGTCAGTCTCTTTACTTTGTTTAAATAAAGTGGTGAAGCATTAGCAACACGAGGCAGCATATCAGCCAAGTGATTTATATTTGTTATTGAGGTAACACACTTATGTTAATAAAATCCTACTTTAAGCAGTGTTTGAACGCCTCATTTCACACAGTTTAAACAATCATATCCTTTACAAGATAAAACGTTACTGCTTTGGTTACATTAGGTCTGGGTGATATGGACAAATATTCATATCTCTATATTTTTCCTCAAAATGGCAACAGGTAATATAAACGCCATTTATTATTAATTTTTATTTTTTTCAGTAGTTTTACAAGAAAAACAATAATGGGTCAAAGTCAGTGGAGAAAAATGCCACAAATTAAATTTAAATTAAATTGGGCCTTAAGCCTTTATTTGTCATGTATATATGTTGTTACACATACATATTGAAATTTGTCCTCTGCAATTTAACCCATCCCTGGATAGCAGTCGGCAGCCCATCCCTGGGGAGCTGTTCGGGGTTAAGGGACTTGCTCAACATCCCACAGTGATGGCCCAGGTGAGGCTTGAACCGGGAACCCTCTGACTACAAGGCCAGCGTCTTTAACCACTAAGCAAATCTCTGCTACAATGCAGTGACAGAGAGTTAGTTAGAGAAGAGAAACACATGCAGTGTTTTCTCAAACATATTTCAGTGTTTAACACTCAGAACTGATGGAGTTTTACAGACAGACAGACATCTGCGCTGAGCCTCTGACAGGCAGTCGCTAACACAGAGGAAGCACCACAGCTAACTCTGTGTGTCCGTGCACTGGGGGGGAGGGGAGGAGGGCGGAGCGTACTTCTGCCCCGTTTAAGCGCTTAATTAATGTCTGTTATGCTGACTAGAAAATGGTGTGATTTGGCAGAGAAAAAACACATTGGACCACAGACATATGACGCCGACACGGCACCGCAAGGGTTAAAATGTGAACTACAGATGGTTCTACGATCACAGTGATTTGGTAGATTGTCGTCATGTTGTAATCCTTAACGATCTAATATTGTCATATCGCACACCGTTAGATGTAATATTATACATAAATTGCTCTTTCTTACAGGCTAGGTTTATGTTAAGATAAAGGAAAATTAAGCATTAATTAATATTAAAGACAGTTTATCCTACTTCAATTACAGTTGTAAACTTAACTACTTTGACATGCAGTCTTGTAAGCATTCACCACGACAACGTAACAAAATTATTCCAAACAGAATTAAAAAATAAAGAGCAGAAAAAGTAAGGAGAAAAAATATGTGCCTAAACAAATAGCACTATTTTTAGGTAAATCAAAGTTACAAAAACACAAAATAAACAAGTGTATGTTCTTGTTAAACATTAAAAATAAAACAAAACTTTTTAAACACTAATAAAAATGAGTGCTGGAAAACGATTAAAATGTTTAATCGCATTATTCTCTGTGAATAATTGCAGTGTTGTGTGCAAAATGTAATCATTTCAAACGTAGTGCATTGCACACTTTAAGTTAAAAAAGTATGAACAAAAAGGCAATAACATTTGGCTACTAAACACTTGACAGACAAATAAGGTGCTTATTAAGAGCATAATTCCCTTTACACAGTAGTGCAACATAATATACCCCCAGAGTACAGAGCCAGAATCAACTGGCTGAGCAACAGCAACATTTTTAAATCAGTTTTCTTTTTTTCTAAACAGGTAACGGCAGAAACATTTTTCTTTTATTAGGGAGCAGCATAAACAGGCTATTTAAGTACAAAGCTGCAATTTCCTCTGCAGGGGACTTTTAAGTCTTTGAAGTCCATGTTGTACTAGATTTTCTTTAGGAAGAATCTCAGTAAAAATAAATGAATAAATAAAAAATATTGACAATGGCATTTATCCATTCCATGTTACATTTACACTCATCTGCACCAGTAGTCTCCAGTGAGAGCAACCGTTGGTGCATGTTTTAAGGCCGTTGCTTTTATAGTGGACTCCTTTTCATACAACTGGTGTATTCTTCTCGTGATGGTGCGCCTTGAGGGAGGCGTACCTGTCGTCATTCATTGCGATCCTAAGAACTTTTCTCAGACCAACATCTGCAACGATACTCATCGGCCTGCAGTTTGTAGCTATCCACTTCACCATGGCATTTGTTAGCTTGTCTTGCTTTTGTTTATCGATGCTTCGCCCACCCGATGTATCCAACGTGGACCGCTGAAGCCTCCGTTTGCTGTTTGTTTGGGTGGATGATAAAAAAAAATTCAGCTTTGCATTAGTTACAAATAACGTTTGTTTTATCCAACTGGCCGTCTGGAAGCAATTTATAATGAAAATGTCCGTGTAAGAGCTCGGTACCTTTCTAATTGTTTCTGTCCTGTGAGTTCTTTTCTCTTCCGGCTCTTCGTCATGTGATAACATCATCTGACCCAATGAGCAATGGACTTTCAAAATAGAAAAATTATTAAATAACTGTGTTAATGCGTGATAAAATCATTGTTGGTGTTAAGTATTTGCTGTGTTAATGCGATAATAATGCGTTAACTTGCCCAGCATTAATGAAAATATTATATTCACTCAATAACAGCAGCACACAACATGCTAAACTTATTGATCACATCACAGTGAAATATTTCCTCTGCATTTCACCCATATCCCGCTCACGGATAGCAGTGGCTGCCACAACATTGCGGGTGGTCCGGGAAGCAAAGTTGGTGCCACATTCATATTTTTCGTTATGTTCCACACTTTCATTCTTCTGACAGAAATGATAACAACTATTACCTCACTGAATACAGCCAAGTGGGACTAATTCAGGTGCACAATGGCATGTCATCATCAATGTAACAACTTTATAACAGGTAGCACTGTGATCACTGAAGGTAAATGGACTAAATGGACTTGATTTATATAGCGCTTTATCACCACACTGAAGCAGTCTCAAAGCGCTTTACATATCAGCTCATTCACCCAATCCCTCTCACATTCACACACTAATGGGACAGGACTAGACAGGCTAGTCGACCACTGGGAGCAACTTAGGGTTCAGTGTCTTGCCCAAGGACACTTCGACACACAGTCAGGTACTGGGATCGAACCCCCAACCTCTCGATCAGAAGACGACCCTCTACCACCTGAGCCACGGTCGCTAAGTGTCGGCAACGGGCGTAATCTCTAACTACTCTCTTTCTGTCTGCCTTCTACTCTTAAACATGTTTATAAATGATTCCTTACCCTTTTAGCACTGAAAGAACATCTGTAATATTACGCGAATATCTGTAAAAGTCATGTTTTTCTATTAGCTCTATCTGCTAGCGCATAGCATCTCTTCTTCACTGGTAGAATAACTGCATGGCAACTGACCACTGGGTTACCAGCGCCCTCTGCGGGTCAAAACAAATACCTGACGTCAATACAGTTCAATGACTGTTTTTTTTTTAAGTCCAATTGTTAAGGCACAAAATACATTTTCAGTTGCACTTTTAAAAGGAAAAGGAACTATAGAATCAGAATTTAAATTAATAGGCTTCTTCATTTGTATTATTCATTTATTTATTTCATTCAGGATTTATTTTTAGTTAAATTGCATTGTTTTGAATAGTTTATCAAGAGATTATTTTGACAATGAAAAATAAAAGGAAAATACTACTGAATCATTTTCAGTCATCATTTGTCTACAGTTCCATTTTGTAAAATAAATCGGGAGAAAATCATATCGTGAACCCAGTATCGTGAATCGAATCACGATACTGGTTGAGTCGGGAGTTGAGTGAATCATTACTTCCCTAGTTATATACATTTTAACATTAAACAAGAATATTAGGTAACACTTTACTGGAAGTTTTCATACATACAGACATAAGGCTGACATTGATTAAGCTGTCATTAATATGACATGACACCTGTCATTAGCATAAATAAGGTGTTGTTCATTACCCTGACCCTACCTAACTCCACCAGATCCCTCCACCTAACCCAAAAAATGCCAACATAGCTCACAAGGCGTCATAATTTAGCGAACGACTTAATGACAGCCTTCATGACACCTTAATCAGGATAACGATAGCGTAATGTCAGCCTTTGACTACCACTGTCAGAAACATACAAACCCCTAAAAGCACAGAAGAGCACATTCATTTGGACACACACACAGAAACCTCTGAATCCCAGACCGGTCTGCTTCCAAAACCCATTGACCAAATAAACCCTGTGTCTGACCAGCAACCCTAAAACTTGTGCGTGTGTGGGTAGTGCATAACTCCCAGTTATTTGATCATTTTCTGATTAATCGATCGATAAAGTGCAAGATTAATCGATCTCAAAAACACACACGCACAGGCACATCAATTTATCATGCGCATGTCCCATAGAATTAAACCAGGGAAATTGCACACGCTATTTTACTTTGCACCTGCAAATAAACTCCTTTCTAACACTACAGAGTATGTACACCTCTTTGTACATCCAACCTTCAAACACATACTCATTTGGCCATAATTGACAACTCTACTTAAATTCCTACATGAATACATACTTTGAATAGGCACTCTACTACACTGTAAAGTGTGACTGAATATTCTTCTATTGAATAAAATTAATTAAATAAACCCTCAATAAATCCAATAAAAACTAAAATAACCACTATTTTAAATTAAACAATCATTCTACAAATGAATAGAATTAATTAAAAAATCAAAAAGTAAGTGAAAGTGAAAAAGTAACCTCAATAAAAAAAAACACTTTTTTATTAGTGTGCTTACATGGGAAATATTAGATGCTGTTCAGTGTGATCTGTTTTTTTTTCTGATATCCGACCAATATCAATATCGGACTGGGACAACCTTATTAAAAGGTTTTATTATTTGAGTGATTCAGTTTCAAAAGGGAAACTTGATGCATCCTAATGCTTCACTCCACACAGGGTCACATATTTCAGGATTTTAGTTTTTTAAAGACTTGGTCATTTAAAGTTACTGCAAATTCAAGTCCTAATTCTAGTACCTCAGATGATTTGTTTAAATTTGCTGTATTGATGCTGTAATGTAAAGCAATAATCCTGTAATGTAAAGTATGCTGCACTCCTAAAAATGTAAACATCAATGGGAGTTGGTGTGTCAACTATTTCAGTTTTTGAATGGAGAGCTCCTCTCCTTAACAACACGCCGACAAAGCTTAAGTCAATGATTAGACTCATTGTGGCTTTCAATAGCACCTCACAGACTTGAACTTCTTGGATCCTGCTCTTCAGCTGCTTTACACTACTGATTGTCCATGAGAATCCCACCAAGTGGTTTAAAAAGCACAACTTATTTTTCATCAAGAATCTATGTGGGTTTTGGGAACCAGTCCTTACAAAACGCTAGCTCCAATTACACACTCAGTACTTTCTAATTAGGTGAAAAATCTGAAAAAAATCAAACACTTTCTGGGAAATGCCATCTCTAATGTAGATCAAACAGCGGCCCAGGCTCCAAATGAGATGCTTAAAGCAGCATAAGCCAAGTATAGCACCTCCTTCAATACGTGCAAAGAGATTCTTTACCTCCATGTGTTCAAAGAGCTCAGCCATTTGTCTCCATGGTAATGCCTCAACACTGGTCCATTAACCGCATGGCAATAATAAAGCACAGTGGCAGCTTTACTGACTGATTGGTCATTACTTTTGACGTGCATCTGGCACAAAAGCACAATAAATCCTCCAGACCGTGGGAGGAAATTTGGGGTAAAAAAAAATTGGCAAAGTGAGGATGCTGAGGAAGGAGAGTTTGGGGAGATTAGGAAACCTACACAGGGTTTATCAAGGTGTCGGTCCCTGGGCGCACAGACTTCTTTAGGTTGAGAGAGAGGTGCAAGAAAAAATAAACCAGAGAAAATTGAGTAAGCATTATTACACAAAGAAGAAGAAGAAGAAATGGGAAAAGTGTGGGTGACCAGGTATTTAATAGGCTTTCTGCCTCTCTCTGTCTCTTTAGCTAGGTTGGTTAAAGCCAAAATCATACAACTGCATCACATCAACTTTCTGCGAAGCAGTGCAAGTGTTGCTTCTACAATAAATCAAGTAGAAGAGAGAACCGTGGTGGTCAAAAACTGCAAGCGTTTTATCATTTTATTTAATGGCTGGAACCACACGTGAAGCACCACAAAACTTGTTGTGCAGCCAATCATGGACAAAAGGTGTGTGTTTTTTGTTATTATCACTACTCTACCTACTTTTTTTGTGTGCATTTCAATAAAAAAAAGATGCATTTCATTAACAGCGGACAATGACCAAGATCCTGTGAAGGCTGCCAGGAGTGCAGACATGACGTTATGTTTAAAGTTTAAAGTCAGTTTACAGCTTGATCCATGACAGTGTTACACTTTTATACTTTGTTTGCTTTTTACATACGTTTGTATTGAAGAATGAACTGCACGTTTTGAAATTGTCGTTTTGAAGTTTATTTGCAACACCATACCCACATGGATAGGTGGAGAAATTGCATTTTAAGATGCCTAAGACATGAAACAACATACACTGTCACCGGAAGATAAACAAGGTCTATTTACACCTCTGAAACCACACACACACAGCCACCACATGCAAGCAGCATGGCACTAAATTGAAAAGTTCCCTCGACGCAAAGCTCTTGTTGTTCTGTTGTTCAGTCTATGCTGTAATCATTGGTCATTAGTGGTCTGATTAAATTTAGTTTGTCTATGAGTTTGCGTCAGTTTGGCATTGTCATAGGCTTGTGTGCAGCCAGCACAGTAGTCGGCCACTGTTTAAAGATACAGCGTGTGTTTCTGTTGTGTTTGTTCGACTCAATCTGGCCAGACTTTCACCTGAATCGGAGCCTGAGCAGGGTCATTCAGATTCAGAATCAACTTTATTGTCCATGTATAGTACAAGTTCAACCCGAAAAATTGTATACTGTAAAAACTAAAATATTGTAATGTTGAAAAACAATGGGTAACGCTGTACTTGAAGTTTTATATATAAGGCTGACATTATACTGTCATCATGACATCAAGTGTCGTTAGTTACCCTAACGCTACCTAACCCCACGAGATCCCTCAACCTAATCCAAAAAATGTCAACACAAGTCTAAAGGTGTCATAATTTAGCAAACACTTAATGACAGCCTTTATGATACTATACTTCTGCAAATGACAGATAATGGCAGCGTAATGTAAGCCTTAAGTATGAAACTTCAAGAAAAGTGTTACCAAACAATGTATTGAAATTAGTGTAAATGTGTAAAAGACTAAAAACGCAAAAACTTTAAGGTTAAAACCTTTAAAATATTAGTTTAAAATGTGTTGGAGATATATATTTGTCTCTGAGGGGGGTTCTCCCAAACCTTCAAAACCCCTAATGTAAAACCAACAAACCAAAAAACATCTGCTTTCCCCAATTACAGATGCAACATGTCTGTCAGATTTTGGAGAACTTGCTACACATTAGGCCACCCACTTATGGTTAAAAATATCATGCAAAATGCATTTCATTGTACCAAACCCCTGTAGCAATGTAACCATTGCTATGGTGTTAAAAACCATTCTACGATGAGATTTGAAAGTGAGATTTTGCTCAATATTTGAGACTTCTGTCTCTATCCCCACCTGTTTACGTGGAAAAATAGGGTCTTTCTTACCAGTGACACCATTATAGTGCAATACTCCAGTAAACAATATATTGGTTCCTTCAACAAACAGTGCCAAAATTTCTGTGAAGACCTACAGTACCTACACATTTTAGTGAAAAACCAGAAAAGGTTTTGAAAAACAAATCAATGTTTAGCGGGAGCATATCGACAATCAGTCGCATGGAACTATATCGTGATATATCGGCGTATCGAGATATCGTCACACTCCTACATGAGAGGGTATATTCCATGTCTTATTGCAATATATAATATTTATGCAATATATCTATCAATAAAGCAAGGAATACTGTCTGTGTGTGGCTCAAATATCTCTGTGGTTCAGGGACAGCTGAGACTTTCAACATGGCTGCTGCTTGGTTCAAGGGTGTGCAACGTTGGATTAGTTTGGACGCCCCGCCTCCTGAGTCGACGGACTCAGTGATGATGTCATCAGTCCTTATGCTCAACAGTGATGATGTCATCCCTATGTTCTAATCTTCAGTAATGATGTCATCAGTCCTAGCTCTATAGTGATGTCATCAGTTATAACATTTGACACACTGGATTCACAAATTCATCAACTCTCAACAAAACATAATTTTCATATGCCAATATTAAACTGAATCCTGAAGTTTTTTTTCTTGCAGTCAAGAAAAAAGATCAGACTGATCTAAGAGTTTCAACATAGCTGCTGCTTGGTTCAAGGATGTGCAACGTCTGATTTGTTTGGACTGCATTGATAACAATAATATATTATTTCATAAATGCCTTACAAATTCTGTGTGCATCTAAACTGACTATTGTGAATTAATGACACTAAACGAGTCCGGACCAAGTCTGTTCCGGTCTGAGGAGATCTGGATCCGCGAGCACAACAAACTGGAATCCGAATAGATGGGGTTCAACTCCCTACAGTGTCCTTGCTAAAAGCCAAAATTTATGAAAGCACAATAGTTATCACTCTACACATTTCACAACAGACCTAAATGTCACTGACGTTCCACCTACAAACACAACCTCATTTGGCCATACATGAAAAAGCTACTTAACCTCCCACTTTTCTAACGCAATACCTACTTCCTACGGGTACTGCACTAGTATAAATACAATAATAATAACAAAAACAATATTGTTTTTTATGATCATGGAAGATCGGAAACCCCACGCATTTATTCAAAGAGCACCTTAAAAATACTTTCCTGACCAGTCACTGCTACTTTAGATCGTCTGTAGCAAGCTATCAAATAATGTTGTGTTGTGTTTTTTCCCCATAAAACAAGTGACCGAAGATCCAACAGTATGGCTACAGACATGTTAAGGTCTTGCGATTAAATCTTGCTGGGTTAATGAACCGTTTTCTTAAATCATATCAAACATTTAAAATGTGATATTGATAACATTATTTATTTATTCTGTGTGTTTGAGTCAATTATTTGATTTCTTTTCTTAGTAATAAGGTATTTTTATAGATACGGTATATGTTTGCTGCATACTTAATATAGCTGTCTAAAAAACCTCAATTTTAAAAACGCTCAGCAGCGGCATTTGCGCACCCTCGCTTAGGCAATGAGCCTAATCAAATACAGTCAAGTTAAGGAAATGTAAGCGAAGTGAAAATTTTTCAAAATAAAACTACATAGCATAGATAGGTACATAGCTTAACACTGCAGTGAACAAATTGTATGCACTGTAGACAAAAATAAAAAGAAAGAAAATGTCTCGAAAACCTGCAACTAAGACATTATATATATAAAAAAAAACTTTAGGCATAGAAGAATATTGACAACTCAATCATTTATTCTTGCTGGGTTCACAATAGGGCCGCACAATGAATCAAATTTTAATCGTTTTTTTTTTTTTTCTTTCTTTCTTCTTTGTCTGCACATGCTGTGAAAGGTCAACACTACAAGATGTGCAATCATTATGAGACAGCAATGCATGTTTTGTTATTGCAATAAAATAAATTGATTTATTTTATTGCTTAATTGTGACCATCACCAGCCCTCCCTAAGGAAGGGTAAGAAATCTTTTATTAGAGGGAGGATATAAAAAGGGAGAGCAGTGTTACACCTAAGTGGAGGGGGAGGGGAAAGAGAGCAGGGGGGAGAGACTCAAGGTAGGAAATAGAAAGGGTGGGGAGAATAGATTGTTTTACAGTGAGGGTGAGATGTGAAGTTGTAGAATATATTGTGCTTATTATGTTGTGTAATCAAGCCAGTATAGTGACAAGTGTGAAGCTTAGCTATAATGGTGGTGGATGTGGACGGGGGGAATGAGTGAGTGGTAGTACCTAAAGCAGGTATTTGGGATTAACGTGTCTAAAGTTAAGCCCAGTATGAGTTTTATCCCACATCCCAAGGCGTGCCAGTGCATCGTATACCAGTATATGTGCAAAAAACCGCTACCGCAAACCCAGGAACTGCCCCGGGCCTGCAGATGCAGCCAGGCCAGCAGAAAGAGTGGGGGCCAGGGAGCCCCAGGCTACCCCCCACGGCCGAGCAACCCCCCAGACGCCCCCAAGAGGCAGCCACCGCCCCCACACACACATCCGAGAAAGCCCCAAGCAGCCGAGCACCCAGCGCATCCCGCCACCGACCCCAACCACCAACCCCAAGGCATCCCCCCCCCCCCCCACCACCCACACCCAAGCACCCACCCACACCCAAGCACCCAACCCCCGAGGGGAGGGCCCAGAGAGCCCCCCGCCCGAGACCCCAGCAGCGGAGCCAAGGCCCACGCCCAGCAGACGGCCAGAGCCGCACTGAACGGGCAGCCAGCGGGCACCCGCCGGCAGGCCCAGAGCCAGCAGGGATCAGACCCCAGGCCAGAAGGACCCAGAATGGAAACAGCATCAAGAGCAGCGCCCCCAGGGACAGAGACCATGCCCATAGTCGCTGAGGGCACCAAGGGGATGCTGAAAGTTGCCCTGCCGGCCCCCAGGCACACCAACCAGGCACCCCAGAGCGCACCAGACCGCCTTTCCTTGATGCCGCCCGCACGATAAGCCCTAGAAAGCCCCCCCCACCAAAGGACCCAGTCACACCGCAGAGCCCGGCTCGCAGGGTGCCGCCCAAGCCGGGGCCACCCGGCACCGCACCCACAGGCATGGTAGGGCACGGCCCGCACCACCCGCCCCAGAAGACCCCTGCCAAGACCGGCCCGGCCAGGCCCGCCGGACCCCAAGGGCACCACCGCAGGACAGGGAACCCCCCGGGCCAAACCCCCGTGGGGCGCGGCCCCCCACCCCAGCCCACGAACAAGCCACAACCCAGCAAGACCGCACAGCCCCAGGCAGTGCAAGAACAGCAGCCCAGGCCCCGCCCCCCACCGGACAGCGCAAGGGCGGCCGCCACCGCGGGAGCGAGGCACCCCAACAGCACACAACCGATACGAAGCAGCAGCCCCCCGCCAAAGGCGCAGAACCCACCCACCCGCCAGCCCGCAGATAGCAGGACAGACCTACCAAGCGGCCGATACCGACCTCAACCACCGGAACAGCTAGAGCCGCCCCCCAGCAAAGAGTACCACCCCGGAGTGCCAAGCAACCACGCCCCAACCCCGGCGCAGAGGCCAGCACCCCCCAGCGCGCCCACCCCCCATCTCGGCGCGGCAGGCCACCCCAGACCCACACGCCGCGAGGCGCACCCCCAAGGCAACCAGGAGACGAGACAAGCACCAAGCCCCACCCGTAGGGAAGGGGCACCCCCACGCCCCACCAGGCCGGCACCGCCCGGAGAGACCCCACAAAGAGAGCCCTCAGCAACACCCCCCCACGCCCCCCAAAGACCCACCGCCCGACCACACCCTCCCGATCCCCACACGGCGGCCCAGCCATCAACAGAGGGGCCCGGCCCCCACCCGACAGGCACAAATGTGTGAATTTACCCACCACCCTGTTATGGTGCCTCTCCATTCCCCATTCCCCAATGGAGAGGCACTTCCCTATCCCCTGAGTGAATGTATGTGTTTAGTGAATGTATGAAGTGCTATTAAAAAGGGTGGATGGAGGGGAGCGGTGCTCCTCTTCCAGCCTATGTGTATAATGTGTATGTGGTGCAATAGCTCCAGAGGGTGGAAAAGGTTGTCCAACCCACCGGGGGGTGGTGTGGTGAGGTGTAATTAAAATTGGAGGGATTAGTAGGGCAGCCAGAGGTGGGAGTGCCGCCCCCGTGCCACTACTTAGTAGCACAGGCGGCGGCCCTCTCCACCCCCAGCCCCACCATCCAGCCCCCAAGGGTCGGGTATGTGAGTGTGGTGCAACAAGTGGGTGAGCCAGACCAGCTGGGAGTGAGTGATGTGAAGTACCCATGTAGGAGCCCGGCCCATCTGCATGGCGGGCCACCGGAGAGGGTAGATGGCGCAGACAGGCACGCGGCACTGCGGCACTGCAGGCCCCAGGCCGAACAGGAGAGAGGCCAGCCCCCACACCAGGGCCAGCGCAGGCCCGCACGACACCACTACATAGCACCCTCCACAGGGGGGCGGCCCCGGCCCCCCCCAACGAGAGAGGACGCCACCCAGGCAGGGCCACCCCGCCAGCCACGGACCGACAGGCAGGCGAACCCATGCACCCCCAGCCAGGCACCGCTACCAACTACCAACACAGTTCTAAATGTGTATTTCAGGCTGGGCAAAAAGATCGATTTAATCAATTAATCTTTGTTTACATTTGTTTACCCTTTGAGTAGGCTATATGTGGGCCACAGGCATGTTTAATGTTTTAATTTGCACTATGCTGAGATGCTAAGGGAAGAGTTTTTTTTTTTTTTTAATTGTAATGTAATAGAATATGTAGTTATCTGATTTCTTAATCAGAAAATTTAAGCTACTGTGTGCTGTTGCAATTTTGCTTAAACATGGGTTAAAGCTTGAAATTGTTGAATGACAGAGCCTCATTTACTTTTTATTTTGGGATTGTTCTATGCGTTTTAACTCTTGAGGACAATCACAGCAATAAAGCTGCACTTCTGACAATACATCTGATGTCTGCAGTAATTTTTAAGTGCATTAAAAAAAATCAAAGAAACGCAAAATCACCCAGCCCTATGTATAATGCACTAAAAACCTCAACAAAGAACTATTGAACGTTAAAGAACACAGGTGAAGATTTACATCACATCCATTTAAAACAGGTCAGATGTATTTGCATACTTCAATAGACACTTCTCTTGATTACAGACAATTGTTGAATGTTGTATTTTTGTTCCAACAACAGCCAGGAGTATGGATCCCCAACGGAGCACACAGCTTCCCTGAGGAACAAGAGCCTGCTCTGCTTACCTCGCTTAGGCTTGGGGAAGCTTTCGTGAAGGTGGAAAACAACCTTCTCTACAAAGTGCTGGATGTTGCAGTTCTCTGGTCCTCGGACAAACACCATCCAATCATGAGTAAAGCCCTCAGCAGTGGGTTTCTTTCTGACCTGAGCACGATGACCAAGTTCGAGTTTCACCTGAACGGCACCCTGTCACACAAAAGGAACTGGATCATGACTCAGGTCAAGCAAGCGACATCATTCTCCATTTAACAGCAGCAATATTGACAGTAGTAAAAATTTGGAAACAGGGATGAGCAGAGTGAGCCTGTGTTTTTGTGTGTGTCAGCTGTCGGGGGTGTAGGAGTCACAGGCTGAGTGATCAGTTTAGTTAGGTGGAGTTACTCTTATGGGTGTCGATTGTAAAGTTGCACATTTTAAAATAAACAGCCATTTTTTGCAACCTTTAGCAATATACACATTTAAAAAACATATGTGAACTTTAAGTAGGGATGTCCCGATACAACTTTTTCATTTCCGATATGATACAAATATTGCACCCTTGTGTATGGACCAATACCGATATTGATCCGAAATCAGCATGAATCATACATAATTTTTTTTCTCTCTCTCTTTTCTTTAATAAAAAAAATAATAACTTATTTTGTAGTGTGGAATGTTGGAGAAGGCTTGATCAAGTGATGTTACTCAAACAAAGAACAATAGTCAGCAACAGTAGGTATGAGAAAAACTGACCCGGTTATTATTAACCAATTGGTTACAAAAATGTTTAATCTACAACATAATATCTACAGTATTCTACAATTGAATAAAATAAATAAAAAAGGATTTGAAAAAAATAAAATCATAAAATGTGGAAATTTGAATTCAATATCTGATATTCGTTTTTAGGCTAATATCGGACCGATATCGGATTGGGACACCCCTAATTTTTAATGTCACTTTTGACCAGAATTACAGCAGTAAAGGTTTTTCACGGTGCGTCATCATCCCAGAAATCGCCATATTTCAGGAACTTAGCAGGTAAACAAAGCACACGCACACAAAACAAATCCCAAATTTCAAGAGGAAATTATGAATTATTGCCGTGTTTTTGGCTGTACCAATTGGTCAGACCGTGAAAAACATTTTGAGATTTATAGACTTCCAAAGCCTATAACAAATCAGGGAGAACAATGTCAAAAGTTATCAGAGGAAAGGAGGCACTTGTGGTTAGCAAAGCTAAACCAAGACCTGCGAGGCAAAAATTTAGGTTAGGTTCGGTTGGGTTATTAAGGTTAGGTTGATAAAAGACATTATTGCATTACTTACTTTGGCTTTCACAACACATCTGCCATTGATGACTTAATACTGCATCTCCCTCACCCATCCACACACCATATGGTTATATAGGCCTCCAAACTTTTATAGGATTTAAGGCTTGGCAAAAACCAGGTAGTTGATGATATCAGGATACATAATAGACGGAAGACTCTCCGAAGTCGTCATTGATCCAAGACGAGGGAGCCAACTCGTATGGATCTGCACCATCATTAAACCGTGACTTTTCCAAATATGGTGCCTTTTCCTGCAGACCAAGTCCTTCCCTGTATGCCTTTGTATATATAATGCATTTTGAGGAGCTTTTCTGTGGTTTATATTTTGCAGTGTTAACCTCTGAGTGCCTTCAACATGGCCGCGCATCCGGGTTACTGCCCAGAACGTGACGTCGGTGAAAACCCTCTATTTTTTTTTAAATTTATGATTTTTTTAAAAAATTATATTATATCAATATAATGTTTTATCTAAATTATACATATTAAATATAAATGTTAAATCTAATTGTGAAATGTAAATCTTAAATGTTTAGATTTAATATTTAACCTTTAGATTTACATTCAACATATTTTACATTGACATTATATTTTTTACGAGAAAAACTAATTTCACAAATATTGCTGTTAATCTGGTCAAAAGTAACATAATATATATTTTTATATGTATCTATTTTTACGTGGTTTGTTGCTAAATGTTGCAGTTTATTTTAGCATGCGCAACTTTACAATCTCAATACACTCTCCCTGAGAACAGTCCTCACAGTTCTCTCGCTACGTTTCAATAAGCAGTCGCCGCCCGGCTTTGCTCCGGCTCACAGCGCTAACACCTCCGGCTACTCACCGAGCAGGCCATGCTTCAGGCCCCGCGTCACTGTCGGTTCATGGAGAAGGAGCAGGCAGGGAGGCTGGCGGTCCGAGCTGTCTGCATGTGATGCCCGACATGGTGTCCGGTGCTCCCGGTCTCACACTGAGCTACACTCTACCCCACGCCCCCGCTGTCACTAGCCCTGAGCACTAGCACTGTATCCGCTATACCCTTTCACAATAAAACAGACATGCACTTCACAGCCGTTGCATTTCTTTCATCATTCGTGTGCTGCAGTAGATTTTCCTGATGTATCCCTCAAACCTGTCAGATTTAAATGGTGTCATTTTTTTTACTTATTAATTGTAACTGTTTTACTTGAACTTTTCAACCTTTTCTGCATTGATGAATGAAACGCACCCCTACTTGTAGACAGTGTGAGAATAAAGCCCAAATACTGTGAACTTTGGGTGGTTAGGGGACAAAGAACTTTGCTAATGGACAACAACTCTATCGAACCTGTCGAGCACTGACAGACTTGAAGCAGCGTTTCCTAAAACCTACACAGACTCAAAACATTGATTTGGTTTATTTTATTTTGATGGACCGTGTAATTTCCTTATATTTGTTTATTCCTAAAATATTTGTACTTGACGAGGACAGTTTGGTTTACTCAAAGGGACGCAAAAAGCCAAACAGAAGCAGTTTCACTGGCCTCCAATCAGAGGGCGACAAAACTCCCAATTCAGATGCTGCATTTAAATTCTATGGGGAAATGAGATAGTACAGGGATTGACACAGTGGTGTCTATTAGTGCTGGGACAATACACTGACTATACAATACAATACACAATATCGGTTCAGCGAGATTGATACAGTGCATACAGTTATCATTGACAACGTATGCAAACGTAGCTTTCAATAAAAGGAAAGGAAAGGAAATTTACATGGTACACCATTCAATAACCAGGTCCATGACTACTTTTTAAATAGCTATTATTTTAATTCAATTTACAAATTTGAAGGAAGGGCACAAGCTGGACAGGTCGATAAGTGAACTGATACCACATTTACGCAAAAAAATCTTTCAAGGAATCAACGCTCAAATGGGTAAAATAATCTAAATCTCTGTCAGACTCACTTCCTACACCATCAGCCATGGCAAATATACCCCACTTGATCTTTGACCTAATGCGGAAGAACAGAACCAGTGCGAGAGTGTGCAAAGGCTTATTCATTTTATCTGTCAAACTCGCTCGTCAAAGTCTGGGGGTGGGGTTAATATCAATCCAGCCAAATCTATTGCTTTGGGCTTCAACAGACATGACTGTTAGGCTGATTGGAATCTCTAGATGGCCCATGGGAGTGTAACTGGTTGTCTGTGTGTGAGTTGTCCTGCGATATGTTTCGACCTCTAATTATTCATAGATCTAGGCCTGGGCGATATATCGAATATACTCGATATATCGCAGCTTGTAGTCTGTGCGGTGTTGAAAATGACCATACCGTTAAACTCGCGGACTTTTTTTTTTTTTTTTTTGATTTTTTTTTTTTTTTTTTTTTTTTTTTTTGAAATGTCATTGTAACCCACGTCATAAAGAAATGTATTATATTTATATTATTTAATTATATTATATTTAGCAGAAGTAAATTTATTATAACATCTACTCTTCAGTTATTTATATACAATATTATTTCACCGCACTAATAGACTGCACTGACGTCACTCATCCACACGCACACACGCCAGCCAATCACAGACCAGTATCCTAGTATAAACAGGAAGCATGAGATACGGGAGGAGAAGGCTTGAATACGCGAAACGATCAAGCAGCAGCTGAAAACGCAGCATATGAACGGTAGCACGCACACCCGGTGCTCAGCAGACAGCACTTTACTAACTGTGCAGACCAGCGGTTGTGCCTTGCACCTGACAAAAGGAGCGATCGGCAGCAGAACGGAGGACTTTGTATAGGCGACTCAGATTGCATCGGCCAGGTTTTTTAAACCCCCCATGGATCTAAAGATGGTGAACTACCCACGGAGATGACGTAGTGGACGGTGAACTGCAGGTCTACCAGAGCGGTAGGACCGCCGCACCGATCCTCTTACCAGGAACGCATGAACTTCAATCCTACCAGGGTGGTAGGATCAACTTTATTTAATTAGGTTCTCTTCCAGTGGACCAACCCAACGAACTTCAGTCCTACCAGGGTGGTAGGACTGACTTCATTTTTCGTTTGAGTGGAACTATTTTTTTTCCCCAGGCTGTGACGCCTTATGAACTGAGCTAAATCCCAGCGGGTGAACTGGAGTCTGTTTTGAGACCACTTTTGTTTATTATTATTTTCTGTAATATAATAAATCCATGGTACTTATTTTCTATAAACAACAAATTGTCTGTCTATTCTCTGCACATCTTAGTAATCATTCCCAACTCACACTTGAACCTAGAAACTAATCTCAGAGAAAAAATTTATTAACCAACAGTAAATGTACAATTGGCTACATCATCTTAATGACAACATGCACAAAAGGGCACTATTTGTTTTAAAATATTGTAGTGGCATTATGTACAAAAAGTGCACTTTAATTTTGTGTTTTGAAATGCCATGTGAGTTGCATCCTGCACTAATGTCTTGTTTTGAAATGTCTCTGTGACAATTTTGCACAGAACGTGCACTTTCTGTTGACAATTTTATGTTTGAGCCACTCACTGTTTAATAAATACAGTTATGTCAACTTTGACTTAGTTGTGATATCCCCTTTTTTGCATGAAAGTTTAAAATTGGCATATATTAATGCAGTATGATCAGAATGTTTTAATGTAGACATATAGAATCATCATACTGGTGTGATTTTGTGCATCAAAGTGTTAATTCAAGGGTAATGCAAAATATCGAGATATATATCGTGTATCGTGACATGGCCTAAAAATATCGCGGTATTTATAAAAGGCCATATCGCCCAGCCCTACATAGATCATTATTTTACCTTTACCTTTTGCCCGGCCCACTGAAATCAAATTACGCTTTTTTTTTCTAGCTCCTGAGGTAAAATGAGTTTGACACCCCTGGTCTAGTATGAATGTGTGCGTGAGCATAAATCAAAGAATTTTCCTTTGAACATCTGAATCAGCATAGAACTGAGTGTACATGTGTCCTCTCCCTGTCCAGCAGAGTGCGGGATGGAGAAACTTCACAAGGCTACTAATAATAATATTAGCCAAATATTATGTGTCTGAGTAATATTAACAGCCACTAGAACAGAGCAATGTAATGGCCAACTCTTTGCATTTTACTGAATAACTGTAAAAGAGAGGTTCTCAGTAGTGAAGACGCACTGTCCTCCGGTATCACTACTGAGCATGAAACAAGGGGTGGGAAGACATTTAGTCATTTTTTAATTTGTTCCAGACATGTCACACACACATGCACACAATATAACGGTTTTGTCCACAACTGCGCACATCAACAGCAAACCTGAAAAGGCAGCCATTTAATCCAAAGAAGCAGCCTGCATCTTTTACCACTACAGTATCTATAAAAGCAAGGGAACTCTGTCTCTCTTTCTCTCTCTCTGTGTGTGTGTGTGTGTGTGTGTGTGTTCCTCAAATATCTCTGTGGATCAGGATCAGACTAACCTGAGAGTTTCAACATGGCTGCTGCTTGGTTCAAGGGTGTGCAATGTCGGATTTGTTTGGACTGCAATGATACCGGTTAATTAATTATTTCATAACATTTTCTTAAATGCAGCTTTGCAGAACAGCTCAATGTTGACAGGTAGTCATGGTAACTCAAGTGGAAAGCTGCGTAGAATCTACAGGTGTGACTGCACATCAGGGCTTTTAAAAACGACTTAACTGGGTCAAATATCATGAGAAAAAAAAAACGAAATATTGACCAGCAGGTATCCTCAGTGAACAACGTTTGTAACTAAGGTGAGTTATAATAATAAGATAGTGTCTATTTGTACAGACAACCCCCGGTGCTATTGGTACGGTTACAAGTACAAGTACGTAGCGTCTAGGGTTAGGGTTAGGATTAGGTTTAGGGTTAGGTTATAATAACTCAAGTTGTAACAATTTTTAGGTTTAGGGTGAGAGTTAGGTTTAGGATAATGTTTAATCTTAGTCATGTGCCCTAAACTGGCCAATGACTGACCTATCACGTGCCCTAAACAAGGGCGCTGCGTACAGATAAAATGTCAGTATATTGATATGGCAACCGTACGGATAGCCACTGCCAAATAATAATCAAAAATAATAAAATAAAAATAGGTTTTCACTGTATATACGTAGCCTATAGTACAATATCAAACCTCCCACTTTTCTATAGCAATACATACTTCCTATGGGCATCGCACTAGTATTCCCAAAACGGGGAAAAACTTGCTATAGAATGTTTTTTTTTTTTTTTTTAATTAAGAAATTATTAAAACAAAAACAGGACAGTAGTCCTGAAGGTGAAATAACCAATTACGAAACCACTCATACTCTCGAAGATTAATCTTGTTTGATATCTCAATATCTTGTCGCATGATACATCGTCCCACCTTGAATGTTTAGCAATACAACCATCACTAACTGCGCCGCCTTGGGTATCAGCAAATCTTTAGAATTTTAATTTAGGAATGCCAGAGTATTAAAGAGAATATCAGGGCGTATTATTCACAAGTAAGTATCAATTCAGACAATGACACACAAGAGAACACACAGTCACAGCTGTGTGTCTCTGATGAGAACAGCTATGCCAGTTTCCCAACAACACACCACTGAGTGTTGCTAAAAGCATCAATAGCAGGTTGATCAGTTAAGATAGTTGTTCTTTAACTTTTTTTGGCTCAAATACCCCCTTTCTCTAACTTTTGAATGCAAGTACCCCCTTTGTCTGAATAGAACATTTTGCTCAGAATTCTGTAAAAAAAAAAACTATAGAGCATAATGATGTAATGAATGAGTGATAACATACATTTGAAAGAATCTCCTTCTCAATCTCAAGAATCTCCCTGAATAGATTTATTTATATAGTTTTTATCATTTACGGTCATCTTCATTCAAATGTGGGACCAGGACTGACCCTTCAGTTCCTGTTCTAATCAAAATAATTTCTATTATCAATTTTGTGACTTTTTGGTGTCATTTAGTTCATTTTCTTGTTGTTTGTTTTTTATTATTCAGTATATTATTCTCTTATTCTGTGTGTTTTTGTTGTTTTGTGAGTTGCTTGTATTTTCAGTATGATTTTTATTTTATTTTTAAACTAAAAATAAACATTATAAAATCCCATTATTTTAATGCTTTCATTTGTTGATTTCCTTCTCTCTCGGGACTGAAAGAAACCCATCACGGTCATACAAAAGAATTATTATAGCACACTGAGCACTAATACATTAGACTCCGTGTAAAGGCGAGCACATGGATAAGCATAAGCAATAGGGAGATGTTTTAATGCGCACGTGTGCCAACTTATTGACTTGTTTTTTCATGTATCTGTTTTGTATTGTATGATCTCTGTATTTGTTTGCATAAAGCATATAATTTGTATATACGTGCGTATATGCATAAGATG
Organism: Gouania willdenowi; assembly: GCF_900634775.1. NCBI lineage: Eukaryota > Metazoa > Chordata > Actinopteri > Blenniiformes > Gobiesocidae > Gouania > Gouania willdenowi. Next base: position 25,350,572 of record NC_041061.1, on the reverse strand, counting down.
TAGAATGTATATGCTGTATTCTGCTTGTTATAACGAGAAGGACATTTCTAATCCAGTAAGTGGCAGCAACGCTCCCTCAAGTCGATGCCAAACGTCATTAAAAATCCCCGAAGAAGAAGAAAAGAATAGTTGTGAACGGCGTTTACCACTGGCTCGTGAGTTTCCTGCAGCAGTAACAGTGGAGTCTATAATAGGAGCGCTTCCAGCACACCACTGGGAAACTACAGTGTACGTTATCAGCTCATGGTAGGGTTACCACACGTTCGGCATCTTTGAAAGCCACGCAGCCACATCCCGGTGTTAGAGATTAAGTGGCGCCTATTTTAACTGGCGACCGACTTCCGGCAGCGTGGCTAGTTGCTGTAGCAACCCAGCTGATAACAAATAGATCAGTTTGCTAAGATGCCTTTGTCGATGCCGAATTTATTTTATTTGTGTGTTTTATTAAAGTGCTAAAATGTGAGTGTTTGGGGACACGTCATATGCATTACACACCGCATGTTTGAAAGTTGACTCACTGTGGCTGTTGTAAACAGGAAGTTACGTCATGATGTTGCACGTTGTCAACGCTGTCCTTTTTCTCTATCGATCTATGTGTACTGAATTAACATGAGTAAATAATAAACAAACATGTCTATTTCCTTTGTGGGGAAATCAGACGTGATTTAGTGAGAAAAGTATCTAACACAGGAACAGAAAAAGAAGAATGAACGGCTGTAAAGACATGGTTGCCAGGTTGGGTTTAGAGTTTTAAAGGAGGCAGTGTAGACTACATTTTCTGACCAAATTGGGGCCCTAAGCAAGTTTGGATCCCCAGACCCTAACTCATTCTATCTATAATCTATCATCGATACAAAAATGATCACATGCATTTAACTTGACAACCCTTATTAGAGTTACAAAATACAAATATAACTAAATATTGCATGGGTGCCTTTTACAGCCTGTTCAGAATTTGATACAGTTTTGAAGCTTCACTAAAAAGTATTAACATCCGTGGGCGCAGCGCCATTTTGAGGGGCAAGCAAAAACAAACAGTCATACTTTTGACTAAAATGCAACTTAGTTTTAGTCAAAATGTATTAATCAGGATTACGGTATTCCAGTTATGGTCAAGTTTTAGTCAACTAAATGACATTGTGATTTTAAGTTTTTTCAAGCTAATATTTAATTATTTTATGATTATTGTTCCCTGTCCAGGGTGTACCCCCGCCCAGAGCCCTATGACAGCCGGAGATTGGCACCGGCAGACCCCCGCGACCCTGATAAATGGGAATAAGCGTATGAAGATGGATGGATGGATGATTATTGTGATTGCTTTGTATTATATTTTATATATGTATATTTTTTGACATCCTATATTTTGTCTGTCACTCTTACTTTGAATTTTATTTGATTTGTTTGAAAAGTGCAATATAAATTTAATTTTGATTGGTTTGCTGCTTGTCATGTTTGATTAAACCAATGTAGTTGAAATAAGACAAATAAATGTTGGGTAGTTAAAATAATAAAAGATAATACAAGCAATAACAATAATCATAGAATAATTAAATATTAGTAAAAAATGTGATTATAGTAAAACAGTAATATGATAATAAATGATAGAATAAAATATGTAATGATTATTAACAGTAAAATATTGATAAAACAAAATAGGATTAAAAAAGAATAATGTCTAAAAAAGAATCTATAAAAACTAAAACCATGCAATTATGTAACAGTAGTTTACATGAAGGCATGAATAAATACATGGGTTTCAAGTTAAAAATATTGATTCTTTTTTTTCAGCTCCTCTATTATACTTTCGACTGTGAAGACCTCTGTACTGATTGGCTCTGACTGTTTTTCAAGTGATGTTTAAAGTGACCAATCAGAAAGGAGGAGCCATCAATGCAATGCTCGCCCCCAAAGTACCAAAACTCACCATCACCGTGCGCAGAGAATCACAGAAGTAACAGCGAACGCACAGACCGAGACGGCGAGCGCGCAAAAAGGCACCGCATGTGCAGAAAGTGGTCTAACTACGTGATGACAGTTTTTATACACTTGGGTTTTTGGCACTAAATTGACGCCATCAGAATGTGTCCTGGCTAGGGATGTAACGATTAATCGTAAGGCAGTTAAAAATCGGTTCATAGGTATCACGGTTGATATCAATTTTCTGACAATTGAATCGCAGTACTTTTTTTAACCAGCAGAGGGCGCTATCCGGAAGTGTTGGCCGCGGGCGGAGTCTGCTAATACTTTCTTTCTGGCTGCCTTCTACTCTTAAATATGTTAATAAATGATTCATTACCCCTTTAGCACCGAAATAATATCTGTAATATTACTTGAATATCTGTAAAAGTCACGTTTTTCTATTAGCTCTGTCTGCTAGCATAGCTTCTCTTCTTCACTGCAAGATATCTGCATGACAGCCGACCACTGGGTTACCAGCGCCCTCTGCTGGTCCAAACAAATATGATGTAAATCAGTGCAATGACGGTTTTTTTTTTTTTTTAAAGTCCAATTGTTAAGGCACAAAATACATTTTCAGTTGCACTTTTAAAAGAACTATTATGCAGTTTTGCATTGTTTATTATAGAACCAGAATTTAAATTAATAGGCTTCATTTTCATTTGTATTATTCCTTTTTTTTAATTTAATTCCAGATTTATTTTTAGTTAAATTGCATTGTTTTGAATAGTTTATCAAGGAATTCTTTTGACAATGAAAAATAAAAGAAAAATAATACAGTATTTTCTAGTTTTTTTCCCAAAAAAAAAAAATTGTCTACGGTCCCATTTTGTAAATGAAAAAATCGTGAGAGAATCGTATCGTGAACCCAGTATCGTGAATTGAATCGTATCGGGAGTTGAGTGAATCGTTACATCCCTAGTCCTGGCTACACTGGCGGGGGAACTCTGAATTCTGGTTTGATACTGTCCAATGTCAGGTCATTATTGCAAGCATTTCAAAACTGAAATACTATCTATCTACAATACTGTTACATCTAGGGATGTAACGATTAATCGTAAGGCAGTTAAAAAGTGATTCATAGGTATCACGGTTCACATCGATTCTCTGAAAATTGAATCGCAGTACTTTTTTTAAACAGCAGAGGGCGCTATCCAGAAGTGTTGGCAGTGGGCAGAATCTGCTACTACTCTCTTTCTGGCCGCCTTCTACTCTTAAACATGTTCATAAATGAATGACCCCTTTAGCACCAAAAGAATATCTGTAATATTATGCGAATATCTGTAAAAGTCACGTTTTTCTATTAGCTCTGTCTGCTAGCGCATAGCATCTCTTCTTCACTGCAAGAATATCTGCATGTCAACCGACCACTGGGTTACCAGCATCTTCTGCTGGTCCAAACAAATATCTGACGTAAATACAGTGCAATGACTGTTTTTTTTTTTCTTTTTAAAGTCCAATATTTAAGGCACAAAATACATTTTCAGTTGCACTTTGAAAAAGAAAAAGAACTATTTTGCAGTTTTGCATTGTTTACTATAGAACCAGAATTTAAATTAATAGACTTCTTCTTCATTTGTATTATTCCTTTATTTATTTCATTCAAGATTTATTTTTAGTTAAAATGCATTGTTTTGAATAGTTTATCAAGGGATTCTTTTGACAATGAAAAACAAAAGGAAAATAGTACAGTATTTTAAATTTTTTTCCCCCAAAAAATAAAGGAATATTTTTCAGTCATCATTTTTCTACAGTCCCATTTTGTAAAATAAATCCTGAGAGAATAGTATCGTGAACTCAGTATTGTGAATCGAATCGTATCGGGAGTTGAGTGAATCGTTACATCCCTAGTCATTGTAGCCTCATTATTGTCACTTTAAAAAATGTAGTCGACGAAAACAATGACAACAATTTCTAGCCAACAAAACATACACTGCACAGTAAGACAGGTTCACAAATGTCATATTCAGTCCAGCAACCAAAGATGAGCTTTAATTCTTTATCAGTAACAGGATTTCAGCACAATCATAACGCTGTTTTTCAGTGTTAATGGATGCTCTTTCTTTAAATCGCTAACATCCACATGATGACAATGTGTGAGATAATATATTAGTTAGACATTAGGAGGATAGGACTGTTCTAATGTTAACACATGTAAGCGCTGTGTTGTGATTGCGAGATGGTGAGATAAGCCTACAGAGCAACCCACACGTCTCTCCAGTTGGGAAGCAGCAAGTGTCACAAAATAAAGCCATTTGTGAAGCACCGTTAGCTCAATCCTGTCCATACATTGTCCTCACTTGTATCACTAATGCAGACCTAGCAGAACAGGGCTGTGGCATTGTTTGGCTGTAAGGTAAATATGCTATGGGATCAAACAGTATGGGTTGCAGCCTTCTAAAGAAAATACAGCATTGACAAACTAAGTTTTTGTGGGGTGTTTTTTCTTCTCGTATATTAATATTTAGCTTACGAGTACTTTCAATTTAAAGAGAAACAATACTGATTATAGTAAACTAGATACATGGAAGTGCATATGGTAAAAACACTTGACTATGAGTACATTTTATATATATAGTTTGTGTGAGTGTATACATGTGTGGCTGACTGACCTGTTGATGTGACCATGAAGCCGTGTGATCCGAACAGGGCACTGTAGAGTAATGCAGTGTGTGTGGGCTTCAGAAGGGGTGGGAGTTCGACGGCTCACATCCAGTATTGTTTAGCCTGTGCGTCAGATCCCATTGGTGAACTCTTAATCACTTAATTTTCATCCTAAATATCTGAAATTTTGTTTTGATCACATAACTGGGATCTGAACAGGAGGTTCAAAATTATTTTCTTCTTTTAATTAAAACACACAATTTTGAACAACTGTATTTCTGTACTTTCACTTTGTGAATAATTCAACTAAAATGCAGTAGTAAAAAAAAAAAAAAAAGTTTTATTTCAGCTGAAACATGATCAAAAACTATTTCTAGAAAAAATGTCTTTGGAATTGTCAGAAATGGGGTCACGATCCACAAAAAGTTTGGAACCACTGCACTAAATACTGTTTATTTCCACTTATTTAAAACATGGGATTCTTTCAAATATGTATAATCACTTATTTATTACATCATTACACTCAATTGTTGTTTTTTCCATAGTATTCTGAGCAAAATGCAACAGCCGGACAAAGGGGTACTTGGATTCAGAAATAAGAGAAAGGTGGTAATTGAGCCAAAAAGGTTTGAGAACAACTGAAAAACACTGGGAACACTCACAGCATGACTAAGTTCTTTGTTTAAATAGTGTCACCTAAAAATATACTGAACTAAAGAGCGTTTTGTGATTTCACAATGAGAAAAGTACACAAATGCCAGTGTTAATTATATATTTTTAAGTAAAATAAATATTATCTTAATTGACTGTTCAAAAAAATAGTATGTTAAAGATTGGCCAGCAGATAGCACTGTATTATTAATGGTTCAGCCAGATTTTGGTTCGATATCCTGCGACTGGAAAACTGCTTCTTCTCTCGACTTTTCTACAGCCAATACATCGTATTATGAAACAAAAGTACAGAAGAAATTGCATCATTTTCCTCGTTGCTTTTCAATTGGAAGTTACATTCAGAAGATGTAAAGTTGACAATCTATTTGGAGTGGTAGAAACAAAAAAATTAGAATTTTAGGTCTGTTAGGCTTGTTTTTAATGAGTTTCTGTTTTTTTAAACTCCCGATAGGTGTAACCTGATGTCATGTCGGGCAACTTGAAGATAAGGCTTGACTTCCCCAGCCCCCTCATCCAAGCCCAGGTGAGCTGCTTGCTGCTTCCACTAATGACACGCTGTGCTTTATACTGTAATTCTCCTCAGACAGAAATAGCAGTCATTCTGGTTTCATACTGTGTTGTGGTTTTGTCAGAGATTTTGTGTTTCCTCAAAGTATATCCTTAACCCTTGAGACTATTTTCTAAAGCGCTCATATCGTGCTATTTTTCACCCATCTTCATTTGTTCCAACAACCCCAAAAACATAGTATTTGAGGTTTATTTTCCAAAACTCACCTGTTTTCCAGAGTTTTAGCCTCTGAAAAGTCACTTTCTGAGCAACTCTACACAAACAGGCTGATTTGCTGCCTACTTATGCATATTCATGAGTGGGCGTGTCTATGGATGGGGCACTGACTTCCTCCTCCTCGCAAGGTGACGTAGGTCCAGAGGACGGCCCGCCCTCCTCCCACCCACTCCGTAGCCGAGCTCATGCTGCTTTATAAACACGAAACATAGCGTATGGGCGGGGCGTTCACCGGTACATAACTAGGGGTGGAAACCTCTGGGTACCTCACGATATGATACGTGATACAAAGCTCACGATAACTATTATCTCACGATATGGCGACACTGCGATTATCAATATATTGGTCAGAAATCAGTCATACAATAATAGATGACATAATAAAAAAAGATGAAGTGAAAAAATTAAATTTTTATTTTATATCTCTGAAAGACAATGACTATGACCAGTGACACTATTTTAGTGCAACATTTCTTTAAATAAGTGTCAACATACCAATATAAACAAAGAAGTATCTCCAATAGTGCTTTATGTGAACGAAAAATAGGGTCTTTCTTACCAGTGACACCATTATAGTGCAATATTCCAGTAAACAATATATTGGTTCCTTCAACAGTGACAAAATTTCTGTGAAAACCTACCTGCACATTTTAGTGAAAAAGCAGAAAAGGTTTTGGGGGAAAAAAAAAAAACGATAGTGCGAGCATATCGATAATCTATCGTGCGAAAAAAATATCCTGATATATTGCAGTATCGAGATATCATCACACTCCTAGTACATACATAGACTGTAGAAAATACATACATAGCACTGCGTGAAAGACGCTGAAATGCTCACCTTCGCCGGCGTGTCTGTTTACATGTCAATCACGGCAGAGAGCTTCCTGGAGGCGCGGCATCTCCAGCTCAGTGCCACGTCAAATTTGTCATCAAAGTGGGAACGCGTCATCAAATTGGAGCGAGATGTTTGGGCTCACTCTGCAGTAAGAAAGGAGCAAATCACCCTCTAACGATGGAGGGAATCAATGAAAAAACACTTTGGGCATGTGTAAATAAAACCATGATTAAACAAAAATGTCTGTCAAAAATCAAAATGTAATTTAAAATAATCTGTAAACTGCAGGTAACAGGTATAGATAAGTTGAATTGACATGGATTATTCAGACTGCTTCTTTTTAATTATTTGTCATATACTGTAAAGATGTACGTAGGAAATGATTGACTCTGTATTTAGGAGTGAGGGAGGATGAGTTGTGTAGTTTTTTGGCAGTTAAGACGGTGTTTTGGCTGGCTGCTTCAAAATGTTGTAGCCAGGATGAGCGTTTGCTGGAAACATTTCCCCATAACAAATGTCCTTTGCTTCACAATGACGTTTTGTTCATATTCTGTCAATTTTCATGTTCAACAGTGAGTTCCGTTTCCATTTGGTCGATTCTGTTAACATGGAAATTATAGGGCCCTATTACACCTGCGATGAATCAACCACAGAATCCATCCCTGAATCACCTCTCCCCTGATCCATTCTGCCTGAAAACACATGCACGCACACATGCACACGACCCTTACTTTAGGTTTGAAATGAAATGAAATTGGAATGAAATTTGGGACATTAATAAAATAGTTCTTCTTTGTAGGCTGTAAGAAACCTTGTTGCTGCCGTGCTGAAGGAAAAAGGCTCAAATGGACAGTTAACTCAGTCTTCCACCCATGTGAGTGCCATTGTTCATGCACTCTCCTCATTACAGCTGAACGTCGGTCCAACTGTGTGGTGCTGTGCTGTGTTTGTCAGGGCCCAGCGTGGGAGGCTCTGTGGGAGCAGTGCTGCAGTGACTCTGCTGTGGTCAGCTCAGCGTGCTGTGACGCTCTGGTGCTCATGGTGGACCAGGAGCACGCAGACCTGCACTACATCCTTAAAAGTGTTCTCAACATCCTTCCCTCCGCCAGGTACCGCATCCCTCCAGCCTGTGTTACAGTATGAAAAACTATAGAATTTCATTTCTTATTTCCACAGACATTTCTAATTTGCGATGCACTGAAATAAAAATTCTCGGCTGAAACCGAAAACCGAGAATGATAAAACCAAGGCTGCAAACCGAAACACGGGAGAAAAATTATCATGCCAATTATTAGTACATAATAAATGTGTACTAACCACACTCAAATTACAGCATTGCTATTGCATAAATTAATATTAATGCTTCAAAGAATAAATCAATTAAATATTTTTTTAAAAAGTATTTATTTAGCAGTGACATTCCAACAATGCACAATATAACATAAAATAAAATACTAAATAAAATGTTAATTAAATTATTATTATTATTGTTAAATTATTTACAAGATTTAACTTTTGGGATGAGATTCATTATTTGTATGGGTTATATTACTTAGTTTTTATCTTCTGGAAATTATTTGCTGACAATATGGCATACATATTTGGAAAAATTAAAAAACAAGTGGTTAATTGCATACAATACATATTTACTGGCTGCTGGACTTTTTGACTGACAAGCCTCAGTCTGTCAGGATTGGGAACAGGACCTCAGCCAGCATCCGCACTAATGTTGGCACCCCACAGGGCTGTGTCCTCAGCCCCGTCCTCTACACCCTGTTCACCCACGACTGTGTCGCCTCCCACAAGGACAACACCATCCTGAAGTTTGCAGACAACACCGTAGTGATAGGATGTATCACTTGTGGAGACGAAGGGGCCTACAGGAAGGAGGTGGCCAGTCTGATGACATGGTGTGAGGAGAACAATCTCACCCTCAACACGGACAAGACCAAGGAGATCATGGTGGACATGAGGAAGGAGAGGCACTCTCATCAGCCACTGTCTATCCGGGAACAGGAAGTGGAGAGGGTGAGCAGTATAAAATACCTGTGGGTCCACATCAGCGAGGACTTCACCTGGTTCCTCAACACCACACAGCTGGTGAAGAAGGCTCAACAGCGGCTGTATTTCCTGAGGAGGCTGAGGAAATTTGACATGCCACCAAAAGTCCTCACCAACTTCCACAGTTGCATCACTGAGTCCATCCTCACCAGCTGTATCACCGTGTGGTACGGCAACACCACAGCCATGGACCGCAAACGCCTGCAGAGAGTGGTGAAGACGGCATCTAAGATCACCAGGCTCCAAGACTCTTGTCTGCATCTCAACACTAAAAAAACAGTCAATATGTTTTTCTCTCGGCCGTCAGCAGATGGTGAACAACCATCTGTGCTAGTCAATGGTGAGAGATTAGATGTGGTAGAACAATTTAAATATCTTTGAGTAGTTTTTGATTCCAACTTGAATTTCAATTAGCATGTTAAGAAAATTGAGCATATAATTAAGTTCAATCTGTCTAATTTCAAACATATTAGGCCTTTTCTCATCACAGAATCGGCAAAGGTCTACGTATATGCATGCCATGATATTCAGCCACATAAACTACTGTTGTACTACTTGGTCTCATACCTCAGAGACTATCCTGAAGCCATTAAAGTCTCTCTTCAAGAGAACACTAAAAGTTCTTGACAAAAAGCCTTTATGGTATCATTATTGTAACATCTTAAGAAAGTATAACATTCTGGATGGATTTTATAAGTAAAAAAAATAGCATTCGAGTAAACACCAGAGCATTGACCAGAGGGGACTGCAACGTACAAAGGTGCAGGACTAAATTTGGCCAAATGGTGGGGTCTATCAGAAGCACACAGTCATGGAACAGGCTACCAGCCCATGTCAGAACCTGTGATACCTATTCAGCATTTAAAACTACGCTGAAACAATGGTTGAAAACTAACCAGACATGCACTCACAGTTAGATTATTAACTTTTTACCTTGGGCCTCAAAGTCTTAATTTTAACCTATATGTAACTTGTCTATGTTCTACTTGTAATGTGTAATGTCCTGCGATTTATGTATTTTTTGTATCGTGTCTTGTTGAATGTATACTATACTAACCTGCCTTAGGACAACGGATGAAAATTAGCCATTGTGCCAACTCCGGCATATTTACTTTTGTTGCTTTATGCTGACATGTTGATGAATATGCATTGTCCTAATTCAAATAAATAAATAAATAAAGACTCCACTCTGCATCTACAAGTGCAGAGTTCACAGGAGAGCTGGCTCCATCATTAAAGACCCCACACACTCCAAACTGTTCACACTTCTAGCCTCAGGACGGAGGTACAGAAGTGTGAAATGCAGGACCACCAGACAGAGGAACTCCTTCTTCCCCTCTGCCATCAGACTCCTCAACAGCCAATAGGACGGATTATATTTCACTGTCCACAATGCACACTTTATATTTATATTTGACTTTTCTATTTATTTATTTTTTTTGTGGCATCCAGTGTGGTGAGCAAAACAGAAATTTCATTGTACAGGGAAATCACAAATTATTAGATTTATTTTTCTTACCGAGATGTCTTGAAATTAGGGTCTAGTAAAAGATTGGGATTTTGAAATTTCAATTGTTGAGGAACTCTGGTATTGGTTAAAAATTACTAGTAAATAGCCAGTACACAATGATTATGTAGGATTAAGTATGATTACCAAAAATGTTAACCTCAAAATTCCTTAACGTTTTCCAAAAAACCTCAGTATACTCCATGTTATTGAGTGAAAGAATTACCGTAAAGATGTTTTTTAATCTTTTTGCTGTGTTTGTATTTTTATGAATTAATTGCTTCTGTTTTCCTGCTACAGAAGTGTCCAGGGTCTGATTAGGGTGATTGGGCGGCTTCTGCAGATGCAAGCTGAGCACAGTGACCAAGAAGCCCACTTTATCTGTCCTTATTCTATCAGGTCGGTTATGCCCATTCATGTTCTCCAGTGTTCTTGCCTGTTTTAATTTCCACAATTTAGACTTTGAAATTTGTTGGACCTTTTAAAGGGGGTATCATGTGTTTTTTCAGGCACATAGTACCATTCTATAGCATACTCAAATACCTATGCTACCCAAAATTGTTTGGAAAATGCAGTAAATATGCGCGCAAACACTTCTCCTCCGCCCGCAGCACTTTTAGACAGCACCGCTTTTACGGTTTAACTGATCAACTTACGGGTTTACTAAAGGATGAGTTTACCCAGAATGTAGGTTTATTCAATAAGTTTATTTTTTCCCCTGGTAGTAAGTGTCAACCACAGCCCTCCACTGCAGCTGTACCTCTGTAGCTTTGTAGTGGGAGGGGGGGCTGCTGCCTCGGCTTTACAGACAGTGACAAGGAGGGTAACAAGTTTTTTAAAAATGTTTTTATTTTTATGATTATTAATGCGCACATAAATAAGTACAGACAACATAGCCAGAGGTTTCTTAGAATAGTATTTAAAATAAGTAAATTAAAAGCTAAAGCTGTAGAGGCGGGTGCTGTGGGCTGAACAAAGGAAAAGAACATAGGAGGGGGAGGGGCCTCATCCCCAAGGCGGAGCCTCTCTCCTCGAGCAAAACAGCAGGAAAATGGCTCCTGGCTGGAGATTTAAAGATTACTGTACTCAAAAATATGTGAATCAATCTGAGAAACACGGGAGGTATGTTTTTCAGGAGGGAATGACACACTAACATGATATAAAGCTTGAAAAAGTGATTTTTACATGATACCCCCTTTTTAGGTTTGGGACTAAGTACTTGAGTTATTAAAAACATCACAAGAAGCTTAGAAAGCTTCATAATTAACCAACTTTTTTTGCTAATATAGCACACGTAACTGAATGTTGATATTAGATATTTACAACACTGAGCAACATTAAGCCCTGTAGGGTTTAACCAAAGCTCAGCAGCTGCTCTAAACTGTAGCTGCATGAATGAAGTTGCAGTGGAAACACTTACAGCACGACTCGGTTTATCAGTTAAACTGTGTCTCATAAATGGCATTAAAACTACATTAAAGAGCAGCCTGAACTATCACTGAGACCACACTTAGATGATCGGTCTGAAGCTGCACAGAAAGGTTCTAGGATGGTTCCTCATCTTTAGAACCCAGCCCTAATGTGTGTTTTTGACAAATGATCTTAGTATTTTCTTTTACTCTCAAATGCCTTGACTAGAAAACTCAAAATAACATTTGGGAATCACAAGGTCAGAACTAGTTTTTGATGTACAACCCTGAACACTTCCGAAACGGTATACATTTATCCATTCACTGAATTATTGTTGCACATTGTAATATTTGTGAATAGACGTTTCATTTTTGTGCAACAAAGTGATCGTCTTTGTTTTCCCCTGACTTTGCAGGACTTGTCCTCATCCATTCATCACAGCCTTGGAGAACCGAGTGGACTGTTGGTCTGCTTTGCTGCTGCACATTGATGACTTCATCCAGCAAGCTGTTGAGAGGCAAGCGCAGCTGCAGCACAGTCCTCAGACCTTCCGTCTGATAATTTCCACTCAAACTGAATTCACTTCTGAAACATGTGTCAGAAGCTTCCTGAGCAGGCTCTTCTCTCTCAGCAATTTGTGGAAAGGTTTGATTTTGAGAAGATTTCACTTCAGCCTAGGGCTGGGCGATATGGACCAAAAATTATATTACGATATTTTTTCTCAAAATGCAGATATAAACATCAATAATTTTAATTCAAATAAAGTCTGACCAAAAAGACAATTCTGGGTGAAATTTGCTGATGCAAAATGCCACACGGGCTAAAATAACATCCTAGTGCTTTAAGAAAAAATAACTTGTGCGTGTATCACAAACATGGGAAACTAAATGACTACAATAACACAAAATTACTACGAAAACACAAATTAACACAAAAGAACAACACAAAAGACAGCCTGCTGACCTTTGGTTTGAAACCAGTAAAATGCAACAGTATATGTGTCCATTAAGGCCCATGGTGTGTTTACATGTACTTTCTACAGAAACAAAGCTGCCAATATAGCCATGCTGGTTCCTTTCCTGCGCTACCTGTACTGTGAACCTCAGAGACAGCCACAGCATGCCTTGCTCCGACACAGTCTTCTCAGGGTGCTGCTGCCCATTCATACCCAGGATACGGATGCATCACCAGTACTTGACTGTCTGCTGCTCTCTCTCTGTCAACTGGTACCACACATGCAGGTGAGTGTCTTAGGTGAGAAATAACTGTCTCTAGTACTGTATATTTCCTTGCGTTGGGGGAAAAACTGCAAATTTTGTATTAATAGAACTTCAGATAAAGAAAGAAAATCAGATAAAGACATAGTGTAGGCCTCATAGTCCAATAAATTGAAAATCATTGACTTGAAAAAAGGTGTAGGAGGTCAAAGATGCCACTCGAAATTATGTTTTAATCAACACTGTAAACATGATTTATTGAAATTGTTGGAAAAACTTCACACAATGCATTGTGGGATGTGGAGTCCCGGAGGCTGATGTATTTTTTTTTACGTACGTAATTTTTACTGTGCATTAATGTGTTTGCCCCCCAAAAACTATACCAAAGTGACTTCCCACCACATATCTGGTGTTTTCACTGACAGTAACAATGGCAGATGTTACTTTGAGGCTTACATGGAAAGATCCGAATCCAGCCAGCATTGAATGTCTCGCAGAGTAGGGAATACTGGGAACGAACTAGTACAAAAAGGGTGTCAAGTGAATCACTGCTCTTGTAGTCTGCCGAAGAAATATGAGAAGATAAGAAAGCAGCTGTCCTCTGTAAGGTTAGAAAAGTCAGATTTTTCTCAGTGCATTTTTGCACAAAGCAAATGTTTTGAAGGCTTTCTCCACATGGACAGAAATACTAAATAATTCTCTCCACTGCCAAAATAAATGTGCCAGAGACCGCGCACCCCCACTGTACCTATAGGTGGTTGAACGCAGACATGAACAGTCATGTGGAGACAGGCTCATCTATAAGGGGGAATAAAGGGGAGAGATTTTTGAGGCCCATCCATAAAGTCATCAAAAAATAATGGTTCATTGTTCTATGAATCTGTGATAATTACATTTATTTATTGATCTGAATAATATCCGCTAGCGGTGTGTAGTGCCTGGCCTCTGGCAATACGATTTGTATCCCGATACATAGGTCACGATACGATATGATATGTCCCGGTATTAAAGTATAAGGCTAATTTCTTAATGTGTACACCTTCATGAGCCTAACCCTATGTATTTTACACTCAAAACATTGGCTTTAACATGCCTTGTGCCAACAACTTAAAATAAAAAAATAACATTTAATCTGCCTGTGGCTTTTAAACCAACTTTGACTTTAGTGCACCATGACTTTAGTGCAACTTAACTGAGATATATGCCGCAGGTTGCAGAACCCTGGCCTAGAACAACAAATAAACGTTGAAAGTTAGTACTTTCTTTTTAAATGTTTTTGAAAAAATGCAAGCTGGTCAACATGCCCAGGTTTCAGCGCACTTCTTTGTTGCAGTTACAATGTCTCCTGCAGTGGAAAAAAGGTTATTATTTATTTTTATTTTTTTTAATAAAAAAAAAAAAAAAATGATATTGATGCATTTATAATCGTGCGACGGAATTCAACTTGATTTTATTCAACACCCCTAATATCCGCTGTTATCCAGGAAGTTTAGTATTAATTAGGTCATAGTATGTAGTCATTTTTCTTTTTTCCTTTACATTTCTTTTTTTTTTATATATAGATTTTTAACATTTTCATACAATCAGAAAACACCTCAGCAAAACCAAACAAAAGCTCACATGATACACTTTCAATTAGGCATGAAGCTACATCAGTCCTTGATAAGTATATTGGGTAAAAGCCTGAATTACACGCATCCCAGTACAAAGAAAAGTGAGTTGCAGACAAAAAAAGATTAGTTTGACTTTGGGAATCTCTGCAGAAGAATCAAAGATATTGTGTGTCCAACATATTGTAAATATGGATCCCAGACTCTGTAAAATAACATTAGTTTTTGAATGGATCTTACAAAGTAGAAAGCTCACTCGGAATACAATTCCGATTATATTGTGCCATGACTTTATGTTTGCAGCAGCGGGATCAATCCAGGAAAATAAAATATTTTTCCTAGCAGCAAAGGTCATGATGTTATACAGCCTCTAGGGATGTAACGATTATCGTAAAGCAGTTAAAAATTGATTCATAGGTATTAAGGTTTACATCGATGCTCTGAAAATTGAATCGCAGTACTTTTTTTAAACAGCAGAGGGCGCTATATATATATATCCTTCTCATCTAAAAGTGTAGGCATCGGGCGGAATCTGCTACTACTTTCTTTCTGGCCACCTTCTACTCTTAAACATGTTCATGAATATTCCTTACCCCTTTAGCACTGAAAGAATATCTGTAATATTATGTGAATATCTGTAAAAGTCACGTTTTTCTATTAGCTCTGTCTGCTAGCATAGCATCTCTTCTTCACTGCAATAATATCTGCATGCCAACTGACCACTGGGTTACCAGCACCCTCTGCTGGTCCAAACAAATATCTGACGTAAATACAATGCCAATTACTGTTTTTTTTTTTTTTAAAGTCCAATTGTTAAGGCACAAAATACATGTGAATCGCATCGTATCGGGAGTTGAGTGAATCGTTACATCCCTAACAGCCTCTGGTGATTACCTTTGATAATATGATATATGATTGTCTGTAAGGCCAAGTAATAAAGACACTTAAGATCTAGCTGAATTGGGACATTAAAAATAGTGTCACGACTGTGCTCCTCCACACTCACAGGAAAAACAAAGCTGACCAATTGATGTATTAGAAATTAGCAAAGCACTGGTTGCAACTATACAACAAACCAACACGCCCGTATGTCAATCGCAGACCTATAAGGGCTGCTGAGTTGATTATGATCTGCTGCCAGTGCGTACAGTCAGCCCCACCCACCCGACACACACCAAACAAGCGACAAACAACAATGCACACACAACACCATTACACTTCCGATCATTGATCGCAAGCACTGCCCAACCGTGCACAAACTCAAGCACACTCAGTCGCACGACACACTCACACAGCATCCACACAAACGCCTATAGGTTGCTTTCACGTGACGTCAATTTGCAAAGTTCCTCAAATTTGCCAGAAATGTGGAGGTGGTAGTGGTTGAGGTTAGTGAAAAGGGTCATGTCCAGTTATTGGCTCAGGGGGATAGATAGGGTATGTTTTGTAGGGGGCGTTGTTATAGGGCGTCGCTTGTACCGTTCCAAGGCTGCAGCTCGGCCCTTCTCTGAAATTCAGATGGAGTTGCTTGAGAATCTGCCATCTGAAATAATTAAAATGCCCATGTTTTGTGTAGTTTATTGCTGCTCCATTCGTTCTAACCGAGAAAAGGAAAACAGATTTTATAGAGTACCGAAGATTGTCATTCACAAAAGTGAGAAATGTAAAAAGCTCACAGAACAACGCCGTAAAAAGTGGATTTTAAACCTACGTCTGTGGTCGGGAGGAGCAGAGTCTGCTAATGCCCGTGTCTGTAGCGATCACTTAGTCAGAGGTATGTTAGCGAGCTAACTTTGTTTTTGTGGCTGTGTTTATATAGCATTAGGTTGTTGTTACATGCTCATTTACTATTATTTACCTTTTTTCTTTCACCCCTGCTGCACACTGTGCACAAAAATAATAGTCTATTTTTGTGTGATTTTTATGGGGAGCCAAAAAAAAGGTAAAATCCAACTCTGAGAGGTAAAGTGACCTGTTTATAGTCATCTCAAAGATGTAAATCCTTGTTTTAATCAGAAAGTGACCAAAAATGGTAAAGAAAGTGGTGAAATGGGATTTTAAAAACCACAGAAATTGGTTCAAAGTTGCAAATTAGAGTGGCCAAAACATGGACAGAAAAAGTGGTAAAAAGGGTTCGAAGTGTCGATATTGGCTTAAATGTGGCAGAAAAAAGTCAAAACAATTCGTTTTTAACTGGCAAATAATGGGCTTGACAAATTGGTAATGTATTTAAATTGGCAAATAAGAATGAAATATGGTGGTGGAAAGTGCCGATAATGCCTTGAAAATGGAAAACGGTGCATTGGAAGTTGATGGAGAAGTGGCAGAAATGGGAGTAATGTAGCAAAATTGCATTAAAAGGAGCAAAAAATATGGCAAGAAACAGTGATGAAAATAGGTTCAAATATGGCAATTTTGGTGTTGCCGAAAAAGGGTAAAAATGGGCTTAAATTGTTCCAAAAATATTCTTAGTTTCTTGAAGGCATCTAGTCACCCCCTCCCAGTGTCTCATGATCACAAATGGGGTCCCAACCCCAAGGTTAAGAACCCCTGGTTTAAGAGACGGTTAGGAGCCCTACCTCTACCGCAACATGGCTAAACATAGTAGCGGGGTATGACCACGGGTGACTGTTTTCTTCCGAAGTTCCCACGTTGCGCCCATCATTATCTGAGGAGCAAGCTATCGTGTTGCACCACACCATGCACACATCCACCTCCTATTTCAGAATCATGAGGGCATCATGCTAGAACACGCCCATTCCAGATTGTCTTTGGATGTCGAAATATCATATGCGGATAAAGATTACATTCAACGTCTACGATACATAATCAACAAATTTCCTGCAGGTGGACAGTTTAGAAGCTGTGCTGGAACTCTGTGGATTTGTGGATGCCCTGCTCCCCCATCTTCTCAGAGTGACTGGAGATGGCTGGAGAACACAGAAAGTTCAGCTGCTTCTGTGGCTGCTCTGCATCTGTCAGAGATGTCTGAAATTTAATGGAGACTGCCGACCTGTTCTCCACCTAATGCAACAACTCCTGCCTGCCTGCCAACAGGTGACTGTCTCGTATGCCACAACCATCACTGTTTAAAGCACTGCCTGTTAAACTCCTGTTGAACTCCTATTTGTAGGAAGTGCCATATGAGGAACTGATGATGGGCGTGGCTCTGCTCCTGCTGGAAGCCCTTGCTGTACAGCAGACGGGCCTGCTCAGTCTGGGTAAGTAGTACTACACTTACTACGCTGGTGTCAAAATGTCCTGCGGGACTCAGATCCACAGTCTTTGCTCTGAGAGACCGTAATTTTACATTAACATTTTGGCGGCTGTGGCTACAATAGTAGCTTACCACCACTGTGTGTGGAGTGAAAGAATAATGGATAACACTTTACTTCAAGTTTTATACATCTGTCACTAGCATGAATAAGGTGTCATGAAGGCTATCATTAAGTGTGGTTTGTTACCCTAACTCTTCGTTTCCCTAACCATAACCCTACAGCTCAGAAATAAGGCTAACCGATAAGATACATAAGGAGAACTGACACACACAGACGGAGAGACAGCTGCAACTAGGGATGTAACGATTCATTCAACTCCCGATACGATTCGATTCACGATACTGGGTTTCGCGATACGATTTTCTCACAATTTATTTTACAAAATGGGACTGTAGACAAATGATGACTGAAAAATATTCCTTCATTTTTTGGGGGGGAAAAAAAATAGAAAATATTTTACTATTTTCCTTTTATATTTCATTGTCACAAGAATACCTTGATAAACTATTCAAAAAATGCATTTGAACTAAAAATAAATCTTGAATTAAATAAATAAAGGAATAATACAAATGAAGAAGAAGCCTATTAATTTAAATTCTGGTTCTACAGTAAACAATGCAAAACTACAAAATAGTTATTTTTCTTTTTAAAAGTGCCACTGAAAATGTATTTTGTGCCTTAACAATTGGACTTTAAAAAAAAAAAACAGTCTGCACTATATTTTACGTCAGATATTTTTTTTGGACCAGCGGAGGGCGCTGGTAACCCAGTGGTCGGTTGGCATGCAGATATTATTGCAGTGAAGAAGAGATGCTATGCTAGCAGACAGAGCTAATAGAAAAACGTGACTTTTACAGATATTCACATAATATTACAGATATTCTTTCGGTGCTAAAAGGGTAAGGAATCATTCATGAACATGTTTAAGAGTAGAAGGTGGCCAGAAAGAAAGTAGTAGCAGATTGCGCCTGCCGCCTACACTTTTGGATGAGACGGATAAATATATAGCGCCCACTGCTGTACTGCGATTCAATTTTCAGTGCATCGACGTGAACCGTGATACCTATGAATCGATTTTTAACTGCCTTACGATTAATCATAAGGCATCTCTAGCTGCAAAAGCCTGGATACAGTAAAAATCTGACAATTTGTAATAGAAGGTAAGATTGCTTTTGAGGCTGATGCACGGTAAGAAGAATGAACAGGTAGTAAAAACGGGATACCTGTCAAGTATCTTGTTTTGGCCAGGAAACTCCTGTATTTTACTCCTCTTTCCCGCCATCTTCCCGTATTAGTGTTATCTTGTAAATATGTCATATTATTTGTAGTAATAATTAAAAGATAAATAATTAAAAAAACGTTCCTCTGCCTCTCCAAACTGAACGCTGTCAATAGCCTCGCGAGAACTGCCACCTGAAGTGGCCTAGGTGGCAGTTCTCACAAGATTAATGCAGGCAGCAGGACCAAACCCGGAAACAACTAAGAAGAAAAATGGATGGTCGTAAGAAGACAGTCCGGCGTATAAATACCTTCTTAAAGAGGAGCAGGATGGGGCACAGTTGAGCGTTCTGTAAGATTTGTAACTGAGCATTTAGCGTCTCCCAATGTGGAAGGAACGACGTAAGTCACCATGAAAAATCAGCCAAGCACAAGCACCACAAATATACACTCCTTTCAAAAAGTCTGCAACAAATCTGTTTAATAAGTCATTAGTGAATGCCAGAGAACCCCGTGAGTGAGCATGAGAAATCAAAAGAAAATATGTAATGAAAATAAAATGTAAATGTCTAACTTAAAGACAAGCAATGTGAAATTAACAGTAAATATGCAATGTGTTGACTTGTATGTGAACTTTAGGTATATTAAATGAACATATTTAGATTTCTTGTACACCTGTCTTGAAATATAAGAGATACTGGAGCTTGTTGGGGTAGTGGGACGGCTCGTAGCGAGCGCCAGAAAATTTCCCATATTTTCAAATTCCAAACTTGACAGGTATGGTCTGGATCCAGTAAAAACTGACTTTAAAGCCGTAAATGGACTGAAATGTAAACTTGGGGCAGTGAGGAGGTGAGTTCCTGTGGAGATGGAAACTCGTCTGTTGAACCTCTTCAGAATACATAGACGTGCAGGACGAGACATTAAGGCTTCTGATTGGTTCTTTACATTCTGAATGGCAGGGATCGGTCAGAGGTTTTCTACAGAATTCAGTCTTACAACACTTGTGTGCACCAATGTATATATATTGTATTCTTCAATTTAACCCTATATAGCAAAGATGGGCTAGTGAAGTGGTTGTCTTATTGAAGGGCCACATTAAAGCTAGGGTAGGTAATTTTCTCCAGATACACTTTTTAAGTTTTTGGTTGAAATTGTCTTTATGTACTGACAGAAATGAATATCTTATGTGCTCTGAAAAAGGAACGAAGAAAATCTGTCAACTGTAGGAGCTGTAAAACTTAAAAAACTTTGACCAATGGAAAAAAACTAACCGTTTTTTTTAACCAATCACGTCTCCCTGTTTCCCTGCTCGTTCTTAAATCCCTCGCATGCGCGAGCTCACACTGAAAGCGCGTCACCGGTGACAGAGTTAAAACTGAGTTTTTGGTCACGTTTTTCAACATATATAATGATAAAGATTTTTTATTGTTTACTGGTGAATGAGACATGAGACAACGAAGTTTCTACACAATACAAACGATGAAATGAGCTCCTCTTTTGCAGCAGCTGTGCGCATACATGTGTGTGAGACGGAGCACAGAGGGGAGTGGGTTAAGGTGGAGCTGTCGAGGAAGCTACATTTAAAATCATGCTAGCTTTTGAAAATCACCTACCCTACCTTTAGAAACATTCACAGTAGCATTTAGAATAAATACCAGTCTGAGCATTAATACACAAAGAGTTTGTGTGTTTTTGGAGACATTTTGTGTATTTCTGTTATTTGTTTTATGTCATTTTTAACAATAATGTAATTTTTGTGTATATTTGTGGTCTTCTTGTGTGTTTTGTGAGTCATTTTGTGTATTGTTGTTGAAAATGTTTGTTTTTGGAGTTATTGTTATTTGGAGACAGACGACAAACTCTGTTAGCATTATATCTCAAAAAGTTCTCTACGGATTTAAATGAAACTTAGTGAGCTGATAGACAATGTCAAAAGGAAGAACGGCTTCCTCCAGGTATAATAATGCGGTTCTACAGCACCACCTGATGATTTTGTGCCTTTAACCTTGTCGGAGGTTTACGCTCTCTGCGTGGTCTTGATTTGTATGTATTTGCATTTTCCTCCTTTCTGTATGTTTTTTTGTATTTTGTTGATTCATTTTGTGCATTTACTTTGGGGGCTGCACAAGATTTGAAACCAGTCAATAAGTCTTAAAAATGTTTCAAGACTCTGATTTGAATCTTTTTGCCTATTTGAAATGTCTGTGGGTGTTTTAACTTATTTTGTGTTGACTTTAACCCTTTTCCTCTCTCCTTCTATGGTTTCAGTCCTTACTTTGCTCCCTGAGCAGGCTGAACATTGTCCCTGGTTGAGTCCTGTCCTGGTTCTTCCTGTGCTGCAGCTTCTTTACTGCTCCAGCATCACTGAGCTGCTGGCTGAGCAGAGAACACACAAGCTGAACCAGAGCCTGGCACACAGTGTGCTGCGCAGCATCACCAGGCCCACCCATAAACTCCAAAGAGAGGTAAAGAGTCACTACCTTCTCCAGCTGGTGTTCCTGTATTTTATAGATATAGATTTACTTTCAACAGTATCTCGTGTTTCCGGAAAGGCCATAGGAACATCTTAAATGATAAGCACATTATGGAAACATAAGATAGTTGAAGATTGACTGGCTGATAATTAGTCAGGATGCAGGAGGCATCCTCACTATCGTTATTAGTTTTTTTCTTCTGTGGGTCATTAACTCCTCATACACCGCTTGTCCGATTATGACAAATAAGATATCATAACGTTCAGAAAGTTCCAGAGATTCATGCTTGTACTTTTCTACTTTGTAACTTTCAAACCTTTTGAGTTCTGATCTCATTTTTAGAGTGGACAACTCGTTAAGCTGCTCTAGTTTTATACCTTAACATTTTTGCAAACAAATTACAAACCATTCAACCGTTAACATGTTCAGCTAATACTTTCAACCCATTTCAACCTTATTGCTAATGTTAAGCTATTATTAGGTTAATGCTTAGCTAATGCTAGGTAATGCTATTGTTTAGCTAATGCTAAGTTTGTATTAATGCTAGGTTAGTGCTAATGCTAGGTTAATGTTATTGCTAAGTTAATGTCAATGCTAGGTTAGTGCTATTGGTAGGATAGTGCTATTAGGCGAATGCTAATGTTAGGTTAATTTTAATGCTACCTAATGTTAATATTAAGCTAATTCTAATGCCAAGCTAATGCAGTGCGACGCTGGCCAGCACCTTCATCCTCACTTGCATTTTCTCTAGAAAATTCTAGTTGTTATTGTTATTGTTATTATTATTATTATTATTATTATAATATACATTCATGTCATTAATACACTAGTCAGATATGCTGCATTTCATTCAGTTTTAAAGACTTTTTCTCTTGTTTTTTTTTTGTGATTAATTTCTACTCAGCCCAGTTCACCGCTGCAACTTTCCCTCAGCTCCTGGTACAGTGAGCTTAGCACAGCACTGTCCATCCTGCACAAAGTAGTTCATCACCCATCAGCGGCAGCTGATTGGTTGCTGGCTGTCGGCTCCACATTGACGTCCAGCCAGAAATTACCTTGTTGCCTCACACTCATTGTGACACACCTCATCCTAACTGCTCAGGAAGATGTTTGCCAGCTGGCTCTGAAAACATGCCAGGCCATTGCTGCAGCTGATCCCAGCCAGGTATGTGATGAACACAGAATTATAGAAAGGTTAGTGGGAATATTGCATGTTGTGCCAATTCCTGCGCTGACGTGGTATTTTAGGAGTGGCACTCTTTAAAATACTATTTTAAATTAAAGATTACAGACAAACTATGCCTCTTTTGGCACTTTTTTTTTACCAGGTATCAGGATGATTTGTTTTCATACAGTAATATGGTGGTAGAAACATTAGACGTCGATGTCCTATATAGGCTTTACACCGATCTGATAAGCTATATTGGATGGGCCGATATTTTGCATTTTATGCAATTAATGTGATCGCTATAATGTCTTGTAATTCACCGATCCCATCAATGACGTCATTGTCGTGATCAAACTTTCTGTAGATGCTCCCATTTCATTGTTTTATCCCTCTCACTTACACCGAAGAGTTGTTTGTTTTATGTGACACGGCTTTATTTCACTCCTATTTGTGCACGAAGGTGAAAACCTATGCGCAAACGGCAAACGTGCGGAGGAATTCTTCTCCAGTCTACCGTTAGTGTCTGTGTGTGTGTGTTTGCATGTGTGCGCGTGCTTGCTTGCTCGGCCCAAAAATCCTGATCGTGTAAAGTAAGGCTGCAACGATTTGACATAATCGATAATGTTAAATTAGTCAATACAGATTTTATAGCATCGACGTGTCATTTAATCTGGTAAACAAAGGATAAAAATTGTCGTGCAGCCACTTCCTGGTCAAGTCCTTACATGAACTGCGGGGGCAGTACCACTCCCACCTGACCGTTTAAATGCTGGAAATTGGAAAATACAAGCGAGGCAGAATGGCGGTCCATCACTGAACTGTTGAAGAAGCCCGAAAGCTACAGTGATGCACAAGCACTTTAAGAGCAAGCACCCCACAGCTGGTGTTCCATGTTTTTCATGTCCAGCGGAAAGTTGAGATCTTAACTCACGTTTATCTCAAGAATATTTCATTTTAATCACATGCAGATTTGTTCGTTAGCCAACAAACTTCAGCGATCTTTGCAAGGCTTTACACTAACACTGGTGCGACTAACTTTCTCAGTTGGTTGCACCAGCACAGAATTTGGTCGCACCTTTTATCCTTTATTTGGAGCAGGGGTAGGGGTAGTGTAAAGCATAGCCATGCATGCTAATGAATAGTTGACTTAACTGGCATACCGTAGTTTTGTATGAAGTAAAGATTGACAATGACTCCAGATATTGCTAAATGTTTTAATGTTTTAGTGACAATATTAAGTTTTTCTGCAACAAGCAGTGGCTGAAACAACAGGTAATTTCTTTTATATAATTTTAAAAGAAGACGTAACATTTTTTTTAAATAACAGCAAAGCATAACAACAGGTTACATGTATTCTGTTTTTTTATTTTACAGAAATGCTGTACTTGAATTAACTTAACAGTAGCATAACCAACTTAGCATCTGCATTGCTTCACCCCTTGGAATTCAATTCAGAGGGTCCAGCTCTATAGTGGGGTCTCCTAACCCTCTTCCCAGGGGTCTGCAACCTTTACTCTACAAGGAACCATTTTGCCTCATTTTCACCTGGATTTAAGTCCTCCTTGAGCCAAAAATACCTTCTCAATGAAGACAATACAGTTTATTAAATTTACATGAACACAATGTTTTATAAAGAACATTTTTTTTAGTTTTAAAAGTTTTAAAAGGCTACAAAAAGTAACTTGAATTTGATCACACATGATCATGTGGTCAACATATGCTAATTGCTCTTTTCTTGACACACACAAAACATGCATATTTAACCAGCACATTGGCAGTTAAATGAATCTACCACACAATTAAAATCTCTATTTTCTTCCAGAATAGTGTTTTTGTTGGTTTAATTGTCTTAACAGGGATTTAAAACTTAAGGTTAGCCACAGGTGCAGGAAAGTTGATGGTCTGTAGATGTTGCAGGAGGTGAAGTAGGAAGGTGCTGAGTCATTGCACAACATGATTTTCATAGTCCATCAGTTCTGGCCCCTCCATGCTGATTCTGATGAGCGTGTACGCTCTATCACTGAGCTCAGCACATTCTTCCTTTTTACTGCTGCGCACTCAGTGAAGGGCTCGTTATGCCTGGCTCCGTTCACGGACCGCGCGCACTCCAAAGGAGAACGTTGGTGTTTATACTCGGCTTATTTACCGTTGTATACCAAAGTTGTGTGAGCGTGCACGTCTCCTCACCTGCAGCACTGCGGTCAAGCCAGCCTCCATTTCGAAATCCTCTGTCAGCTAATTTGAGAGAGAGAGAGAGAGAGAGAGAGAGAGAGAGAGAGAGAGAGAGAGAGAGAGAGAGAGAGAGAGAGAGAGAGAGAGAGAGAGAGAGAGAGAGAGAGACGTTACAAAATATAGAAAATATAAAAATGAAGAATACATCGCACGACGTTACAAAGAAAATATAAAAATGAAGAATACATCGCAATGCGGCGACGAGCGACCGGCACCCACCAAAATCCAAAGAATTTGGATTTGGCGGTCGGTATTATTGTGCTTTAAGCTTTCCTATTGGTTGGACGTTCTTGTAGCAGCAGCATCAGATTGTTTTGGGTGTTTTGTGGGCGTAGATGAAAAAGATTCTTGAAGGATTTGAGAAAAAGAAGTAGAAATATCGC
This sequence comes from Gouania willdenowi, assembly GCF_900634775.1. Lineage (NCBI taxonomy): Eukaryota > Metazoa > Chordata > Actinopteri > Blenniiformes > Gobiesocidae > Gouania > Gouania willdenowi. The sequence continues at coordinate 25,325,160 of NC_041061.1, read as the reverse complement.
AGAACACGGTCAGATTCTAACCTTCAAAGCAAGATGGGAGCAGAGATCATACTTTTCTGGTCAGTTTAACAGTAAACACGATATACTGCTTGCAATGTTACTGAGACATAATCATTAATAACACTTAAACCATAACTTTACTGTGGGTAACCTTATTCTGGGAATTTCATGGTTACCTGTGAATAAAAGGAGATAATGGAACAGTGCAGGAAAAATACATTTCACCATACACCGATTCACCATTTTATCATTGCTAATATACAACATTTGTTGCTGTTGTAATCATAATTGAATTGTAATTGAGTTCAGACAATTGTCTTTGTAGTTGTAATTGGCATGGAAATTCTATAAAAACTACAATTTAATGAAAATGCAAAGTGGGGAACCATGCTAGTGTTCTATGGCTTACACATATGTAGTTAAAAATTATTAAAATAAGTTTCATATCACATTTTCCCGCTATATTTCATTTATTTTGAGTATCATTTTATCTTAGATACATTTTTATGGATAAGGAAGCCTAACAAGGTAACCAAGAGATGAGATACAAATATATCTTCTCTCTATAAAAGCAAGGAATCTCTGTCTGTCTGTGTGTTTGTCTGTGTGTTCCTCAAATATCTTTGGGGATCAGGATCAGACTGACCTGAAAGTTTCAACATGGCTGCTGCTTGGTGTGCAATGTCGGATTTGCGCGCGCACACGTCTGCCTCATATAATTCTGCGGATCAGGAACAGACTGACCTGGGCCCTCCCCTCGGTGGGGTTTGGTGCTGGGGTGTGGGATGGAGGTTGGCGGGGGGGCTCAGGGTTGGGGTCGGTGGCAGGGTGCTCTGGGCCCTCAGCCCCTTGGGGCTTTCTCAGATGTGTGTGTGGGTGGCGGTGGCTGCCTCTTGGCCTGTGATCGCTGGGGCATCTGGGGGGGTGCTCGGTTGTGGGGGGTAAATGTAATTGACCCCAACCCTGACACCTATTGCTTTGATACAGCAGAGGTATCATTCACTGTTTGTTTGGTTCTAAAAACGTTGGTCATTTCCATGTTCAACCATTTTTTTTAAAAAACAGTTGCTGTTTCTCCCTTTTCTCTGCAGGTTCCTTCTCTCGTTCCTGTGCTGTTGTTTAAAGTGACCAAAGAAAAGAACCCATGCCTGGTTCATGCTGTGCTCACCTGCCTGTCAAACCTTGGGACTCATAAGGTGCCTATCCCCTCAGTTTTTCCTGAAAAATACCGTCAGCTCATTGAGTGTTGGCACTACCTGCAAGCCCCATGTGGTGTAATTTTATTAGAAGTTTTGAAAGATGTTTCACTGTAATTATCTACCCATATTCCAGCTCTGCATCCCCATGCTGCTGCAGACACTGCACATGCTCGCTAGTGCTCCCAAACTGAAAGCAGTAGCAATGCGCCTTATGACCATTCTATGGAAGAGACAAGTCAGCAGTAATTTTTATACATCAAAATAATCCCCTTGTTTTGGTGAAGAACTTTTCCCTGAATGACTTATTGCTTTCCATCACCTGTTAAAGGACCGTGTGTACACGGAGCTGCAGTGTCTGCTGAGCCAACAGAACAGAACTGCGGTGATGGGAAGGGACACGGAGTGGGAACAGCTGCTGTCCAGGGCTGCTTGCATCAGGGACATCTGCAGAGAGAGGTTTGAGACCAGTACACAGTACAATCAGGAAGAGTCTAGAGGACTTTTGAGAAAGCGGTCCAAATGCTGAAGGCTTCAAGGCAGTGCTTTAAACCACTGTCATCTAATTATTTTTGTGGCTTTTGGTTAGTGTACTGACACTAGTAAGTGCATGTGTCTCAGTGTACTTCGTGAATAATGACAATCCAATCTGTGGCAGTATGTACAGTATAACAATGGGTTATTGGATTTATTCTTTCAAGGGAAAAAACAAAATGTTTTTTTTATTTCAAATATTATTTGTAAAGGTCTAATTGATAAACATTTTCTCAGCAGACCTATTCGAAACAAAAATAAAAATATGCCTGTACAGTGGTGCTGATTGCATCAAACACAGAAACGGCGGGAGTCGATCGACCATAGTGTCGAGCAGTGCTTAATTTGTAAATCATCAGGTCCCGGAGCAAACGCAGGGTGTTGTTCTGGCACTAAGAGAGACAAAAATGTCACGGAATACATTTTTTAAGTGCTTTTGCTAACTAAATGGGCCAGAATCACGTGAACACAACCAACCAATCAGCGTTAAAGAAGCATGGACAATCGCCCGTCCGTCTCTCACTCTTGAGTGACAGCTGTCAAAATCTGCCATGTTTCAACAACAAGGACAGCACAAGATCACCGCTAATTTAGCCACAAAGGTCACTAAACTGTCAGAACACAAAAACCCACAAATAAAAAATATTTACAAACTTTTACACCCATAACATAAGGCAAGGGGCATCTAATGAATCAGCAGCAGAGCAGAAAATGAAAATAAAATGTGTGCTTTTGGATGTCAAAACGTCCAATAAAACAGCCATGGCGAACTTTGTATCCTCGCAGCTTTTTAACAGTGAAGGCCTGCCAATAGTAGCAGCTCATCTTGGGTCCACCCTGATTCCTTCTCATGTCTACTGGATAGTTCTCCTCCTGTGTCTGTTAGAGGTAGGTTCTCCTGCATTAGCGTCATTGCTACAGGTGCTGCTACTAGCTAAGCTAACTGCTGCTGTGCTGCTGCTCTCCTTTGCGATTTCCAAAAAACTACCTTTACCTTAGGCCAGGGGTGTCCAATTCCGGTCCTCGAGGGCCACTATCCAGCATGTTTTAGATGTTTCCCTCTTCGAACACACCTGATTCAAATGATCAACTCCTCAACCAGCTCTGCAGAAGCCTGCTAACGATCCTAATCATTTGCTGGATAGTGGCCCTCGAGGACCGGAATTGGACACCCCTGCCTTAGGCTTAGCTTCACGTATTGGCTTAAAAAAGCTGTTTTTTAGCCATTTTCTACCGTCTTCAGAGCTGACAAAATGTGGGGGCGTGGCTTGACTTTCCACTCTCCTCCTCATTTGCGCTGTGTGCGCACGCGCGCATATGTGTCTACATTAAATTCTGTGACACAGCTGTCCAAATATAATGCTTCAAAATTTAACTAAACACCTAAAAGTTAAAAAGGGGTTGGAATTTTTTTATTTTATTTTTTATTTTTTTAATGAAGTGCTGGATGCAATCAAATAAGTGCAGGTTAAAATCCGCTCCGTTAGGATCTGGCCCAAATTAAGCTCTGGTGTCGAATCAAACATTTGCGGCCCATTTACAGCTCTATTGATAAGAAGAAGTCCAGTTATTTGGCTGTATAAATATGAATACATCTGGCTTTTGCATCTTATGCGGGACAGGGCCCAAATTTCATTACTATTGAATGACATTAAAGATTCTATTTCTAAATCTAAACTGAAAGTACCAACAAAGTCCGATATAAAAACCTCTACCGTAAGATATAACCCTTTATGGTTTATATTGCTAATCTGGTCTTGGTCCCAATTTGTTGCTAAAATATCATGAAGCAGGCTAATTTACTCAAAGCAACGCTGCTACTTTGCAGTAGCATGTTTACGTTACCCAGATATACTAATTTACAGCACCGTTCAAGGTGCAAGCTGGTCCCGGTCCACGTGATCGTCGTCGGTCCGCCTAGTGTAACCCACCATCAGCTATGGAAGCCAGCTGCTACTGTCAGAATGGGCTGGTCAGATCTCAGCCTAATTCGACGTAATATAACACCGAATGGGCCGAGCTCGGACATTCGCCTGAAGTGTTTAATTTAGCGCGGCAAAAATACAGAAAAAGGAAACTGTGGTATGCAGAGGTGGAACACTCCTTTTTTTTGGTCAGATTGAGTCCTTCGGAGTGACCGGAATCATCAATTAGTCTGGTTACAAACTGTGTCACTACAGCCAATATGACTCTTCCAAGCAAAATAGCTGCAAATGTGTCTCAGAAATCAAAGTGTTAATTTATCTCTTGCTGCTCTAGAAGGACTTTTAAAGAATATAACCTAACCAAACCTCTACTATTATATATGATCTTGCAAGTCAAATTCACTACATGCAACTGTGACTTGTTTAATGTAGCAGTGGCCATTATTGTTGTTTTTTGCGCTCCCTGGTGGCATTTCCACATACAAATTTACAAATGAGAACACGTGACAACAGTATATGTAGCAAAAGTCACAAATAGTCCTTCACTGAGAAGATTCTTAAAGGAGAAGTACCATTTATTTTGGGATGAAAAAAGCTTAGTTTATTTTTATATACAATAAAATATATAATGAATAGCAATTTCCCATTCATTTTATGTCATTCTGAGGAAGAAATACTATATCTGGGTATATATCATTATTGGGATATCAATCTACCAGTGATGTACTGTGACCACTAGGGTTGGGTAGGCACTTTGCAAATCAAGACCACCAATAACAATTTCAAATGTTTTGGCCGGCAAGTGTTATTTAAACAATATCGACATCGTAAAACACCATTAAAGAAACATAAACAATTATTCAATATAGCGTCCATACTCTCCCAACAAAATATATCTCATGACACAGCAGCGCATCCGTTGTTTGTGTTGGAAACACAGAAACACAGAGAAAATGACAACAACTCGGAACACCCTCAGTGAGGTGCTTTCACAAAGCCAATCCTTCCTTTTGTACCATTCACTGTGAAAGTACGAAATATTTTATGACCTTACCTTTGCTGAAGGTCTGGTAGCTCGATTGTTGGTTTCCCATTTTTTAAAAGCTGTCATTTTTCCTCAAAAGAAAGTTTCTTTAACGTCTCGAGCGCTGTCATCCTGCCTGTAGTGTTATTCCGCCCACTAGCTAGAGAACGCAGCAGCTGCAGCAGCCAGGCTGGATCAATTCCTTAATGCACTGTGAACTTACGTATAGCATTTAGCATAGAGAGCTGCCTTTTTACGTAAATGATTTTCATCTTGGGGAACTGACTGCGCGTGTACAAACATAAAAACACGCTATGGAAACAGAGGCAGAGCAGCATTGTGCTTTTGGGAGGGGGGTGTGGCCTCCTCCTGCCTTACAGCAGAGTGAGACTGTGCAGCCATACCAGGAAATAGTCATTTGGTTTATGAAACGCACAAAATGCTGACACTTGCAAACTTATAGGTACTGTAGACTATCGGAAATTGAAAATAAATAATTTATAATTACATTATAAATAAAAGAAATAATCAAAATATCAATTCACCCTTGGGTAGGCACTGCTTACCTAGCCTACCCTGACTGCACGTCACTGCAATTTACCTACAGTATATTGTGATATAAAAATGTCTCCATATCACACAGCACTACGGCCAAGGTCATGAAGGAATAATTCAGTGGTGTCAGTGTCCAAGAATGCCCAAGCCAGATTTCTGATGTGAATCTGATCAGTCGAGGTGAGACTTAGCTTGTAAACCAACCAATCTGACCCAGCTTGAGGCTTTCACTAAGCAGAAGTGAGACAACGTTCCACAAAAAAACCTGTGAACAGAGAAAGAATAATTCACAATCATAAAAAACTAAAAACAAAGGCTGTGCTATTAACTATTAAAAAACACACCTAGGGTTTGAATCATTTTGTAAATGGTATATTTTGAAACTGCTAAAATAAATCAGAATTTCTTAAATTGTGTATTTTGGCTCTTCATATGTGACAAAATGCATTAATTCAATCACAACAAAACTAATAAAGGTATGAATCAATTTTAAGTCAACTAGCATCGGCCCAGAGGACGTGGTGAAAGTTTCTGTGAGAGGGCTGTCTAGGCTGCTCTAGTCTGTTTGATTACAGTCACAGAGGCCCGAAGCCAAATGAGATATATTTAATTAATATTTTATAATAATTCAGTCACAATATAATGTTTTATTGTATTTAAAGCTATATTTGCATCTTAATTAATATCAAAATTTGCTCAAAGTTTGAATTTTAGTTTATTTATTATAAATGTGTTTCTCTGCTCTTCAGATTTTGTTCAGGAGGGAAACTTTTACATCTTATTTTGTGGTTAAAGCAGCAACAGACTACTTATTCTGAAGTCTTTTATTAGTCTCGTATTGTCCCAGACTCAGCAGTACCATCATGAAATACATTGGGCAAAATATTCCTGTCCTATTGTGGGCATTTAGTGCATGTGGAGTCCAATTTGGTGTGGAGTGTGAGAGGGTCAACGGATATGATCAAAGAAGTGTTGATAATAAAAATTATTTCTATTCTTAAAGAATACCACCAATCTAATAAAATAACCCAGTATTTATTTGCATATGTATGTATATGTGATTTATATTGTATTTGTGTGTGACAGGCCTTATCAGCATGGAGGTGACATGTTAGCTGCCATTACACACATCCTGAAGCAGTGCAACACACCAGACTTGGCGGTTCCTGCTACACTTGCAATGCAAGGATTACAGGCACTGTGTCAAGCAGAGGTACGCTTCCTTAAATGTTGAAATGTGCAGGTTTAACATTTGCACTTGAAAACATTGAGGAAAAAATAACTCAACAAATTATGATGGGATTAAAGTTGTACTCATGAATATGATCACAGGTTGTTGATATAATCTCTACATGGAGAAGTCTTGGACCTGTACTCAGCTGTGACTCACGCCCAATGATGGTTAAAGCCATTGCTGACTTTCTGGCTCTAGTTCCTGAGCTTTTGGTCAATTCAGAAGAATATGAGGTATTTTTATTTAGTTTTCAGTTTAAAGCTGATTTTATTTTACAGAAATGGCATGTTCATTTTGAGAGGTGAATGAGAGGTTATACTGTAATAAGGAAAATGCACTCCACTAATATTTGGATCCAGGTGCAGAAATCATCAATCATCAAATTGCCAGAAGCATTGTTATAGCAAATAAATAATCTACCAAACACAAGTTTCCTTACTTATTGTGCTAAGTTTATATGTATGGTCTGGGGGGAAGCCAGAGTCCCTAGACAAAGATGTATACTCCACACAAGTTGGACTCGAACTGCTAAACATTGACATTCCAACAATACATTATTTAAAAAGAAAATGTTTAACTTCACCTTAATAATTAATAATAATGTACAGGCCTATAACTGACCGGGCTGCCGAAAGATGAATTAAATATGTTCTTTTTTATTTTAAATCTCTGTTTTGCGTGCTAGGTGATTGCTATGCTGTGTTTTTGGTGTCTCCAGTCACTGCTCTTCTCTTCTATGATCAATTCTCTATGCAAACTAATGTTTCACTTGTAGAAAAAACAGAAGGACTTTCCTGTTGACTTGATATATTTGTTGCTAATTAGTTTTGATCTCCACTGTACTCTCTTATTCACATTGTCTGTAAAGTTTTGTGCATTGCATCGTGGGACGTGGAGTCCCGTGGACAGATGTATATATAGAAATGTTTTTACTTCCTACTACTTCCACAGAAACTAAAGGAGGAGGTGGTCTGTACTCTCTGGAATTTCACTGCCAACAAGGTCAGCTGTGTGTTTGCGTGTGCAAGCTTCAATTTTTTACATTAGTTGTCTGATGAGTTTATGTAAAAAGTAGAAAGATTTCTAGATAAGGATTAAGTTATCTAACTGAAATATAATGCTGTTGGTAATACAATAATCTAAATAACTAAAAGCGATTACACATGACAAACAAGGGCCACACTAACTGAAGAATTCTGACTCATAGGATCCTGAGGTGGCATGCTGTGGCTACAAAGCTTTGGCGTGTTTTCCAGAGGGGCTTCAAACTGTAATGCACCTTCCAGAGGCAGTAAGTGTCCAAGCTCCCATCTCTATCAGTCCAATATACTCTGCATTTCATCCTCTGTGGACTTTTCCTCCTACAAGACCCAATTCAATTCAGTTTTATGTATACTAGTACAGTGCCCGTCGGAAGTATGCATTCATGTGGGAGCATAAGGGGTTTAATTGCGTATTTTTGTATCTTTCTGTTGTGTTTTTGTGTAATTATTATTTTTGTTACTCATTTTTATATTTTTTACATTTAAGTATTTTTCTGTAATGTATGTTTTTGGAGTCATTATGTGTATTTTTGTATCTTTTTTAGTGTAGTTTAGTGCATTTCTGTTGTTATTTTGTGTATTTTTGTATAAATATTTAGTTTTGTGTATTTTGAGTCATTTTCATATGTTTGTTGTTGTTTGGTGTATTTTTCTGTAATATATGTTTTTTAGAGTAATTTTGTGTGTTTTTGGAGCCTTTTTGTATATTTTTATGCATTTCTGTTGTCATTTTGTGTACTTTTTGTATAAATGTTTTTAGTTTTATTTTACTCATTTAGTATATTTTTATTATAAATACTGTTTGTGTGTGTGTGTGCCAGCCATCTCCTCCGTGCGTTATCTATCACACATGCGCACGCGCTTCTTGCACGTAATCCGTCGCAGGTTCTTAAGAGAGACACGGTAACTACGGTAGCCAGTTAAGTCAACTATTCATCAGCATGTATATCTATGCTGTACAACCCCTCGACTAACAGAGAAAGTTTGTCACACCAGTGCCACCACTGGATAAGTTTGTGTAGAGCCCTGATAATAATAAATATGTTGATAGGGATGTAATATTAATAGTGAAAGTAGTAATAGTAATATAGCAATGCTAATAATACAATGAGAACACCAGTAACTATAATAAAAAATATATATTAATAATGAAAAAGAATATAATGGTAATTATAAGAATAGCAATAACTTTAATATAATAGTAGTAAAATTATACAATAACAATAACAAAATACATTATGTATAATTATAATACAATAAAAACAATAACAACATAAAGTAATAAGGTAATAGCAATAATAAGAATACCAGTAACTATAAGATAAAAGAATAATACCAAAAAAAACAATAATATAAGAATAGCACCCACACATCCACGCAGACTTTTATAGGTATATATATATATATATATATGTATATATTGCAACAAAGCTATAACAACATTTCTACAAAAGCAGCCTGGAGCATCAATGCAGAAGAAAAGACTCAGGTAGAAACCTCCTTTAGAATCAGGCTTGGAGGTGGGGCCAAGAAACCAGAAACATAGTTAAAGCATCAACATTTCAAAGAAACGAGTACCTGAAGCTTTACAAATTTTAAACCAAGTTAAGTTGTTTTTACTTGTTTTAGTCAAAGTATTATCAGTGACGCTCAGCGGTCACAGGTCCCAATGGTACACAGCATTTTTACAGTTTTTTTTAACTTGTTTTTTTATGCCACTAGGACTTTAATGAGTATTTGCCTTATTAAAAGAAATTAAGAAAATTAGTTTAGATGTGTGGACAGTGAGGCTGTCATCACATACTTCTGGAACTGTACCAAAATGGCGAGGTAAAACACAGAAACACACATACATGTGCAGATAATTCCAAATTCTAAAAATATTACTGATTGCTATCGACTTGCTTACCGAGCCTGAGAGAAATCACTGTCTGAAAGTCGACTGAAACAACACCTCGGCACTAAAGGGAATCAAAGTCGTCTTTCAGACAAGCTTAAAGGGGCCGTATTATGAAAAAATCACTTTATAATGGTTTTGCTACAGTGACATACATCCCTTTAGCCTCATTCAGAGGGCCAAAGTTGAAAAAGTTCTGATTCCTCCCTTGTTATTCCACATTTTGTAAAAATCCTGGCTCTGATTGGTTCTTTTTGCTCAGTCGCGGTGCATTCTAGTAATCTGCCAAAGACTGCAGGAGCAGCAGGGGGGCTCAATGAGCCTGTTTTTTTCCTACAAACTACTAGTTTGATGTAAAGCTGTCCTTACATAGTGACAGCTTTAGTAAATATGGCAAAAAGTCACTTTTATAAGAGCTGCAGACTGCACCTTTAACAGGATTGACTATACATTTAACAGTACTTGCTTTTGGACAAAACATTACTGAATCATGGCAATATAAAATAAGATGACATGTTTTAGTTTGATAAACACTTCGTGAATAATGACGAAATTAATCTAAAGACATCTTTGTTGAATGTTAACTAACGTTAACTGCTTGTGTCTTTGAACTGGAGGCCAGACCTATAGCAAAACCGTGTGAAAATGTGGAGGTCGTTGAGTCTACTGAGGACGAGCAGGAAGAGAAGGATCTATCTATCCCTGGCAGTTCCTATGTAAAGTTGTTGACTCTCACTTCTCCTCCAGTGTTACCAGGTAAAGCCATCAGGAACTTTAATCCTGTGGGTATAAAGCAGGAAAGCATTCAGGAATGTTCTAACTGCATCTTTTACGTTCCCACAATGCCTCTGTCCGTGTTTGTCTCAGCCTTTGGGCTTTTTCTAACATCACTGATGAAGCAGGAGATGAGCCAGATGCCTCGGGGGGTGTACTTCTCTGCCATGAGGGCTAGTGGATTACGTTCAGACCAGGGGAAAACACTGGCAGGCATCCCATTGTTCATGTTGAAGACCTATGAAAGAAACAAGCAGCCTGGCATGAAACCTGGACTTGCTGGTATTTTTCACCTCTCATTTTTTAGTTGAATTGTTTAGCATATACCTGGATGGTAACTGCTTTGCTTTATATTTTGCCTTTTCCCAAACCCTATAAATTAGGGCTGGGCAATACATCGAGATTGAAGATATATGGAGTTTTTTATTTTGGCAATATAGAAAATTACAATCTTTCTGAGTCATTTTGTGTATTTTTTGGTATGTAGGTTGTTGTTGGATTGTTTTTGTCCCATTGTGTATTTTATCTCTGTTTGTGTCTGATTGTTTATTTTTGTTTTTTTTTAATGTATTTCTGTTGTCCCGGTGTGTAATTTTTCCTCTTTTTGTCTCCTTTTGTGTATTTTTGTTGTTGTTTTGTGTATTTCTACGTGTATTTATGTTTTTTGTGTATTTTTGTTGTCCCATTGTGCATTTTTTTCTCTTTTTGTGTATTTTGTTGTACTATTAAGTACCGGTATTTGTGTTGTTCTTTTGTTTATTTTTCTGTTAATTTGTTTAGTAATTTTGCGTATTTTTTGGTCGTAATTTTGTGCATTTACTTTTAGGGCCGCTAATTGCCCTTGTTTGTTATAACCCTGAATTATCTTCCTTGTAAGACTTTCTTTGAATTGAAATTACCGCAATTTATATTGTGTATTGCCATTTTGAGAAAAAATGGCGAAATATGAATTTTGGTCCATATCGTAGAGGCCACAATATAAATTCACTTTTTATCTACTCAATTCTTTACTTTGTGTGCTTTAAATTGTGAAAAACAGTTTGCTGATGATGAAGGTTTTTAAAGAGTAACGAAACCCCAAAATCACTTTGTCTCTGCGGAATACAAATGTATTTGGGTATTAAGTAGTGCTGATGATTGATCCTGGTACAACTCTCAACATTTTAGTCAAAGTATTTCAATTTGGTATATTTTGTTGTAAAAGTGACTGAGAACAAGATCAAAACGCAATGTTTTGGGATCTTCTTGCATCACAAACAAGCACTGTTAGCCCCGCTCCTTTTATTAAAAACGAGAGTTACGTATGTAACTACGGTTCTATGAATCCTGGATGACCGCCAGAGGCGGTGCTTAAAGCACTGGTTGTTCCATCTCGCGCATGCGCAGGTTGAGTAATTATATCAACAAAGTCACCTGTGACTCCTGGATGACCCGGAGAGTCTATATCTACCGGTGTCATCAGGTGATCTGTTCCTGTCAAAATCTTTTCGTGAGGACACAAGGATCCTGAGTGACAGGATGCTCTGGCGGTAATCCAGGATTCATAGAACCGTAATTACATACGTAACTCTCGTTCTATGTCATCCTTACTGACCGCCAGAGGCGGTGCTTAAAGCACTGGATGACTTATACCAGAAAGGTCACAAAAGAATCCTCACCTACTCGAGGCCTGAAGCTGTGGACAGCACGGCCATTGCCATAGGCTGGACACCAGCAACGTTCACCCTGTAGAAATGTGCATGATGAGGACCAGGTAGCTGCCGCACATATGTCCTGCAGGGGAGCGCCCCTCAATTTGGCCCATGACGCGGCCATGCCTCTAGTAGAATGGCACTTTATGCCCTGAGGCACAGGGATGTTCAGTGCACTATAGGCATACTGAATGACCTCCACTACCCAGTGAGAGAGTCTCTGTTTAGAAAGTGCGGTCCCCCTTCTACAGCCTCCATGGCAGACGAAAAAGCAGTCTGACGTTCGTAGGCTAGCTGTCGCCTCCATGTAAGCCTTAAGCGCCCGCACGGGGCACAACAGTGTTGATGGCTTGCCATTCCCCCCAGAGGAGCCCGGAGAACTGATGGCAGCCAACTCGATAGGCTGGTTCACATGATGAGGGGGCAACCGCTTGGACAAAAATGAAGAATTTGACCTCAGACTCACCTCAGATGCCGAGGCCAACATCTCAATGAGTCGCAGGACCAGGTCATACTGCAGGAGGGCGCCATTCTGGAAACGCCGTAGAAGGACTAGGATGGCGGAGACTCACTCTGGAGAGAGGGAGGCCCGCATTACTGATGAATCCAGCACAAGCCCCAAGTACCCCACCATCTGGCTGGGTACGAGGTTGCTCTTGGCATAATCCACCTTGAGGCCTAGATTGCCTACGTGACTGAGAAGAGCAGCAGTGTCCCTCAACACCTGCTCCCGAGTCGGGGAAATGACGAGCCAGTCGTCCAGATAAGGGAGTATTGAAACTCCGCTGGCCTGTAACGGTGACAGAGCAGCTGCCACACAAGGGGTAAATATTCGAGGGGCCAGGGATAGCCCAAATGGCAGAACCCTGAACTGATTAACCTTGTCCATGAACATGAAACGAAGGAACGGTTTGTGATGAGGGACAATGGGAACATGAAAGTAACCATCTGTCAGATCCACCGTCACCAACCAGTCTCCTGCTGAGACAGTCTGTAGGACATCTGCTACACGCAGCATATGGAAGGGGAGAACTTTGAGAAACCGATTCAACCTCCTCAAGTCCATGATTTGGCGAAATCCACCCTCTTTTTTGGGCACAAGAAAATAAGTGGAGTAAAACCTGCTGAGGCAAGCCTCCGGTTCCACTAGCTCGATAGCACCCTTCCCCAGAAGGGTGACTACCTTGTGACGTAGTACGAGGGATTTTACGGGATCTCTGACCACAGTGCGTTTGATCCCGCTGAATGTAGGGGGCTGGCGTCGGAACTGTAATGTGTAACCTCTGTGGTCTGCTCTTCCCAGAAAAGGAGCTGCTCTTGGGAAAAGAGTCCGACGACCAGCCCCTGACCGCGGAGCTTCCGAGTCTGAACCAGCACACAATCACAAGGCGAAACACCGCCGATGACCCCAAAGTGTACGGTACTTACCACCTCAGGTAAACTGGTCACTAAGTCCCTGCCCCACTTAAAGGGAAAACAGCGAGTCGCAGCTTTTAGCAGATGAGAACACTCGAGGCGCCAAACTTACGGTTACGAATCTACAAGCGACAAGCTGTGAATAGAAAACAACCGACCTGCTATCGTTATCCGCAATCGCGAGAAGATAGAACAGATCACCTGATGACAGCGGTAGATATAGACTCTCGGGTTATCCAGGGGTCACAGATGACTTTGTTGATATAATTACTCGACCTGCGCATGCGCAAGATGGAACATCCAGTGCTTTAAGTTCCGCCTCTTGCGGTCAGTAAGGATGAAATAGAACTAGCACCTGTGGGCTCTACAATCTGTGGTGAGTAAGTTGGATTGAGAGAAGAGTGAATAGAGAGGTATATTGAGTAGTGAGTAGCTAGTTAACATGGCATAAATTGTTTATTGGACATTTTATAGTATAGACTGGGCATGTCTTAACTGCTCCAGGAGCCCTGCCCATAATAAAGGCTTTTTGTTAATTTCCCTCCTCATGGCAGGACAGAAGTAAGCAGGGGTTTAGTTACTTTTTAATGTAGTTTTTCACACTGGTATTCTGAGCAGACCCTTCAGGGTTTTGGTAAAGCTGCTGCAGACAATGTATTTTTCATCAGATAGTCATTGTGTGGATGTCATAGATCAATAAACCAAAGATCATTTTTTGTTCCCACAATGCAGTAAAAACACTTCTATGCATCCGTCTACAAGACTCCACATCCCACAATGCCATGTGTGAAACTTTTCCGACAATGTCATTCAGATTGTGTTTACAGTGAAGGTCAAAACAAACTTTTAAGCAACAATTTCAACCTTTTACATCTGTTTTCGAATAATGATCTATTATTATTTCTATTTATTATTTATCTGAAAAAAAGTAATTATCTCCAGCAACTTTAAATAGTGTTAAACTTTAAATAGGTAGTTTGGTTTTTTTTTAAGCTCACAATGGGGTTTAAATGTGTGTGTTGCACAGCGGGAATGCTCCTTTGTTATGAACTGCCTGTGCAAACCGACCGTGAAGGACGAGCCATCATTCGCTTCCTCGTCAGTCGAAGCCGCAGCTACCAGCAGACCCTCACAGCACTCATTCACGAGGTACACCATCGCCTGTAGGAACCTCTAGCAAACGCCCTTTATTAACAACAGTATTCCACTTTGGTTTGTCATGTAGGTGAACATCCAGCCCTCGGAGTGGCACCACGCCCTCTTCCTGCCCCCGGCCTGGAAGGGCTTCATGAACAGAGCCTTTCATGCTGTGTTACAGGTTGGTGCTTCTATGGACTGGTAGGAGTGGGGCAATGTTCATCTGTTCTGGTAACAATCCATGGTCATTTATGGCTTTTCAACAACAAGCAGAGACATTGAACACCTGTTGTTCTGATTGCCATTTTTCAAGCAAATTAGGAGCAAACTCAAGAGCAAGTCACCCCTACCTATTGTAAGGTATGCCAAGAGTGGCCATTACTTCCTTTTCTTACTATAGCCTCATACCCTTTGGAACTGATCTTCAGTCCGACTGCTTCACCCTTAGCCGTGACATGTCCGGATAAGAGTTGGAGGCTGAAGTTCTGGACATTAAATTGATCAACAACTAATGACAAAGGGCAGTTTTGAAGCAGTCCAACCAGATCTGCGAACCAGACACCTGCTGTGGAAGAATAGGAACTGTAATCCACCCCATACATTGGATCAATGTCTTTTTGGACAGTATCAAATCCAATAAGTAAAACAACATATCTGACTTGGCATGTTTCCTTAAGCATCATGAATGGTGTTAAATGTAAACTCTAAGCAAGTCTAGTCACCCTTACTAAGATGCTATGACGAACATGGCTGGACGACTGAGACTGTAGCAGACATACAGCTGCTAAGCTTGTTGTCCGTTTTAGGGGAATTTTAAAGGCGTTCCTGAATTTAAAGCTGCTAGGGACAAAAAAAAATATCCCTTTAAGAGTAACTAAATCCCAAACCCACTGTTTTCTGCTGAATACATATGTAGTTGGGTATTAAGTAGTGTTGTTGAGTCCAACTTTTAACATTTTAGTAAAAGTATTTCAATTTTGCGTATTTAGTTGTAAAATGTCAGAATTACCGGCCGCTAAGGGTTGAACGCCGCTATTACAATTTAATTTTGCTGTTGGCTGAGACAGATTATTTGGATTACCCTGTGTCATCAACTTTCACTGTTGGGTCCGCCCCTCCTATAAAAGCTGACAGGAGGGAGAAGGGTTTCCTGCAATCACAGCCTTCAGTTAGCAGAAATTGACACTATGGCACTACAAGCTCCTTGAGATAGACTGGTGCCTGTCCATTTAGGGCTTTATAAGTGAGAAGAAGAATCTTGAATTCTATTCTATATTTTATGGGAAGCCAATGCAGAGAGGCTAATACAGGAGTAATGTGATCTCTTCTCCTAGTTTTAGTCAGTACACGTGCTGCAGCATTTTGAACCAGCTGAAGTGTCTTAAGCGACTTGCTCGGACAGCCTGCTAAAAGACAATTACAATAATCCAGTCGAGAGGTAACAAAAGCATGGACTAGCTTTTCGGCGTCGCCCTGAGACAGGATAGATCTGATTTTAGCAATGTTACGGAGATGAAAGAAGGCAGTTCTTGAAGTTTGTTTTATGTGAGAGTTGAAGGATAAGTCCTGATCAAATAGATCAGATCTAATAAAACCAGCACTGAGAGTCGTCATTCATCTGAAGCCCAGAGTAGATCATTAGTTACTTTAACTAAAGCAGTCTCTGTGCTGTGTTGAGCTCTAAAACCTGACTGGAAGTCCTCGAACAGGTTGTTTTTTTGAAGGAAGTCACAGAGCTGAGCCGCCACAACTTTCTCAAGAATCTTTGAAATAAAAGGAAGATTAGATATAGGCCTGTAGTTTGCTAAAGTGCTGGAATCAAGAGTAGGTTTTTTGAGAAGGGGTTTGATTACGGCTACTTTAAAGGACTGTGGCACGTAGCCTATTGATAGGGATATATTTATTGTCTCCAACAAAGATGGGCAGACTAGGGGAACAACTTCTTTAAACAGCTTAGTTGGGATCGGATCTGAAAGGCAGGTCGCTGGTTTGGAGGATGAAATAATAGAGTTAAGTTCCTAAAGTTCTATATGTGTGAAACAGTTTAGGTTAGGCCTATTTACATTTAATGGTACAGCAGGCCCAGGTGAAGGCAGGGAGTGGCTAATTTTATCTCTAATCTTGTGAATTTTATCGTTAAAAAATGTCAAAGTTCTCACAGCTGAGGGCTAGAGGAATCATGTGCTCAATAGAGCTCTGACTTTGTGTTAGCCTGGCGACAGTGCTGAAAAGGTACCTCGGATTATTTTTATTTTCTTCAATTAGTGAGGAGTAGTATGTAGATCGAGTATGTCGTAAGGCTGTCATGTATTTACTATGGCTTTCTTGCCAGAGTATTCATGACTCCTCTGTTTTATTGGAGCGCCACATTCTCTCTAATTTACGGGTTGTTTGTTTGAGTGTGCGAGTTTCAGAGCTAAACCACGGAGCTTTCCTCTGACGTTTAATAGTTCTTTCCCTCAATGGGGCAATTGAGTCCAAGGTGGATTTTAGTAGACTAGCAGAGCTATCGACAAGCAGATCCAGTTGAGAGGGGTTATAATTAATGTCATAGTTATTTATTGGATGGTGCACTGAGTTTAAGGCAGCAGGAATGGCCTCTTTAAATTTAGCCACAGCACTATTGGACAGATTTCTACTCGTAACTATTTTATTGCACAGTGCGAGATCCTCTAGGATAATGTTAAAAGATATTAAAAAGTGATCTGATAGCAGAGGATTTTCAGGGTAGACTTTTAGTTCATTAATATCAAGGCCATATGTTAGAACAAGATGAAGAGTATGATTTAAACGATGAGTAGCTTCATTAATAGTTTGAAAAAAGCCAACTGAGTCTATTAGGGACATAAAGGCTGAGCTCAGGCTATCACTATCTTTGTCAACATGGATATTAAAATCTCCTACTATCAGTATTTTATCAGAACTGAGGACTAAGTTTGATATAAACTCAGAGAATTCTGATAGAAATTCAGAATAAGGGCCTGGGGGATGGTAAAATATCGCAAATAAGACTGGCTGGCAGGTTTTTGATTCGGTATGAGATAAATTTAG
Source organism: Gouania willdenowi (assembly GCF_900634775.1). Classification (NCBI taxonomy): domain Eukaryota; kingdom Metazoa; phylum Chordata; class Actinopteri; order Blenniiformes; family Gobiesocidae; genus Gouania; species Gouania willdenowi. The sequence continues at coordinate 25,307,683 of NC_041061.1, read as the reverse complement.
AACCAGGCTTTCAAAGGAAGTGTAACTGGCCTTTGGTTTAGGATAGATTAGGAGAGAGGAATGATAAATGATAAATAGCTGCTACACCACCTCCTATGTCTCGTGGCATATGAGTATTTAAATGACTGGGAGGAGTGGCTTCATTTAAACTAACATATTCATCTTGATACAGCCATATTTCAGTTAAACAGAATAAATCAAAGTTATTTTCTGAGATAAGGTCATTTACTAGTAGAGATTTGGATCTCAGTGATCTAATATTTAATAGAGAACATCTAATGGTTTTATGTTTTGGTGTTTCTAGATTTGAGATTTTAATTTTTTTCAGATTTTTATAATTGATAGCTCTTTTTTTTGATTTTATGTTAAAATCATTGTGAAATTTGGGTCGGGGGACAGACACCGGCTCCATAAAATAATATTCATCACCATCACAACAGTTGTCATGGCGATGAACACAGCTATCATAATAGCAATGGGAGGGAAACTGTCCTAAGGCAAGCACAGAGGGGCGTGGAGGACTCCACCTCTGTAACATGGTCTCATTCATGAGATGTCATAACAGTGACTGTGCCATGTTTTCTGATAGTAGAGATGCTCCCGCCAAAGTAGGATGGATTCCATTTCTTCCTATCAGGTTCGGTTTTCCCCAGAAGGATCTTCAATTATCAATGAAGCCCACCTCGTTTTCTGGACACCACCTCGATAGCCAGCGGTTAAATGATGACATGCGGCTATACATGTCATCACTGGTCAGATTTGGTAAGGGACCAGAGAAAATTACGGAGTCCGACATTGTTTTAGCACAAGCATAAGCTGATTCAATGTTCACTTTGGTTGCTTCTGACTGACGACGTCGGGAGTCATTAGTGCGTTTAACTCTACGGTAAAAAATTAAAACAAGTGTTTTCAAGGCTAAAATATCAATGACAACAAGTTTGATTAGAGTTAGCAGAACACAGTAGTAGAGCGCTGCAAGCAGCGGTAGAGCGTAAACAGGAAATGATCGATACGTCACCATGTCAGCACGTCCCTAGACTTTTTTAGGAGGAAAAACATAAAAATAGAAAGCAGTGAAGAGTGAAACACAAGGGAAAAGGTGTTTGAGTGGGTAACAAAATAAGGGATAAGAATATTTGGCTGCTGCTATTAATAAAAACTGCTGTGCCAGTGTAGAAACAAGGCCGAGGAGAGAACATCCCACCGCTCAGAGAAAAGTGAACAGAGGGGGTGAGTGTGTGCTGACAACAGCCTCTCTTGTTATCCTGATGCACACATCATTCTAAGACAGGATCGGTCTGGACTAATCAGGCCACATGACCATCTCCCATTGCTCCAGAGTCCAGTCTTGATGGGTTAGTTGATAAGTGGTTATAATCATGGCTGCACAGCTGTTCGGTACCAATCTCTAAAGTTCTTTTTGCACTGTTAAACACTATTAAACATAGCAAAGATGTTTTTCCCACCACATTCCTTCCTGGAAGTTGATGTTTCCTCTCTGTCCTTCTAGTCTTCAATAATGCGTTAGTTCTTTACCTGAATAATTTAACTCTTCTGAAACTGATCATTATCTTTTCTATATCCACAGGATGTGTCTTAACAAAGGAAAAGTAACTCACATCGTCAGTTATGGTTCAATAACTTGTCAGATGAAACATAATAATCCATGCAGTAGTTATCCAATAGGAGGGTCTTACATATTTGCTTAGTTAAATCCAGGTGGTGACCTTTATTTGGCCAGCCAGTGTTTTTTTTTTGGATCTGCTTAATCCACATGTATCACCTCCTACTACAAGCTGGGAGGTCATGCTTTAATGAGGTGTGTACGTGCATGCATGCAGGGTCGACGAGCTGATTTGGAAATGCAGCAGAAGCAGCACAAAGACATGCCTGAGGAGCTGCAATACAAACATCACTGTGCCTGGCTGTGGTGAGGTCTTACACTGTTGACTGTTGTTTCCTGTTAGAACTCATTTACACATGATCAGAATTGTACAGTATGTAATCGAATTTACTTTATGAAGGATTTTCTTTGCTATGAAGTGCTTTAGAGAGACAAACACTGTCACACAGCAGCGGTGCACACACACACACACACACACACACACACACACACACATACACCAATATGTAGTTACTGCTAAAAATAGAAGAGAAGTTCTAGCTAGGTGAACTGTAGGGTGGGTTTGTGTCTAAAATAATGAGGTCGTCGTTGTGTTAGAAGGCTTTAGCAATGATGGACTGTGTTTGAAGATAGTCATTTAAACATGCTTTGAGGTCTATGAAGTGTGAAGGACATGGAGTGATGGCAGATCACTTTCTATCCATCCATCATCCATTTTCTTCCACTTTTGTCCGGGGCCGGGTCGCTTGAGGCAGCAGTCTCAGCAGAGATGCCCAGACCTCCCAATCCACGCACACTTCCTCCAGCCGTTCTGGGGGACCCTGAGGCGACACCAGGCCAGCTCAGAGACATAGTCCCTCCAGCGTGTCCTGAGCCTTCCACGAGGCCTCTTCCCAGTTGGACATGCCTGAAATACCTCCCGAGGGAGGCGACCAGGAGGCATCCGATACAGATGCCCGAGCCACCTCAGCTGGCTCCTTTTGACGTGAAGGAGCAGCAACTCTACTCCGAGCTCCTCCCGAGTGACTGAGCTTCTCACCCTATCGCGAAGGGTGCGCCCAGCCACCCTGCGAATGACACTCATTTCGGCCGCCTGTATCCGCAATCTTGTCCTTTCGGTCATTATCCAATTCTCATGACCATAGGTGAGGGGAGGAACGTAGATCGATCGGTAAATTGAGAGCTTTGCCCGCTGACTCAGCTCCCTCTTCACCACAACGGTCCAATACAGCGACCGCATCACTGCTGACGCCGCACCGATCTGTCTATAGATCTCACGATTTACGATTTATCCCGAGATACTTGAACTCCTCCACTTGAGGCAAGGACTCTACACCGACCCAGAGAGGGCAAGCCACCTTTTTCCGGTGGAGAACCATGGCCTCAGATTTGGAGGTGCTGATCCTCATCCCGGCAGCTTCACACTTGGCTGCAAACCGCCCCAGTGCACACTGAAGGTCCCGATTTGATGAAGTCAACAGAACAACATCATCTGTAAACAGCAAAAATGAAATCCTGACGTTCCCAAATCGGGATCTCTCCAGTCCCTGGCTGCACCTAGAAAATCTGTCCATAAAAATAATGAACAGAACCGGTGACAAAGGGCAGCCCTGGCGGAGACCAACATGCAGTGGGAACAGGTCTGACTTACTGCCGACAATGCGAACCAGGCTCCTGCTGCAGTCATACAGGGAACGGACAGCCCTTAGCAAAGGGCCCCAGACCCCATACTCCCGGAGCACCCCCCACAGAGCACCACGAGGGACACGGTTGAACGCCTTCTCCAGATCCACAAAACACATGTGGACTGGTTGGGTGAACTCCCACAAACCCTCAAGCACCCGATGAAGGGTATAGAGCTGGTCCAGTGTGCCGCGACCGGGAAGAAAACCGCATTGTTCTTCCTGAATCCGAGGTTCGACTATCGGCTGGCTCCTCCTCTCCAGCACCCTGGAGTAGACCTTGCCGGGGAGGCTGAGGAGTGTGATCCCTCTGTAGTTGGAGCACACCCTCCGATCCCCCTTCTTAAAGAGAGGGACCACCACCCCGGTCTGCCAATCCAGAGGCACTGTCCCCAACTGCCACGCGATGTTGCAGAGACATGTCAACCAAGACAGTCCTACAACATCCAGAGACTTAAGATACTCAAGACGAATCTTATCCACCCCCTGCCCCCGAGGAGCTTTCCAACCACCTCGGTGACTTCAGCCCGGGTGATGGGCGAGTCCGCCTCTGAGTCCCAGCCTCTGCTTCCTCATCGGAAAACGTGGCAGTGGGATTGAGGAGACCCTTGAAGTACTCCTTCCACCGCTCGACGACATCCCCAGTTGAGGTCAGGAACTCTGCACTGTAAACAGTGTTGGTGAAGCACTGCTTCCCCCTCCTGAGACGCCGAACGGTTTGCCAGAATCTCTTCGAGGCCGAACGATAGTCCTCCTCCATGGCTTCTCCGAACTCCTCCCAGACTCGAGTTTTTGCCTCAGCGACCACGCGGGCTGCAGCACGCTTGGCCTGCCGGTACCTCTCGGCTGCCTCCGGAGTCCTACCAGCTAAAAAGGCCAGGTAGGTCTCCTTCTTCAGCTTGACGGCATCCCTTACTTCCGGGCGCCACCACCGGGTTCGGGGATTGCCGCCACGACAGGCACCAGAGACTTTACGGCACAGCTGTGAATGGCCGCATCGACAATGGTGGTCTTGTATGTCTTCCATTTTCTAATAATTGCTGCCACAGTTGATTTCTTCACACCAAGCTACTTACCTATTGTAGATTCAGTCTTCCCAGCCTGGTGCAGGTCTACAATTTTGTTTCTGGTGTCCTTTGACAGCTCTTTGGTCTTGGCCGTAGTGGAGTTTGGAGTATGACTGTTTGAGGTTGTGGACAGGTGTCTTCTATACTGATAACAAGTTCAAACAGGTGTCATTAATACAGGCAATGAGTGGAGCATCTTAAAGAAGAAGTTACAGGTCTGTGAGAGCCAGAAATTTTACTTTTTTGTCGGTGACCAAATATTTATTTTACCGAAGGATTTACTAATTAATTAATTCATTAAAACTCCTACAATTTTTTCTCATTTTGTCTCTCATAGTTGAGGTATACCTATGCTGAAAATTACAGGCCTCTCTCATCTTTTTAAGTGGGAGTACTTGCACAATTGGTGGCTGACTAAATACTTTTTTGCCCCACTGTATGTCCTTTATGGGGAAATAAGACATTATTGTAAGTGAGAAAAGTATTAAAATCGAACACTGAGACCAGGGAGCTTGGTTTCTAGGTTGGATTTAGAGTTTTAAATAAGGCAGTGTAGGCAACATTTTAGTAGAATTCTGACAGTTTATGGGAAGAGTCACCATCTGTATCTGGCAACGCAGAGCACACTGAGTCAAGTGTGAAGTACTTCAAACAAACAGTGACACATTGTTGAATAGAAAAGGTAAATAAGCAGAAGACAGAAGCTGTTGTACCAACAATCTAGATTCTCTTTTTCATATTTGATTTGTCCTGTCTTGGATGCCAGCTGCGAGGTTTTTTTTCCCTGCATTTGCTAAAAGGTGTTCTATGCTCTCAATAAATACCTTCTTACAACCTTCCAATTATGTGGAGCAAACAAAATAAATCTACACTTAATTCTGCAAGTACTTCATATTCATCTACCCAAACTGAAGATATGGTGCCTCACAGCAACACCTTTGTGAATCACTTTGAGAACCACCATACTGTGCTTGCCATGAAGCTAATAATTGTCGTTTATATTTTATAATTGTAATTTACTGTAATCTCTCTGTGTCATCTCACACTTTCCAGGGCCAGAGATCAGCTGACCGACGTCATTAAAACTGCTACAAAGTGAGTCTGTACAGTTGTGTGCTTGAATGCTGGGTTTAGTAGATGGCAATTACACATAACTCATGTATTTGGTTTTATTTAAGGAGCATAGGGCAGGATTTGTGGAAAAAAGGTGTCTTTTAATGCTAATGGTAGATGAAGCGTTCAAAACCAAAGAGAATGAGCCCTCTCACACATCTCCCATTACCTTGAACAGGCTGTGTGGTGCATTTTGTACTGCTATTAAGGGGCCGAATTTCCCGCGCAGTTCTGTAAACGTGAAGGCAAATGACGCTAATGCTGGAAGAAGACAAGCATGATGGACCCTGGTTCTGTGGAGGCCTTGCAGTAAACAGTCACGTGAACGGCGAGTAAATAAATATAAATAACCGTGTCACAGTTTCAGTATCAGGACCAGGCGAAGCCGGCAGCAGTCTCCCTGACGTCACTCATGTGACTTTCTCAAACCGTGAATGCAGACACACACTCCTCCACACACACAACAGGTTTAACCAAAAGGCTGACTAAAGACTAATAACTGCCGAGAACTTAAACTTGCAACCAAGAACTGGCTGCAACATTGGAAACGAACCAACACCTCCACCTGTCAGTCGCGGACTGAGAAAGGCTCAAAATCACTGATCCAGTGCGCACAGATGCGCACACTAGAGCCACACACGTAGGGAACAGACAAGAAACAGAACTGCACACATGGAGACAAGCAGCGATGGACAGAAGGACGCACACGATCAAAAACGGACCGGAAGACATAAACCAAAGAGACGTGCACAGAGAGAGGTGGACAGATGGTGAAACACCCATAAAGACCAGGATCCACACACAACACAGTGATCAGGCATCCAAACCACATCGCCTGTCACTCAGACACCTAAACTTAAAGAGTAACTAAACCCCTGTTTTCTGCTGACCTGCCTTGATTATGGGCGTTACTGCTGTAGCAGTAAGACAAGCCCACTCTGTCAGCCCACATCGCTGTGCGCAGAGACCGATAGTAATACACACAAAGATATGTCTGTACACACACACATAGCGAGTTCTTAAGCTGAAATGTGTCACTACAACTACAGGCACACACAATCACAACGTGAAGCTCACACAGCCTTACAGACGCCACTCAGGAGCAAACAGCCCTGATCTCCCACCACCTCACGCACATAGTGATAAGACGTACACACGTGGGAATACACTCATAGCCTAGATGTGTCTGTAAATACACACATAGCTTGATGAACCCTCCTATTAGACCAGAATCTGCTTTTTATTGAAGCACAGCATCAATAACATCACCGCCACAGCGGCTGTTTCACTCGGAACACAATAGACATCCTCATTGCCTGTCAATCAATGCTCACTGAGGGCTGTGATTGGAGGAAACCCTCCTCCCTCCTCTCAGCTTTTATAGGACGGGCAGGGCCAACAGTGAAAGTTGATGATGCAGGGAAATTAAATAATAATAGCCGGCGTTCAACCCTTAGAGGCCAATATATCTGACATTTTACAACTAAATACAGTACGTAAAGTGAAGATTCTTTTACTAAAATGTGAAGAATGGGACTAGGATCAATCAACATCACTACTTAATACCCAAATACATATGTATTCAGCAGAAAAAGTGGGTTTGGGGTTGAGTTACTTTTTAAAGAAAAAGACAGACAGCTGACTGAAAAACAAGGATGGAGGCTGACACCATGACACTCTGTTATAAGAGTTTGCACGCGATCCCGCAGTGGTTTGGACTGCTTATTTCTTGATCCTGCCATATGCTCCTTTAGGAGAAGGGTAGAGTTTGAAATGAAATAAAATAGAACCAACTCTTTACTTTCTAACCTGAATTTAATCGGATCTATTTCTCAAAATATGATCAAATTACATTGAGAAGAGTTTGATTCACAGCAGCTATAGTGTTTCATTTGAATGGTATTGAGGCACAGTATTTAGTGTTCAATGGTTTTATGTGATTTTCAGGGAAAGCCCTGTTGTTCAAGGAAACTCCATCCTGGCTTTGAGTGGCCTTGCTGCTGTGGTGGCAAAGTACGAGAGCAGCCTGCCTGCTGAGAACGATGGCAGCCTGGTGGTAAGAAGCTCTGCAAACACCCTATGAATTTTTCTCAGGACTTTTTTTGTTTTGACAACCTGAGCCTAGAGTAGATAACGTCTGAACCACTCCTGCAGGCTGGACCAGAGTTTGTGCCCACTGCCAGCTGGTTATCCATGGTGCTGGACACCCTCCTCAGTATCATCAGCTGTAGCCACCAGCCCAGAGGACAAGTTCTGCCATGGTTCCTGCATGTAGGTTTCATCTGACACCCAACATGTTCTATCAGTATGTCAGTCACTAACTTCCCATCCTTCTTAAGCGCTCATACTCTGGAGAGAACACAGCTAGTGCCATCGCTCGCTCCTGTGCCAGCATGGCCTTGTCCCTGCTGGTGCCAGAGTTGGTGCTGAGGCGGAAGGATGCTTTAGACCCGGTCCTGTTAGCTCTGCAGGATAACCTTCCAGGCTCCTCCTCTGCCGACCACTCCCAGGTGCTCCAGTTCCACTCTGGGTTAGCACTGGGCATGGTGCTGTCCAATCTGCTCCACCAACGCCTCAGGTACACTGTGTGCGTGCGTGTGTCCGCAAGACACAAACGTGACTTTTAACTGGTTTTGCTTTTCTTTGATCCAGTGACGTCTCTGTGCTGAAAGACTCTGATTTCCTCTGCTCTTGTCTGGAAATTCTGGAAAGTTGCTCTTTTGATCCCAACCTCGAATACAAGTCAGTATTGCCATACAAGTCCGAGTATTAGTTTCACTTCAATGATGACAAAGCGGCTAGCGACAGTCATTTATTTATTAGAAAAAAACATAGGGTAAATTTACTTGAAGGTTTACACACAAGGCTGACATTACGCTGTCATTATTTTGACAGAAAAGATGCAAAAGTTTGAAATTGCCGCTTGAAAGTTTGTTTTAATGTCCACTTTAAACATCAGAAAAATGTCACGCATAGCATTATGGGAAATGGAGTCCTGTAAATAGATGCATAGAAGTGTTTTTACTTCATTCTTATTGTGGTTTCTTGTTTGCCCACAAAAATACTGCCAAAGTGATTTCAAAACACATTTCTGGTGTTTTTTCATGGACTGAAAGTTCTGCCAAAATCACTGTCCTTGTCTGACGAAGAAATAAAAGAACTCAAGATATACAGAATGAAGTAAAAACACTTATATGCATCCAACCACAGGACTCCACATCTTTTTTGTACAGAAGAATAATTTGTTACATGTCTGAATTACTTTTAGATCAAGTTGTTCAAGTTCAAAAGGAGCACTGTAAATATTCTCAAATATTTGCAGCCAAAGTGTCATATATTCTATCTATTATTATCCAGTGACAACAATCTAAAGCTGGTGGATTAAAAGAGAGCTGATATCCCTGCAGGAAATTAGAGACAAAGATAAGATAATAAAGAGTTTGTATCGATAAGCAATATTGATAATGGGATCGGAATCGCTAAATTCTTATTAATTCCCATCCCTAGTGTTTACGGTGATCAAAACCTACTTCCTAGCGTCAGTTTGAAGCTTTTACAACTTTTTTTTCCAACCAAATGATCTTTGACTAATTGATCTATGCTGCCTACACCAGTCCTTTATCTGATTAGCTCAACATATTCTTAACGTGAGGACCAGTAAGTCTGTGGCCATGTTGGAATGTGTTGCTGCATCCTCTACCTTCCTGTTCTTAGATCAGGCTGTATACTGGGTCTGGGCCTTGTACTTTCTGCTCTCTGCAATAATGGCCGCACAGACCAACACAACCACATCATTCAAGCTTTGGACAAATTGCTGGCCAGCCTGCAGGACAGTAGTGACCAGGGTCGCCTGCTGCAAGAGGTAAACTTTGATAAACGTTTCTCTTTCAATTTTACTTCAAGCCATTAAAGAGTCTGGACTCATACAGTGAATCTGCTTATATTTGAGTTCTCGACTGCTTCAACCTTTCTCTGAAAATCTGTGTTATGTCTTAAAAAGACACTAAATCTGCCTTTCCATTTAAACCAACAGTGCTTGAAACTGGGGAATTTTAACCATCAGTAGCCATTGAAAAAGATTCCTATAGGTAAAAAATGACATTTCACCAGGTTGCAGCCTTGTTGTGCAAATTGTTGCCACCTGTTGACATTGAGTGTATTTTAACACCGTGTCCACATTCTGGAGTCACTGACTATAATCTGTTGCAAAATGAATAATAGTGTAGTGACTAAGACACATTTGACACTGTGCCAGGTAAAACCAAATCAATTAACTTTTACCTAGTCACATTACTTTACCTTCTCCACATTGGAATAGCTTGAAAATGGTATTGAATTTTCTGTAAATAATGTATTTGTTACCAGAGGCATGGCTTGTTAAATGTTGTTATATTAAAGAAAAGTGTACAATTGGATTTTATGTAATATTTAGAAAAAAAGTTATTGCACTCATCAGGTTGGATGAATAAAACAAGTAATTTCTCATTAGAGCTAAACTTGTAGTTCTTCTAAATTAAACATTTCAACCAAAAAAACTGTTTAAACAATATCTACATTTTTTGTTTTAATCAATGTTTCAGGGGCACCATAAAATTGAGTGTTTCTCTGTGATTCCTTTTCCCACCAATTTTTTTTTATGGCCCCACTGCCTGTAAACATCCCATTGTTTTCTATTGGAGTGAAGCGTTCAGCCTGCTTTTTAGATCATTTAGAATCTTTTAAATTTTGGTCAAAATGCCAATTTGTGCTGATTTTGATTGGTCTAAATAATGAGAAGTTGAAGATATAAACCTCTTTTGTTTCCTGAAAGAGGATTAAAAACAGTTGTGATCCGGAAAAAATCTGTGACCGCAAGGAGTGACAGTTGCAACTCTCGGGACTCCTGTGAAACAAAGCTTGGCCGACGCTCTGGTATCGGAAGTTAGCAAGAAAATCATGGACTGTTGATGGACTCACACTCAAAAGGACTTCTATCCTCAGGGTTTGTGTCCAAAGACCAAACCAAAGACGAAAAGCAGCAAAAGTGCTTTTGTGCAATTCGACCAAAAAAAGCTGCTTGAAATTATTGAAAAAGCTTCACTCCAATAGAAAATAATGCAATTTTTATAGGCAATGGGGCTGTGTGACATTGTAAATCACATGATTTCAAGATGGTGGAACACAGGCTTTAAAACTGTAAAGCAGTCCCATTTTTTAAAGGCAATTAAACAAACATGGTGCATAATAATACATTTTGTTTGATATAAATCTTCTAATAAGTACATTTTTAGGATTTATGGCCAAACTTCTAAAAACAGCGGGCAATCCCTTTAAAGCTATGTTCACATGGGATTTAAGGATCATTCATCTTTAGATAGTGATAGCAGTGCCTTTGAGCAAGCCATAACTGGTAATATATTAAGAGACCTCTGTTGTAAAAAATCTCAGTTCAATGGAAATCTCAAGCGTCCTGAGTGTTTTTGGCATAATTTGTTGAAATTTGGTTATCGTTTTGTATATTGTTCTGTCATTTTTTGTGTTTTTGGATTCATTTTGCAGGTGTCCAGTAGTATCATTTAGACGCATGCTGTCTCATCAATGTGTGCAGGTGTCGGCGTACTTCTTGGCCTGTCTAGGCCTTTCAGCCTTCAGTGCAGGATTTATTGATGCAGCCAAAGCTGAAGAGATCATGAACAGTCTGCGTACCCTGACAGAGGAGAGTCAACAGGTCAGCAGAGCATGGGTTCACCTGATGGGTTCTCTTTTAAGTCTTTGAACTGTTGCACAAAGCAGATAATTTCCATTGAACTGGTCTGAAGTTTCTATCCGAAAGTGCCCTAAAGCTACTGGGGAAGATAACTGTCTTTATCTGTGTTATACAAATGTTAATGTTGGCCTTATGGATCAATGAATCGAAGGTATTTCCTCTTTAAAACTGGAGAATTTACTCACAAATGTCTGAGATTGAAATTGCAGGTCATAGGATTGTCTTTGACTCCCTCATAAACATTGGATTTGTTGACAAATGGTTATGTGTCTTGAACTTCGTAAAAGTTTTGCAATTGGGAATCTGCAGAAGAAGAAAAGTTTCTTTAAGAAGTGTTTTTACTTCATTCTTACAATGTTCATGTTTCCAGTCTCCAGGCTTCTCTCTAGCTCTGGGCTTGGTGGTCGATGGCCTGTCAAAGTCCGGTCATGGTAAGGCAGAAGATCTACATCCTCGTCTTCTTGCTGCTTGGATCAAAATCTTACTTGCTGAGGTACACATACATTTTACTCATCAATCCCAAAGCTTGTATTTAGATTTAAAGTTGTAGAGAAGTGATTTCCTCACCGTGTGTGTGGATTTATTAACAGTACACTATTTTCCTGATGTGGCAGGGTTGTCCCACCATGCAAAGACTAGCTGCCGTGAACGGCCTGGTGGCTTTGGTTGGTTCTGAGAGGTACCTTATTCAGGTGATGGCTCTAACCTCTCATTCTCTCATGTTCACTGAGCCTACAGTCTGTTGGTTGAACTTTATGTGATGTGTACATTGTGTGTGTGTGTACAGCTAAAAGGTGCAGAGCTGTCATCCCAGCAGCAGAGCAGTCTGAATGAGGTCATTCGTGCCATCACACAGGTTAGACTGGAGCTGTGTTCCCTTTTCTGAAATAATACCTGTTAGCACATTTGTTCACGATAGAACTTTTTCACTTCCGATATGATACCGAGATTGACACGTTGAGTGTTGGCCGATTCGACATAATTATTTTGTAGTGTGGAATGTTGAAAAAGGCTTGATAAGTGATATTACTCAAACAGAGAACAATAGTCAGTAACAGTAGGTATGAGGAAAAACTGACCCATTTATTATTTACCAAGGAGTTGATCAAAATCCACAAATTAAAGTTGAGCAAACGAATCTGAACAACTTAACCATAACGCTCTTTACCGGGGTTTGATCAAACCGCAGATGTGCGCTCATGTTGAAATAAATCTACATTGTGAAGCAATGTACTGAACACTGAATTAAAAATATTTTAGAAAAATACACTGATTTAACATGTAAGGTTATAATTACATACTTTCTATAATATTGGCTGTGATCAAAAGTGGGCCAGTCTGAGGCATTAAACTCTAAGGCTGCAAGTCTCTGTGCAGGAGACATACTCAGTAAAAATGTGTTATGCAAAATAAATGTCCATGATAAACTACTTAATTAATTTATAAAAATGTAAAATGAAATTAAAAGCATTTTGTACTAAGGTTTAAATGTGTGTCCGAATAAAATAGATACCTAATGAATGAAGAAATCATATTTTATTTGTCCAATTACGAACTAATGAAGCTTGCAGGGTTCAGTTTCTCCAATAAGGTTAAGAACCACTGCTCTAATCAAAGAGCCTGTAACACACACACACACACACACACACACACACACACACACACACACACACACACACACACACAGAGGCAGTCGATGTTGCAGCCGGGTTGCCAGATCCATCTTGGGGATTTCCTCTGCTGGCAGCCTGAGGTGCAAAGACACACACCCGCACACACACCTGAGGCTAGACTTTTATCAATAATGTAGTGGCGGCTAAGAATAATGTAGCGAGGCTCGAGGTGCTCAATTAGGTATTTTAACCCAACACTACTCGCCACAAACGAGCTGGCCATCATGCACAATGAATTAGCCTATAATTTCTGTTATTACTAGTGCCTTTTTGCTGTCCTGTGGGAGTTTGTGAAGCTTTTCAAACATTTTAGACAGCATTGTTGAGGTGGTTGTTTATTGGAGCCAGAGGTTTGTTCTTAAGGCTGTTTTTTGCGATGCTGCTTCAAATGTGCATTGATGTTGGTCGTTTTAATGTGGGCCACCATGGGAAACTTGTGAAAGCCAAATTTTGCACTCGGCTGCTTTTTTGGACTTCTGACATTAAAGAGTAACTAAACCCCAAACCCACTTTTTTCTGCTAAATACATATATATTTGGATATTAAGTAGTGCTGTTGATTGATCCTAGTTCAACGTTTAACATTTTAGTAAAAGTATTTTAATTTTTCATATTTAGTTGTAAAATGTCAGAGTGACTGCCCTCTAAGGGTTGAACGGCGGCTATTATATATATATATATATTTGTGTGTTTTGTGTGTGAGGTGGCGTTCTGAGGCTCATGGCTGGAGAGCAGGGTCTGTTTGCCCAAGAGTGTTATAGTGTCTGTGGGGTTGTGTGTGTGTGTGAGCTTCATGTTGGGATTGTGTGTGTGTGTGAGCTTCATGTTGGGATTGTGTGTGTCTGTGATGTTAGTAGTTGAGCACAGCTCAGCTGTGCAGCGCTGTGACTGGGTGTGTCTTAGCTGCTTTAAGAGTAACGCCCATAATGAAGGCATTTTTTGTATTTCCCCCGTAATGGCAGGTCAGCAGAAAGCAGGGGTTTAGTTGCTCCTCAACAAGAAATACTGCCACTCGACCAGCATGAGTCTTATTCCTTGCTACTTAGTTGTGATTCGGACGTTGTTGGATAGAAGTGCTGTAAAGGAGTCTGGAATGGACTGCGTCTGAGATTTTAGGTACAGGTCAATATAATCATCTTTTTTAGCTGATATCAAACCAAATATTCAATATTGGATTAGGACACCCTTAGTGTATACAGTGTATAACTGATGAGAGTAGCTGGATTTTGGGATTCTCTTTTATAAATGTAGTGTTTTCTTTTATTCTCAGATCATAAGTTTCTCAGGAGCTATTGGTTTGCAGTCTAACAGCGCCTGCTTGGTGGCTCACCTGCACTTGGCTCATGTGTCCACTCGTCACAGCTACACAGCAGGTAAGTTTTGGGGAACATTCTCATGCTTTGTTTACCTTTCAAAGCAGCTTGGGATATTAATGTGCGATGAATTGGTGGTGTTCATCAGTTTGAACGCGCTGGCAGGTTTAAAGTTACCTTAACGTTCTGAAAGCTGCCATAGACGATACTTTTTATCATATAAAGACATAGTGTTGGCCTCATAGATAAATATTATTAAAGGGGGGTATTGTGCTTTTTTAAATCACAAAGTACAATTCTATAGCACACTATAGAATTGGTCTGTAAATGCAGTAAATTAAAATAACTGCCTTGAAGGAATTTGCTCTTGCATCATGGCTGTATCAAACGCCTTGAAATCAGAATCAGAATCAACTTTATTGGCTATGTAATGTATGTTATACACACGATGAATTTGACTTGGTGAACTGTGCTCTCTCTAACAATGTAAACCTTAAATAATAACAATCAACTAGAAAAAAACAAATATGAACAGTAGTTAAAGACTAATATGTGCAAAACTAAATAGGATAATACAACAAGATAATAATAATAATAATAATAATAATAATAATAATAATAGGATAATAGTGCAGTGATGAGTAGTGCAGGTGATGGAGGTGTAGAACATTATCAGCAGCTCATCTGGCAGGTTGAACTTCCTCAGCTGACGCAAGAAGTACATCTTCTGCTGTGCCTTTTATTTCTGATTGTGTCTATGTGGGAGGTCCACTTCAGGTCCTGTGAGATTGTGGATCCTGGGAACCTGAAAGAGTCCACGGTAGCCACTGTGCTGTTCAGAATGATGAGCGGGGGGAGTGTGAGGGGATTTCTTCTGAAATCCACTGTCATCTTCACAGTCTTGAGCAGGTTCAGCTCCGACGACGGTGGTGTCGTCTGCAAACTTCAGGAGTTTGACAGAGGGGTCCCCTGAGTCGCAGTCATTGGTGTAGAGGGAGATTAGCAGTGGGGAGAGAACACACCCCTGGGGGGCGCCAGTGCTGAGTGACCGGGTGCTGGATGTGATGCTTCCCAGCCTTACTTGCTGCAGGGAGTTGGTGATCCACTGACAGGTGGAGGCCGGCACTGTGAGCTGGGTGAGTTTCTGGTGAAGGCTGTCCGTGATGATGGTGTTGAACGCAGAGCTGAAATTCACAAACAGGATCCTAGCGTAGGTCCCTGGGGAGTCGAGGTGATGCAGGATGTAGGGATAGGCAAACTGCAGGGGGTCCAGCATGGGTCCTGTGATGTCGTTCAGGTGGCTCAGCACCAGTCCCTCAAAGGACTTCATGACTGCGGACAAAATAGGCCTCTGTATCTTTAAGAAGCTCCTACCCATTCCGACACACCCCTTCCACATGCTGTCTGTGGCGTCATCACAACACTACTGCTCCACAGGCATTGAAACTACTATGGATCTACGGTGCATTTTAATTTGACTATTGGAAAGGAGCTACACTTTATCACTTTGTGCACAATGACCACAGGATATTGTGCATTCGTACAAATTTAATCCTGCGTCTGACCTGGAAAGTGACTTTGAAGACGAACCTGAGAGAGTTCAGAGGCTCTTACAAGATGTGTCTACTTGGTAATATTCAACCCTCTTGTCATAAATACATAAACAAATATACGTAATTTTGAAGCGACATTTTACAATTCAGTGATATATAATGAAACTATGTTGCAATGAAATCATAAATATAACATAAAATGCACAATTTTTTTAATCATAAAGGGCAACAGTTTAACGTTTGATTAATCATTTATTTTATGTTAAAAGCAACATAAATAGTTAAACAAAGTCCCACCATTTTTGACGACTGGTCTCATTTTTTGGAGGACTAAAAAGAGGGCAGTTGTCTTGGCATCCAAAGATACATTTCTTCCATGAAGGCATTTTGTAATTTTGAAAAGTGTCGAGTACAATGAGCTCAGGAGACGCGCAGTTCCACCAGGTGTTAGCTGTAGTGTAGTTGACGCTGTGCTGCTGCCTGCTCGAGACGTGGGGAAGGGGCACTCTGCTGTGGAGCGGTGGGCGGTGACGAAAGGTCCGAGGCTTTCCTAGGAGGACTCGGGTGAATCTACACCTGAAAGGGATGCCGTCAGAGTTTTTAAAGATTACTCAAACATACATGAATGAACCAAGGCAACACTCCAGGCATGTTTTTACTGAGGGAATGACATAGTAACATGATATAAATCTTGAAAAAGTCGATTTTACATAATACCCCCCCTTTAAAGACAATGTACTCGCAAACAAATGTAAAAGGATGAAATTGCCGCCCGAAAGTTTGTTTTGATCTCCACTGTAAACACTCATGTTGGAAAAAGGTTTGCACATTGCATTATGGGATGTGGAGTAATGGAGACAGATGCATTGACGTGTTTTTAATTAATTTTTGTTTTGTTGTACAATAAACTGAAAACTTCAGAATTTATACAAGAAAAGGAGTCCTAAATAACCTCTATGACCTACAAAAATCCAGCATAGAAACAAAATGACTCCCATTTTCAATGAAACTATGGCAGTTGTGAGTAATACATGTTTCTATTATCTCTTAGTTCCTCAGGATTTTAGTTACCTGTCAGAGAAGAGTATCATCAAAGCCATCACTGACTTTATCATCGAGGCTGGAAAGAAAGGTTGGTGAACTGAGGAGAAATGTATGATGAGAGCTTCACAGTGCTATGCAACTGGTCACCATGTGTCCCTATCGTCTCAGGTCCAGAACTGTTCCATCCAGCTGTAGTGAAAACAGCACTCAGTCCTTTGGCATCAGTTGGAGTGAGCTTCCAGTACCCGCCCATTAACTGGAGCACTATCCTCTCGCCTCTCATGAGGCTGAGCTTTGGTAGGATTTGTTTCTGGGTATCTGAGTACACCAGGGTCAAAGGAAAGTTTGAGTCAGGTTCTTCTTTCTTTGGTAGGAGAGGACGTGCAGCATCAATGTGTGGCTCTGGCTGTTTGTCAGGCTCAGTCTTCACAGAGTGCCTCTCTTTTTCTGGGATGTTGGCTGTCACTACCCTTAGTTCACAGCCTCAGTGTAAGTCTTTCTCCACTCACTTTTAAGGAAGAATAAAATCATTAAAAAAAAAGTAATTTGTACTTTCAGTACTAATTAATTGAATTTCATTCTATTTAGTTTACACTTAAAGATAATTTCCATTCATGCATCATCTATGCCTGCTTTATCTATGTCTGGGTTGTGGTGTATCTGAGAATGTCCGAACCATAGAAAATTTTATACAAGTTTACAATTTAATTTAGCAGACGCTGTTATTCAAAGTGATGTACAATGCGAGCAGTTAGGGTTACTTGCTCAACATTTTTACAATGACCTTCCGATTACAATTCCACTTCATTAATTGTTACGTTACCACCGCCTCTATAGCAGGGGTTCTCAAAATTTTTTGAGCAGTTTTGGCAGTTCAGATGGTGTGAGGATTTCTAAGGACTCCTTAAAAATCCTCACATCATCTAAACTGCCAATTCACTGCCATTTGTAGCCTTGAATGCCATAGGGATTATTTATTTTTTCAACGTTTCAACCTAAAGGCACACCGTGGACTTTTTGACCTAAAGAGTTGACCCAAATGAGTTATTTAAAATGATTCCTCAGGCCAATATACAGCACTTGACAGTATCAATGCTCCGAGCAGGGCTTCAATCTTGAAATACCGACTGTCTAAGTTTGGAGGAGTTGGACTGTCTTTCACATGGTCATGTGACCTGGAGAATGCCTGGAGAACGTTTCACTTTACGGCAGTCACGTGACCATAGGCTCGGCTATATATAGTTCCCACGTGATGTCAGAGAGGAGGGTGGCGGCGGCGGCTGCTCCTCCAGCCCATAGACTGTTGCCGTGGGTCGAGTCCAGCCCCGCTTTGCACCTCAGCCCTTAGAGCCGATCCTTATCCATAAGTTACAGGTCAACTACTGTCTGCATACACAATCAAAAGACGAAGGGAGGCTGGCCCGACTGACTGTTGATTTTTGCTTGTGGGCACAAGGGGCGCTTGCGTGAAAGTTACAGGTCTAGCGCCCCTAGTGGCCAAAAGTTACACAGTGTGCCTTTAAATATCAAAGATATTTGTAGTAGAAATTAACTTAAAGAGTACCTGTACTAGTTTTTTTTATAGCCATTGGGACAGCCATCGCACTTCACAGTGATACAGCGGTTTGTCATGTCCAGTAACCATACACAGTACATATAAAGTATTGTTTGTTTCAGTGGTGCATTGGTCCCCTTTGTTGTGGCTTCAACCTGAGACCTTTTATAATGTTCTGCTTCAGCTGCAGTGTCGGAGAAGTCTCTACGAGAGCCTGGGCTTGTGGATGAAGCATGTTGCTGAGGACAAACTCCAGGTTTTCTTGGAGAATTTTGGCGTGCAGCTCTTCCAGGGGAAGCTGCAGTCGGTGCACCTGCCACTGTGTGGCTCCCTGCTACAGGGCCTGGCTCGGGCCATGGCCCTTCCAAACCCTCCCAACAGCTGCTGGACCATTCTCTGCTCCACCACTGAGAAGATCTTCAAGCTCCTGCCCAACACAATTCAGGTCTGGTGTTAGTTTGCATTTCCTCACAATTGACTCTGTGGGTTCAAGCTTTCTGATTTTTTTTTTTCTCAGTGTTTTAAAATAACATCTAGATTGCTGGGTTTCTTTTTTTTTTGTCCAGAAAGTTCTACTGCAAGAGCCCAACCCTGAACTCTGAGGAAGCATTTTCACTGCTGATGTTTAGTTGACAACTTTGTCTGTTTCAGGATGATGAAGTGGATTTATACGTTGGAATCGCCCGCTGTCTGTCTGAGATGTCCGATACAGAGATCGACAGGATCACGCATGTTTTAGAGGTACATACGGACACACTAATACTGTGCTAAATATTCACAACCTGCTCACAATCACATCAGCCTACAACACGTGTCAAACTCAAGGCCTGATGCTTTAGAGCTGTGGTTTTTAAACTTTATTGGCTCAAGTATCCCCTTTCTCCTGTTCCTGAATCCAAGTACCCCCTTTATCTGACTACAACATTTTGCTAAGAATATTATAAAATAACAACTAAAGAGCATAATGGTGGAATGAATGAGTGATAACACACATTTTCGGTATCTCATTTTGTAAATAAGTGTAATGAAACAGTATTTAGTATTTCCTGAATAGATTTATTTTTATAGTTATTATCATTTCTGGTCATCTCCGGCCTGGTGTGGAACCAAACTGACCATTTAATTTTCAGTTCATGTTCTAATCAAGATCATGTCTATCATTTAAAACTAAAAATAAACATTATAAAACCCCATATTTTTTAATGCTTTCATTTGTTAATTTTCCTCTCTCTCTCTCTCTCTCTCGCTCTCTCTCTCTCTCTCAAGTACCCCCTGTAGTGCTATCACAGACCCATTGGAGGTACATGTACCCCCATTTGAGGTTGCTTTTAAGCATCCAATTTGGCCTGCAGGGGAAGGTAAAAATGACAAATTACATGAGGAGTTACGAATGTTGTAACTATGGTTCTATGAATCTTAGCAGTGCCAGAGGCGGTGCTTTAAGTACTGAGTATTCCTTTAAGTACTGAGTATTCCTCTTCGCCCATGCGCAATGCGAGTATGTATACCAACAATGTCACCTGTGACCCCTGGATGACCCGGAGGAAGTTTATATCTTCCGATTTCACTCCAGGGTACTTTCCTACAGAATCTTCTCGTGAGCAGACAAGGATTCTGAGTGACAAAGAGCTCTGGCGGTCATTCGGGATTCAGAGAACCATAGTTACATTCAGAATCAGAAATCAGAGTCTGAAAGATTTTTATTTGCCAAGTACAGTTTAAAACAGAACAAGGAATTTGACTTGGTAGTTGGTGCGAAGAACAAAAAACAAACCAGAAGCAATAACAATAATAATGATAAATATCAAGGATAAATAAAGGATAGATAGAGGTTCTGGTCCTGATGGTCTGAAACCTCCTTCCAGGGGAGAGATTGAAACAGTGTGTGTCTGGGGATGGGAGGGGTTGGCCACAATCTTCCCTGCTCACCCCAAAGCCCTGGAGTCGTACAGTGCCAACAGAGGTTGCTAATAGGTGAAGCTACCGCTAATAAAACACTCACCGTCGCAGCTCGTGGAGGGCTAATATTCGCTGCTCTGGCGTAGCTACTAGCAACGTTAGCTGTAGCTGAATGCATAATCTTCCAAAGCTAACTGTGTGAGAGAAGAAAAAAGGAAAGTGCCCTGGAGTAACACCGGAATATATAAGCTTCCTCCATGTTATCCTGGGGTCACAGGTGACATTGTTGGTATACATACTCGCACTGTGCATGGGCGAAGGGGAATATTCAGTGCTTAAAGCACCACTTCTGGCGGTTAGCAGGGATGAAATATAACATTCATTTATATGTAAATTACTAAATAATTCAGTTGTAAATGTTACAATACAGTACAAAAGTGTTGATATTTTGTTATTGACATTGATTTATTGGATTAATATTTGGAGAAACTGATGTTTTAAAAAAATGCCATTTTTGATTTGACTTCAAAATTCAGTTATTGAGATAAAATTCTGATATTTAAATGGCTGATGATGGCTCTGTGGAGACGACCAGAATCATCATGTAGACCGGTCACGGATTGTGTCACAACACCTCTGACGCGCAACATGGCGGTGAGCATGTCTGATGAAATGACACGTTTAATTAACTCCATTGTAGAGAAATTAACCTGACAAAGCCTCTATTATTATATAAACACGTTCTTAGATATTTTCACTGTTATGGAACACATTTGGACTCTAGCAGAAAACTCACCAACTCCTGAGTGGAGGTCAAAGGTCACTGTGTTCTCACATGCCCTCACTGTTGTTCTTTAATTACATTGTTTTTCGTATACCCTTGTTTCCTCAGCCCCAGACATTTTGCTTATCAGATCATTGGTTAATTTCTGGACTTTCAAATCAACCTTCTTTTGTCCCCAGGCTCAGATGGAGAAAAGTGGATTCATCTTGGCGTACCTCACCTCTCAGGGCAGAGTTCCTCTTCTGTGTCTCAATGATCTTATCGCTGGGGTACTGCAGGGCTGGCCGAGCCATCGAGTGGGCTGGCTTCTCTTGCAGGCATTTTACCAGTGTCGCCTGGCTGCTGGTTCCAATACAGGTCAGAGCTGAATAACAATTACTCCATCAAGAATCCATCTGTAAATCAACTCAATTTTTGTTTGATAAAGCAGTTTTTTTATACAGTTTATTGTAGCACAAAGTGATTTTTATAATGAACCACAAGGTAGTTAAAAAAGTATTGACATATTTAAAGCATATACAGAACAAAGGTTATGTAAAGGATTAAGTGGGACCTGAGTACAGTCCACCATGTGTTCCACCAACTTCAACGAGTGCTAAATGTGAGCCGAGCCTTTGTGTTCTGTCAGCGTGTTGTTTGCTTTCATCACAGGAGTTTCTAAACGAATGGAGTGGCTGCTGGAGCTCATGGGACATCTCCGGAACATTGTCTACGGGACAGTGGCTGTCCCATGTAATGTCCAAAAGGTTGGTTTCTAAAAATTCAGCATGACTCTCGTCCCAGTCGCATGTAACAAAACAAAGCTGCTTTGGACAATCAATTTATAGTCAGGTTAAGACATACAGTAGGGCCCGATTCTCCTGTTAGCACTTAAAGGGGCAATGTTATGAAAAATTGACTTGAGGGCCAGAGTTAAAATGGTTCTGTTTCCTCCCTCCCTTGCTTTTCCACATTGTGTAAAAAGTCAGCTCCAAATGGGAGTTGGATTCTTGCCCCCTTATGACTCTCAAACTACCTCACATGTAAAAAAGGCATCATCATAGCCCTTTATCTACAGTTGATATTTTTATATTCAGCATATAGATAATCCAAAGCACAGCGCTAGCGCTCTCAATCAGTTTTACTTTTAGCAGCTGTATATCGCTTTTGACATGATCTGACACAATGCGATGCAGCGGTTGGACAAATGATTATCACCTAAAATGGACTATTCCTGTGGTCAGAAGAGGTGAAGAGGACAACCGTCCCCACCATTTGTTCTGCAGAATGAACTGTTCCCTGTGTGTCTGAGCTCATTTAGCTAATGGCTGTTCTCTTGTATTTTTTTTCAGGCCACAGATTTCTTGTTCCAGCTGTTTGCTGCAGCTGTAGTTTCCTGGGCTGATCATTGCATGCCCCTACTCTTAGGCCTCAGGGCACAGTGGTTTCCATGGCAAGTAGACACTAAACCTCCAGCTTTAACACACCGCCTGTTTGGGGACGAGCTGCTTGCCGAACACACACTGCATCAGTGCATGCTGGGATTGCCCTGCAGCCTGCCTTTGCTTCTGGATAAAGAGCCCTGGTGCAGTCAGACACACAAGGTGAGCAGAACACAGCCAAATCAGTGTCTCGTGTACATAGTGGG
Organism: Gouania willdenowi; assembly: GCF_900634775.1. Classification (NCBI taxonomy): domain Eukaryota; kingdom Metazoa; phylum Chordata; class Actinopteri; order Blenniiformes; family Gobiesocidae; genus Gouania; species Gouania willdenowi. Next base: position 25,285,004 of record NC_041061.1, on the reverse strand, counting down.
CAAAGAACGCTGACTTAATAATAATATTTGAAACACTAATGTGCGTCTGTGTGTCTCAGTTCATGGACTGGCTCTTCAGCATTACAGAAGGACCAGAGCAGAGTCTGTCAGCAGTGACCGTCAGCACAGCCCGAGGTGCGTAGTGGGTCAGCAATCAAATGAATCATAAGCTACCTCTCTCAACTCTAGTGTTGTAGTAAAACCGGTCAGTGAAGACCACATTTTGAAGATTTGATCTCAGGATTTTCTGTCAAGACTAGTCGAGACCAGCACTGATCAGCTATTAGTAATTTTCATTAATGTGATAAGGGAATGCACTTGAAACAGTTCCTGATTAATTCATGTTGTAATTTGACTTCAAACATTTAGCATTAGCTCACTGAGTGTTCCTGCCTCCTTGGGAATCCTTTTGAGTGCCTTATGTGTCAGACACCAGCAAAAACTCAAACATCAGTCCATATTATTTCTAGTCTTACTGTAAATCTCTCTGAACAGTCACTTTGGGCCTCATTCAACTGTCAAATAAACATCTTATTTTCAGATGTTTAGAAATGATTCAGTACATATCAGTGGCTTTTAAATACATACAAGAATTTACTTTTAGTTGGATATTTGTGTTGTGCTTTGAAAGAAAAAAAGCCTTGTTTTTGTTCTTCAAATCTATTTAAAAGAAAACCAAAATTCAAGCTTTAACTGTTCAATCTTTGTCACATGGAAGGTTTTTCGGTAACACTTGAAGTTTTATACATAAGTTTAACATTACACTGTCATTATTATGAAATGACACCTGTCGTTAGCATGAATAAGGTGTCATGAAGGCTGTCATTAAGTGTTGTTTGTTACCCTAAAGGTTCAAACATACTTGGGCGGACACCAGTGAAGAGTCCGCCAGGCCAATTAAATGCAAAATTCAGATTTTACAAGTAGTAGTTTACATAGTTGGTGTCACACACAACACTGCTCGACAATGTATCGACCCACATTAAATGTAACACTGACTTGCATTTCACCCGCCTAGTGAAACAGAGCAGTAGAGATGAACACAGGCTTAGAGAAGAGACTGGCAGACGAGCTACAACAGTAGTGACACCTTTAAAACATGTCCCAGGAGCAGGGGTGGAAAGTAACGAATTACATTTACTCTCGTTGTGGGCGGAGTCTGCCCGAGTATGTTTGAGCCTTAACCCTAATGGCGCGTTCACACCAAAAGTGTCGAAAGCATCAAAAGCGGCAGGTGTACATTCACAATATATGGTGGACGCGCTTCTAGGAAGCGTCAGAGGTCCCGCTGCGTGCCCCGTGCGGCATACGCTTCTGACGTGCGTCCGGCGCCTCCAATGTAGCTGACACTGCAGTTTGGGTTGCTGAACTTTTGGGACATATCGCGGCGTGTCAACCAATCAGGAGTGTTCCCCAACCGTGATGTATTCAGAATAATGACAGGGGAAAAAAACACGAACTGGAGGCGGAGACAGATGGACAGGCACTCTTCTGCTGGAATATAGCGCCTGTAGTTGGTGTCCTGGTAGGAGATGCGAGCGCTGATGCAGGTCAGCAGGTCGTCAAACTGGGCACGGGAGAGACGGAAGTAGCGCTGAAAGCGACTCTCGTCCAAGCGCAGCTATGGTGAATCCAGAAGCCAAGCCACTCTCTGGATAATGTAGAACCGATGAACGGGAGTCGGAGGCGGCGTGTTCAGCAAGGAACTCCAAACTTTATTCTCCATTCACCACACTTCTTTATGGCCCTCTAACATCACAGTGCACACACTGAGTCACACCAAAATACATCCGACTGGAAACATCGCCTTCTCAGCACAGCAATGTTCCCCACTACTTCACAGTCACTGGGTGAATTATGAACATAACTGATCGCCACAATATCATCCATTGTATAAACACCACCGGCAACAGAGAAGCCCCTCCCCTCGATGCGCGTCCCGAGCATCTTTGACGTTGGTGACAAGTGTCTGCATTCAATGAGCACAAGCGTCCAAGGCACAGTTTTGATGCCCAAAACGCGTTTGGTGTGAACGTACCATAACCCTTAGTTACCTTGAACCCTAGCCATGCCTAACCCCAGATCCCTCCACCTAGCCCAAAAACATAGCGGTGTCATAACTCTAAAGGTGTCAGAATTTAGTAAACAACACTAAATGACAGCCTTCATGACACCTTATTCATGCTAATGATGGCATAATGTCAGCCTTATGTATAAAACTTTAAGTAAAGTGTTACCATAGTGTAGGCCTTATAGATCAATGATCAATACATTTATTTTTCTATTTTAATATGGCCTCAAAGAATGAATGACAGGATTCTTAAACAAATTCATGCTAAAAATGTAGCGCTGTTCTTTAGTTTATTTCCAGCTCTGGAATTCACTCCCACCTGACCTCCCAAATGCTGACTCACTTTTACAGTTTAAATCTAAACTTAAAATATGTTTACACTCCCCTACTCCTCTGATCCACTTTCTTTATAGATTTGATTGTTCTTTGTATGTTTTTAACTTGTTTTTATCTTTGATTGAGTACCTTCAAAATCCGTGTATCATTCGTTCATTCGTTTTTCATGATGTAACAAAAACATGAAACACGAAGAAAACACTCATTATTTAATATTTGTTTCCAAAACCAAAATGAAATAATGGAAAACGCCTTGTTTTTCAAATTCAAGCTCTTTTGCTTCTGTACAAAAAACGGAAAATGAACACCTTTATTCGTTTTCTCCATTACCGATTGGCCAAAGTACGTGACCCGGAAATTGTACGCTAATCCGATGCTAACGGCTATGCTAACGGTAGTTCGGCATGACAAGATTGCTGCTTCCAATTGTGCATCTGAAACATGTCCTTTTGGCTTTAGCTGGTGTTGGGCACAGAACGTCCTCATGGACATTTCGGTGGATTTAGAGACTGCTAAGTGTTGCAGAGCTAAAAATATCGCAGAATGTGTAACGCTTCACTTCCGGGTCACGTACTTTGTCCAATCGGTAATGGAGAAAATGAATGAAGGTGTTCGTTTTCCGTTTTTCATTTTTCTGTATCGACGCAAAAAAGCTTGAATTTGAAAAACAAGGCATTTTCCGTTTATTCATTTTGATTTTGGAGACAAATATCAAATAATGAGTGTTTTTTCATTTTTCATTTTTTTGTTACATAATGAAAAACGAATGATACACGGATTCTTCAAAGTCACCTTAATTAAAATGCATTATTATTATTATTATTATTATTATTATTATTATTATTATTAATGTAAAAAAAAGGATGGCTATACTTTTATTACCTATTTTAAAAAGGCGGAGTCATCAGGATGTATAATCACAGCTTTATGATGTGTATTTACCTTGTACAGTTGAAATGCAATACATATACAGTATGTTTAAGTCACCAAATACTCCTGTTGGAATTTCATTATGATATGTTAAAATTGTGCTTATTAATGAATAGCACCTGCATTAGATGTGACTCAAGAGAACAATGACTGAGAAGGGAATACTTTGTTGTTGTTGCAGCTACACTCTTGTCTCTCAAGTCCTCTGCTGATTTCAAAAAGAAAGCTGTGTGGACCAGAGTTTATGGCTGGTAGCTCAGAGGAGGTTCCACGGCATCATCATGATGAACATGGACACAGACGGAAGATCCAGCATCACAAGGCCTTACCACAGTTCAACACAGAATGTGTTGCCAAACAGTGCAAAAGGTCCATTTCTTTCAAAGATTAATGGTACAGAAGATTTAATCAGGTCTGACTGTGATTATCTCCCCCGAAGAAATAAAACGTCAATTCTTTTTTATCTTCCTGCTCCATTTGCCCAGCTTCTGCTTTCTTTCTTTCAGCAACTGCCACACTGTCACAGACGCTCCTGAGAAGACATTTAGAGACATGCTCAAAATCATCAGTCGTTTGTGACGTCGGCCCATATTCTAGATCAGTGGTTCTCAAACTTTTCAGACCGCGACCCCCAAAATAAAGGTGCCAAAGACCGGGGACCCCCAATGTACCTGAAGGTGGTTGAATAATATCCACTGTTATCCAGGAAGTTTAGTATTATTTGGGCCATAGTATATCTTAAAGATGTAAATCCTTATTTTAATCAGAAATAAATTGCGTTAAAAGTGACCAAAAATGGTGGAAAAGGTGGTGAAATGGGATTTTAAAAACCACAGAAATTGGTTAAAATTTGAAAATGGCCAAAAATAGTGTCAATATTGGCTTAAAAGTGGCAGAAAAAAAGTAGGAACAATTACCGGTAGTTTAAACTGGCAAGTAATGGCATGACAAATTGTGAATGTGGTTAAATTGGCAAAAATATGCATTAAATATGGTGAAAAGAGGTTAAAAGTGACAATAATGGGCCAACTCAACATATGTGACATTAGGTGGAAAAGTGGTGGAAAACGTTTTATAAGAGCTGATAATTTCTTGAAAGTGGAAAAAAAGGCATTGAAATTTGATGGAGAAGTGGCAGAAATGGGAGTAATGTAGCAAAATATGCATTAAAAGGAGCAAAATATGTCAAGAAAAATGGATGGAAAAAGGGTAAAAATAAGCAAAAATGGGCTTAAATTGTTCAGAAAATATTCTTAGTTTCTTAAAGGCATGCGGCGGCCCCCTCCCAGTGTCTCACGACCCCAAATAGTGTCTCGACCCCCTAGGTTGAGAACTCCTGTTCTAGATCAGTGTTTCTCAAAATGAGGTTCACGTACCCCTAGGGGTAGCTGCCATTTTGCATGTGCAGAAAACATTTCTACTGATAAATGTTTAAAAAATGAAATAAATACAGTAGATAGGTGCATAGAAATCTTCCAAGGAAAGAACTAACATGCGTGGCTGGAAAAAACTAATGCTAATGTCAATGTGCTATTGTTACCCTGTGTACTGAAAATCCAGCGCTGCTGAAGTCATACCTAAAGCTAGAACAGGCAGGTAGAGCATCAGCGGAGAATAGAAGCCAACACTTGAAGACATCGTGGCATTTTTCAGAAAAGGGAAAATGGTTGGCTTCATGAAAGGCAGGGCCTGGTGGATCATGACACCTATTGAAGGAAAAAAAAAACATTCAGTTTTTATATTCATCACCAGGCAAAACTCGTCTATTTTTTTTACAGCATTTTCTCTAATAGGGTTCAAGCAAATACTGTCCTCCCTCACTGCACCCATGGGACTGGCCCAGTGGCCTTTACTTCTTCTCCCTAAAGGTGTCGGAGATCGGGGACCCCCACTGTACCTAATGGTGGTTGAATACAGACATGAACATTGAAAAACAGTCATGTGGAGACAGGGCCATCTATCAAGGAGAATAAAGGGGAGAGCTTTTTAGGGCCCATCTATAAAGTCAGCAAAATGATGGTCTGTTGTTCTATGAATCTGTGATAACCACATTTATTTATTGATCTGAATAATATTAACTGTTATCCAGGAAGTTTATTATTATTTGCGCTATGGTATATAGTTTTCCTTCACCTTCTCACTCCAGATTATCCACCCCTGGACTCTGAACTGTAGGCGGAAAGCACCAGAAAAACAAGTAAGATGTCTAAGGCATCAGAGCAGTCTGGTAAGAACCATGTATCAGGGTTATTGATTATGTTAATATATCTAGTCATCTGTGTGAGGTGATGAAAGAAAGAAATTGACTGTTGTCCAGGTCATTGGAAACACCAGCATTAAAAGTTCTACACTGACAGAGTCCACTTTTGTCGTAAGGCCAGTTATTCTCTGAACTTCTTCCTTGTGCTTAAAAATGGTTAAAGGCCAATCCTCAGTTATCCTTTCACTTTCCAGGTTTGAGTTAAGCATTCTAGCCAAAAACCCTACTTTCTAGGCTTCCACTAGTTTTGACTGTGCCAATATTGTTTCCAACCTACTCCCTTTGCCACCTGGACAAGTCCTTTTCTCCATCTTTAGTGTTTATCCTCTCTGCGTTGTTGCATACAGTATCTGCCTCCTCTCCATCCTGTCATTTTCTCTCTGCCCCTCCCACTTCTTCTTTAGCATTTTCTTCAATGCTGCACTTCCTCATTCACCCACCAACTCTCTTTGTCCATTCTGTTCTGTGAAGAAACACCCACAACCTCCCAATTTGTCTACTTCCCATTTCAATAGTTCACCAGTCTTCTGCTACCTGACCATCCATGTGACCAACTATGTCCTTTTAACACTACCTTTACTTTGGTATATCATTATATTTTCTCTTTTCCTGGAGGAGGTGTTTAAAACTTAAAGTCTACATCACATGTCCTTCATTCCTCTGTCTGAAACCAAACCCTCCCATCCACTGAGATCTGCTCCAATTATAAATGGACTTGACTTATATAGCTCTTTATACCCACCAAGGTAGTCTCAAAGCATTTTGCAATATCGGCACATTCGCACTCACATTCAGACACATGGGAGATAGCCCACCACTGGGAGCAACTTAGGGTTCAGTGTCTTGCCCAAAGACACTTCGCCCAGGGATTGAACCCCCAACCCTTCTGTGATGGCCACAGCCACACATTGAAGTTAAGCTCCATATCATATTGTTTATTTGTATTTCAATAACCGTAATTTCTGGACTATAAAGCGCACAATTTTATTCCAATAATTTAGCAATTTTCTAAGAAAAATCCACCCAAACCCCACAGCATAACATAGGCCACACCCTTTTGTTTGATGAGGGTGTCCAACGGACATGTAGGTGGGCTGCTGTACTCAAGTTAGGTTAAACAAAGATTTCCGTGTTTCAAGTGATGAGTTTCCTTCCCCACACTGAGGGTTGGAGGTTCAATCCCAATGCAATACACTTAACCCTAAGTTGCTCCCAATGGTTGACTTGTGCCTTGCATGGCATCTCTGTCCCATTGTTGTGTGAATGGGTGAATGAGCGAATGAGCTGATATTGTGAAGCACTTTGGGACTAACTCAATGGTTATAAAGTGCAATATAAATGAAGTCAATTTACCATCTTATCCTGAGTCTTTTCTCCTCTGCTTCACTGGATGAACAAAACAACTGCTAAGTATTGGAATAAAAAGTCATTTTGTTTGTCCAGCAGTAAGTTTGTTTGCTATTTGAAAGCTTTGGAAAGTGCTAATAAGAACACCATATTCACCTTCAGTTGTCACTGACACAATGTAGAGGGGGATCCACAGTGTGTAGCGAGGCCACAGCATGGCAACAGATGGAGTGTCCATAACACTCAGTAGCTCGTGTGGATACCTGTCAAAGAACAGCACATTAGTCTCTGCTGGGACACATTTATCGTTTTCAATAAAGTCTTTTAACACTTCAGTGTTGATGACATCGTGCTCCATGCAAAGGAGACGATCTATATCACATATGTCACCCATTAACATACTGGTATTCCAAAAATACACGACAAATAAATTAGGTTGGAGTAACCAAGGTTATACGGTCACATAGTTGTATTTAAAGCTGCTAGGAATTCTACGTTTTATCAGATAAAAACACTGTACCCCTCATAGGTCAATAAATCAAATATCATTTCCTTGAAAAAAAATGTGAAAGGTTTGAAATTGCTGCTCGAAGGTTTGTTTTGATCAAACAATTGGTTTGGTGACATGAACAAAAAAGATTCACGCATTGCATTGTGGGATGTGGAGTCCTGTGGACCTGTGGTTCTCAACCTTTTCAGCCTGTGACACCAAAAATAAAGGTGCCAGAGACCAAGGAACCCTACTGTACCTGAGGTGGTTTAACACAGACATGAACATACGCAAATTCATCAGAATCGGAATCAGAAGTTTTATTTATTCATCCCAGGGGGAAATTACTTGCAAAACAGCCACTCAAGAAATAATCCAAATAAAAAGAATAAACGTTAAACAAAGAAAGAAAGGAAGAGAAGAAAAGACGTACGTAATTAGGTAAAAGACTGTTAATTAAATAAGGATTAAATACACACATTACAGTAGTAAAAAATTAAATAAGATGAATAATAATACAGATATTTACAACAATCAAAGCTGTAAGTTTACAGTGATCATCACCACTTGGCCCAAGGATGCATATTTCCAGCTCCAGGACTGCTTTGAAAATACTGACTGGAGTATATTTGAACACCAGAGACTATCCTAAAATATCTGTCACTGTTTCAGACGTTACCAAATCAGAAACCCTGATGACCCGTGAGGGGATAAAGTACAGTACAGTGCTGCTAGAGCCGATCTGAGAAGGGCATCAGGAAAGCCAATAATGATTACAAGAGGATACCAGAAGACCACCTCTCGGATAACAATCCCAGACAGATGTGGCACATGATCCATCAGCTGACCGACTTCAGGGGACAGAACAACACAGCTGTGGACTCGAGCGCTGCGCTGCACTGGTTGAAGAGCTGAACATGTTCTTTGCACGCTTTGAGTCTACAGCACAGCAGCCACCTACCACACACCCCATCCCGGTCAGCCCCTAGCTATGATCCTCTGATTGTGAAGGCACAGGACGTGGCACAGGTGCTCAGCAGAGTTAACCCCAGGAAAGTATCTTGACCATTGTTTTCCCAGGAAGGTACGTAAGGCCTGCGCAAATCAGCTTTCCCAGGTTTTCTCCAAAATCTTCAGTCTCTCCCTGTCACAATCCAACGTCCCAGGTTGTCTGAAGACCTCCACAATCATCCCTGTGCCAAATCATCCATTGGTTGTCTAAACAACTTTCGTCCTGTGGCCCTTACATCTGTCATCACCAAGTGCCTGGAACGGTTGGTCCTGAGACACATCAGAGACTGCCTCCCTCCCTCCTATGAGCCCTACCAGTTTCAGATCAACTAAGGATACTTTATCCATCATCCTCCACACTGTGTTGAGTCATCTGAAACACAGACACCTATGTGAGGGTGCTCTTTGTAGACTTCCGCTCAGCCTTTAATACCACCATTCCCAACATCCTGGTCATCAAACCTTCCCTGTCCTCCACCCGCACATTGAGCACGGGTCCCCACAAGGATGTGTATTGACAGTGGCGTGCACAGACATTGTGAGGAGCAGGTGCTCAGTGAAAAATAAGAGCACTTTATGCTGCATGTAGAACTGACGGCTGCCTTTTTATAGCAGTGTGAGATTTAAAAAAATAAACATTACAGGTACATGTTGAATGTAATATGTCAATATTTTAATAAAATGACTTTACCTTTGAACTGGTACAGTTTCACATTATAGCACTGATCAGTCAATCACTATTGTTTTATTTCTTTGGAATGAACGCACATGGAGAGGTTTCAAGCAGGTTACAAGCTACAATAATAGATTAGTGTACTATTTTCTTCCCCTGTCAGAACAAAAGAAGTAACAAAGTGTCATTTTCCTAGCCTACTGCTTCCCTGCTGTAGCTGCTTAGAATAGAATAATTATAGTTTTAGTATTAGCCTATATTTAAGGTTGAATATACTGTAACCTGTTAAGGTAAATACAAGATTACTGCAAGACTTGTAACATAGATATAACTTCTTGGTACAAAATAATATAATTAGCAGTCAGTGATCGTTTCCATTTGTATAGGGGTCTATAGGACAAAGGCAGGGATTTATATACATGAATGTATATGAATGACCACCAGCAGTAACCCTAACCCTAACCCTAACCACAGTAAAAGACGAGTTAGGTATTTTTTCGCATTTCAAAAAAATCATACATGAACATAGATTTCTCAGAAACTCTGGATATCACATTCACAGCTCACAAGCTCAGACAATCTCTGTTTGTACTGCTGTTCTCAGGTAGGCGCTACAGGTTTATCCAAACCAGGACTAAGAACGTAGAAACAGCTTCTTCCCACAAGCTGTCACCACACTGAACCTACAAAAAATTGGTTAAAAGTTGCACAGTAGAGTGGCCATAGACACACAGACAAATTGGCAAAAATGAAATTGAAATTTGGTGAAAAGAGGTTACAAATGACAATAATGGGTCAACATATGCAACATTAGGCGGGAAAAGTGGTGTTAAGGGTTTATAAGGGCCAAAAATGTGCAGAGAAGAGATTGAAATTTGATGGAGAAGTGGCAGAAATAGGAGTAGTGTAGCAAAATTCATTAAAAGGAGCAAAAAATGGCAAGAAAAAGTGATGAAAATAGGTTAAAATATGGCAAGAAACCATAGTAAGAATAATGAAGTAAAAACACTTCTATGCATCCATCAATGGGACTCCACATCCCAAAATGCAATGCTAGGAACTTTTTACAATAAAAATAAGGAATTATCCTCCTGAGAGGACATCACTGTTTGCCCTCGTTTCAAAGTATTTAACCGTGGCTCAAAAACATCGGCAGTGTCCAAGAATGAAGGTTTCATGACAAACCTAATTGACAGAATTTTTAAAAATTAATTTTTTGATGCAATTGTGACACTGCCACGTCTCAAAAACTGAACAACTTTGAAAAATGTAAAACCTGCGCTAAGAAACAAAACAATGTAAATCTTGTAAAAACAAAATCTTTTTCATTATTGTTAGGATGTGATAATGACAAATTGATTAGGAGACTTTTGCTCTTCTGAATACATTTAACAAAATGTCAAATTGTCTGATGTGAAGCTAATGACAAATGAAGCTTGTGAGACTTGGAGTGGTTTGTGTGCGCACCGCAAAAGGTCCAGAATGTTCCACATCAAAAACTGCACACACACAACTGGTTTAGTCTGAATCTCCTCTAACATGATGACCATGATCAAAAGTAGGTTTTTCTCCACAACCTAAAAAAGAAAAAAGAAAAGGTAATGATAGTCCAGGTGTATTCAAAAAAATCCTGAAAAGATCATTTTATTGAAATGAAAGCTTGAGCACACACTTGGATGAAGCGAGGAAGTAGTCTGGCCTTCTCAATACCATCTGCGATGTGGAAAAGCTCCAGGATGGAGAGCAGCTGACATAAACTCATCACAAACCCAACAGAGTAAAATGTGTCAGCTAAAGCATCTAAAAAAAGAACAGGAAATGTCACATTCATTTTATTCCAGAAACAGGGTCTGGCTAATTTAAAAAAATGACAGAATTGAACTTGGCCAATGGAATTTTTAACTTTTAAAAACTGCTACAATTTAAATAAATGTTTAGCCTCACCTTGACCAAACATCAAAAATCTGGCAATGGTATTAGCCAGTATCCACGTGTGGCCACAAAACTGGAACAGGTTATATAAGAACAGATACATAATCCTCAAGCTAAACCTGCAAAACAAGAATTAGACACAATCTTTGTCAGAACACTCTTGGATTATTTTTCCTCCCATGTCTTCCACTCTGCTTTGTCGTGTGGAGCAGACTTAACAAACTAAAGCTCGACATTAATAAGACTACATGAGTTCTTCTAGGGAGCATAATGAGACGAAACATTCCAAAACTCAAATACTGTAACGATAGAGTGAACAGAGGGAGCAAATGTGTGCTTCCAAGAGTGAAAGAACTATCTGCGAGAGCAAACGTTTCTAAATTGTGTCACATACAAGAGAAATCCAGAATCCTAAGACATGTCTGTACATCCACAACAGACTCTGGAGTTTTAGTCTGGGGACCCTTTATCTTCCAACGAGTACACTTTGCAATAGGATTTTGCTTTTTACTGTTTCATCACATGATATTTCATAAAATGGGAATCATAAATATTATGATGGAAATAAAAACAGAAATATGGCCATATACCATATAAGTGATATTTTGACATTTTGAAAAACCAAATAAATTGCAGATATGTAGTCATTTTGGAAATTTCAAAGTAAGTCCATATACACTAAGGTATGTAGTATGTTTTTATGCACCTGTTTTAACTGAAAGAAATACAGTTGAACAGAATATTTAGGCTTCACATCAATGATCAATATGTGTCTAACTACACAGATGTACTGATTATACAAAAACCACATACCTGTATGTGGGGCATTTTATTGGTGTAATGATAAATGCAGAGCAAACTTTTTTCACTTCATTTAAATAAAAAACTGTTCAAATGCAATTTTTTAGGTCTCAAATATTTGTACTTTTTTTTCTTTGATTTAATTTTTTTTTTATTGAAGGTAATTTTTTACAATGATTCACAATATTTTTTGATTGAATAATAAAGACAGACGTACTACCCATAATATGGCCCAAAAACAAAAGATGATTTCAATTAAAAAAAAAACTTTTCAATTAAATAAAAATAAAAATTTGGAGTCTAAAATGTTTTTTCTTTTGCATTCGAAGACTTTTTCTTTGATTAAACTTTTTTTTTTAATTTTTTTTATTGAAGTTATTTTTTTCTTTTTGATTGAATAATAAAGATACAAATCTCCCTCCATTCAATGCCTAACCCCCAAAAGTCTTTATCAAACCAGGTCTGAAAATGGATGGCCAATGCTGTCACGCTCTGGAAAAGTTTCAACAGTCAATGAAGAAGAAAAGGAGGTGGAAATTAGATTATCAGAAGAGGTTTGGGATGAAATCTGGTGTTTCCAGTGCTCTTAAACCTGTTCCACAGACTGGTGAGAGCACATATAATCAGGTATTTCAGCACACCACATCAAGAAAAACACCGGGATATGTGATGTTGGAGGAAATGTGGCTCTGTGAGGGCGAATCATTTCCACATGTTTTAGGAATTTTCTAAATTGTGTGTATTTTGAAGAGCTGCTCAGGAATTACAAAGCTGTTTTTGACAAGTCGATACGCCTGAACATCAAGACACTATCTGGCCCATGATTTTTGTCCATACCACTAAAATTTTAAGCAGCCGCTAGAGTGTGTCTTGATGGCCTGCAAAAAATGTATAACCAGAGAATGGCTAGACCCTGCACCAATGACATTGGACGACTGGCTCAAGACAACCCTAACAATATTTATAATGGAAAAAATAACCATTATTTAAAAACCCCAAAACCCTGACTGAAGGCAGACTTTGTATGATTCATTGTCTCTTATTCTGTCTTTTTTATTAAGTTATTAATTCCTATCTGCCATGACTGGCACCACGATCAATCTTTGTTAGGTATAACCTTGTGTGTATGTTTTCTTCTCTCACAAAAGCAAACAGACTGGAAGAGTCTCTTTGTAAACTGAAGTACAAATGTTGATGTATAATGCTGCCTTTCCTAATAAAAGTGAACATTTTTAAAAAGGAAACTCAAACAGACTGTTTCACAGCTGATCGTTCATTTAAAACCATTATTTGAACAAATATAGCTTTAAGTGCTTCCTTGGATAATGCTGAATAATAACATGAACTATCTGACTGACTAAGAGAGTCCGTCTGACAAAAAACAAGTTGATCATTATGAAAGTTTAGGAAGGAAAACAAAGGTATGGCTCTACCTAAAGCATTAAGATTTCATGTTGGATCAATTTTCACCCTCTTCATGGTTACTGAAGATCTCTCATGTCTTGACCCATCCCACATCTATTGAACATTCCTTTCATACTGACAAACACACACTGCAGTAACATTGCTCCAATACTCACATTCTTTGTCCTAGGTGTCCTTCTCCAACCTGTCTTGAAGAAAATCCTCATAACCCTTTTTTGAGTTGGAAGAGAACCGTGTTACCAGGTGCAGAGCACGGCTGAGTGCACAAACAGATGTTTGCCTCTGACCTTATCCTGTTGAAGAAGGAAGAAAGAAAAGAGAAGAAGAGAAAACATGCTGTAATATCTGTGGGGTACAGCACTTCCTGAGGCAGGGAGCAGAAGTTATTCCTCCACCACAAGCAGGAAGTGAAGGATTTCATATATGATACTGTAACCTGGCTGGGTGATAGTTATTCTAGTATTGCAAAAGAGTAACAAATAACAAAGCATAGCTGATCGATTTTAAATGACTTTTTTTTCCACAAACTTTGTTTATTTAAATTGTACAGCATTTGCATACAAACACAAAGATCAAATATAGGAGAACAATGAATCCTGGTTTAATCTCCTTAAAGGACACACACATAGAACAAAATAAAACAAAACAACACCACACCAACCAACCAACTACAAGCATGTCCAAAAATTAAAAATAAAGATATAAAGAAAGGTGTACGGCACCCCCACTTAGATAAACAAAACAATTATTGTAGAAAAAAAAAGAAAAAGGAAAGGTTAATCTGGCACAGAAGGGATGTTTAAGTAACTTAAACAAGGGATTCCAAATCTGAATGAATCTGTCATGCATATTTTCTCAAGTTTGAGAAAATATAAAACATCCCTAAGTGATTTCCATTTCAACAGAAGGGTCATAACAGCAAGAAAATTACCTTGTGAGGTGGAGAGGGAAAAGGGTCAAGCAAATATTCCCAACAAAGCACTCATGGGATTTGGGTTTATTGTCCTGCCAATCACTTTAGAAATAATGCCAAAAATGTCAGTCCAGTAGTTAAATAATTGTGGACATAGCCAAAACATGTGTATAAGATTCCCTGGAGAATGTTGGTATCTGTCACACATTGGTGAGACATTAGGGTATATTTTGGATAGGCGAGGTTTCGTGTTGTAAACTTTGTGAAGAAGTTTACATTGTATAAGACAATGTCTTGCACATATAGAGGACTTGTGAACCCATTTTAGTATTTGAGACCAGTCCTCATCAGATATACTCTCCCCCAAATCCCCCTCTCAGAGAGCTTTAATTGAGCCAAGAGTGTTGGAACATATTGACGATATCCCATCATACATAAGAGAAATTGATCTTTTCAAGTTAGGAGTGGGCAAAAGCAAAGAAACCAAAATGGAATCCTCAGGCATGTTAGGAAATGTAGGGAACTTACTTTGGTCAAAACTACGGACTTGCAAGTATCTGAAAAAGTGTTGTTTTGGGAGAGAGAATTTAGACAAAATCTGCGGGAAGGAGACAAAAACACAGTCAACAAAAAGATCTTTAAATGACCGTATAACATGTATGGACCAAACCAAACAGGCTTTATCAGTGAGAGAAAGAAGAAAAAGGTGGTTAGCTGCTAAAGGAGCATTATGTGAGCAAAGTTGCAGACCAAAATACAGTTTGAGTTGTGTCCAGATTTTGAGAGTTAATTTAACAATTTTATTTTTAGCATACTTTATTATTGGATATTGGATAGGCGAATAAAGCAAAGCCGCAAGAGAAACCGGTTTAGCAGAGTTCCTCTCCATGGTTAACCAGTCTGGGGAGGAAGATGTTTCAGATTGAAGCCAATATTTAAGGGTTTTAATGTTAGTGGCCCAATAGTAATATCTAAAATTTGGCAGAGCCATCCCTCCCAACAATTTAGGCCTTTGTAAACAATGTCTGGCCAACCTAGAAATCTTCCTATCCCAAAGGAATCAACTTGACTAAAAAAAGAGCTGGGTAGAAAAAGGGGGATACACTGGAACAAATACAAAAAGCAAGGCAGAACATTCATTTTTACACAGAGAGGCCGATACCTGTCGGATTTGCTGTGCCAGCAATTTACCAGCCTTATCACCATGTTCAAAAAAGCAAGCACCTGATTGAAACATAAATTCAGCAGTTCGGTAAGTCATAATAGTGTCAAATTCTGATTTTAGTGAAACACGATCCTTTTACAAATTCGGAGAAGATGAGAGTGAATACATGTTGTTTAGTTGTAAGATTTGCTGTCTCAAACTACACAGTTTTTCATGCCTCACTTTAGGGATCTAACGATTCACTCAACTCCCGATACGATTCGATTCCACGATACTGGGTTCACAATACGATTCTCTCATGATTTATTTTACAAAATGGGACTGTAGACAAATATTCCTTTATTTTTTTGGGGGAAAATACTGTACTATTTTCCTTTTATTTTTCATTGTCAAAAGAATCCCTTGATAAACTATTCAAAACACTGCAATTTAACTAAAAATAAATCTTGAACGAAATAAATAAAGGAATAATACAAATGAAGAAAAAGCCTATCATTTAAATTCTGGTTCTATAGTAAATGCAACTGAAAATGTATTTTGTGTCTTAACAATTGGACTTAAAAAAAAAAACCAGTCTGCACTGTATTTACATCAGATTTTTGTCTGGACCAGCAGAGGGCGCTGGTAACCCAGTGGTCGGTTGGCATGCAGCTATTCTTGCAGTGAAGAAGAGATGCTACGCACTAGCACACAGAGCTAATAGAAAAACCCGACTTTTACAGATATTCACGTAATAATACAGATATTCTTTCAGTGCTAAAGGGGTAAGGAATCATTTATAAACATGTTTAAGAGTAGTAGGCGGCCAGAAAGAGAGTAGGAGGAGATTCGGCCCGCCGCCTACGCTTCTGGACAAGAGAAAGATAAATAAATAGCGCCCTCTGCTGTTTAAAAAAGTACTGCGATTCATATTTCAGGGTATCGATGTGAACCGTGATACCTATGAATCGATTTTTAACTGCCTTATGATTAATCGTTTATCAGTTTAAAGAGTAACTAAACCCTAAACCCACTTTTTTCTGCTGAATACATACTGTATGTACTGTATTTTTGGGTATTAAGTAGTGCTGTTTATTAATCCTAGGCTGAATAGTCCCTCTTATGTACTATCTCCTTTCATATCTACTGTTACTTCACCCCACAAGTATTTAAGTGTTGGCCATGATAAAGAGTTCTCTTTAAGCTGAGGAAAAGAGGCTAAATGCTTTCTTTATAAGCTCCTTTAGCCTAGGAAACACTGATGCATCCTTTACCAAAGGAGACAAGATAATGCTGACCCACAATTCCTTGCGGCAACAACATTTAAAGGGACACGCACACCCGAGCCCTTACGGAAACTGTGATGACCGACAAGGGATGGAGATCATGGATAGGAGATAGGTTTCTTCACATTTTAGTAGTATTTTAATTTTGCGTATTTAGTTGTAAAATGTCAGAGTCGCTGCCCTCTCAGAGTTGAACACCGGCTGTTACAATTGAATTTTGCTATTGGCTAAGACGGATTATCGTGACCATTGAGCGTCATCAACTTTCACTGTTGGCCCTGCCCCTCCTATAAAAGCTGAGAGGAGGGAGGAGGGTTTCCTCCAATCACAGTCCTCAGTGAGCATTGATTAAAAACCTCAACGCGGAACTCCATCGCTCCGTGTGAAACAGCCTGTTTTTGACTCTGTGCTTCTATAAAGTGCAGATTCTGCACTAATCAAAGGGTTCATAAAAACATGTGTGTGTACAGACACATCATGTGTGCATTCCCGTCTGTTTCTGTGTGAACGGATGTGCGTGTACATCTTATCTGGTAAAAGATTTGGAATCTGCCAGCTAGATATATGATAATAAAGTAAGAGAAGTATCTTTCAAAATAATTCACAGATTTTCACCCATCAAATGTATTTTTTACAACAATTAAAAAAAAAAAAAAAAAAAAAAAAAGACAATAGTGTAAATTGCTGTTTCTGAAGACACCCTGAAGACATATTTTCGTCTATTTTGGTCATGCCTATTTTCAACCAAATTAGGGAAAGACATCTGCAACCTGCTCTCCAATTCTCCACTTATATTGAACCACACTTCTCATTCTGTATTGTTTGGACTTACAGCCAATTCTATATCATTAATCTTATTATAATTTTAGCTAAATGGCCTATTCACAAATGTTTATACGCAAAACAAAAAACACTCATTTTCATCTTTGAAAATGAAGTCAAACAATATCTGAGAACTATTAAATGCTCCACTAATACTAAAGCCATGAAGACTTTTAATTTATGTTTTCTTTTCAATGTTTTTGTATAATATGATATTCTGACGCTTTGCCTCTGTATGTTTGTTTCCTTTGCACAGTATTGTAGTGTACTGTACTGCTTTGTGTTTCATAATCAAGACTAGAAGAAGAAAAAGATGTGGATGTGTGCACTCCTGAACAGCAAGTGGCGCTACTCAGAGCAGAGTGTCTCTGGTTCCATGCTAAACAACCTGGGGGTGGAGAGGAGGACATCTGGCTCTTCCACACCTGATTCCATTGAATGAGCTAAGAGACAGCCTGGTGCTGGTCCCGGTCCATCATCACAGACGGGGATCCGTTCGGTGTTCGGTGGGACACCGTTTGACATATTTGC
The DNA here is from genome assembly GCF_900634775.1 of Gouania willdenowi. Classification (NCBI taxonomy): domain Eukaryota; kingdom Metazoa; phylum Chordata; class Actinopteri; order Blenniiformes; family Gobiesocidae; genus Gouania; species Gouania willdenowi. The sequence goes on along the minus strand of NC_041061.1, from coordinate 25,267,032 downwards.
AGAGAATCAAAGTGAAAGGTAAGAGTGTGACGTGATGTCGGCTCCTCACGCCGGGATTCCGTGTTTGTCGCTCTCCTGTGCTAGCTGAGCACAACATGGCTAACAGCTAACAGGCTAACACAAGCTGAGCAACGTTCACAGTGAAATTGTAGCCATTTCTCTTTTCCTAGTATTTGTCAAAGCGTCCCTGTAGATTTGGGCTGCGTGCAATTACAGCTAAAATACGCTTGCTTTCCAATTGCATTGCCTTTCCGTCCGTAGTTGTGAAGCGGCGGCTAGCGGCGGTGCAGCTAGCTGTGAGCGCGGTAAAGGAGCTGCTCTGTGGGGCCCTAACTCTGGGAGCCAATAAAGCACATGTAGCCTGTTTCTGTGCTGATGTGTGTATACCTGAGGCATTGTGAGGTCTAATGAGCTGAGTGAAGTCCTGTTCCTTTCCTCCTCAGTCTTTGCTCCTCAAGACTAAGATCTAGTGCAGAAATGGGACAAAGGGGACGTGCAACTGTGCTTGATTTTTGATTTTGCATTGTGTAATTTTTATGCACTATGACATGTTAAAGAAGAAATTTATTCCTCTCCCTGAAACATCTCACAAACCCTGCAGCTGCTGCGAGATGAATATCTAGTTTGACCCTGTACTAGGGGTGGGCAATATGGGAAAAATATCATATCACGAGTTTTTATTTTTGTAAAAGCACGATCACGATTTGATCACAATTTGTTTTTCTTCATTCAAATCATTTCGACTATTTTAAAGTTATTTACTAATAAAACAAACCAATTCACCCACTTAAAACTGTTGCCCTAAATTAAAAAAAGGGTATAAAAGATCATAAAAGATCATATAAGACAAAGTAATTTTCAAAGAATTTTTAAAAATGTATGTAATCAATTCTTCATACTAGTTCCAAGTACAATTAACCTCAAACAAAAAGGCTGACAAGTTATTTTAGTCACAACTAACTAAAGTAGTGTAACATTAGCATTAGCAACACTTGCTACTAGGGATGGGACTTTTTGTCGACAAAACGACCGACATTCGACACATGCTCCCCTCGACAAAAAAAATAGAGTGTCGACATGTCGAGGGGGCGGGGCTTGTGGGATTTCCAGATTGCATTTTTATTTTTTCACCTCTCGAATGGAACCTGAAAACACCGGCACCGCGAAGAAGGCAGCTTTCGTCGCATCCTTTTTGGATCCACGTCACAAACACCTAAAGTTCACGACCAAGGAGGTTAAGGAAGCTGTGCAAGAAAAGGTTAGAGATCTGTTGTCCGGCCTCCGTGCGGTCTCAGGTGATAGTGCGCGCGTTGATGATGACGAGTCCGGGCCCGCTAAAAGGGCTAAACAGGTGGATGCAATGGTTTCATTCTTCGGAGAGGACTATTTCAAGGGGGACACGGTCACATCTGACCATTCTGAAATAGAACGTTACACAAACGAAGAAGGAATATCACCCAGTCAGGATCCTGCGCTCTGGTGGTCTCTCAGTGAGTCCAGATTTAAAAACCTGAGCCGTCTGGCAAAAGCCTACCTCTGCATCCCCGCCACATCTGTGCCGGCGGAAAGAGTGTTTTCAGCCGCAGGACTGGTCGTGAATAGACTCCGCAGTCGCCTTCTACCCAAACATGTAGACATGCTTCTGTTCTTAAACAAAAATTAGGCCGAAATGGTAAGATACCTATATATATTTTATTTTCACTGAGATCTGAGTTGTTGGTGTCAGGCTCCGTCCTTTTCTGTGGTTTAAAAAAAAAATGGGCACGCTGTTTTTCGATTTTAATTGTTGCTTATTTTCACGAGTGATAAACATGTTCATTTAGTTTGTTTTTTTTTATTTGTAAAAATAACTTGTTTAGGCTACATGTAGCCTACAAAACTAAATAATAAATGAACTGGCTGTTTTATTTCTGTAAATTCCAAACGGCAAAAAGTACGTCTTATGTGTTTGTAAGGCTGTTGAATAAACATCTTAAATTTCTCTCTCTCGTTTTTATTATTACTGCTTTAATGGTCAATATTGGACACTAGAGCCATGTTTTTTAGACTAAAATTAACTAGTACAACAGTATAGATTATTTTCCACCCTCCGCATTGCTGCTGCTCTTTAAAAAAAAAGAAAAAAAAAAAAAAAGGCCGACAATTCGACAAAAAGTCGACACATGGGCCTCGACAATCGATTTCCCAAATCCCGTGTCGTTCCCATCCCTACTTGCTACATAACAAGGCAGCATATCAGTCTAGTTATTTCTGTTTGTTTTTGAGGTAACACACTCATATTAATAAAATCCTACTTTAAGCAGTGTTTGAACGCTTAATTTCACACAGTTTAGACAATCATATCCTTTACAAGATAAAACGTTACTGCTTTGGTTACATTAGGCCTGGGTGATATTACGGAGCGTGCTTCTAAGCGCTTAACTCACTCAGTGCCATTGACGAGATATCTCGTCATTTAAAATCCAAACGCTCAGCGCCATTGAGGAGATATCTCGTCATTTGCATTTTTTCACGGGGATTACTAGAAAACACCCTGGCAGAGGTCTCATCAATATCTAAGCTCTGGGGTGTTCTAGTGACCAATTGTGTCCAGAAGATGGCAGCAGTGCACCTTTAGATGAGAGATTAGCCACTGATGCTACCCAACAAAGGAGGAAGAAGCAGGAAAAGAAGTGAGATTATTGCGCTATGAAGTGATATTGTGATGTATCCAGCAGCAGCACCACATACTAACACAGAACATGTGTGGACCTGAGTGGATTATTGATAATGTTGTGATCGTGAGATAAAACCATCAACTAACCGAGCCAAACGGGTCATCCCTGCGTGTCGGGGGGTGTGGAGGTGGGTACAAAATACCCTCAGCCTGTGAGCCAGATAGCAAAATAATAGGTGACATGTAGGAAGTAGCAGCGCACCTTTGGATGTGAGATCATCCATGCTCATCGGAGCTCAGAGGGAGAAAGAAAGGCGTTTACAAGACAGAAAATGGCGCTACGTGCAGAGCTGACTTTCCCAGCAGCTCACACTCTGACCAGAGCAAGTGTGGAATTCATGGATAATGTGGCGATTGCGAGATAAAACCATAAAAAACGGGGTAAGCGGTGACACTCTGCATGTCTGGGATGAGGAGGAAGTTGTGTGTGTGTAGACTGACGGGAGAGAAAGTTGGAGGAACGCCAAAATACAGTAAGAAATCCATTCAACTCTGACCCAGATAGATAAATGATAATATTTTTGCTATCAAAAGCCCGGTCTGTGTGTTTTTTTTAAGTTTTATATAAGGAAACGATGTTCAGATGTTAGAGTTGTCACTAAAGCAAAAAAAAGCTTTAAAGTCACTGACTGGGGTTTTTTTTTGACAAAAAGGCTTTTTTCTCAGCTTTTTGCTCTGAAACTGAAGATTTGTGTAAAACTTGCTCTATTCAACGGTTGATTACAAAAGAACAAAACAAGCCAGAAACACTTTTTTTTTTTTTGATGAAAGTAGAGGCTTCAATCTTTCAGAATCTGGTATCAGATTTCAGATATTCAGAGTAGAAAATATTCTGTGGGTCTTTAAAAATCAGTCAAAATGCTCAAAACCGGCTGGCACTGAGGGGGGTAGAAAATCTGAGAATGGCTGGCACTGAATGAGTTAATAATTCTTTGGTGTCTGTAATGCTGACATGCTGACTAGTAGTGGTGCAACGGATCAAAAAACTAACGGTTTGGATCATATCACGGTTTTGAGTCACGGATCGGATCATTTTTTTGATCAGCAAAAAAAAAAAAAGAAAAAGACCAGACAAATAACTTTGCTCTCCATTTATTTTGTAGAACACTTAATGCAACATTTTTCTGCTCATTAAATACAAACAACATTTAACTTGAGGTGTCAATCCAATGCGTAAATACAATTTAGAATCTTATAAAAACAAATTAAAATGCAATATAAGGCATTAAACCTTAATCCTTTAAACAGGTAATTACCTGTAATTATCATACACTTAAGTGTATGGAGAAAAAAACAACTTATGACACCTTCTTTTTTAAACATGGAGAGTGAATTAAAAACTAGCCTATGCCCACATCATCAAGCAGATCTGAGTTTATAATTTCAAATTCCTACAATAGTCAAGGGTACCCATCTGGACTAGAGCTAATATTTATTTAATAAGAGCTTTAAAAGACATAGATAGAGGAGGCATAAACATGACGACATTCACACGGACTTATTATGCGCGCACGCACACGAGGTGTTCCTCTCCCCCCTTCCCTCCGTGTGTGTCACAGACGTTGCACCACTACTGACTAGCAAATGGTGTGATTTGGCAAAAAAAAAACATTTGGATGTGCTGTGTATGGACCAGAGACATATGACGCAGACACGGCACCGCAAGGGTTAAAATGTGCACAACAGACGGTTCTACGATCTCCGTGATTTGGGAGATCGTCGTCATGTTTTAATCCTTAAAGATCTTATATAGTCAGATCGCACACCCTTGCCCTGTACCACGCATGTACATTTCACATCGGAACAAACCAACATATTTTGTAAGCAGTGGCTATCCGCACGTAGACGTATCAATATACTGATATTCTACCCGTACGTAGCACCCCTCATTGGCCAGTTTAGGTAACGTGATAGGTCACGTGACTAAGACGCTACGTACTTGTATTTCTGTTTTCTATTAATATGTAGATTCCTGAACATCGTCACGATATGCTACGTATTTATGAACTGTTGAGATATTCATATGTAGCGCCCCTCATTGGCCAGTACTTCTGTTTGCTATTAATACCTAGATTCCTAAACTACGTTTCGGACTAACCGTAACCCTAACCCTAACCTTCTGAAGTGGATTTGAAGTTCTTGCCATACGTGTGTCACTTGTTCAGCCATTTTTTCTTTTGTTAGTCCGTATGGAATGGTCACATGACTTCTGGTAACGCCAAGCCACGTACGAATAGCACCGGGGGTTGTCCGTACGGATAGCCACTTTGTAATAATATTTATCCAGTGAATTTGCTAATTTGTCAGTGACGGCGTGCAGCATGTAGCAGTTAGCACTGTCCGTGCTCGCTGTTCATGCTAGCCGCTACATTCATGTGGTAGCGAAGGCTGCAAAGCTTTGGTGATGAGGCAAACTCTTTCTTACACAATTTGCACTCAACTAGGCTTGTTTTCAATCCGATGTTTTTAAAAGCCAAAATTAACGCAAACGAAGCTGAGCAGCTCGACAGTCTCCAGTCTTGTACTGCAGACTGTGCATCAGTATTATGGGTGTACCGGGAACTCTTAAAATAAGAAAGGTTCCGCGCTGTTTGGAACGCTAAAAAAATGCGATTAACTGTTATTTTTTTTTGCATTACTTTTACTTGTAATTAATTAATTGCAATTAACGTGTTAAAGTGACAGCCCTAATAATTGTTGCACACTTGGACTTCCAGGCATGCCCGTGTTTAAACTCTTTTTTTTTTTATCTGCATAACCTAGAAACACATAAATCAGCTGCACCGTCTATTTAATAAAAGCAATTTGCTTTGTCCATAACAATCCCAATATTACTGCGGGTCCCACCTAATACTGTACGTAATTTGAAAATTGGAAAGCGCATCTTGGACTCCGTCTTCTGAATAAAATGTTATTCTTTGTCTTTAGTATTTATTAGTGGAGGAACTATACCAAGCATGAGTAACTCTCTAACTCCGTTCATCATCACCTGCACCAATTCAGCAAACAGTAATAAATAAATTAGTTTTTATCATCCCTACTGTTGACGACTATTGTTCTGTGGTTAAGTAATGTCACATGATCAAGCCTTTTCTAACACTTCGCACTATACAGTGCTCTACACTAATTTTGCCAGTGGTGGCACTGGTGCAACTAACTTTCTCAGTTGGTCTCACCAGCACAGTATTTGGTCGCACCCTTTTTTCCTTTTTTTTGAGCAGGGGTGGGGAGAGTGTACAGCATAGCCATGCATGCTGATGAATAGTTGACTTAACTGGTGTACTGTAGTTTTGTATGAAGTAAAGATTGACAATCAATGACTTGAGATATATTTGCTAAATGTTGTAATGTTTTTGTGTCAATATTAAGTTTTTCTGCAACAAGCAGTGGCTGAAATAACAGGTCATTTATTATATATAATTTTAAAAGAAGATTTTTTTTAAATAACAGCAAAGCATAACAACAGGTTACATGTATTCTGTTTTTTATTTTGCAGAAAGGCTGTACTTGAATTAACTTAACAGTAGCATAACCAACTTAGCATATGCATTGTTTCACCCCATGGAATTCAGGTCAGAGGGTCCAGCTCTGATAGTGGGGTCTCCTAACCCTCTTCCTCTGGTCAGGGGTCTGCAACCTTTACTCTACAAGGAACCATTTAACCTCATCTCACCTGGATTAAAGTCCTCCTGGAACCCAAAAAAAATACCTTCTCAATAAAGACAATACAGTGTATTACATTATATACAGTTAAAAATATATAGAATAGTGTTTGATTTAATTTGATTTGATTTATATTGATCATGTAAATGGAAACTTAAAAACAGTTTAAAATAAAATAAATGGACAAGAAATAAAACTATTTTGCATCTTCAAATTCTTATGCATCTCATTTTAAATGAACACAATTATATTAAAAAAAATTTTTTTAGTTAATGTATTTGAAAGGCTACAAAAAATAACTTGAATTTGATAACACATGATCATGTGGCTAATTGCTCATCTCTTGCCACACATAAAACATGCATATTTAACCAGCACCATAAATCTGTCCCCACGCAATTAAAATCTCTATTTTCTCCCAGAATAGTGTTTGTGTCGGTTTAATTATCTTACCAGGGATTTAAAATTTAAGGTTAGCCACAGGTGCAGGAAAGTTGATGGTCTGTCGATGTTGCAGGAGGTGAAGTAGGAAGGGCTGTAGTCAACCAAGGAAATGGTTGGTTGACCAAGACTAACTCACGCAGTGATTAGATGACAACAACAAAAAAACGGAGAATGAAAAAAAATCGAGAATGAATAAACAGGTGCAGAGGAGGATGAGGAGAAAGAAAGAGACAAATATTTAGTTTTGGCTTTTTGTGGTGCCGATTTGCTTTTTTACACAGACCATTTATGATATGAACCTTATTCAAGCTTTGACCAGAACCCGACAAAGCAAAAGTGAAACCTACAGGTCCGACAGACATCAGGTATTTATGTCAGAGCCTGACCTGAAACCGACAATTAAAACCTATTTTTGCCTCAAACAAATGACATGCATGTTTGTTTTAGTCAGATCAGCGCTTGGAGAAACAAACACGTCAAACAGGTGCGCAGTGCGCTCGCAGTACCAGAGATGGCAGTGGATCTATTTACATAATCCATGTATCAAATATAAGGATAATCCATGTTCCTGTGCAGAAAAAGGATTGATTTAACAGTTAATGCTTGTTTCAAGCCTGTTTTAATTTGTTCCCTCTGCTCTGAGGACAGCGCAGTGACAGCTGAAGTGCAACGCCATTTTTTTTGCAGCATGCACTCACGCAGCATGCACTCACACAGAGCTGTTGCTGGACATAGAATCATGTTTAGGCATTAAATACATTATATTGATATTTAATCCATACCACCAATATAAGTGCGTTGCATATTTTTTTTTACGGTATTGAAACTGATACCATTGCTGGTTGACCAATGAAAATCTTGGTCGACCACGACGGCATCGACCAATTAGTCGACTAAATGACCAAAGTTGGCGGCCTTCGAAGTAGGAAAGTGGCTGAGTCATTGCACAACGTGATTTATTTTAGGTTAACAAATTGTTACATCATGATTTTATTTGTCATTAATCATTAATAGCCTCTGTAAATGGAGCCCTATAAAATCCGCGTTTACGGAATCACGGAAGGAATCACGGAATCGACCAATAAAAACGGTTAAACTCGGAAATTGACAAAATTGGCATGAAACACCATTACCATGGGACAAAGAAGGTTTTTTTTTATGGGGAAATGTTTCCGGGAACCGCTTATTAGGTGCACCGCCTTCCCTCCTCTTGTTCTGGCTGCATTTAACTCATCCTAAACCACCACAAACACCCTCTAGAAATAACGCAAATCATCACCAACTCCTAAATACAGAGCCCCCAGTGCCTGTTTAACTTTGCTGTGCCTTTGAAGCTCCACCCGTTTTTTGTGTTGCGCAGTGTTCGAAATGTTGTGCCTGGCTAACTCAGAATATCTAAGTCCGTGTTGTCTTTTAGTTCTTTTTATTCCAGCCTTTTGTATGTGCACATTCACAGTCAGCAAGCTACCTCAAATACAACCATTTCAGTGGGAACTTCCTGTTAACAAAATAAAAGTTTGTGGTTGGAGCAACGTTATTATAATGTTAAATTCTCACAACATCTCATCAGCGCTACAGAAGATAGGATAATTTATATTTGGTTAATCTAAACTTAATCGATAAAAATGCTCAAATTCAGTAAATCATTGATCCCTGAGAGGAAAATGGGTCATTGACATTAACGCATCTCATACATCTTTATATGACAGACAAATAATTAAAAAGGAGCAGTCAGAATAATCCATGTCATGACAACTTACCTACCTACTTTTTAATTGTATCTTTCTTTCTTTTTGACATACATTTTTGTTTAATTATGAGTTTTTTTTTATTTATTACTATTTTGTTTCCTCACAGGAGTTAAAAACTAATATTTTCTTTAAAAAATGATAAATATTTCTAAAAAAAAATGAAATTTGAAAAATTCAAGAGGAAAAAATGGAATTTTGGAAAAAATAAAACAGAATTTGGAAAAAAATTAAACGGATTTCATAGGGCCCTATGTAAAGAAACTCTATTTCAATAGTTTTTTTAAAGCTATAGGGAGTCATTGCATAAGAGTCAAAGAGCCACATTAGACCCCAGAGCCACAGGTTGCAGACCCCTGATCTGGGAGAACCACAGCTGAACATCTGGCCTGGCATCATAGTCAATCAGTTCTGGTCCCTCCATGCTGGTTCTGATGAGCGTGTACTCTATCGCGGCACATTCTTCCTTTTTTAGGGCCCTATAAAATCCGCGTTAACGGAATCACGGAATCGATCAATAAAAACGTTTAAACGCGGAAATGGACAAAATCGGCATGAAACGCCGTCACCGAGGTGCAAAGAACGTTTTTTATGGGGAAATGTTTCCGGGGACCGCTTATTAGGTGCACCGCCCTCCTTCCTCCTGTCCTGGCTGCATTAAACTCATCTTAAACCACCACAAACACCCTCTAAAACAACGCAAATCATCACTGACTCCTCACTACAGAACCTCTAGTGCCCGTTTACTTTGCTGTGCCTGTAAAGCTCCGTCCATGTTTCGTGTAGCGAAGCGGTGCTCCGTGAGAACGTGATCAGCTTTAATTATCTTCACCTGCTCAGTGTTAGAACTGTAATGCCTGGCTAACTAAGAATAACGCAGTCCATGTTGTAATTTAGTTCTGTTTATTCCAGCTTTTTGTCCGTGCCTCGTAGTTACACATTCACAGTCAGCAAGCTACCTCAAGTACAACCGTTTTAGTGGGAACTTCCGGTTTACAAAATAAAAGTCCATTGGAGCAACGTTATTAGAATGTTACATTCTAACATCTCATCAGAGCTACAATAAAATGCATGTCGAAATAATCAATTAATAAAAAATTAACTAATGAAACACAATAATGAAAACAATCAAAGTTTATACTTAATTAATTTTTTTTTTTTTTTAAATTAAGCAATGAAAAATTTAATATATATTTTTCTATTTTGAGAGTACATGGCTTATTAGCCAGAACATTGTTTTGTTTTGTTGTTTTCCTAAAAAAAAGATGTTTTGTTTTCTTTAGTTTTTTAACTTCAGTGTATTGCATGGTGTTACTTTCGTCCTGACTATGGGGGACAAAAGGAACAAAATGCAACATCTAGTCAACGTCAAATTCCACATTACACAGAAGATAGGATAATTTAAGTTAGGTTAATTTAAACTAAGTTGATCAGAACTTAATAAACCTCATTAAATTCAGTAAATCATTGATCCCTGAGAGGAAATTAGTTCTCATACATCTTTATATGACATATAAATAATTAAAAAAGAAGTCAGAATAATCCATGACACTACAACTTATATCTACCTTTTAATTGTGTGTACTTATTATTATTTATTTTGTTTCTTCACCGGAGTTTAAAACTAATATTTTCTTTTAAAAATTATAAATATTTCTAAAAAAAATGGAATTAAAAAAATTAAAGTGGAAAAAAGGGAATTTGGAAAAAAATAAAACGGACTCACTCAGCACTTTTTACTGCCCTTAATGTGAGCAAGCACTCAGTGAAGGTCTCGTTATGCCTGGCTCCGTTAGCAGACAGCGCGCACTCCAAAGGAGCGCATTGGTGTTTATACTCGCTTATTCTCCGTTGCATCGTCTCCTCACCTGCAGTGCAGAGAGACAGAGAGAGGTGCACTCTGTGGGACGTGATGGGGCACTCAGCTGCTCCGTCCAAAATAAGGTCACCCACGCACTCGCACGGATGCGACCAGACTAAAATTTCACTCGTGCACACTGAAAAAATAGTTGCATATGCGACCAATTTGGTCGCAGTCTCGAGCCCTGACATTACACAATAAGTATTAAGAGTATGTATGATTCATGCTGATACTTGTTTATGTCACATTTATGTGTTTACTGCCTTTTTCATACACAGATGTCTCAGGCATTTGTCAACTTTTGCAGAGGAACTACTTCTGACTTGTTTTAAAGAAATTAGCCAATTAAATGACAAAGTAAATCGCTACACATCCATCTTGCCCAAGTGTATGCAGAAGATTCCCAGACACGAGGGGAATCGACGACAGATTTCAAGCTCAAAAGTTCTTTGTTCTGTTTATTTGGGGGTTTTTTCTAGCTTGGTTTAACAAAGCTTCGTTTGGATCCCTGCTAAGCTTTATTGGACAGCAGTGCAGTTATTTTTCATGATAGATTTTTAATGGTCAGCCCAGTTGTAAAACCTCCTGTGAAATGTTTTGTTCTCGTTGCAGGAGACGAGCTGGCGCAGGTCGTGGGTTGTTCGTGGATAATGCGAGACAGTGGCGGGAGCCTGGCCCAGAACCGCTGGCAGGGAGAACTGGGTCTGACCGCTGTGGGGCAGGACGACACAGGAGGTAGGCATTGAAATCCAGCCCTTTCTAAACTTTTCATGTTTATTGAGGTAGATACAGTGTACTTAAGGATGAGATCTATTGGAGTTTGTTCTATAATTACAAAAAAATAAGCTAATTCAGAATTAGAATCAGAATTCCTTTATTAATCCCAGGGGAAAATTGCTTGAAATTGCTATTTTCTTTATCTTTATGATTAATGGCCAGTTTGTCTCTAAATTATTTGGAGAATTAGATGAAGAGAAAACCCAATAAAGCATATTTTGTGCTAAGGATGTGGAATTTTTTGAAATTCGATTACATTTTTGATTATTACACTAAACAATTACAACAAATACAATAATTGAGAAAAAATGAAATTTTTAATTATATTTAAATTATCCATACATTTTATTTGCTAAATAAAACAAACTTCCGCATTTAGGATATCTACTAATGAGAAAAAAGTATTAATACTTATTAATACTAACTTTGAGTTGTTTAATGCATGCACATGCAAGCTCATTTGCCAAGCTAGCTTAGCCTGCAGACTAACATGAGGAAAGTTGTTGCTAGCGGTCTAGAAACATGGCAGCAAAAACGCTTTGTAAACAAGCAAGGCAAGTGAAATTCTCTGATATGGGAACACTTCGGGTTTGATGATGAAGACCTCAAGCAAAGACACACACGCAAGAAGTGTTTTGTTTTTGTGCAAAAGTGATTTTATTTATGTTAAAAGAATATATTTTACCTTGATTTGTACAAAAAATTAAATCACTTTTGGTTGACAAATAATCGTTTGAATAATCATGATTTCAATTATGACTACAATAATTGTGATTTTTATATATATATATATATATATATATAATCCAGCAGCCCTACTTTGTGCTTTTAGTTTTGCAAGCCACTTCTGATAATGTTTGTCACGTTCATAACTCCATTCATTGCTGCGAGCGTCCATCAGAGTATGGAATTTAGCAATAACTATAAACTCTTTGTACAAAACATTAGTAAAGCAGTATTGTTGTTCTTTGTATCGTCCCTATTTATATAAACTCTATTATATCCTAACTCTAACCCCTAACTCTTTTAATCCTTACCACTTGTATGAGTGTGAAGATTCACTCAGGTAGTAGGAAAACCTGATATGAAAAATGTTAAAATAATTAACCTCTTCAACTGCAGTTCCAGCTTCCGTGACTCTCATGGGACTAAAATGTTGTAAAAAATTAATTATATCACACATTCTATAACTCTCCGTAATCCTACAAAACTCGGCTAAAACTGTAGCTAACCCACATTCAGAACAAAAGACCACAGCACACCGAGCCATTATGTTCAAAGAGGGAAAAGTTGACAACTCAGCAAACGCAGGCTTTTTCCACTGTTGTGAGTCACAAAATAAACACAGAGCTCTATAACAAGAGCCTACGTGAAACTGCACGCCGGGTTGAATCCACTGATATACAGGTTGGGTATGCTACGTACCAAAACAATGACAAAAAATCAGAAAATGCACAGTGGAAAAAGTCAGCAATGATGACAAATGGTGTCTTACCTTTGTTTCTTATCAGAAGTTGCTCCAATGTGCATAAAACTCCATATTTTGATAAATCCAAATCATGTCGTCAGATGAATACTCCCGCACATATCCGTCCAATGACTGTACAGTGCTCGTGCATAAAATGGCTGGTCTCTCCTTTAACCAGCTCTGATTGGCCAGGGCTAAAGCCCAGTCCCATAGTGTTTGATAACACCAATTTCTACAGGCCCTGAGCTTTCTAACGCTGTCAAACATTCTGATTGGTCAAAGCATTGCTCAATAACACCTATGCGTAACGGCATCAAAGAGTGGAACGGAAAATAGCATTACGTATGTCACAGCAGAAACCAGACTAAAAATGAATATGTTATGTTATTTCAAGCCAAATTGCAACACCTAGTGGTCAAACAAGATTAACAATGATTGGAATCAATTTTTCAGAGAAAAGTGGTTGAGGCTTAAGGCTACTTGTTTGTAAGCCTTACAACTGTAACATGGTTCACCAGTTTTACGCCAATTACAAAGTCAATTATCTGAATTCAATTACAATTCAATTAATATTACAACAGCAAAATATTTTTGCAATTACAACTATCATTATGCCGTAATTGTAATTATCAAATATACAATTATAATTGACACCAACCCCAGTGTGTGACTTGCAATAACTTTGAAATGTTCCTCTCTTTGGCTCTTAAGGTGGGATTCCTGCAGACCACCTGATCCCTGTGTCAGGACACGACGTGTCCAGCCCCATGCACCTCCAAATTGGGCAGAAGGAGAAAGTGTGGACTGGTGGTTATGTAGCTGAGGAAGAGAATGGAACAGGCGGGATTGAGGCTTTGGGTGATAAAGAGGAGGTGAACAGTCTTGATGATGATTGTATTGATGAGTTTGAAGACAATAGTTGGGAGAAAAATGAGGAGGAGGAGGAGGAGGAGGAGGATGATGATGATGAAGATCTAGACGATGAAGAACAGGAGGAGGAGGGGTGGGAAATGCCAGAGTTTCCCTCTCCTTCCATCCAGCCTCCCTACGCACAGCAGCACCAACATCATGGACCACAGCAGAGATTAGAAAAAACAGGTGACCCCCCTGTGGGGGCTCCCAACTCCAAGGCTGAAGCAGGAGACTTGTTCAGGTCCCGCCTCAGGAGGCATGTGACTCTGAGAGGGCTCAGGGACTTCCAGCGTTCACGCTCCCGTGGAAGCCATAGGTTTCGACTCACTCAGCACTGGAAGAGCTGGCGCCAACGTGCACGATGGTCTGGTTCTACTGGCCACCGGATGAGTCATAGAGCACATAGGTACAACCTGTACAGCAAGCCAAGAAGGACAAAAAGATCTCGACGAGCACCGTACTCTGACACGGAGGATGACAGTAGTGAGGAGAGAGGTACTGGAATGCATGTTTTTGTCCACATCTGGCTTATTATTGTGCATTTGTTTTTTCCCATTCTCCACACTTTACATCGTAGGGAAACTTGCTTATTACGTTCTCTTAAGCAATGTATGTATATATACATTTTCTAAATCTAATCTGTTCCAGCCCACACATGAAAATAAAAATGCAGTCATATAATAGTTTTGATTTTGTGTTTGTGTGCTCTGATATTCTCAGCACCAGCACACACAGAACTATTCTGTCTTAGAAGTCTCACATGATCAAACGTTGCATTCCAAGCAACTCGGAACTCAAGACTTTCCGACCTGCTAAGTGGGATCTCCTACTACGAAAAGTCGTGAAAAAATATACCGGTCAGCCATGCTGCTTTTTGATTGGCATATATTCCTTTTGACATCACAAATCACGGAGTCAGGAGTCGTCAGCTCTTCTCGTACACACACGTGGAGTTTTGGATGTAACTATTTAACAAGTTTAATATTTAAGATTGTTGCCCTGAGCTGATTAATGAAACAAGTTTACACCTAAAGAGCTACTAAACTCCAAAACTTTTTTTGCTTAAAACAATGTGTTTGAGTATGAAGTAGTGTTGTTGATTGATCCTAGTCCAACTGTTGACATTTTAGTATTACAATTTGTTGTATTTCGTTGTAAAATGAGTGTCTGCCCTCTATGGATTTAAACCCAGTTATTATAATCAAAGTTTGCTATTGGTTGACCATCGGGGCGATCGTGGCCCAGGTGGTAGTGGGTCCTCTTCTGATCGAGAGGTTGGGGGTTCGATCCCAGTACCTGACTGTGTGTCGAAGTGTCCTTGGGAAAGACACGGAACCCTAAGTTGCTCCCAGTGGTCGACTCGCGCCTTGCATGGCAGTCCTGTCCCACTGGTGTGTGAATGTGAGAGTGATTGGGTGAATGAGCTGTTATGTAAAGCACTTTGAGACTGCTTCAGTGTGGTGATAAAGCGCTATATAAAATCAAGTCCATTTTACCAAGTCCATTTGACAATAATGGTTTATGAGGCTTTGGTGGCCCCGCCCCCTCCTATAAAAAATAGCACCTGTGGACTCTGCATTCTGTGGTTAGTAGCTTGGATTGAAGGAATTGTGAATAGAGGGGTATAGTGAGTTAGCATAGATTGTTTTCTGGAGATTTATAGCATTGACTGGGCTTGTCTAAACTGCTCCACAATTATGGCATTGTCAGTCAAAACCTGGGGTTTAGTTACTCTTTAACACACTTTAGACCACATATTCTTGTCGGAGAATTTTTAAATATGTAATATAATCTGGTTTTTGCTTTCATTGTTTGGGAAGGGAGGAAACTGGGACCAAAACATTCTGATTATTTTTTGTGTGAACCCCTGTTTATTTCTTTTAAACTTCTCTCAACCCATAGATCTTTCCACCTCAAAACCTTTTACATTTACTTTTTACTGCAAACGTACACCGACTTTACTGATTAATCAGGCTGTTGCTTTATTTATTATGTTAAATAGAAATGTATGTAAATGCTCTGCTTGTCTTAAACTATTATTTTGAGTTGCCACGAATCGGATCCCTGATGAACAAAATCCACACCAATACAGTGTAGTTAGGGAAAACTTAGGGTGTGCCATGCCAACTAAGGATGGGGGAAAATAATCACTTCTAACAGTGGTGATTGTTGTTAATAAGTTAGAATTGTGGCGCCTGGTGGTAGCTATTGTATCATCTTTGGTTTCATCTCTCATGTGGTTTTACTTTGGTTGAGTTTAACAATATTGTGGAAGGAAAACTGCTTATTGTGAGGAATGGTTTGCTACGCTAATGTGCTTGAACCTCTGTTTATTTTGCAGTAAATCAAGTAATCACATGCATGTTAATTGTTGGTCAGCACTAATATTTTTTATTCTTGTAGGTAAACAGATGCGTGGCTCTTCTTTAGAAAGGCATGACCACAGAGGAAGACGGGAAGTGGAATCCAAACCTGCAGAGCTTGCACTCACAGAGGAACACACGCAGTGTGTGACTGGTAAGACCAGGGTTTTTTTTTTTTGCTGCACTCAGGTGCAAAGGGCGATGTAATCAAGGTGAAACCTTTTTTTAAGTGTGGTATCATTAACTCTGAAGTTAAAAGACAGACTACTGGTTGCTTTAGCTCAGTTTTTAGCATTTACCCATCAGCCATCAGTCTTTGTGTGAATCTGGCTCCTTTCTCATCAATAAACTACAATAAAAAATGATTCAATCCACAATTGTTCCTCCAAAAACTTGATATATTTTCATTTTATCAGGACCAAGTCTTAGTCCTTTTACAAAGTGAAATTCCACACTGTCCTTTTTTAAACTTTGCCCCAAATAAGTAAGGAGATCCTGATTTAAAGGGTACCTGTAGTAAAAATGTGTATAACAAAAAATGTGTTTAATGTACTACCAATAAACAAAACATTCACATTTAAAAAATTAATTAATTAATTAATTTAAAAGGACTTTTTAGAAAGATTTTATACCTTCTGGTACAAACTATGGAGAGCCTCCATTTTAGACAGGATGTGACGAGCGTTCATTGATCTGCACAGTGCATTGTGGGAGGTAGAGGTTTAACAGGTCTGTTTACATTGTGGGAAGTGTAGTTTTTCTGTTCGCTCTGAAGCAGCCATGTGTAAGCTCTCCCTCAGCGATAAGTGCAGCATCCATGTTAGGAGAGGATTAAATGTCATCTTTCTCATCAACTACCTGCTTCTTGTGTACACCCCTGCGCTGACTCAGCATGCAGAGTTAGCCAAACGAACAGAGCTGTTAGGAGCAGAAACGAGACAAGGCTGCGTAGTTAGGTGTTGGAAGTGCACAAATATGTCTCGCAACTGTAATAAAAGCTGCGTGAAAGGATATCTGTTCATGAGTGAGAGGATGCGCCTAGGGTCAGTACTTGACGGCGTCCTAACGAACAGATAAGTTCTCCTGACAGAGTTCATCATTTAGCCACAAGGAAATGAGAGGGAACAATCTGGTGGGGGTGCGGTCAGCGCCATGACAACCACTCATTGTATCCCCTGTAAGCAGAAACGTGGAAGTGCTTTAAACAAGTACATTTACAAGCTGCATTTAGATTGCGACCGATTTTAGGCGTAACTTTGGCTTGGTGCCCATTAGCTTAGCCCACAGATCCCTCTCATAGCAGCTCAGCTTGACGCTGTCCTCACATGTCCAAACTGAAATGTCTTAAGTGTAGGGCTGGGCGATATATCGAATATACTCGATATATCGCGGCTTGTAGTCTATGCGGTGTTGAAAATGACCATACCGTTAAACTCGCGGACTTTTTTCTTTTTTTTTTTTTGATTTTTTTTTTTTTTTTTTTTTTGTTGTTTTTTTTTGAAATGTCATCTTAATGACAACATGCACAAAAGGGCACTATTTGTTTTAAAATATTGTAGTGGCATTATGTACAAAAAGTGCACTTTAATTTTGTGTTTTGAAATGCCATGTGAGTTGCATCCTGCACTAATGTCTTGTTTTGAAATGTCTCTGTGACAATTTTGCACAGAACGTGCACTTTCTGTTGACAATTTTATGTTTGAGCCACTCACTGTTTAATAAATACAGTTATGTCAACTTTGACTTAGTTGTGATATCCCCTTTTTTGCATGAAAGTTTAAAATTGGCATATATTAATGCAGTATGATCAAGAATGTTTTAATGTAGACATATAGAATCATCATACTGGTGTGATTTTGCGCATCCAAGTGTTAATTCAAGGGTAATGCAAAATATCGAGATATATATCGTGTATCGTGACATGGCCTAAAAATATCGCGGTATTTATAAAAGGCCATATCACCCAGCCCTACTTAAGTGTGTATCCCGTATCGACATTAAAACATCTGGCTAACTCTGACGGTAGTTATTTGGCTTAGAGATGCAAAAGAAAAGTTTCTGTGGGGTTTTCTCTTGTTGCAACAAGTACACTTTGCAATTGTTCAGAAATTGTAGACCACCGGAACACTTGCGTAGAAACGGCTAACTGGAATCAACGAACGTGCGTCATATACTGTTCAATATGGCAGCTCTTCATATTTTATTCCCCAAGGTATAAAATTGTTCTAAAAAGCCCTATTTAATGTGTTTTTTTTAATTAAAAATGTGCACATATCTTGTTTATTAGTAACACATAGGGGTGTTGAAAAAAAATCGATTTGGTGAAAAATCGCGATGTTACGTCGTGCGATTCTTGGATCGATTCTAAATGCATCCATATCAATTTTTTTTAATTTAAGAAAAAAAAAAGTTTTTCTTTTTTTTTTTTCTTCTTCTAACCTTTATTTAACCAGGAAAGTCTTTTACACTGCAGGAGACATTGTAACTGCACGAAGAAGTGCGCCAAAACCTGAGTCATGTTGCACTAAAGTCAAAGTTGGTTTAAAAGCCACAGGCAGATTGTATGTTGTTTTTTTTATCTTAACTTGTTGGCACATGACATGTTAAAGCCAATGTTGTGAGCGTAAAATATGCCAATAAAATATGTTTCATACATAATTTTTTCATTAAGGTTAACACATTTACAGATTAGTTGTTTCTTAAGTCATATAAAAAAAATCTCAATGATCACCTTATACTTTAATATTAGCACATATCGTATCGTGACCTAAGTATCGGGATATGAATCATATCACCACACACACCCCTAGTAACACATTAAAGATTTTGTGTTATATACATTTTTGCTACAGATTCCCTTTAACATTGCTTCATCCTACAGCCCTGTTCTGTAAGCTGTGGAAGGTTTGACAGTATGTTACTGTTGTACTTTGATTGAAGGCATTTTGGAAGAGTCTCTGCAGCAGTATGGCAGTTTGATCCCAGTCCACGTGGAGGACATTGTGGAGAAGCTTCAGGAGATCTTCAGAGAGAACTTCTCACAGCCGCACAGGTCTGTATCTGTTCAGATTCTTTCTCAATGTAGGAATATAAGGTCTAAACTTGAGTTTCATTGAACAGTAAGATCTCAGCACGATTCTATAACATCAGAGAATCTCGTTCTCAGCCAATAGCAACATTTCATTGTAATAGCCTGGGTTTCAACCCTTAGAGGGCAGTCACTCCGACATTTTACAGCTAAATATTCCAATGTCAAACACTTTGACTGAAATGTCTAAAATTGGGCTCGGATCAATCAGCGTGCATTCAGCAGAAAACGGTGGTTTTGGGGTTTCACTCAGTTTAAGCATTCGGTAAAAAACATAGTGATATTTTATACAATACAAACGAATTGATTCACATATGCATACCAAGTAAGGAGATCACTTCTGTCTGTGTGTATGTGTTAACAATATTGTTTGCTGTATGTGCTAAAATGTATTTGGCTGGAATGGACATGAGTTGACCACTTTAGATGTTGGTCACTGATAGTAAGGAGGATCAGGACTAGATCAGCTTTTGCTTCATTCTGCCCCCTCTCAAACTGAAGAATACATATGCACAATTTGTGTTAAATATTTTTTTTTTTGTTTTTCTTTGTATAGTGATAAGAACATATATATTCCATGTTTTGTTTTGATGTTGATAAAGTTATCCCCAAGTGAACGAAAGCCGGCCAAGTTAATCCAGGACAAGTAACCATGGTGATTTAGCCTCTACAGCTAACCTGCTGCAGAGCAGGTTAACAATCAGGATAAAGTTATCCCTGCTGTGGCTCTGCTGTCAGTGCTGTGAGAAATTAGTGTTTTACACAATGTCATGGTTTTCATACATGTTTCTTCACTCAAATATTATAAATAGTCTTAATTTGTCTGTTGATTCTTGGTTTTAAATTTTTTTATTATCATAGTTTTTATATACAGATGAAAAGAACAAAAAAAGGAGAAGATTTGAGCAATGAAAGTGAGAAGGTTATTAGGAATATTTTTCGTATTAATAAAATACCAACACTGAAAAGTTAGAAAAGATACCGAATAATCTGACTTTACTCATTATGACTGCAATGTAACGGATAGAAGATCTTTTTTTTTTGAAACTTATCTATACGTATAGTATATGTAACATAGCCTTGGTATAAGTAGCCCAAACATGTAGAATTAATAAAGTGAACTGCTACAGTCACAGAAAGAGGAGGTGGAGCTATTCACTTTTCTAAATCCCTGATTATTAGATTCATACTTTTTTAAGTTTATCATAGAATAGGAATTTATTGATCTCCCAGAGGGGAAATTCACAACAACAAAAAGTTTAGTACATGAGCCAGGATACAAACTTTGGTCTCCCGCACAGGATGCAAGCAATCACTGAGCGAGCATTACAATGTAACATGACTCTGCATATTATGCATTGATACGGTCGGCTACTGTCTGCCAGCCTTTCTCTTTCTCTTTCTCCTTTTTAGCAGTTCTGCTGTTCCTTTTTTCCACATCGTGTATTTTATTTCTTCCTCCTTCTGCAAAAGCAGCAGTTGTTAGGCAGGTATAAATTAATCTGATCCATACTTTCATCAGTGATTCTGTGATCAAATTCATGGTCTTCTTAAGAAAGCCGTGACCGCCCACTTATCTCAAACTTCTATAGCCAGCCTCACTAAGCCTCGACTCTTTTTCCTGCCTCGGCAAACGTGCAACCAAGATAGCACCGACCAGACTTTCTCTAACCACGCATTCTCCTTTATCCTGGATGTAACTATCTGACGTTTGTGCAATACCCCCCTGCTTCACAATTAACAGACATCGTTTGTACAGGTTAATGTCTTTTTCCCTGTCTGATTCCCCATTTTGTATACTGTACTCTAGGAATGTGTGATATTTTATCGTTCATGATATATCGTCAAAATAATTTCTCACCGGTAAGAATATGTCGTCCCATGATATAAACGATAAATTCCCATGTCTGAAGTTAGCGAGGGCCACAGGCCATTTGTCCCTCAATTTAGCCAAGAATGCCCCCAAAAAAACCTTGTTCCACGGGACAAAACTGCCCCTGTTTGTTTTCAACTTAGTATTCTCTGGAGCGGAACGTTGTTTACGGAAGCTCTGACGTGCACCGCTACCGCACCCTTCACACACCGCCGTCTGTGTGCGCGCGCGGTGCTCAGCTCCCTGAAGCTGCCATGTTGTGATACATCATGGACCACTACTTGGTTAAAACCAGACAACCATCCAACGAAGTGAACCGATTCAAGTTCCTCTGTCAGATCCACTCAAAGTTCCACAAAGACGGGGACATGATGAACCTGTAGCAACGGTTATGAACTGGAAACTCCACTAAAGCTAACTATGCTAAGCTAACCCACCGACACACAGACTGGGCTAAGAGCTAATGCTGACCACTCCATATAAGGAATAGACCAAGTAAAAAGAACAAGTCTTACTGTCATAAAACCACAGAGAGCCACTGATTTGTTTATGGTCAGATTTAACACTTGTATGGAAGAATAAAAGCTAAACATGTCACACGTTGTGTGAAATAAATGTTTGCATAAATAATAATGTCACTATTAATTCGTCCCAATTTGTGAAACGCAATATTTTTTCATTTTATTTTACATGTTCACAGACAAAGCTGGTCCCATTAGACTAATGTAACTATTGAGATATTACACCTAAATATACTGAATGATTAAATCATCAGCTTGATCTGGTTTAATTATAGGAAATCAGAGTTATTTATTAACCGTAACTTTATGTAACTCATAAGATAAATGAAACAAGATTCAGCAGCAGTAAAAACACTAATGGAGTTATTTGTGCTTTTCATGTGCTTTTTTTTTTTTTTTAGAAAATGATTTTATTTCAAATGAGGAAATAAATGAATTACATACAATAACACTAATATAGTGACCCACATGCACAAATATATTCCATAAAATATCAGCTCATGAACTCTTTGAATCAGCAGATATTATAGCCTTTTTAAAGGTCTAGTGTTGATGTATTCACATTTATTTATGTTTGTAAAGAACCTGTTCACACTAAGTTGTAATTTTTTTTTGTTAATATTTTTTATTTATTGCGATTTTTATCGTTATCGTGATAAATACCAGAAATTATCGGGATCATTTTTATTTGTCAATATTGCCCATCCCTACTGTACTCTCATTTCAGTGTATTTTTGTGTGTTCTTGAGTTATTATGTGAGTTTTTGTTGTTTTGTTAATTTTTTGTGTATTCATTTTAGATTTGGAAATGGTATGAATTTTTGTTGTCATTCTATGTATAATGTATTTTTTGGACATTTTGTATATTTTTCTGTGTTTATGGAGTCATTTTGTGTACTTTTGGTTTTAATTTCATGTATTCTCTTGTATTTTTGTGCATTTCTGTTGTACTTTCACACACCTCCTATAGTGAACTGTAAGAGAGAAAAGTTATTTTCTTTATCTCCTGATCGTCATTAATCCTGTTCTTTTTGTTGTCCTCTGCTTTAGAAAAGCTATGATCCAGCATCTAATCCAGTCCTTTCAGCGTTCGACAGGATCGGGTGTGGCCAAGACATTCAGAGTCAACTACAAACGACATGTTCTCACCATGGATGACCTGGGAACTCTGTACGGACAGAACTGGCTCAATGACCAGGTAACAGTGGTCAAACACACACGGCTTCACGTTTCTACTGGGTCCATCTTTTATAAAATGCACACTGATCAAAAATAGTACAAAATAGGCCATTGCCTATGGAATCCCCTTTTTCTTTTAAAATGACTCATGCAATGGTTACGATAACCGTGACTGCGTGAGCAGACCAATGTGGATTTAGAAATTCCAAAACACACACACGCAGAGCTTTAGGTAAGCCACGCACTTAGGGTTCTATTCTCCCATGCGCGTAAGTCCAAAAAGCCGGACAGCAGTGCTGTTTTTGGATGTGTGCTATTCTCCCCCTGTACTTAAGTCAGTCGCTTGCCGCCTTCATACCAGTTACGCACTGTGGGTGGAGCAGCCCTGAAATGTGGGTTTTCCCATTAAATTCTGGCTTTACGCGCATTCTTCGGTGTGCGTAAGTCCTTTTCCTCTTACGCGCTTCTAACCCTGGAATAAGTGCAGCGCCTCGATAAGGTGAAACATTATATTGCACTAGAAATATGGACTTAGTTACATTTGAAGCCACACGGACTCGTGCGTTGCGCAGCAGCTGTGATCACTCAGCTGCTGCTCCACGATTAATTAAAACTCTGACAGACAGACTTCTGTCCACGTTGGTCACAGTGATTTAACTATTTTCATACTTTGTCCAACGTAAAGTCACAGTTTGATCCACTACAGAGTGAAACAAGCTGTCATATGCAGATGAGGATGGACCAGAAACTGTTCCCACATATATTTTAATGAGGCTCAGCTCAGGTCGCTTTAAATAATTTATATTAATACTGCGTATTATGGAAGCTAATTGTTCTGTTTCACTGCAAACATCCCTCTGTATTAAAGCAGGACGCTCTGCGGCCGGGTTATTTTCTCATATCTGTCAGCATCCAACTCGGTCATTCTTTACAGTGATGATGATGATGATGATGAAGATAATGATGCGCTGATCAAGGAGAGAGATTTTAACTGTGACTCAGTCACACTGCAATAATTTGATCAATGATCTGATCAAATCAATGAAGGCGTTTCAAATTAAAAGTGAACTTTTTCACTTTCAAAGATTTCAATGACATTTGCAAGCATTGGGAAAACTCCAGGTTCTGTGATTTCTAGACAGCCCAAAAAAATGACATCACCGCCTCCTTTCCTTCAGCCCGCCTTCATTCACGCATACGCGCTTTTTGTCTCCTTACGCACGAAGGGCGTGTCAGCGGCCTGGATCGGAGAATACGCGTAGAAGAGAACTAACTGCAGGCGCGCAAAAATGCGAAAAGATTCTGAAAGATTGAAGCCTCTACATTCATCAGGAAAAAAAATGTTTCTGGCTCTTTTCATTCCTCCTCCTCGTGGACATGCCGAGTCTCACTGCTTACCCTGTTTTTTTTATCGTTTCATCTCACCATCGCCACTCTCCAATAATCCGCTAAAGTTCCACACATGCTCTGGTCGGCTGTGAGCTCCTGTGCGGTGTGTGGGAACATCGACATAATTTCTCGTAGCGCAGTTTTCTGTCTCTAAATTCTTTCCTCTCCATCTGAGCTCTGCATCCAAAGGTGCACTGCTACCACCTACATGTCATCTATTATTTTGCTATCTCGCTCACAGTTGAGGCCCTCACACAGATGTTACTTCCTCTTCCTCTCGACACACAGAGATGACCGTTTGGCCCGATTAGTTGATGGTTTTATCTCACGATCGCAACATTATCGATAATCCACTCAAGTCCACACATGTTCTGTGTTAGTATGTGGTGCTGTGAGCTGCTGGATACTTTATTATATCACTTCATAGCGCCATAATCTCACTCATCCTTGCTTCTTCCTCCTTAACTAATGGTAGCATCTCCCGTCTAAAGGTGCGCTGCTGCCACCTTTATGGCACAGTTGGTCACTACTTCACATTACAGCTTAGATATTAATGAGGGACCTCCGCCGGGGTGTTTTCTAGTAATCTCTGTGAAAAAACGCAAATGATGAGTTATCTCGTCAATGGCACTGAGTGAGTTAATAAACACATTTGACGAATGTTCTTGAGCAACTCATTACTTTTGCTAATTGTAAAATAATAATCTTTGTATTTCCATTGTAAGTTTGGTCTTAAATTTCCTTTAAGGTGGTATTAAAAAGGTTTTAAAAAGTCTTGATTATAACTGCTTTTTACCTGGAGTCACCCTGGATTTGAAAATGATATCCTGTCTGCTTCTGTTTTTTGTTATTTTTTTCTTCAGATAATGAACATGTATGGTGACCTGGTAATGGACTCAGTGCCAGAGAAGGTAAGAAGATAGTTCATATCTCTTTAATGTACCGTGCTGTGATGAATAAAATAACAGGACGCACACAACTAACAGCCTCTACACAGACTAAGCGGCTGCTTAAGGCCCCCTGGCCACTAGAGGGCCTCCAACCTGACAACCCCACTTGCATGTTACTGGTACTGCTGTGCATTGCGTGCATGAAAACTGGAATTGCCTCCTACTCTTAAACATGTTCAGAAATGATTCCTTGTCCCTTTAGCACCGAAAGAATATCTGTAATATTAAGTGAATATCAGTAAAAGTCACGTTTTTCTATTTGCTCTGTCTGGTAGTGCAGCATTTGTTCTTCACTGCTAGAATAGCTGCATGCCAACTGACCACTGGGTTACCAGCGTCCTCTGCTGGTCAAAACAAATATTTGATTTAAATACAGTACACTGACTAAAATGGAATAGCTATTATAAGTAACTATTAGCTTTCACGTTTTTCATGTTGTCGGCTTGTCAATCACTAAAGCTTCTGAGTTTCCTGGTTTTCCTCCTTGGCCATGTTTCTTTATGTTAATTGATTTTACTTTTAAATGTGACCAGCAATGGCATGTTTTAAGATTCACTAGGATTTACCTTAATTGAAAACAATTGATATTATTTAGTAAAAACATTTTTGTGTTTGTTGAAACCGTTCCTCGATTGTGCCTTTTTGTAAGACTCTACGTTTAAATATAGTTAATAAATGGCTTATAATAACACAAAATAATCATAATTTCAAAATTCCTGTCCACTTTAAAAAAAAAAAAAAAAAAAAAAATTCACAAAAACATGGTGGGCCGCCAGTGGGCTTCTCTACCACTTCTGGTGTTTGACTTTGTATGCATGAAATAGACATTGTGTTTGGTTTTTGTTAAAATTTTTCAGTTAACTTTTTTTTCATTACTTACATTTGGAGTATTTACCTGTGTTTTCTGTTAAATTTACTTGAATTTAGAAGCACTTTACTATTTTACTTGACTTTTGACATGTAATGATTGCATGTTACAAAAAATAAAAGCAGGACTTGCAGAATTTCTGTCTTTTCAGTTTAAATTGAGTTTTGGAACCATCTAGTGTAAGTTTGAATCAACAGGAATGACAAATAAAATATAGGTGTATACGCACCAAAATGTTTTTCTTTTACCGAAAAAAAGGGAAGGTGATCTGGGTTTAGACTGTCGTGAGACAGCTTAGTTTTACCCTACTGATAATTTGTTGTTGCAATAGCAATTGTGCATGCGCACTATGGGCCCCATATACTGATTTTGCTTAGGGCCCCCAAATGACCTGGGCTGGCACTGCAGCTAACTTTACAACACTAATACCTTAACATTAACTTGCAAACAAATGAAAACTGAAGGCAGTTATCGATCAATAATCAAGTCCTTTGACATAACACTACAGGACACTACCCAGGCCTGCTCTGAATACATCAGTACAAAGACATGAACTGACTAAAAGTTAGACAACAAGTGAGCTTGTGCATAAAATTGTTCTTATATTTAAAATTTTCAACTGAGTTGATTTCACTTTTAATTTGATCATCAGGGATCCATCTGTCACTATGGATGCCAGAAATCTTGGAGCCACTTCATCTTTTTACACTTTTTTTTAAAAACTGCAATTAATTATAGTAAATACAATATACAGTAAATTGGTCATTTTATTGTTACATATGTGTGACTTTAGATAAATGTGGTCAGTTAGTGCACACATTAGTGCGCTTTTAGCGGCTAACCACACACATGCAGTCTGATGTAGGTCACAAGGCAAAACACTCACCAGTTGAACCAGAACAGTGTTGGGTCCCAGTAGATTTTCTCTTATCTTCACCAAACCAAGGTGATAGAATTATCAGCTGTTTTCCACCAATTCGACCCGAGACCGGGACTTAAACCGGTGTGAAAGCAGCCTTAGATTCTTTAGTGGAATTAACATACAGAAATATTCCTAAGCTAATGGGAGAAGAGGCGTCCAAGCACTGATTCTCCCATCAATGAGGGACCGTTTCCTGACTTCACCGTGCATGATTGAGTTCCCCGCTGCGTGATCATCAGAGAGCAGTGAAGGGGGATGAACGGGTTCCAAACGATAAGCCTGTGCAGATGGCCTGGTTGATTGAAGAACTTCCTGCTGTTTGTCATTTTCATCGTGTTCCATTATTAATTCCCCTTCAGAATCTGAGTCATAAATAAAGCCATGCTTTTATCCGACTGACCTACGGGTTTCACACAAGTATTTAGTAAGTTTACAAATGTAATTGAACTAAATAAAGAAGCTGTCTTTCAGATTAACTCATGCTTCATTTGCCTTTATCTTAAAAAAAAAAATGTTTTTGTATTAGTCTGATATTGTTTAATATAATGCAGAGTAATTTATTTTTGTTGAAAAATACATGAGAAAATGATATTGAAAAACAATTGCATATTAAATAACAATCTCACATATTGAGGGGAAAAAACAGTTTAGCCTTACTATATATGAGGATGGAATCAAACCATTTGGAAATCAGTAAATTCAGTCAATAATTCTACTTTGAGATTGTTGAGCACCTCTTACCTCCGTTGATTTACAACAGAGGTGTCCAAACACGGTCCTCGAGGGTCGGTAGTTCACCAGGTTTTCAATGTGTCCCTGCTCCAACACATCTGAAATCCTGAAGCAGCTAACGAGCCTCTCAGCTGTGTTTGAGCTGGGACACATTGAAAACCTGGTGGACCACCGGCCCTCGAGGACCGCGTTTGGACACCCCTGATTTACAAGCTCTCCTGGACGGGATGGTGGGCAGAAGAGGAATGGCTGATCTCTGATTTTAACGGGACGATAATTTTGTGCGTTAAATTTCGAGTGGCAATTTTAACCTTTTACATCTTTTTTTTCGAGAAAATGATCTTTGATTTTTTTTTATTTGAGGCTTACACTGTTTTTATCTGATGTAAAAATAAAAAAGTATTATCCCTCTCAGCTTTAAACAAATCACATTTAAAAAACAAGGTTTGAAAAACTTTAAACCAAATAATGACTCGTACTCTCATACGTCTGTGTAGTATTCTGCACTGCTTGAAGAAATTAAGGGAACTCTTTTTAACAAGAGTTGAATTCGAAGTATATTCAAACCCTGAGGTTAAGTACATTGACCCCAGGTGGAGGGAGGCCACTGACGTTTTTTGTCATTTTGAAATGTACAAAAGAAAGCCCAGGACTGATGACAGGATGTGATCTACTGCATGTATAGAGGCCTGAGTCCCAGGCCACCAGGACTGAATTGCAGAGTTCATCAGTTGTAGATTAAAGCTAACAGTCCTCTGTTCTTTTCTGCAGGTCCACTTTTTCAACAGCTTCTTTTATGACAAGCTGAGGACAAAAGGCTATGAAGGAGTCAAACGATGGACAAAGAATGTAAGGCTAAAAACAATCTTCCCTTTTTTCACTTTCATGACCTGTGAAATAAACATTAGCTCAATAAAGGCTCGTTCAGCAACACTGCTTAGGTTTAGTTCTTACTTCATTTTGACCTTTTATTTTAAATTCATTGAGTTTTTAGAGCAGATTTGGTAGATTTTATTAGTTTTTTTATCAGGTTTTTGTTGTACATCGGTGTATTTGTCAGGTGCGATCCTCAAAATCATTAAAACATGTAAAAAAAAGATGGCCATTCCCATTTCAGAATGTGAATTTGGCATTTTCCTTGATTTCGGAAAATCAGATGCTCTGCTCTGGTTGTTGGAGTCTTTTATCTTCAGTTACCTTTTTTAAAGTGGTGCAGCACTGAAACTTACTCTGATCACTGCGTCAGTGTGTGATTGGTCCAATACAAGGTTTACACACACAAACTCAAAGCCTTTATTAACATTTTTTTAATAATGTATGAGCGAAGCAAGATGAGCAGTCAGTTAAAGTTGCATGTAATCCAGGAGCTGTTTTATTTAGTGTTCATCTGAGGACGTTTAACCACGAATCTAATCCAAGGAACAATTTGTAGAGATTTCAACCCACATACAGTAACTATAGCCAAGGGGCAAACATCTGTCCACCCAGCAGCCAATCTGGCTCATGCATGCATTGGAACATTCTTTCACAAATCTGTGAGCGATAAAAAGACAGTTCGAGAAATTCAATCATCACGGAGTAAGAAAATACTTTTCCTAAGTAATCTGGGCTGTGTTTGGAACCGCACACTCATTGTGCATTGTAAACACTCAATGAGTATATACTGTCTATCAGGCTTTACACGATCACAATTTATTGGCCCATCAGTGAGTTTTAAAAAAACAATCACCGATCCGTTCATATGAAGTGGTAGTGGTAGTTTTTTAGGTACCGACTGGTACTGGTAAAGATTTAAGTAAAATCAAACGGTAACGTGTTTCAGTATCTATAGATGCGTGGTTGTGACTGTGAGGGAGTGGAGGAGTAGGCAATTTCCCTCTTCACGGGCACAGAGGTGAGGCGCACACGCACTTGTGTCCACCAACCCCTGAACAGAAAGCTCGGTCCGCTTTTTAATAACACGCCTTCAACCCGCGGCTGCACTGGCTGAATAAGCAAAAGTAACTCTACCACACACACAGACGCTAACAGCAGAAGCTGCCTCCACTTTCAGAGCGCTTTGCTTGGGCCGACACAATCACCTCTCACTGAGGACACCTGCTGATCAATATTTACAGGGTATTTTTTTAGGATATTAGACCTACTTTAGTTGCCCTTTGTGCAGTCACTCCTGTAGATTCTACTCAACTTTCAACTTCAATCCTGAGTTACCATGACTACCTGTCAACATTGAGGTGTTCTGCAAAGCTGCATTCAAGACAATATTATGAAATAATTCATGAACAGTATCAATGCAGTTAAAAAAAAAAACTTTGCACAGCCTTGAGCCAAGCAGCAGCCATGTTGAAAGTCTCAGCTCTGTGTCCCTGAACCGCAGAGATATTTGAGCCACAGACAGACAGATTCCTTGCTTTATAGATGAATTAGTATGATTAGTATGGTTACCGTTCCCACTGAAGTATATTTCCAGGTTTCCCAAGATGCATTTTGAACCTACAATGACAAAAACCTGAAGCACACTGAGGCTAAATATCTCTGTTGATTCGCCAGCTTTGAAAGTTCTGAAAACATTTTAAGTGAGAAAGTGACCAAGTAGAATATCAACATGTATTCATTTGATTCATAAATCTGGCAGAAAATGCATGTCATGCTGACATTTTCGAGATTTTTGGTAGACCTGCCATTGTGCTACTGACAAAATTTCTGGTTAACTTCAAAACAAGAGCCCTATTTACAAAAGAGTTTAAAAAAAACAACTAATGGAAGACAAGAAGAGATGCTTTTGTTTTGTTTGATTTTAATCTTAAAGCCCGTCCCACCCAGGACGATTTTTCATTTGGCTTGCAATGCATTATGGGGTGGTTAAGTATGTGTAGGGTACTCACCATGCATACTTGAGAAATGTCCCGATATAGAATACATGTAGGTATTTCTCGTGTACTCAATCTTTTCATACTATCTAATGTGAATGCACTACATACTCGATTTGACGTCAGTTGTACGTAAGTATGCGATTTCAAACACAGCTCTGGTCTATTCCAGAAATACACAAGCACCTGGAATTTGGATGAGGCATACAGTTGTCAGTGTGGCGTTATATGTCTGGTTCATTTGGTTCTCAGGTGGACATCTTTCAGAAGGATCTGCTATTAATCCCCATTCACCTTGAAGTCCACTGGTCACTTATCAGTGTGGACATTCCTCGTCGAGCTATTACTTACTTTGACTCGCAGCGAACCCTCAACAGGCGATGCCCAAAGGTATGACTACACAGAATCTCATACATGAGAGAGGTGTTCAGTTGGAAGGTTTAGTTCCATGTCAGGACACTTAATTATAATCTCCAGAAATATTGTGAAAAGATGAGAAATATTTCCTAATGTGCTTTTATCCCTATTTCAAAGCTAAAAACTTTAATACTTGCAAAGTAAACAATGTCAAAAAGTAATTGAATGATACTCATATTTATTCAAATAAAACGTGTTTATAAATCTTGACCAATGTGACAAATTGTCTTTTAACATTAAAATTGTGGTTGTTCATGCTCTCTCTCTTTCCATGACATTTGCAGCACATTTTTAAGTATCTCCAAGCTGAAGCCATCAAAAAAGACCAACAGGACTTTCTAATGGGATGGAAGGGTTTTTTTAAAATGGTAAGACTCTCTTTTTTTCTTGTCTTTTTACATATTTCCCGTGCTTGTCAACGCCATCTAATGAATGCTAATACTCTGTCCCTGTTGCAGAATGTAGGGCGCCAGAACAACGACAGTGACTGTGGGGCGTTTGTGCTGCAGGTGAGTTTATATCAAGTTTAATTTTCTTTTTTTTTTAATCAGATTTAATGTCCCTTTTAGTGCCTGCTGTCCAAAACAACTTTGAAATATTATAGTATGGAAACTGATTTTTTTTCTTCTGTTTCTAATATTTTTATTAGGAAACAGAACAGGATCAACATAAACATGAAAACTCGTACAATGCAGCGCTTCCTAAATTTTCTAAGATATAGTAGAACCAAAAGCCAGCAAAACACAAACAGAACAACAAAGATAGTATGTAATTACAATTAAGTTCAAGGATAAGTCACACTAAAACAAACTCACCCACCCTCCTTAACCAGGGGTGCGCTGCCCAGCAGCAGTCCATGTCAGGACAGTACACATACTAAGTAGTAGAGCTATAGTCAACCAAGGAAATGGTTGGTCGACCAAGACTATGGCACACGTAGCGATTAGTCGACTAAAAAAAGAAAACGGAGATTGTATGAGCAGGTGCAGAGGAGAAAGAAAAAGAAAGACAAATATTTTGTTTTGTGATGACGAATTGCTTTTAACCCTCTGGGGCCTAAAGTGTTTTTGATTTTACCTTTATATTTTATATAAGGGAATCCATAAACCTTGCCTGTTTGGTATCATTTTTTTTCAGGAGAACCTTCCAAATGTGACTGTGAAGTATTTTCTTTAATATGGCATACTGTATTAACACAGTAGACCATTTTTAACGAATCATTTTTATTGCTTGTATAGCATATCTAAACTATATATTTCTAAAACTTATATACAGATAAATAAAAAAAAAAACAGTTATATATAGCAATTTACAGTGAAATGCAAGCAATGTCTCAGGTGCTTTTGTACAGCTATTTACAAAAAAGTATGAGTCACAAATACAGGAAAAGACAAATTATTTGTGCCTCATTGTGTTGATATAAAACATCATTACACACTAAACAGTCATATCTCAGTAATATTTCACTATTATCTCAAATCTCTCTACTCACCCTCACTTTCTTCGTCTCTGTTTACCTGTCGCTTGAAAACAAAATTCCCGCTATATGTGGACATTATGGTTGGACAATGGCCTTCTTCTTCTCAACCATCAGGAAAAAGCTATAATGTGACGTTTCAGTCTGGTTCTTTCTTGCTGCACAACACTTTCGCTTTTGTTTTAAACGCGCTCGGCAGCGTCTTCCTGCACGGAGCCTGCACTGACGGTTCAAGAAAATGTCACATAAAAACACATTTTCCCTCATCATTTTTTTGGATATCAACATGATTTAAAGACTGGTTTGTAGTTTGACATCCGCACTTTCGACACAAGTTGAAACGGAGATCCAAGGACGCTGCGCTTTTCTGCTTTTGGCTCTTTAAAACGATCATGTGATCAGGACGTGCCGGCACGTCCGTCGGCCCCAGAGGGTTAAACACAGACCATTTATGATACGAACCTTTTTCAACAAAGTGAAACCTACAGGTCTGACAGACATTAGGTATTTATGTCAGAGCCCGACCTGAAAACGAAAATTAAAACCTGTTTTTTCCTCATACAAATGTCATGTAGAAAATTGAATTGTAGATATCTATAATTGTTATTCTTGCATGTAAGAAAGGAATTACTAATATATGTAAATATGTTTTAACTAGTCAAAATGTAATTTCTACTTGTGAAAATATATTTGTAAAAATTATATTCCATATACCTAAAATTAACATTTCAGCATCAAAACTACATTTTGACATGTCAAAATGTAATTCCCACTAGTGATAAGTAAGCCCCACTGATTAAATGTTAATACGGCTTGCCATACACACACCTTAAGAAAAATATGTAAATCCCAAGCTAGGAGCATTAAAAAACTTTTCTTCCATTTTTATTCGATGTATTAAAAAATATATATTTCTGTTTTACTTTGCATGGTGATAAATGAAGAAATGTGCAGCCTTTTTTGGTTTGAGTTCAGTTTGTAAGAAAGTTATAAGAAGAAACTATATTACGAATTAAAGAATTCTTGAAAATTTAAATAAAAGAATATGAATCTGTATTTTTCACTGATCTGGGTTTTTTCTCCATGATCTTTATATATTGAAATTGAAAGGAGTTAAGTGCATCATTACATCCCAGTTTTTGAGTTTTTATATTTATGTTTTTAATCGGGATTCGTATGGAAACGTTGGTTGAGTGTAACCTTAAACCTGATTTAAGGTTCAGCGTCAGGACCTACGCCGGGGGCATGCCGTCAACGTGACACGGAGGTTGGCCCTTTTACTTCTGCGTGGAGGGAAAAATGTTTTATGTTTTTTAGGCATTTTAAAATGTTATTTATTTCTGGATTATTACTTACCTACTGTACCTAATCATGTGTGTTTTGTTGGACACAAACATTAAAACAACGGTTTCAAAACGTGCACTTTATTTTTCAATATAAACATAGGCAACTCGTGAACAAAGTATAAAAGTGTATCAAGCGGACTGTCGACTGCTCCGGTCAACAGTCACGCCGAGGGTGAGTAGACCCCGACCCCTCCGTAGAGCGGTGAGAGAGCAGGGGATTCTACGCAGAACCTTAAATCAGGCTTTACACCTCTACCTACATGTGAATGATCTTTGCTAGAATGCACTGTTTCCTGCCTTCCTCTTTGCTTTTTGATAACGTCTGTCTCTCTCTCTTACTTCCCGTCACATCTCCGTCCTGCAGTACTGCAAGTGTCTGGCCCTGGGACAGCCATTCAGCTTTGGCCAGCAGGACATGCCTCGAGTCAGGAGGCAAATGTACAAAGAACTGTGTCACTGCAAGCTCACCCTGTGACTCACTGCCCACGCCCACCACGCTCTCTCCTTTCCATATTCTAACAACAGGGAAGGACAATGTAAAAGAAGGAGGGGAGCAAATATTTGAAGAGGAAAAGGTGAAACTTCACAAAACTGTTCTTTTCTCTCTGCCAACATCCAGACAAATACATGCTCCTGTATCTATTGTTGACTCACTTATCGTTTTCATCTGTCTCTGCTTGCCCTTTTCATCTTTGTAAATTCTGATGTCATTTTCATAAATGTTCCTTTGTGGTTAGCATTGGCCAAGACATGTTTCCTTTATGGGAAAATGCTACTGGTCCATCCATTTTGGTCTCATTGATTACATTAATACTCAGACATTGATTGAAACCATCAGATCACAGTTTCACTCTACCTGACATCACCTGTAATGAAGCCTATCAAACATGGGCTGCAAAGGTAAGCTGGCGTTTTGATTTCTGTGTAAGCTTGTGATTGAGCAGCTGTAAGTCAGGCATATTTTTTCTTCAAAAATCTACTAAACAAGACGACCTGCATAGGCCTGTAAAGTGGATATTGCATTATTATATTAAATAACTATTTCCCAAGGTTTTTTTTCCGACATTTTTGGATTAAATGATGATTTTTTTTCTTTATCTCTTAGATGAAGCAAACACTTTTTTGCAATTTTTTTCATTTCAGATCGATAAATCTTACAACCTCGGGTATAAGATGGGATTTGCATATTTCATTAGTCACCCAACAAAGCCAGATTTACATATTGGTCTAGAAAAACAAGTAAATAGACATTGCATTTATTTTTCTTCTGTGTCAGTAAATGTGGTGAAATGCTTATTGCGTTAAACATGGTGTTTAACAAGGACTACAAAGTTGTCATTACAAGAAGAAAATACATATTCTGTTTAGTATTTGTTTGGAGTTGAAAAGGACCACAAGAGCCACACATCAGGAACAGTATTTCAATTCTAACGTTACAAAACTCCTCCCCTTTTCTTATAAAAAAAAAAAAACAGTTTGTGGATAGGTTTGTGTATTTCTTTTTTATTTTTATTTTGCATTTCTTTTGAACAAGTTCATGTTACAGAGTTAGCAGTTTTATATCTCCAATGATTCATTATGGTTGCTATTATGAATAAAACATGTGGCAAATGTGATTTTGTTTTTATTTTTATTTTAACATCACATTATTATAGACCGTACAGACTTTTATCCAAAGCGACGTACAGCATGAGTAGTTAGGGTTAAGGGACTGTCTCAACATCCCACAGTGATGTGCCAGGTTGGGTTTGAACTGATGACGCTCTGATTACAAGCTCGCTTCCTTAACAATTACGCCACAATTGCACCTATGAAGGTCACCCCTAATAAGCACAGTGTCGGACCACTGTGCAACATTTGTTAAACTGCAGTTGGAGTAACAAGTATTTAGAAGTAGATGTTTCTGTGTGGAGAACATCACAAATGCAACTAGAGTCAGTACATTAGTTGAATTTTAAAGCTGCAGTGATTATAATGTTATATCAGATAAAGACAGATCAATAAATCAAAGATCTTTAACTCGAAAGAAAAAAAAATGTTAAGGATTAAAAATGCCACTTGAAAACTTTATTTTAATCACCAATTTTAAATAATTCTAATTTTCTGAGATACTCAATTTGGGGATTTCATTAGTTGTCAGTTATAAATAATCATCAACATTAAAATAAATAAACACTTGAAATGTCAGTCTGTGCGAAATGAATGTATACATTATACAAGTTTCACTTTTTGAATGGAATGACTGAAATCAATCAACTTTTTCATGATATTCTAATTATATGACCAGCACCTGTATAGGTAACAATGCACAAATAAAGAACAATTATAATAAATATTTAAGCAATATCACATGAGAGGGAGTGCTGTTGTGCTGAAATATAGCACAGGTGTGATTTGGACGGCTGAGTGCCGTAGATCAGTAGATCTCAAACTTTTTAGGCTCCAGTTCCCTCTTTCTTTTAGCTTAACACGAGAACGCTCACAGGTGAAACCCGCAAAATATTTTCCCAGATGTCCATATCGTTTAGACGGTGCCGGGGTTTTCATGAGGTAAAAAACGCAGGAATCCCAGACCACCTTCCAAAGTGGGAAACCTGGTGACACTCCGCTGTCTCGCCATCGTGTAAACAGTATAAACGGCAAACTGCATTTCTCGTCGCAAACAGATGACATCACAAGCATGCGGCAGTGGAGGTAAACAAAACACCAAAATGACTACCGAGCTCCAACTAGCTTTAGCTGCGGTAAATGCTGTACAAGAGTTGTCAGCAAGTGTCACGACTCCTATTAGAGGGTGGACAAGAACAGAGGAAAACACTCCTTCACGCCCAGAGAGCAGCGGAGGGATTGACAGGAAGTAGAGAAGAAAGGTTCTATGTTGCCACCCGGCGCGCACATTACATGTATAAATAAGGGAGTTTCACACACTTTAGCGTTGTCGTGTGCACGGAATTCCACCTCAACACGCTCGTGTAAACGTGGAGTTAAAAGTGGAAACAACACGCCACTATCGCATTTTGGTTTGAGAGCGTCTCCATGTAAACGTGGCCTTAATCCAAGTACCCCCTTTGTCCGACTGCAACATTTTGCTTAGAAAACTATTTACAAACAACTATAGAACATAATGATGGAATGAATGAATAACACACATTTAAAGAATTTCATTTTATAAATAAGTGGAAATAAACAGTATGTAATGCAGTGGTTCACAACCTTTTTTAGGATTGCGACTCCATTTTAATATCAAGAATTTCATCCGACCCCAAAGATGTTTTTTTTTTTTTCTTTAGCTCAGATTTGGTTTTTTTTGTTTTTCTTTACTGCATTTTAGTCAAACTAGATTTATAAATCACAAAGTGAGAGCCAGTAGTGGAAGATGGTCTTAACTTTTTTTTTCCCAGTCTTCTTCCAGTGGTCCTAATCCTCTTCCATAAATATGAGATTGTGTTATAATAATAAAAAATTATTTAAAAAAAGCTTTACACACACCCCTATTTGAGAAACACTGGCGTAGATAATCACTCCACTGTTGATATTCAGCACAACCTCTAGTGTGATATTGCTTTGATACAACAGTATTAAGTGACAAGAGATACTGATTAGTTCATTTATTAATTTATTTTGCTTTTCCAAAACAAATAGGTCCACAACTGGAAGATAGACAAGGCTGTTGCCAGGCAACACGTGAAATGTTAACCGTTATTAGAACGCCTGAATAGCGGAGTGATAGTGTCTGTAAAAATGTATTAGCTCAACTAAAAGTTATTCTCTTCCAAATTAAGCTACTTTAATACTTGAATGTATTTTATAGATCTTTGAAAAGTGGGAACTTCTTATGTTACAGTTCTTCAATGAAGTAACAAACACTTCCTGATTCAGAACGTTTATGATTAGTTATAAAATAAATGTTATTTACATCCAGTGCCGTTTAGAGAGAGAGTTACATCTCCGTTCACGCCAATGAACAATGGCTGTTCATGGAGCCTCATGATAGTTCCCGGAAGTGAACAGTTTGTGATGCACTTTTGAACAGTAAGACATTTAAATAATCATATTGGATAGTATTATCAGTGTATCGAAACCATTAACGTGTGCATTATTAACAAATTATTACATTTATTTATTTACATTATTAACGTGTGCATTATTAACAAATTATTACATTTATTTATTTACATTATTAACGTGTGCATTATTAACAAATTATTAATTAATAATACATTATTAACGTGTGACGGTGTACTGTATATGTAAATCAGTTACTGATGACAAATTACCAAAAATCTCAGTTATGTCACTCAATGGATTAAAATTGCCCCACAATAACTTCCGGGAACTATTTGAGTCTACATGCATCACGTAACGGTCAA
This sequence comes from Gouania willdenowi, assembly GCF_900634775.1. NCBI lineage: Eukaryota > Metazoa > Chordata > Actinopteri > Blenniiformes > Gobiesocidae > Gouania > Gouania willdenowi. Next base: position 25,229,078 of record NC_041061.1, on the reverse strand, counting down.
GCATTTTTTTTTTTAAATATTTTTTATTGAATATGTACAGATACAAACAAATAGGCACCTTTTCACATTAATGCAAATTACAGACAAGTTAAAAGACAAAACAAAAAAAGAACTAAGGGGCTAAACAATATACGATAAAAAAATTTAAAAAATTTGGCAGGGCTTGGAAATTAAAAAAAAAAATTTCATAAAAGAAAAGTTTAGAGGCATTTCTGCCATGAACAAAAGATAAAGAACTGGCAAAAACTTTAAGCTTGTTCTTCCAGTGTGTAAAATGAGGCTTAAATTTAAGGAAACGACATTTATGAATATAATATTCGAAGTGTCTATAGTTCCAGACCCGGACTTCAGACAAACCTGACTATTGTATTGTCACTTCCTGTATGTATGCGTAGTTCTGTCACTGCCGGACCTTTTCTACGTAAATGTAATGTACCTGTGTTACCATCGTGTTAGGATGGCCGAGTGGCCTAAAGGCGCTAATCTCAAAGATTTTTCCTGATGTGGGTTCGAATCCCACTTCTGATGTATTTTTTTTTTATATTTTAACATATTTAACATGGCAAATTCCACCTTTAAAAATACTTATACAAATATAAAAAAAAAAACATTTTAGGGTATTTCCTGGGTTAGGGTTAGGGCTAAAATAAAACTGACGGAACTATAGCTAGAAGGACACGGGTCCAGCAGTGACGGAACTACCGGCATTCGGCTTGATTTAGACTTTTTGGATAACTCTGGACAACTTTTAAGTTATGAACGGTTCATGGTAAAACACTGATTCCCTTCAAAGACTCTTATTCTGTCATCAAATGTATTCCTGGCAATTTACTGCAGTTAATGAAGGGCTGTCAAAGGGTTACCCAAGGGCTCAGTTACATGATCTTTGTTGATGGGATAGATTTCTTTAGTGAAAAATACAACAAACACATCCAAAACTGTATTCAGATCACAAAACAAACCCAACCTCGTTGTAAACATCACTTCTCAATTATCATATATTAACTGGAAAAGAATCTGGATGACATCTTTTCAATTCTTAATCAACAATAAAATATGCAAAATTCTTCACCTTTACTATCCCACCAACAACTATTTATCAAGATTTATGGGAATTGACATAAACTGTACTTCTGTCATTTACATCCTGAAAATATTACTCACCTGTTTTTTCAATGTTCAATAACTCACATCCTGGAATTCAACAGAACATTATCTTATAAAAAATAAATCATAATATAATAGAGCTAAAAAAGGAAAACATCACTTCACTCATCAAAATAGAAATACTGACCAACATGTTCATTCTGATCAGAAAATACCATATACATAAAGCAAAATTCTTAAAGTCAATACCCATAACAAAATTCTTCTTAGCCGAAATAAACAATTATATAATCTCTGCCAAACATTCTACTAATAAAAAAGTAATATCCTTTCTAAACATCTAGAACGAATATGTCACTACGACTTTGTATCCGCCTTTATTGTTTGTTTCTCAACCCTGCATTAAATCTGTATTATTTTTGTTTTAGTTTTCTCTTACTTTTTTCTGCTCACTCACAAAAATGTTTCCTGGGTGGAGTGATTGGCTGTATATATGTATATAATTGGTAAATATTGTTTGTACATTGTAAATATTTCAGTAAATAAAAAAAAACAAAAAAAACGCATTAGTTTACTGCGCATGTGGACGCATGCGCACAGGAAGTACCGGAACTATAGTCAGGTTTGTCTGAGGTCTGGACACAGACCAATAGCAACAGCATATAATATTTGTCAAGCATTTTGATCTTCATTCGTCGTAAATCTAAACGCAGTTAATCCTTAACACGAGCAACACGAACAACCCGCTTTTCCGGCTTTGCTACGGGAAATGACGCAGTTTTGACCAATAAGAGATGAGCGTGGGCGGGCCGATTGCTGAGTGACGGGTATTTGTTCCAATAAGACGGCGTCACCTTGTGTCGTCAACATATAAAACACATTCCTGCCGCAGTTTCTTTCTTTGGAATAATGTCGGCTGAATATGATAACAGGTGAGGGAAGGCACAGACACGGTCGGTGTGAATTGGCCCTTGGTGCTATCAGAAAATGGCGTAGCTCGAAGGTTAATCTGTGCCCGTCACTGAACAACCGTGAGGGCGGATACATTGATGAGTAAATCTAGTCTTTTGTGGCCGTAGTTTGTAGTGTCGAGGCCTGTTAGCGTTTCCTCGTCCGGGCTCCTCTATTGTCTTAGCGTTACTCAGAGCTCGGTTTTATCTCGGTGTGTGGTTTACAATTAGCCTCCAGGATCCTTTCGATACTGTTCGGTACCGATTGTTGTGCGGGGTTTGGGAACGTGACGGATTTGGGAGGAAGGTAATCGGTGAGGTGGGAAGCACGTGAACGAGGCGGGCTTGGGCCTACACCGACTCTGTCCGGATATCATGGCGATAGTGTCGGTTTATTTAGTCCTTTAAAAAAACACCGTAGCTGTGATACGATATAGTCGATTATGAAAAGCAGTTTGTTCTTTGTGTTCGCCTCACATGGCCGCGCTAATTGTCCGGTAGTTCGTTGACTGCGACAGGCCGCACCGGGACGCTTGACGCTCGGTTAAGGCCCGGTTCTCTGCTCCGCTGACCGGCAGTGAGCGGGAACCTTGTGCTGGAGGACTGAGCTGTTCTGAGCAGGCAGCGGGGCCTGGGAGTTAGCACGTTTATGCTAGCAGGCTTATCCCAGTTCCTACCTCGAGCCACGTCACCGCTAGTCCCGCTCTGAAAGAAGCCATGGAGGCAGTTTGGTGACCATGTTGGCTGCGATGTATTTAAAGTGTCTGTTTTGGCTGCTAATGTGCCCGATTACCGCTATCGCTGCTGGGCTTCACAGGCCGCGCCGCCTCACCTCCATCTTGGGTGTTAGCGGTAGAAATGGCGGACTTGACAAAGCGTTTGCACTTCAGGAGGCCCAGAGCGCCACATGTGAGGCCTGAGGCCCGCACGGACAATCTGAGATTCGCTGTGGTGGTCACTTCTGACTGTACATTTGTCTTTACAGAGATAATGGCCCCGAGGGCATGGAGCCGGACGGGATCATTGAGGTAAGTCAGTCTGAAGCAACAACCATCCGGGTTTTTTTTTTTTTTTTTTTTATTAATATTTATCTAGTTACCCTGATTGTGAAAATAAATCTGCTTTTATTTTTTCAGAGTAACTGGAACCAGATCACGGACAGTTTTGATGAGATGAACCTTCGTGAAGCTCTGCTCAGGGGAATTTACGCCTACGGTTTTGAGAAGCCTTCTGCAATTCAGCAAAGAGCTATTATTCCTTGTATCAAGGGTGAGTCTAAACTTTCTAACTTCTTCCACTACCCCCCATTTCTCCTTGTTTTTAGAATGAAAGTTTCCTGTTTTATGACTCACAAGTGAAGTTACAGTAACTACGTTAGACCACTCTGTAGAATCCGGCCAAGAGTTCATGGGTGTTTCCCAACATTGTGATCCATCATGTTTGTTATTACTAATGCTGTTAACACTTGATCTAGGCAAGGCTACTCTGCACACATCCAACAGCTGTAAAAAGAAAAAAAAAATTGTGTGTAAACTGTTGCACAAATGTGTGTAAACCGGTACTGACTGTCTGTATTCCTCTAGGTTACGATGTAATAGCTCAAGCCCAGTCTGGAACTGGAAAGACTGCAACCTTTGCCATTTCCATTCTTCAGCAGATCGATGTGGAGCTGAAAGCCACTCAGGCTCTGGTCCTGGCTCCTACCAGGGAGCTGGCTCAGCAGGTGGGCTTTCTTTCTTACATGGCAACAAGCACGCACACACGACGTGACACACCTTCACGAAGTCAGATTCAACCTGTCTTTGATCAGAAATTAATCCATGTTTTTGAAATGTTTGATTCCCTCAGATCCAAAAGGTGGTCCTGGCCCTGGGTGACTACATGGGAGCCAGCTGCTATGCCTGCATTGGAGGGACCAACATCCGTAATGAGGTCCAGAAGCTGCAGGCAGAAGCTCCTCACATCGTGGTGGGAACCCCTGGGCGTGTTTTTGACATGTTGACTCGTAAAAACATTTGTAAGTGTTGACTTGGTCTATATTACCCCATCAAAGTAAATTAAACCATGTGATTTCATAACCCTGGACCAAAAACACCAAAGCTGTATTATGATGAAAACTCATGCGTGTCATCTGACTTTGGAGCCTCCTCCTGGGTTGATGCTTGAGTTGGCGTTTTGCTGGCTCAGGTTTTCAATACAGCAGGGATCCAAAGATGTGATCATACACTTTATTTCTGAATGCAGCAGACATGGTTGTTAGATCAGTTCCTTGCCTTACACCAGGGGTCCTCAAGGGCCACTAGCCAGCATGTTTTAGATGTTTCCCTCTTCCGACACTCCTGATTTAAATGAACTGATCATCAAGCTCTGCAGAAGCCTGATAACGATCCTGGTCATTTCAATCAGGTGTGTTGGAAGAGGGAAAGGTCTAAAACATGCTGGATAGTGGCTGTTGACGACCAGGATTCGGGACCCCTGCCTTACACTTTACCTGACTAGTTGTTGACGCACTTCAAAGAGGAATGCTGAGCAAAATAAACTGAACTTAATAAAGGTTAGAAAAGTGCAGCTTCAATAGAATTTCAGTGTAATTCCAACTATTTGACAAAAAATAATCACATTTATGCATGTACGGTTATATGCAGTAAATAGAGTAAGCATCAAAATGACATGGTACAGTTTGCTTTCCCATTATTCTGCACATATATACGTTCCTTTAATAGTTGGATGTACTTTTTTAGCATAACAGCTGTGAATTTCAGTAATAAAACATTTTCTGTTTAAATGTAGTAATTTTTCTGTTTGTCAAAATTCTACAGCATCTAAGAACATCAAAATATTTGTGCTGGATGAAGCTGATGAGATGTTGAGTCGTGGGTTCAAGGATCAAATTTACGAGATCTTTCAGAAACTGGCGAGCAGCACACAGGTAAGTGCTGACAAAGCACTAGGGCTGGGCAATACTAATCAAACTCATCTTGATGTTTTTCTCCAAAATGTCAATATACTACATAAATCTCTATTTTTAACTTTATAAAATCTTACCAAATTTGTTGATGTGAAATGCCGCATTAACCCATTTCTCCTATAAAAGTAGCAAAAGCAGCTACTCCTTAAAGAGTATTTGAATACAAAATAAGTTATAATTCCAGCAAGTTGATTTAGTTTTTTTTGGAGTAATGTAAAGTTAAATTTTATTCAGACAATTTTCCAGGAAATTGACTTTCTGACAGGAGATCACTTTGTTTTTATGATGCATCAAATAAAACTGTAATACAAAATAAATAATACAGTAATAATAAAACAAAAATAATTACATTTATTGTAACAAATAGTGTGCGTACCTATTTATATAGGATATGTACCAGATTTAGCCAGAAGGCTATATCTTTAATATGTGATCCCTGGACCGAATGTTCAAATGTCACCCTAAAAAAATACAAATTACAGGAAATATACAGTGAAAAATATAACTACATAATATATCACACTTCATTTACATATTATAAAAAAAATACAGTATTTGATAAGCAATGAGATATCAAAAGACAAGTTCATAAAATAAAACATTAAAAAAAAAATAATTATATGCAATAATGTACTTTTCTGCCAGCACGGTATTGAGACAGTGTCCTGTTTGTAGGTTGTCCTCCTCTCTGCTACGATGCCTGCTGATGTTTTGGAAGTCACCAAGAAATTCATGCGTGAGCCCGTACGCATTCTGGTGAAGAAAGAGGAGCTGACCCTGGAAGGTATTCGTCAGTTCTACATCAACGTGGAGAAAGAGGTGAGATGGGTTCTTCTGCTCCTGGAATGTTGGAATAGAACAACCACAGTCGAACATGTGAATGACTCGTGTCTCTGCTCTTCAGGAATGGAAGCTGGACACACTGTGTGATCTGTACGAAACCCTGACCATCACACAAGCCGTCATCTTCATCAACACCAGGAGGAAAGTGGACTGGCTCACTGAGAAGATGCACGCCAGAGACTTCACAGTATCTGCCCTGGTAAGAGATTGACCTCAAGGTCACAATGACATGTTGGTAAGAGGTTTAACGTCTATCTTGTGTTTCAGCACGGGGACATGGATCAGAAGGAGAGAGACCTCATCATGAGGGAGTTCCGTTCTGGTTCCAGTCGCGTTCTTATTACCACTGACCTGCTGGTAGGTGCATAGACGATGTACTGGTTGTATGTGAATCCTGTATGAACTGTCAAACCCAAGGTTCCCTCTCCTTCCATCTGTCGTGTTGCTGAAGGACTGAATGTTTCTTGGAACAGAAGCACATCTGCCCTCCACTGTAGCGGGGTCCCAGTCCCTGACTCACAACTAACTGGCAGATGACAATGTTTCTGTTTTAATATGTATTAGCTAAAGAGTTAAGTAGCTGTTGTGTCATAGATTGAGTGGTTAAATTGAACTTTAACTGTTTTCACCAGGCCAGAGGTATTGATGTTCAGCAGGTGTCCCTGGTTATCAACTACGACCTGCCAACCAACAGGGAAAACTACATTCACAGGTAACTTACTGTTCAGAGTCACTCTTCAAAATACCTCCGTGTTTGAAATAAAAGATGAGCTTCTCCTGCATTCTGTTGTCACTCCAGGATTGGTCGAGGTGGTCGTTTTGGCAGGAAAGGCGTAGCCATCAACATGGTGACTGAGGACGATAAGCGAACCCTGAGAGATATTGAGACATTCTACAACACCACCGTGGAAGAGATGCCCATGAATGTGGCTGATCTTATTTAGAAGATTCTAATAGCCCACCATCCATCCCAACCAGTTTTGTTTTTTTTCAACTTGTTTTTTTTTTCTTTCTGATTTCAATTCTAAAAGCTTCAGATAAACTCCACTCCTAACCCACCACATCCACATTTTACAGAGTTTCTTCATTTTTGGAAGGTAAATGTAGTCTTCTGCCAGTGGCTAGCTCCTCTTTTTCAATCATACCTTTAATTCCAAGTGTACATTTTAAAAAGGACATCTTTTTGGACTGACCGATGTGTAATAAGCTGTGGATGCAGTGGTCTTATGCTGACTGCTGCCTTTGGTAAATGTGGTGGTGATGTGCAGGGCCCCTTGTGCCTGATTGGATTGGACTAACAGAGAGGAGCTGTCTCTGACTGTCAGTATTTATTCAGCCTTGAGTGTAATGTTGCAGCCTTTAAAACACACCTGTGACCATGTGATGAACAGCAGTCATACACAGGGCATATTCAATAAAAGATCTGTATAGTAAAACTGTGATGAATCCACTTCCTGTTCCATTCTTCAGTTTAGAGGACTGGCAGCTGGCAACAGTAACAATGGTGAGTTCAGTGGCTTTTAAGTTTCTTAATCCTGGTGGGAAATATCTACAAATTATTTTTTTTGTTAAATGTTTGAAGTGAATGAATTTTAGCTTTTTGTAACCTGCTCACTGAAATGTTGGGTGAGAATATTTCACATGAAAGGACCAAATTGGAGCTGAAATAATGCACCTTTCCAGAAGCTCATCATACACCCCATTAAAGATGTGTTAACATTTTCAGACAGTGTACCCAGTTTTCTACATCGACTTCTGTAAACTATTTATTTTAATGGTCTTTAAAAAAAAAATAAACTCCTTTTTAAAGTGTACACTGGCCTCTGTTTTGGCATAGATGTTACTGAGCTGCCTTAAGGCTAGTGTGTGTGGAGCTGGTTAAATGATACAATCATACCTTTAATTCCTAGGTATGATTGTACCTTGGAAATAAAGGTAAGTTGTGTGGCCAGAATGTGAAACCTTCAGCTAAAGTGATTTTATTTTTTACAATTTGAGTAATGTTTAAATTGAACAGGATTACTGACCTTTTGTATTAAAAGAAAATGGCTTGAGTGTATACAGCACAAAATAAAATGCATTGAATAAATGATTTTAATGTTATAAATGACTGATCTACAAAGTCAGGTGAAGTTCCAATTTGAATGGCTTCAGCATTTGTCTTTAGGTTGATGTTACTTTTTGTACAGACTGGGATTCAACAGTCCAATGTGCTTTAATACAAGAGCACAAAACCGCATAGCCATCGCACAGTGTCAGTAAAGGTACTTAGAGTATGTAGAGCTGTCCAACCTATGAGTGCTTGCATCATCTTCCTCTTAAGTGCATGGAGCAGGTTTGTTGATTCAATCTGTCCAAAGACCTAGAGACGTTCCTGTGGATAGAGATGACAGTGCTTTACAAACTGATCATAAATCCAGTACTCTGGTTGTAATATTCCACCACCCCCATAACAGCACATGAGGACTAGTAATACAGACCCTTTCCAAAAAATTAGAATATCATTGAAAAGTTGTTTAATTTCCATAATTTTGTTCAAAAAGTTAAACTATTATAAATCCAGGGCCCACAATTTAAACCATTTCAAGTATTTGTTTATTTTTACGTGATGGGTGAGGAACAGAACCCAAGCTGCTTGAGATCCAGTGTGAAGAAACAGTCATGATTTGGGGTGCAATGCTCTGTTCTGTTCGTCACCCGTCTTACTCCAAACCCTTGGACCTTGATTCCCAAATGAAAGACACTTTACTTTCATCAAAAAAGAGGACATTGGACCACTGGGCAACAGTTCAGTCCTTCTCTTTTTTCTGCAAAAACAAAAGTAAATGGTGATTCCTTTGCAGTATTCTCATTTTTTGAATTCCTGTTTTCATGGGGTTTATGAGCTGGAAGCCCAAATTATGTAAAAATAAACAAGTACTTGAAATCATTTAAATTGTGTGCCCTGAATCGATAGTTTATGGCAGTTTAACTTTTTTTTGGAAAAAGTTAGTTTTTTTGGAAAGGGTCTGTTTTCTTCACTATTTAAGTTCTCTAGTCCAGTGGTTCTCAACCTTTTCAGCACACGACCCCCAAAATAAAGGTGCTGGAGACCCCCCCACTGTACCTAAAGGTGGTTGAACACAGACATGTGGAGATGGGGCCATCTATAAGGGGGAATAAAGGGAGAGCTTTTTGGGGACCCTCTGTAAAGTCAGCAAAATGATGGTCCATTTTTCTATGAATCTGTGATAATCACATTTATTTATTGATCTGAACATTATCCACTGTTATACAGGAATTTTATTATTTGTGCCATAGTGTATCGTCATCTTAAAAATGTAAATCCTTGTTTTAATCAGAAATAAAATGGGTTAAAAGTGACTGGGAAAGGTTGGTGAAATGGGATTTTAAAAACTAAAGAAATTGGTTAAAAGCTGCAATAACAGTGGCCAAAAAAGGACAGCGAAAGCTGTAAAAAGAGTTCAAAGTGTCAATATTGGCTTAAAGTGGCAGGAAAACAGTTGGAACAATTAGTTTAAACTGGAAAATAATTAGCTTACAAATCGTGAATGTAGTTAATTGGCAAAAATAAGCATGAAATATATTTGGTTAAAAGTGACACTGGGTTAACATGTGCGACAAAGGGTGGGAAAAGTGTTAATAAGTGCCGTAAATGTCTTGAAAAGGGAAAAAATGTGAAGTAAAGACATTGAAATTTGATGGAGAAGTGGCAGGAATGGGAGCAATGAAGCAAAAATATCACGAGAAAATGTGATGAAAATAGGTTAAAATATGGTACGTTTGGTGCTGAAAAAGGGTTAAAAAAATAAAATAAAATATGATATTTAACCACTGAGCACATGTGCGCTAATTCGTTATCACATCAAATCAAAGGGCTCTCCATATGCGCATGCGTACCTGTTCAAAGCCATGTGTGACGTGTTGTGAAGCACAGCGTTTCAAAGTTTGAACATTTCCCTCATCCACTCGGGGGCGACATTTATTGCTTCAAAACCTTTTATTCAGAATTATCACTTGATTTATTTAATGAATTCATATACTGGTATTTACAGTGATAAACAAGTCTCTCTCTCTCTCTTTTTTTTTTTTTGAAAAATAAATCTACCAAACATTTGTTGATTAAACACATAAAAGTATTTTCACAGTTTCATCACCCTGAAACTGAAATACAATTTTAATGAGAAGGCTGAGTTCGAAATGATGCACATAGAATAGAATAGAATAGAATAGAATAGAATAGAATCATTTTATTGTCATTACAGAAAGTACAATAACATTGCACATGTCCCTCCCAACAACATTCAAGTACACTCAAAGATTTAAGCCAAACAGACACAGTTACATAAGGTAACAGTGTAAGGTAAAAGCCTGTCAGAATATAAAGTTCATCAGTATAAAAGTACATGATACATAAAATATTAGAAAAGAGACTAATTTAAAAAAAAAAAGAGAGAGTATTTCATTTTCCATTTATTAGTAGTGATGATGGTGTCAGTGATGTGTGTTGGTTGTTTAGAAAGTGGAGAAACTTGAGTGTGATTGTCCTGTGTCGCCTCCCTGAGGGCAGAAGGGTGAACATGTGATGACCAGGGCGAGAAGTGTCTGTGATGATGGTTTTTGCTCTCCTGTGGTATCCAGAGGTGGCAAAAGTACTCGTCTCAGTACTCAAGTAAAAGTACAGATACATATATAAAAATGACTCTGGTAAAAGTAAAAGTATTGAAGTTGCTCCCTTACTTGAGCAAAAAAGTAAATTCTACTAAAATATACTTGAGTAAAAAGTAAAACAAGCGTCCCTTCAATAATAAGGCAGGGTTTTTAAACCAGCAAATTCCATATCTTTTATTTTGAGAAAACTGGTACATGAAAATAAATTCAATGTGTTACCTTTGAACACCTGGGTACTCATTATAGATACAATTTGTAAATAAAATGTTTGAAGAAAAAAAAAATCAAATAATCAATTAAACCCAGTACAACTTTGAGTTTAACATTTAAAAAAAACAACTTGAAAATGTTAACTATAAAACTAAGGGACCTGTGTCACAGAAAAAAGCTCAAACTACCAACATTTTTCATTTAGTCTCAATAGAATCATGTTCTCCAGGTTTCTGGAATGGAGACGAGCCCTTTTTGGTCTCCTTCAGCTTCACGGTTATCAGTTTGTGTCATCTTCCAAAGTCTTAAAAGTAACCAGCTCATTTGTAATGTAATGAATGACTAAGTCGAAAGTACAGATAACAGGAAAAAAAAACTACTTAAGTACAGTGTCACCTCTGGTTTTGGCTTCAGCTGAGCAGGCAGCGGACCATGTTGTGCTGCTGTATGTTAAAGGTCCAGTATTATGCTATTTTTCACCCATCTCCATTTCTTCTAAGAACCCCAACAACATAGTATTTGAGGTTTATTTTCCTAAACTCGCCTGTTTTCCATAGTTTTAGCCTCTGAAAAATGACTTTCTGAGCAGTTCTAACAACGGGCCTACTTATGGTTATTCATGAGTGGGTGTGTCTATCGACGCAGACTTCATGACTCGCTCTGAGAGGGAGATCAGTGATCATTGAAGTGATTTTATTTTGTTATCCACACACTGTTGTTATTGTTGTCAAAAAAACTTGCACATTACAGTAAAACACAGATATTTAAGCGGCTATTGTGATTGTGAGTCCGTCTCAGCGCATCAGGGTCTGTGTTTATTACAGCAGCAGCAGAGTCAGTAAGTTTCTTCAAACACTCACTGGTGTGTTAAGCTGCTAAGTAACGTTCTTCATCTTCTCATCTCTACTAACCACAGGAATAGTGCATTAATCATTTGTTTGGTCCAACAGCTGCGTCGTGTTGTGTCACAAACACGTCATATCATGTCAAAGCTGATACGAGGCGATATAACGGGTACAAAAAATGGAACTTCTCCGGGTTCTACACCATTGCTGACCACTGCTCCTCAGGGAGGGGTTAAATGCAGAGAACACATTTCGTGTATTACAATAAAGTATAATATATATTCTATATTAAACTGCTGTGTTTGTTTTAGCTGTGAGGCAGGTTGAGAGAGAGAAGCTCACATTCTTATAGGATAGGAGGAGCCAGGATTGTCAGGAGGAGGAGTTTCCGCTAGGTGACGTCAAGTAGCGAGAAAAATCCAACTCGCCCTTTTGGAGCTGACGTTTTACAAAATGTGTAATAACAAGAAAGGGAGGAAACAGAACTTTTTCAACTTAGGCCCTCTGAATGAGGCTAAAGGGACCCGTACCCCACTTTGAGAACCTAGGATCTACATAATTTGAAAGCATCTTCACTTTTTAAGGATTAGCACAAACAATACCAATAATCAGACGTCACACTGTTACTGCGCTGTGTTTATAGGAAAATCACTAATATATAGAACAGAGATTTTCAGTTGGTGGGTTGGGACCCAAAAGCGGGTCGCGGATAGCGGGTCAACAATAAATAACTACTTAATGTCTCTCATGTTGGACTTGTTTTTTATTTTGAAAGAAACTTTTATTTTGACAGGCATGCTGTGAAATGCATGTTGCACAGGGATAAATGTAGATTTATGTTATTAAAAAGATTATATATGTATGTTGTTTTCAACAGCTATTTCTGAAAAACTGAATGTGGTTGGTTGAAATATATAAAACAAGTGTGTCGCGATTTAATGACTGTGGCAAAATGTGAGTCCCTGGTTGAGACTAGTTGAGAACTCCTGATAACAGAATAATGCACCAGCTGTGGAGTACCATATGATACAGTATATCCCCATTTGTTTCACTAGAATGATTAAATGCTGGCCCAAGTAATGTTTAATCACCAATTTTATATCATTATATTTTATAGATTTTTTTCCTGCATGTAAATAATAATGGCTTTTGCTAAGTTAGACTCAGACGTTTGTAATGATTTGGGATCATCTGTCCATCAGGATGTCATGTGGTGCAGGGTTGTTATTTTGGGTTTGTATGCCCAGAGTTGGGTTTATTTTGCCATTAAAAGTGTTTATTCCTAATTTCGGTTACTTAAACCAGTGGTTCTCTATCGTATTTTCAGTTCATGTTCTAATCAAAATCCTTTCTATCATCAGTTTGTGTATTTTTGTTTGTCTGTTCTTCTTATTATTCAGTATATTTTCTTTTGTTTTGTGTGTTTTTGATGGACTGGCGCCCTGTCCAGGGTGTACCCCCGCCTAGTGCCCAGTGTGAGACAGAGATGCGCACCGACAGACTCCTGTGACCCTGAACTAGGACAAAGTGGGTTTGAAAATGAATGGATGGATGGTAATATCTAGTATAATTATCATTTTTAATTAAAAATAGACATTTCTTAATTTTCCTCTCTCGCTCGCTCTCTCTCTCTCTCTCTCAAGTACCCCTTGCAGTTCCGTCGCGTACCCCCATTTGAGGAACACTGACTTAAAATAACATTAATTCCATAATATTTATGGCGAGGTCAAAATATTATATATACTGTAGGTACACCAATTTACTTTGGTCTTACAACCTAATTCCTTCACCAACGTCTTACTGGAGAGTTGTAATGAAAGTTTTTGACTAGTAACTAATATATAAATGTACAGTGTAGGCCTCATAGATCAATAAATCGAAGCTCAATAGCTCGTAATAAGATGTAAAAGGTTTGTTTTGATCTCCTCGCCACATTGACAGTGTTGGAAAAGTTTTGCACATTCCATTGTGGGATGTGGAGTCCCATAAACTGATGCATAGAAGTTTTCTTAACTTTGAGTTTTTGTGATTTCTTATGTTTCTTTGTTGTAGTTTGTTCCCACTTCACTCTGCAACATACATAATTTCAGCTGGATTCGGATCTTTCCATATAAGTCCCAAAATAAACATCCGTCATTGGTTTGCCACAACTTTCAGTCACAGTGAAACACCAGAAACGTTTGGATTCAAACCCAAGAACTCATAGAAAGAATGAAGTAAAAAAAAAAACAAGACTCCACATCCCACAATGCAACGTGGAACATTTTTCCAACAATGTCAATAACCAAGTGTTCACGGTAGAGTTCAGAACAAAGTTTTTAGTCATTTACATCTTTTTTCGGGCAAATGGTCATCGATATATTGATTGTTGCTGATCAAATATTATGTTCCTGAGCCAATTTAAACTCTGTGTCTCAGATAGAAAGACACGTTTGTACGTTCTCCCTGAATGTGTGTGTGTGTGTGTATATGTGTGTGTGTGTTGCCGCTCATCTGAAAAACTTTTCAGAAACCCAAATGGACACATGGGGTCCAACTCGTAATAAGATGATTGAATAAAAAAGTTTTTATTTTTTATTTTTATTATACCAGATCAGCACCCTTTAGAGGTGAAAGTAATGGATTACAAGTGTCTCCACCCTTTCCTCTGCACACACCCAACACAGCATAACGTGGATGGCTGTTCATCATAGGAATGGGATCCACACAAGGTTCCTGCTGCTTAACAGAAGGTTTTCCTTGCCGCCATGATGAATTCATGTTGGGTGTGGGATACATATGTATGTGTATATACGTATATATGCATATGTGTGTATCCATAAAATGAAGAGTCCGTCTTTAAGACTGCTCTACTGTAAAGTGTCTTGAGATACCATTGGTTATGATTTGGCGCTATACAAATAAAAGATTGATTGAAGTACTCACATTATTGTTATTAAGTTGCTTTTATGGGTACTTTTTTTTTAGTTTATTTCTGAATCAGTAATTTTACTAAGTAAAGTAATTCATTACATTTCAACACCCAACTGCTACTGAGTAAATGATGATGTTTTGTTTTAAAATGATCTACGGACATTGTGAAACTACAAAAAATAAAATGACCAGACAACAATAAAATAATCCATATGTTCTTCGTTGTGCCATTTCTGATCAACGCCCAGCCACTTTTTCGGGTTCAGGTTGGGGTTTCTACCTATCATGTTGTTACCCACATGGCATATTTGGCATGGCACTGTTTTATTACAAAAAATAAACATGGGGGGTGAAAGTAACTAGTAACTTTTACTTTGAGTAGTATTTAATTGAGCAACTTTTTACTTGTACTTAAGTATTTTATGTATAACTTGTACTTGAATACAATTTAAATCAAGTAACAATACTTCTAATTCAGTACTCTTTACACCATTAGTCATCTGATGATAGATTGGTTTGAGCAGTACACACACACACACACACACACACACACACACACACACACACACACACACACACACACACACACACACACACACACACACACACACACACACCAGGTGAACTAGTTCTATTTTTCTAACTGGCTTAGTCATTTCTCCACTCATTTCTACTTTTTTAAAACTTGCCATCTGCCATTTAAATAAGCATTAATGTGTGCAGTAACTGTTGATGAGCACAGAGTCCGGGAGGTCAGCAGCCCAAACAAAAACTGCATCCATCCACCACCCCCCCCACCCCGCCCTCCCCCAAACCTCCCAGTGTCACGTAATGATGTTGGTCCCCTACTTTTAGTCCTGCTCTCAGCCTTGGTGGGCCTTTTCTCTCCCATCCCCCAGTTACCCAGCACACATGCACACTCCACCTCCTGTAGGTTGGTGGATGGTGAGGTTGAGAACGATGGCAGGGTGGGGTGGGTGGATTATGCGAGTGTGAGGATCGTAAAAGAGCTGCCATGGTCTTTCTCTGTGTGACGGATGGCTCGGAGGCTGAACAGGCCTGCTTTGCATGAGAAGAGAAGCCAGCAGAGGGAAGAATAGAAGCCTATTCAATGAAGCCTGTCACCCAAATCCACCCTCCTGACACTCCACCCCTTCATCATCCATCCCTTCATCGTTTCCTCACTCCTCCCCTTGTTCACTTGCTCTTCATCGCCTGCCTTTTCTCCTTCAGTGTGCGCCTTTCATTGGCCTGTTTTCACTGGCCCTTTCTCACCCTTTAATCTACACCCTACCCCCACATCGCAGCCCTTCTCTCTCCTATTTCATCCCAATTAATTTCTGTTCATTCAGATTTCCCCTTCCTTCCATCAAGCTATTTTATCTCTGCAAGTTCCATAACATTTGGAACCTCTTCGTATTTGTGGTAAAGAAGAAAAACGCACACACACACAAAAAAAAAAACGTCACGGTCAAAATTCTTTAAAGCAAATCAAAGTCACTGCACTGATGCTGTGAGTGGTTGTGCACATTTGATTCTACAGGAAACTGTACGGTCTGATATCAGTGGATACGATGTTTAAACCCCAATGTCACAATAGAGCAGAGGGACGATCATTGAAGCGACTAGTCATGAATGTATATTACTTATAATAACTCAACACTTATCTGAAAAAACAAAGTTAAAAAAAAAAACCTCATATATCGGCAATGATTCTGCATCATCTCAAAGCACTTTACCAAACTTTAAAAGCAAGAGTTGTCGATGGTCTCACCCTGGACCCCCCATTTTATAATACATAATAAATCACTTCAAAGTATAGGATCTCAGTGATTTAGCACTCTACTTAATATGAGTATACTGGATATCTCACAATTTATGGATGCCCTGGTGGCCTGTCTCACTCTCCTTGTTAGAAATCTTACTTTCTCAGTGGCCATGTTTACATGGGAGCTTTAATTCAGAATAAAAGTAATTCCTCTTTAAACTGACCAACTTAATTCCTAATGCAAATTGAATTAAATTTAAATCCGAATTAGGTGGCTGGATTATTTTAATTTGAATTCTGAATTAATTAATTCCTTTTTCTTGTAAACACTTAATTCCTCTTTAAGTTAATTCCAGACGACATAGCCCAGGACGGCCTGAGACTATTGGTTTAATAAGAGCCTTAAAAGATATGGATATAATGAAAAGAGTGGATGTCCATTAACACGGATTTAATACGCATACACAGACCTAGGCCAGCAAATGGAATGGCTTTATCGGGCCATGAAGCACTAGACCCACAGAGCGTCACTAATGATGGCGTGGATCATTATGAAGTTCATTTTTCACTCAACATCCTCAACCCATTATAGTGGAGGTACAACAGCTGTTGCATTAACACTGGCTTTGATTGACCAAAGTACGGACTTCCATCTCCGCTGCTCTATCTCTCCTCTACAGTGAAACTGTATGTTATTGTCCAGCTGCTGCTTCAAAACAGTTTTCATGTGATTTTCTATGTTGTAGCTGAAAAGAAAAGGTTTGTTTTGTGTTTTTTCCGATAGACGTGACACATCACGTTCTGCCCCGTCCAATCAGAAGCCTTCCAAACCGAAAGCAGACTAAATAAAGCCGAATAAACTGCTTTGCTTGATTCGGAATTACAATTTCCATGTAAACACGAAGCAGAACACTTTAATTCGGAATAACTAATTCTGACTTAAAAAAACATCATGTAACCGTGTCCATTGTTGCGTGTCTCACTCTCTCCTTAGTTGGACATCTCACTTTCTCCTGGTTGTGTTTCTTACTTTTTCCTTGTCTCACTTTCAGAGCGTGAGACACGCAGCCAGGAGAGAGTCATTTTCTCCGGGTTGTGTGAGACACGGGGGGGGGGGGGGGGGGTAAGGAGAAACTTTCTCCTTGTTGGATGTTTCGTCCTCTGTCTTTGAGTTGCAAATGCACGTGCATGCAGTGGAGTTGCTGCTCTCCTATTGGTCAGCGGCCACTGGCGGGGACTGGAGAAGTTTGGGCAGAGTGCGTGCGCAGCAGTGTGTGAGCAGACAACAGGTGGCTTTCTGCAGTGAGATGCTCCACCGTCCACAGGAGCACAACTTCTCTTCCACTTCGGACGGCTCTCACTCACACACTCTCACACAGAACCCAGGAGCTCCCTGCGGTGGCCCTTCTTTCGGACCCCGGTGCTCCAGGACAACCTGACCCAGAGTGAGCCGGTGACTCTCACTTCTCCAAGATGTACAGCATGATGGACCATGAGCTGAAGCCCACGGGCCAGCCCCCCTCCCACCAGAACCCTCAGGGAATGTCACCGGTCACCGGAAACATGACCGGGAACATGGGCAACAATGGGAACTCTCACCCGAGTTCGAAAACGGCGTGCGCGCCGGGGACCGACCCCATGGATAAAGTGAAGCGTCCCATGAACGCCTTCATGGTGTGGTCCAGAGGCCAGAGGCGTAAGATGGCACAGGAGAACCCCAAGATGCACAACTCGGAGATCAGCAAGCGGCTGGGGGCGGAGTGGAAGCTGCTGACGGACGCAGAGAAGCGGCCGTTCATCGACGAGGCAAAGCGGCTGCGGGCCGTGCACATGAAGGAGTATCCCGACTACAAGTACAAGCCGCGCCGCAAGACCAAGCCGCTGCTGAAGAAGGACTCCCCGGGGAACAAGTACCCGCTGTCAGCGGGGAACCTGCTGGCCGCTGCCCAGGGCCAGAGCGGGAGCCCCCGGATGGAGAGCTACGGCTGGGGACCCGGCGGAGGCTACGCCGGTATGCAGAGCGAGGCGCTGGGCTACAGCCAACAGCTGCACCGCTACGAGCTGTCGGCCCTCCAGTACCCCCCTGCCATGTCCGCACAGACTTACATGAACGGAGCCAACTCGTACAGGTGAGCACTTCCTCCATCAGCAGTGTAAACATAGGGAAAGTTAGTGATGAAAGGACAGCGCCTCTGCCCGCTGGGTGCACACTTTATAAGGATGACTAGGGCTCCTGAGTGACCCTTAGTCATTCTGAAGCCCTAAACCAGGGGAAACTCCTTTTAGTTCAGGGGCCAAATACGGAGCAGTTTGATCTCAAGTGGGCCACAGATTTTTTGCGTAAAAACGATTAATTTCAACATTATTGTGTACACTTCTATGTATACATATACAAAATATGTTAGAAACCGACAATATCCAAGCAATACGTTAAGTGACAGATACATTTAGATTTTGTGACCAATTTCTATTTAATGAAGGTTAATATTATGTCATCATTTTAGGAAAATTAATGGATTTTGTCAGAATTTTTAGTTTTTTCACCAGTTTAACATTAAAAATGACTGCAATCATGCAATAAAAGTACCAGGAAAACTGTGAGCCCCTGCAAATATTGTTGAGTTTCATTTACACAATGATTCATGTGTTCTCTGTCACTTACTTTCTCCTGTGGGACCAATTGGATGCTCCAAAGGGCCGGATTTGGCCCCCGGGTCATGAGTTTGACACATATGCCCTAAGGCAAAATCAAGGCCCGGGGGCCAAATAAATCCCTTCAGAGCATCCAATTTGTCCCACAGGAGAAACTAAAAATGACAGAAAATGTTACTTATTATGTAAATTACTAATTCAGTTAGTTTTGATATCTCAGTCCCTCCAAATTCAAAAATTTACTGAAATGCCACAATATTTGCTGGCCCTCGTTATTTTTCAGTGTTTTTAACGACAGAATGATTTCGTAAAATCTTGCATTGCACAAACACACCTACAAGACCCCCCCCCCCCCCCCCCCCCCCCCCCCAAAAAAAAAAAAATACACAAAATTGGTCACAAAATCAAGAAATTTAGAAGTGAAGATCTGTAATTTATTGCGTAGATATTGTAGATTTGTGTATATATTATCATAAAGTTGGAAGTTGGTAGTTTCACTCTCAGGGAGTTTTTAAAGCTGTCAGCGGATACTCAGAATTTTCTGGTCTCTCAAAAACAATTGTGAGGATTTATTTTGAAAGAATGTTTTCACTGCCTGAACATTTTCTGTTGGCAGATTTCAAATGTTTAATACACATTTCATTGTTTAGGTTTTAAAGTTTATCATCTGAAGCCATATACAGTCTGGTCTCTTGTTGTTCTCTGTGTTTACGTCACAATTTGGACCAAATGTCTACGTATTTACTTTGTCATTTCTATATTTCCAGTAGAGTGCAGCTAGTCTCAACCAGGGTAACGCGATGTTGAGCCTTTTAGCTCCCATTAATGTTTGATGACGTTTTGCTTCCTCTTTCCCCTCCAGCCCCATGTCGTACAGCAGCAGTCCACAGCAGCCAAGCCCCGTCACTATGTCCATGGTGAAGGCAGAACCTGTTTCTCACTCACCTCCAACAGGCACAGCAAACCACCACCGGGGCGCTTTGCAGGGGGACCTCAGAGACATGATTAGCATGTACATTCCTGGACCAGGAGGGGATGCTGGTGACCCCACGGCTGCACAGCGAGGCTACACTAGCGTCCAGCAGCACTACCTCACTGGGACTGTGCCTCTCACACACATCTAGGACTTGGAAGAGGAATGGTCTAAAAGTGTGCCCGTGATGCACCGGGTTGTGGGAAAGGGAATCACTTCACATGTGGAGTCAATAAAAAAAGTCAAGATGCTGTGGAACGACTGGCAGTTGATGGGGAAGATGTGTGTTTACATCCCTGAGAGGTTGTCCATACGACCTTTACCACACAGAGCCGAGATGCCTCATGCTCAAGGAGTGTTGTGAACACGTGCCCACACCTGTTTGTATTGTGTACATATTAGGAGCTATTTTTGTATTCTTAGACTATAGAGGGGGGAAGAAAATTCAGGACACCCCAAACATGTTTGTTACACCCTGATTCTCAGCGGTTTCATGTTTTGACCATCGGCTGCCATCGACAACCATCGGACGAAGGCATGTTAACTGCTAAGCTGGTCGCTGGAGCACAAACATGCATCTGTATCTGCTGTTTCAGCGAGATAAGCAGATGCACGTCTTGAAAACGAACATCTTTCCTAATAAACTAGTGCCTTGGCTTCGCTTTAGTGTTTTTCCTTTTGTTTAGAGTTCACTTTGAAACTTTCTGTTGAGACAATTGGACAATCAGCACTATCCAAAGGACCCGAACACAACCCTGTGGGCTTTGGTTTGTGGTGTTGTGTTGAACCTGGAAGGAGCTCCATCCTGCACACAGGAGGATTATAATGCTCAGTTGCACCAAATCTGGGTTGGACATTTGACTCAGATATGTTCTGTGGTTAGAATTTTGCTGCTCGATGAAGTGTTATTTTTCTAGTAGTTTATGGTTCCTTTTACCTGTATGTGTTTGGATGACCAGTCCAGCTGTGTTTTTAAGTGTGCAGAGTTTCAGTGCTTTCAATAGAACTGTACTTACTGTAGGGCTGGGCGATATCGGACCACATCTCATATCCCCACAACATTTTTTGTCAAAATGGCTATACATATACGATAAAAAATCTCGATAATTTTAATTCGTATGAAGTCTGACCAGAAAGACAATTCTGGGTTAAATTTGCTGTTGCAAAATGCTACACAGGCACATTTATTAACAAACGGTTGCACAAAATTTACTGAGGGGAAGGTCTGGGTTAGGATGCACTCAGAAATCCATCTAACTGTGCTTTTAATGCTGTTCTGAAAAGTAGTAAAAGCAGTGACTCCTAAAACAAGGGTTTTAAAACAAAATAAGCTATACAAATATATACCAATCGATATAGGTGATATTGTAATTTTCTATATCTCTTGAATCTCGACATATCGCCCTGCCCTAACTTACTGTATAGAGTCTGAGCTCTTCTTTTTTTTTTTAGCAGGGTATCAGAATCATTTCCAGTTATGCTCACTTCCAACTACAGAAGGCCTTCCAAGTGTAAAACTAAAAGTATTAACTCAGCTTGAAGTTAGAGCTTAGAAAATGTTCCAACAACCTAACCTTAGTGTATCAATGGGCTTTCTGGTGCTGCTATGGACACAGGACGGCTTTTAGAGAAAGCACAATGTTTACCATGGTGGAAGATGTTTACAGTGCTACTCTAGTCTCTGACAATGTAACTTTTTTTTTTTACTGAAATGCTTTTGATGAGTTTTTTGTGTAAAGGCTGCTGTGTTTCTGTCACTATCAGACTTGTAAATAATGTCCATATTGTAGGCTCTTATAGTAAGAGTCTGAATCATTTTGTAATAAAAATGTTATGGCATTCATAACAGCATTAATAAAAACTGCTATTCCTTTGTCATTCATGATGTAGTTTTTATGGGTCGCAGCAATTTCACATGACTTGAACACAATCAGAAATGCTCCCATTAGGGTTTAGTCTGTGGTGAGGGGCAGGTTTTTACAGTAAATTGACTTTGTTTGAATTAGGCCTCATTGTGAAGAACACTTTCTTCACCTGAATCCTTTTTAAAACATAAAATAAAGCCAACTCAAAACAACGTAGAGCAGGGGTCAGCAACACGGTGTCCGTGGGCACCAGGTAGCCCTCATGGGCCATGTGAGGGGCCCTCAGGAGCTCTAGTCACCAATGAGCTCCATCTAAAATCTGATTATATCTTTGTGACAAATTGTGAGTTCCAATCCTAAAAAGTTATACATATATACATCTGCTGATAAAGTTTTAGTATTAAGTTAATCATCTTTAAATATTTATGTTCACTGAAACATTGTGACAGATCTGGTGTATGGTCAGTGGTACATTATATATAATATATATGTAAGATATATTTTTAAAAATGCAAGGTGGATTTTCTATAAGATGTATTAAAAATGAAACATTGCATACATTAGGAAAAGGGTTTCATGTTGAAACCTTGACTATTCCTACCTTTAATATGTTATGGTTTCATTTATTCAGACAACTGTTTTTCGGGAAATTTACTTTGATCTCCTTACATGTTTTCACTGCCAACTGCCAGTCTTCTTCAGAGGCGTCTGCCTCTGCTGCTTTGATGTGAAAAACAGTAGTCTGAATAAATGAAACAACATTTTTTCAAAAAGAAGACAAAAATAACTTGTTTGAATAATTACGCGGAAGTCAAGGAAACATCAAAGAGACCAGCAGACGCCTCTGAAGAAGACTGGCAGTTGACAGTCGAAACATGTCAGGAAATCAAAGTCAATTTCCTGAAAAACAGTTGTCTGAATAAATTAAACCTTATTCAAAAAGAACGTGCTGAAATAATTTCCTACTTTTTAGTGTTACTGCTAGTAACACCATGAAAATGTAGTATTTAAGAACTGGTAGCCCTTCAGACTATGCAGCACAGTTTCAGAAAGGTTGGTGACCCCTGACATAGAGGATCTCATAAGTCATAAGTATTGTGTGAGCTTTATTATCAACCAGGAACAGAATAATACCATAAATGTGTTTAATCCTGTCACACAGGTGCTGTTACTTGATTACAAGTAAAAGTACAAGTAAAAAGTAGCTGAATTAAATAGTACTCAAAGTAAAAGTTACATTTATTTTTGATAATAAATCTTGCCCCTTGCATACAGTAAACATCTCATGTAGAAACTTAAAAAGGAAGAGATTAAATCTTGCACAATTGGAATTTAATTTATTTTCCACAAAGGCATCTGTATAAAATAAGTTTGTCAAAATGTAGAATTATTTTTTTTAAATAAAATAGGACCAATTTATTAAATTCAAATTCTCAGGCTTCAAGTATAGTTAACATTATGAATTCTAAAACAGTGCCATGGCATAATAGGTAGAAACCCCAACCTGAACATAAGAAAATGGCTGGACGTTGATCAGAAAAGGCACGACTCAGAACATATGGATTATGTTCAATGTGAGGTCAGCAGTTTATAAAGACACCATGAAACGGACATAAAAAAACATCAAAAAGAATTATTTACTCAGTAATGGTTGGGTGTAGAAATGTAATGACTTTTAAAAAGTACTTAAGTACAAGTAAAATTACCGATTTAGAAATATACTCAGAAAAGTAGAAGTACCCATAAAAGCAACTCAATTACAGTTAAGGTGTGCAATCCATTACTTTCACCTTTAAATGGTGCTCATCTGATGCTGTGCTGGTATAATAAAAAAAAAGCACTTTTTTTTTAATCATCTCACTACTAGTCGGACCCCATGTGCCCATTTGGGTTTCTTAAAAGTTTTTCAGATGAGTGGTAACACATGGGTATGAGTTGAAATACAAAAATCTGTTTAACAATACGTGAGCGGCAGTGAGCAACCACAGAGTAAAGATTGGGGAGCAGTTAGGTTTAATGGCCTTGCTCATGAGCCCACAGCAACTTCAAACCTGCAACCTTCCAGTTACAAAGCTTCTTTAACGGTTAGGTCAACACAGTGCAGTGAGATGAGAGGTCACTTAAACAACCAGGCCAACCAACCTTTAGTGCAGAAAACACAGAACTCATGCATGATGGGAAATATTGTATGTTGAGTTGTGTGCGCTTCTTTAACAGTAGTTCACTAACGTTGATAAATTGTGAAAAAAAAAAAAGGACATGTGCATCATTTGAAGGCAGTGACGTAGCTACTCAGCTAATGAGATGACAAGTCATAACTTTTACACACACAGACAGTTATTTAGAGGTATATATATATCATGTGTAATGGGGACCAGCATGTTGTTGTGTTTAGAACGTTCACCTCACAAAATGGGATCATGTTTTCTGGCTTAGATTCTAGTGCACATATTGGACGTTTCAGTGTGGACCGAAAAAATATGAGGTTGATAGGAGTTTGTAATTTGATCCCAAAGTGGTCACATCATCAGTTCATTTTGCACTGTCATACAAAGTTTACCATTGACATTAAGGCAACCCAAAAAACATGAGAAATGAATAAAAGTTTACGCAAAAGCTGCTGTGTGTCCTTTTTTTGGCATTATTATAGCCAGTGTATTTATATCTTTAATATACTTATCACTTCTCGCCTTTGTCTTTTCTTGCCAACTACAAAACCACTTTAAATAGACAACAACAGATTTTCATATTTCAAAAGCATGAAACAGAGGGTGATCACTAGTTTTACTGGCACGTACAAGCAACAGTGTGTTATGAGACTATTTGTGGTGATGTTAAAAATGATTTGGATGCCGACTTAGAAACATTGTGATGATTCATAGACTGAAAAACCTAAAATATCTTAAAATGCGAACCCATAATTTGTTTTATGTTCAACATTTTTGTGAACCAAACATGAACACCAAGACATAGACAAGTTAAATTAAATTCATGAGTAACTCCAACTCCTTTTGAGAATTTGGTTAATGTTAACTGACTTTTTTCACTAAGATGTGTAACAGTGTATCATGCAGTGTGGGGGTGTGTGGCCCCTATTGTGATATGTAAACGAGTAAAGCTAGTATGTATGACATGTAAATTTGTACAAGAATGCCCGGAATTTATGTTATGAGCACATTTGAGTCCTGATTACGTGTGGGATTCCAGGGAGCAGCAGGAGGATCACATTTTGACCTGGATTTCCTGACTTCTAACCACGACTGGACTAAGGTGAAGGAAAATTGGTTGATAGTTTGATTCTTTGCCACAATTCATGATTCTTTTTTTTTATATTCAATTCAACTTTATTTATATAGCGGAAATTACCAAATTATCCAAATATAAAAATTCTTAAGACAAAACCCAACAAATCCACATGAAGAAGCATGAGAAAAACCAACTCCCTTTTAACAGGAAGAAACATCCAGCAGAAGGTGGCAGTCATCTGCTTCGACTGGTTGGGGTTAGTGGACAGAAGGACCAACAGAACAGAGTGATAGAACATCAGTGTCCAGGACTAGTTGAGCCTCGAACCACAGATCAGGAACTGCCAGCTCCAGCATTAGACACCTGGAACAGAAAAGAAAGAGATGGGCGAGGAGAAGGCACAGACTGCAGAAAAACATGGTACAGTATTTAGCAGGTCTGCCTGCATGGAAACACCTGGTGCTAAACTATGTGTGAGTGGAATGAGAACGAGTATGGGGTGGACATGGTGTGTAAAGCAGTGTGATGGGTATGTTTTCCAATAAGTCGTAAGAAGTAAAAATGAACAGTGTTGTTGTCTATAAGCATTAGATGCCTTCAAGAAACTTAGGAAATTTTTTTTTTAACAATTTGAGCCTATTTTTCCTTATTCTAACACTCTTTCTGCTACTACCCCAAACTTTTTCTTGTCATATTTTTGCTCCGTTTAATGCATTTTGTCTCCATTACTCCCATTCCTGCCACTTCCCTATTCAATTTAAATACTTTTTCTGAACATTTTTTCCACTTTCAATACATTTTTTTGGCACTTATATACCTTTTCCACTACTTTTCCCACCTAATGTCGCATACATTGACCCATTATTGTCACTTTTAATTTCTTTTCATCATATTTCATGCTTAGTTTGACAAATTTGACCACATTCATGATTTGTCATGCCCATTATTTGCCAGTTTGAAGTCATTTTTTCTACAACTTTTCTGTCAGTTTTTGGTCACTCTAATTTGCAACTTTTAATAAATTTCTGTGGTATTTAAAATTCCATTTCACCACCTTTTCCACTATTTTTTTGTCACTTTTAACTCATTTTATTTCTGATTAAAACAAGGACTTAAGATGACTATATACTATGTCGCAAATAATAACAAACTTCCTGGATGACAGTGGATATTATTCAGATAAATGAATAAATGTGGTCATACAATGGCTGATCTTATGGATGGGCCCCAAAAAGCTTTCCCTTTTATTCCTCCTTATAGATGACACCGTCTCCACATGACTGTTCCTCAATTCCCCAGTCTCTGGCACCTTTATTTTGGGGGTCACGGGCTGAAAAGGTTGAGAACCACTGATCTATTCAATAATTTTCAATGTAAATGTGTCCGTGTGTCTGAAAGTACACTCTACCCAGGGATAGGGAATAAATAAAATGCAGTGCACTGGGGAGAAGTGCTGCCTCTTAGTGCAGAGATTGTAGAGTCCTGCTGGTGCCCCCCAAAATTCTCTCTTTCATGCTCTGTTCTATCCAGGAGGGTTTACGCTGCCTTACGTCCTGTCTGCTGGGATAGGCTCCAGCATCCCCTGTGACCCTGTAGAGGAAAAGCAGGTGCAGAAGACAAAATGAAATACATACATTTAGGGTGAGGATGGTCTGTGGTTAGTGTTAGGTGATGACCTTTGAATAAAAGTTAAAAAAAAAAAAAAAAAAAACAGGGATTATGTTGATTATCTTATAAAGTTAGGGTTGGGTATTTAATTATCATTCATCACCTAATAAGTTCAACAGATCTTTGATATTGGTGCATGGCGAGTTGCATCTAGGCTACTTTGTTCTATGCATACTTCATGTTGTTGTTTATATCCTATCAACACATCACCACTAGAGTTTCTTCTCAGCTGTATTCCAACACAGAGCTACAGTCATGGAGAGCCAAACCCAAACTTTTCCTTTAGCTCTGCCTGAGGCCTTTCCCCATCAAAACGTGTGTGTGTGTGTTTGTGTGTGTGTGTGTGTGTGTGTGTGAGAGAGAGAGAGAAGGTCTTTAGTGGCTAGAGAGATTTAGAGTTTGATTATTTACTTTCTTATCTTTAGCAGCCTCAAAAATCCGCCCCCCAACGCCCCGACCCCCCAACCCTCCCACAGTCCCTCCACTGAAAGCGGGTGGATGGCCCGTTGGTAATTGGCCGTTTCAGAGGCACATTGTCCGAGGCTTTTCAGGCCGCAGGTGCACACAGTAAAGCCGGAGTCTGTGCTCCTCCCCTGGGTGTCTTTGTTCCCTCTCTCTGCTTTCCTCACCCCCCCCACCGAGCAGAAAATGAGGGCTGCTTTTTGGGGTTTCAGCCTCAGGCTTAACCCTTTCACCGACCATTGCCTTTCTCATGGAAATGGGAGCGAACCCTGCACCAGCTAATCGGTCAGTGAGGGGAGGGGAGTGAGAGGACGAGGGCACTGGGATCACAGAAGGAGGAGGAGCGGGGATGGGGGGGGCACATACATTGGACCCCAAAATTCTCCCACAGCATAACACCGAATACCAACAAGCCCAGCTAAAGCCGTGCACGCCATGAGGTTTAAAAACTTATCAAGTTCAACATTTCTCTGCCAATCGTAGATGTTTTGCGGGATGAGACGGCGTGGGACACCATTGAGGTCACCAAGATCTTTTCTTACTTCCACTTTATTGCAGTGGAATAGTAGCTTAGAAACCCAATGGAAATATGTCTGACAAGTCTGTGACACGTTGACCATCAAATCTGGTGTAAAAAGAGCGAGTTGGGTTAGTAAAATATGAGAAGGTATAGCAGAAGAATGAGGTGATGTGTTGCCCTGTAAGCGGAGGAAGTTGGAGCAAACACGTAGGTTGTTTTGGCTGGGGTCTGTGGGAGAGAAGGGATCTGGGATGGGAGGGGGTTGGTTGGAGAAAGGACTGGAGGGAGGGACAATGGAAAGATTTTCTGGTCCAGTGCATCCCATCACCTAGCAACAAGCAGCCAGGCTTCAACAAGTGGTTGCCATGGAAGTTCTAAGAGTGACTTAAACGTCTCCACAAAGGATTGTGGTCCTTCTGTGTGTGTGGAGGAGCGTTTATGCGTGAGGATCAGGTGAGTTTCAGAGTAAGAGCGTGTGCGTACTCTGGTTATGTTCCAGAATCTTATCTTTAGATGCCATTTGAGGCTTTGATTATGTGTCTTGTCTTGCTGAAAGTTTTAGCAGCAGTAAGACAAACCTGGACAGGAGAGAGGCCGATCCAAATCCCTACAAGTCCTTAAGAACCATGGGCAGAAAGTTTAGTGTTTTGACCATTGTGGGAAGTTTGCATGTTCTCCTATGACTGTGTGAGTTCTCTGGTTTCCCCAATCATTGAAAAAAGGCCTACTACAGTTTTTGGGGAATGTTGACCTATTGCAATGTTTCCCAAATGGGGGTATGTACCCCTAGGGGTACACAATGGCACGACAGGGGTTACTTGATAAACAAACAAAATCATTAAAAAATATTGGGGTTTCATAAGTTTATTTTTAGTTAGAGTTGATTAAAATATGAACTGATAGTACAATGGCCAGTCTTGGTCCCACACAAGGCAGGAGATGACCAGAAACAATAAAACAAATTATACTTATACTTATTACAATGGGATTCTTTAAAATGTGTGTTTTCACTCGTTGATCACATCAAGTTGTTTTTTCATAGCATTCCGAGGAAAATGTTCTAAAAAAGGGGTACTTGGATTTAGAAATAAAAGAAAGGGGGTACTTGGGTAAAAAAAGTTTGAGAACCACTGACCTATTGTTAGGCAGCATGCTCAGTTACAGGCTCAACCCTCGACCCTCATGTGATTTGTAATATAATAGACAACGATAATAAGAATAAAGTCACCTTGACAAGCATATTTCCTTTGAGAACCAACCCTGTGTTATTATAGGTACGACATAAGTCACGCCTAGCAAGGGTGACTCTGTCTGGTTTTACCAAAACACGTCCTGTCCGGGGAGTGCGAGGTTTTCTACAAATCCATTGGAATTATTTAGGTTTCCCCATCAAAACCAGCAAAATATTTAAATTTGCTCATATTAACCCTCGCCAATATTATTTCTTGGTAATCTTTACTTTGTAGGTTTTAATATTTGCGTAAATGGATGCTTGTGAGGTTTTAAGAACAGTGCATCGAGTTTGTTTGTTTGAACTATATGTGTGTGCTGGCTTTCTGTGAGTAAATGTGCACTACACTAGTGTTTCTCAAATGGGGGTACGTGTACCCCTAGGGGTATGCAAGGGCACTACAGAGAGTACTTGAGAGAGTGAAAAAGTAATAAATAAATAAAAGCATTAAAAATGTGGGAATTTTTTATATTATATATGCATTTTTGTACTTAAATAGGAAGTTCATACGCGATTGGAACTTAATTCCAGGCTCCAAGTACAGCTACAATGTGTGAGACCACCTGTTTTCTTTTTGATGGGGATGTGCTATGAAATGACAATATATGAATCTTATTTTATTTCTTTTTCTTTAAGTACATGCACAGTTGGACACGTCCCACCAGGTGACTGGAACAAATTCAGTTTATTATGAAACTATGAGATAAGTCATAACTTATAACACTCCACAGTCTCCCATCCTGTGGTCTAAAGTACAGAGAGCCAGCATTGGACCGTGGTGCTACAAACTGTCAATGATTATTTACAGCTGTGAAAGCCTAAATTTTTGTTACAGTTTGAATTTTTAGGAGACAATATTTTTAATAGTGTTTCAACGATTGAGACATTTAAAAGTATTTATGACATGGACCGATTCTTGCAAGGCATAAAAAAGGTGATTGATTAAGTCACCTCCAATTTTTTTAGTCTTTGTGACAAAGAAAAAGTGTTTTGTTTAAAAACATAAAACCTTACAGAGAATAACTACTTACGTAAACAGCATATTGTATAGTTCTGTTACATATTTAGTGTTGAGTACTTTGTGAATATAACCAGGTCAAGCCAAGTGCCCTCTTTTTGGAAATTAGAACATGGTCACCCTGTAACTCTTTCTAAAAGTGAATGGTTACACAGTCATCTTTGCAAGTGACTGCAAGTGTCTATGACAGGCTGTAGCAAAGACTGAAGTCCTATGCCAGTGGGCATCCACTCCCCCACCACATCCATCAACCTTCACTATCACCGACAAACCCTGGCAGTTTTTCTCTTCTATGATCAAAAGGGAGACAAAAAAAAAACATTTTAAACAGCTAAGGTGTAAAGAGCACTGACAAACCAACTCAAGCAGAAGTACAAGTACAAGTAAGTCACACACACATAAAATACTTAAAGGTGCAGTCTGCAACTCTTATAAAAGTGACTTTTTGTCATATTTGCTAAAGCTGTCACTATGTAAGGACATCCTGTTTAATCTGATTGGTCGGTTATGATGTGATGCATTTGATTGTTGTCTGTCTCACAAAAAACAATTATTTACTCAGTAACGGTTGGGTGTAGAAATGTAACAAATGACTTTAGTTATTTTAAAATAACTAAAATTTTACAAGAAAAAATTACTGATTTAGAAATATACTGAACCCATGAACCCATGAAAGCAACTCAATTACAGTAACGTGAGTACTTTTAATCCATCACTTCCACCTTCATCATCTTTATTTGGTCAAGTCAGGAGAAGGGTCTTCTAGAATAGAGACCTCACACTCCACACTAGACTATGTGTTTACCTGTCAGTAGTCATAACAACACTCTTCTATAGCTACGAAGCGTGAACCCTGTACAACCACAACCTGAGGTTGATTTCTACAGCGTATCCTGGGGATAACCTGGCGTGAGTTCCTAAAACTGAAACCTCAGTCGTCCAGAGGCCACAGTCGTCCAGCACCATTGCCGCTAGCTCAGCCATGTTATCAGGATGGCCTGCCACGAAAGGTCCAGTAGCCGCACCTCAGAAGGAGGCCAGAATGCGTTAAAAAGACCAACTCAAAGACCTTATGAAGAGGTGCTGCCAGAACTCCACACAGTTGGAGGACACTGTCTGCCATCAATCCATCTGCCCGGGGTTCTGTCATACAGGGGTACACAAACTGGAGGAGGGCCAGATCGACAGTCCAGGGAACACCTGAGGAGACATAAAGCCAGTACCACAAGTACCACATGCAGTCTGACTTCACCTGCTCCACAGATCACAGATTGGACTCTTCAGCCACAACAAAACGCACAAATAGCAGGACAGTCATCATTGGACAGAACAGAAAAACTTGAGTATAACATCATTATTGATGGTGACACTTTACTTGAAGTTTTATACATATGGCTGACATTACGCTGTCATTATTGTGAATAATTAGCATGAATAATGTGTCATGAAGGCCGTTATTAAGTGTTGTTACCCTAACCCTTAAAAACCTACCTACAGCCTTCATGAAACATTATTCATGCATTTGTCAGTTACAACAACAAACTGCAGTCAGGTCGAGACCCCGATGAGGATGACGAGTATGCAGATCAGTGTCGCTGAGACGGTTTCTGACAGTTTGTGCAGAAATTCTTCGGTTATGCAAACCAATTGTTGCAGCAGCTGCTCGGGTGGCTGGTCTCAGACGATCATGGACGTGAACATGCTGGATGTGGAGGTCCTGGGCTGGTGTGGTTACACATGGTCAGCTGTTGTGAGGCCGGTTGGATGTACTGCTGAATTCTTTGAAACGTCTTTGGAGACGACTTATGGTAGAGAAATGAACATTCTATTCACGGGCAACAGCTCTGGTGGACATTCCTGCAGTCAGCATGTCTATAGCACGCTCCCTGAAAACTTGCGACATCTGTGGCATTGTGTTGTGTGAAAAAACTGAACGTTTTAGAGTGGCCTTTTATTGTGGCCAGCCTGAGGTACACCTGTGCAATAATCATGGTGTCTAATCAGCATCTTGATATGCCACATCTGTGTGCAAAGGAGAAGTGCTGACTAACACAGATTTAGACACATTTGTGAACAATATTTGAGAGAAATAGGTCTTGTGTTTATAGAAAATGTTTTAAATCTTTGAGTTCAGCTCATGAAAAACGGGAGCAAAAACAAAATTGTTGCGTTTATATTTTTGTTCAGTGTAATAGAATCTTCCATGGTGTAAGGTCAACCTCTGATTAAAACTTTGTCAAAATCCGTCAAGTACTTTTGATGTAATCCTGCTAACAAACAAACAAATACATACATAACCACCAAACAATATGACCTCCCTTGTAATTATTGTGTTTATGTAGAGTGGTGCAGGTAAAAGAAATCTCACAGAGTCCAGCTTTCATGAAATTATTTTAAGAAAATATCTCTGCTCAGACTTCAGTCTGTGACAGAAGAAGAGCTCCTGCATTTGAGCACAGGAATGATACGAGCAACACTTTCTGCTAAACGTTCACTCTCTCACTGTCTGTGCAGCCCATGGAATGTTCTACTCAGCAGGATGGCCTCACATCTCCACTTTGGCCCAAACAAGACAGATCTGCAGGTGTCTGAGCCTCATTTATCATAAACAACCAGCTGAATGTTATATTTGAATTGTTCAAGTATGAGAAATCAGTGCCCAAGGCCCAGAATAAGATTAAAGTTCCAATGAATTAGCTTTGGGGACTGTTCTTTGTCTATTCGCTCTTCTTTTTCTTCTTTTTCTTGCGTTCTGGGGAGCTGTTCCAGTAGTAGAGAACCTGAAAGGCAATCATGCCGTTACAGGTTGAAGATACGATGTAGGTGAGTGCCATCAGTGAGTCTCCAGTTTCCTGTAAAAGATCACAATCCCTTTTTTACCGAGTGCCTGCTATACAGTAATGCCTTAGCCAATGATAAAGGCTGTACATTACGAGTTGCAATGTTGGGGTTAACGCATTATACAGTAATGCGTGATATACAGTGTTGGGAGTAACTAGTTATTTTTGTAATATATTCCTTTGTGAAGTAGAACTCATTAAAAAAGTGAAAAGTAACGTGGTGATGTAATAACTTTATGCAGTTTGTTTTATTCTATTCCAAACTGGCTGACTTATACTTTATACAGTCTCTCTCTCTCTCTCTCTCTCTCTCTCTCTCTGCATTGACAAAATGACTGATCAGAATGATTCAATTGGAGAGCGAATGATTTAATGTAAACAGTCTCATTTTTTTGGCGACATGAAGCTTAAAAACTGGAAAAAATCCACAAATTAGTCGTGTCATTGTTTAAGCTGCAGGAAAAAAGTAGCTGCTTATAGACCGGAAATGACGGTACCCCAAGCTGCACAGTCCACTCACCTGTAACGAGGTGAAGATGCGAGCAAGAGAGCCGGCAAACAGCAGGAACACAGAGACAGCAGAGAGCTGGCCCGTGTGACCGTTACGGAGGTTAGTGGCTACCTGAATCAGCTAACACACAGTAAAGGGAGAAGATGAGATCACAGTTACACTTTGTACTGTATGTTCAAAAACATCCAGTACATCCAGTATGAAAAAAAAGATATACACTAAACATGAAACTGTTGCAACATGTGGCTGCTGTACCCTTCCAATGATGATGGCTGGCATGTTAGAGGCCTGCATCCAGGTGACCACAGCCATGGGAGTGACAGGAGAGAGCAGGACGGCCAGCATGCAGAAATACAGCAGCACCATGAGGAGGCCTGGAGGAGAGAGCAAAACTGCTGACTCAACGTCTAGAACGTGTGACAAAATACTCTATGTCCATTAATCCTGTTCAAAATCTTGCACTACGTGTAATGGTGAAACTCGTGATTGAAAACATGCAGCGCTTCATTAGTGATGATGCAGGAGGTATCCTCACTAATTGGGCGGGCAATTCGAATCTATTGACATAACTGGGATTTCTGGTCATTTGTCGTCAATAACTGCACTGATTTACAATATTTATACAGTACACCATCACATGTATGTGTATATACAGTATATGTTTATGTTGTTCCATAAAAAGTTTTTTTTCCTTAACGTAACTTTGTTTTAAAGATTAGTGTATTTTCTGTGCGCTTTCTATCATTTACATAATATATACAGTGCAGAGAAACACAATCCATAAATTAGCTTTCTGTTTAAGCTGTTTAGAAATCTGATATATCAACTCTGAACTTATAGCAATATCACAATAAATAGCTTTCTTCTTTGTTGTTTTTGTGGTCAAATTGGTCTCAAAAACATTTTTGAAAACTAACACAGAACAACATTGAATGATAAAAATGTGTTAGAAATGTATTTATTATTATTATTATTATTATTATAATAATAATAAAATTACGTAATATAATGTAGAAAAAAAAACTTTGTATAACAAACATACATGTTGGCATCCATGAAAAATAATACCTTTTTAGAAGACATAACATTTCACCAGGTTTATTTGTATGTAGAAATGTAAAATATTTCTAGTCTATATCTTGTTATTTTAGGACTTGTAGAAAGTAAAACTTTGACCCTCTTTTCACCATATTTCATGCTTATTTTTGCCAATTTAGCCACATTCACAATTTGTCATGCCCATTATTTGGCAGTTTAAACTAATATTGACACCTTGAACCCTTTTTACCACTTTTTTTGGCCACTAATTTTCAACTTTTAACCAATTTCTGTGGTTTTTAAAATCCTATTTAATCACCTTTTCCATCATTTTTAGTCATTTTAAGTTTTAACATATCTGATTAAAACAAGGCTTTACATTTTAAAGATAATCTTTAAGAACAATACTACACTTCCTGGATAACAGTGGATATTATTCAGATAAATAAATAAATGCGGTTATCACATCATTTTACTGACTTTATGGATGAACCCCAAAAAACTCTCTCCTTTATTCCCCCTTATAGATGGTCCTGTCTGTATGTGTTCAACCACCTTCAGCTACAGCGGGGGTCCCCGGTGTCTGGGGGGGTCGTGGGCTGAAAAGGTTGAAAACCACTGCACTAGAGCAGTGATTCTCAACTGGTGGGTCGGGACCCAAAAGTGGGTCGCGGATCTTACTGGGTGGGTCGTGGCCAAAAAAAAAAAAAAAAATACTTAATGTCTGTCATGTGTGACTTCTTTTGAGAATGTTGCACAGCAAAATATAAAGATTTATGTTTTAAAAAAGATTATATATGCATGTTTTCAACAGCTATCTTTGAAAAAAACTAAATTTGGTTGGTTGAATTAAAAAAAAAAACGAGTGGGACGCGATTTGATGACCGAGGCAAAATGTGGGTCCCACGGTGAGACGAGTTGAGAACCCCTGCACTAGAGGATGAAATCTGGTTGTTTGAGTCAAGATGTTGCTAAAATACCTTTCCACAACTCTTTTAACATCCCTGTCAAGGTCCAACCTAGAATTATGTAAATTTCCCAAATATTCCTGCTAATTCCCATGGAAAGTTTCCAACCCAGAGATTTCCTGTAATTTTGTGGATTTTGTGGGCAGCTTTACACATGTAACCCTGGAGCTGGATCCACAGGCTGGTTTAGCTTGTAGCTTTGTAAATCCTTCCCAAGTCGCTCATGTGTCTTACCTCTGCTGGTTTTTCCTCCGTAGTGCTGAATAAGGAAGCCTATGGCGATGGTCTGCAGCATGAGGAACAGGGCTTCCCCCCAGGCTCTGAGGAAACACCCAGCAAGTTACAAACGCTGCTTCAAGTGCACAGAGAACTTTGGTGAAATGAACAGATACCCACGTGAAAGGGAAGTGGTTGGCTATACTGTAGGCCATCGTTCCTGAGATGGCCAGCAGCTCCAGCAGCACAGAATGGAAGCTCAGACCTTCAGCGCTTTTTGCTGTCATCAGTTTCACAATCTGAGGCATCTTCACTAAGATCAAAGAAGCACAGTGGAGCAACATCCTCTCAGGTGGTGAAAACAAACAGGCTACTGCTCTAGAACGTGCTACTTCTGTAGGGACTTCCATTTGCCGTTATCGCAGAAAACGGAGAAAAAAAAGCAGAATTTAAGTTCTGAAACAAAAAAGGCAATCTGACCCGTTCCTTTTCAATCCCTCTCTTTATTTGAAATCGGGCACCAACAGGACACATACATGTTTTGGCCCAATATCAATATTTTTCAATGGATAACGAGGGATTGAATGTCTATAAAGTGTGCCAAACAAACAAATATGTCAAATTCTACCCATAATTCCTTTCAAAATGTGTAACGTATCAAGTAGTGATCATGTTATCCTGTGACTGAAAAGGTTAGAGTCAGGGTCAATTCTAATTGTAATTGCACAATTGATCAGTTGCTGTCGTAATCGTAATTAAATTGTAATTGACTTTGTAATTGCCATGAAAATTCTATAAAACTGGGGAACCAAGTTACACTTCCACACATATGTAGTTAACAACTTTCCCACATTTTACCATTTTAAAAATATATAAATCTAGAGGTACACTGACACAAAACAGGCTCAGATGTCTACACAAACATTATTTTCATCGATAAGGAAACAATAACAAGGAAACCAATAGATAGGAAATAAATTAGATGATAGATATTTGTTTTTAGTGTATTTTACAGATGATTTAGGACCCGTTATCATAAGAGATGCTAACAGAAAGCTAACACAAGAGGAGGGTTAACTTTTATTAGGTTATTTATTTCAGGCTCAGTAATTGTTATAATTGTAAATGAACCTTAGTAAATGACAACGTAATTGTAATTGACTTTCTGAGGATAACCAATAATCGTAATTTAATTGTTATTAAAAAAAATTCTGGTCACTGTAATCATAATTGTAATGTAATTGGCCTCAGCCCTGGTTAGTGTAAGGAAGGAAAGAGCTTCATCTAA
The DNA here is from genome assembly GCF_900634775.1 of Gouania willdenowi. Classification (NCBI taxonomy): domain Eukaryota; kingdom Metazoa; phylum Chordata; class Actinopteri; order Blenniiformes; family Gobiesocidae; genus Gouania; species Gouania willdenowi. The sequence continues at coordinate 25,192,307 of NC_041061.1, read as the reverse complement.
AGTGTGTTTTTAATGCGCTGGTTCAGATTATTATGACTGCGTTCAAATGTGAAAAAAGGCTCTGGTACAAAGACAGGATTAGCTGATGGTGAATTAGCTGAACTGGTGATCACAGTCACAGCAGACGCATCTACAGCACTGCTGCGTGGGATTTTGTGCAAAATCATGCGTATCCGGTTGTAATGAAAAGGTTTTACAAATACTGTTTGGGAAACATATCATACATTTCTATGGGATTTTCCTTATTAAACGTGTAGCTGAGGCTCTAGCAGTGTGGCTAACATCCCCTCTTAAGATGTGTTATTCCAATGTAACCATCCCGTTTTTGTGAATCATCTGAAGCATATCAAATGAATTAACGGCTGTAGTCGACTATCAGCCCTATTTGGCATGTTTGGTATGATTTTGGGAAGTTTAATAGCCAGTAAAGTAAAGTCATCTAAACAGGGAAAGACGATGATACGAAAAGAAAACTGAAAAGTTCAATGTGATGCTGACGTGGAAATAAGTAAAGCCTGAAACGGAATTTGGGAAATTTTGAACTGGAAAATTGGAGGCCTTATTAATGTCAGACACCAACATGTCTCAGCACTTGTTCCTCTCTGCACTTCTTAACATTTCCATTACTGATTTCTGCAAAATAAAACCGATGTTTCTAAATGTCGACAAAGTATAATTATGCTTTGAACGTGTTTCCATTGAACGTTGTTTTGAGCAGGAGCCTCGTAACTCCAGTGAAATCACATCCCGCGAGACTTTGCTGCAGAAAGACGGATGTTCCAAACCTCCTTATAACATTCCGTATTCCTTTATCATTTCACGTCTAATGTGGCAGTTATCATTTTAAAGTATAATACTAAGAAATGTTTCAGTCTAATCTTCTGTTTACACGTACCACGTCATGTTTTCTCAGAGAGCAGTGGTCATGTGACCATGCACGTCCCGTTCTGTGACGTGTATTTTCAGGAACGATGTTTCCATGGCTCTTTTGCGTCACATTTTAATATCGAAACACCTGAAATTCCTCCTCATGAAAGCGTCAAAGCTGATATTTCAGTGTTTTTTCCAAATCCAGGTGTTTCCATTACCAGTTTGTGCCATTTAAATTTTGTGCATTTCCAAGGGTAATGGAAACGCAGAAAGTAGCTACTGTTTTCTTTCTTTTCTCCATCTCAGAAGCCGTACACGCAGTTACAGGACTTTTTGTTTTAAAAGCAGGACAGTGCAATATAAACAGGCCATGTGCTGTTTTTGATTTGCCACTAGTTAGCGTTATGGTAGTTTGCAGTGATACGTTACTATTGGGCATTGCTAAAGCTGTGCAGAGGCCTTATGTCCTGTGGGATTGTATTTGTCTGTTTGTAGTGTGTTGGAGTACCAACAGTACATTCCTTCAGCTGCTACATGCAGCTTGTGTCTGTGTAAAACTAGGACTTTGTAACTCTGCTCTTATCTTCACACAGCTGCACAGTGAGCACAGCCACTTTATTGCAGGGCTAAGCTAACGCTGCAGTTGTAACAGGGCTAAGCTAACGCTGCAGTTGTAACAGGGCTAAGCTAACGCTGCAGTTGTAACAGGGCTAAGCTAACGCTGCAGTTGTAACAGGGCTAAGCTAACGCTGCAGTTGTAACAGGGCTAAGCAAACGCTGCAGTTGTAACAGGGCTAAGCTAACGCTGCAGTTGTAACAGGGCTAAGCTAACGCTGCAGTTGTAACAGGGCTAAGCTAACGCTGCAGTTGTAACAGGGCTAAGCTAACGCTGCAGTTGTAACAGGGCTAAGCTAACGCTGCAGTTGTAACAGGGCTAAGCTAACGCTGCAGTTGTAACAGGGATAAGCTAACGCTGCAGTTGTAACAGGGCTAAGCTAACGCTGCAGTTGTAACAGGGCTAAGCTAACGCTGCAGTTGTAACAGGGCTAAGCTAACGCTGCAGTTGTAACAGGGTTAAACACAGTGTAGGCCTCATAGATCAATAAATCAAAAATTATTTGCTCGGAAAAAATATTTAAAGGTTCAAATTGTCGTGCAAACATATGTTTAGATATCCACTGTAAACACTGACATTGTCAGAAGAAAAAAGTTACACGCATTGCATTGTGGGATGTGGAGTCCAGCAGAAGGAAACATAGATGTGTTTTTCCCTTATTTTTATTATGATTCACTTGACATTGTTTTTGTGTACTAGTTTTGTTCCAGGTATTCCCCATAATTAGATCATCTCACTTCGCCAGGCATTCAACGTTGGCCGGATTCGGATATTTCGATGTAAAACCCAAAATAAACACTGGACAATTTTTTTTTTTTTGCAGTGTTTTTCAACTTTGGGATTGTGACCTCGTGGGGTCGCCTGGAATTGAAATGAGGTCCCCTGAAAATGTCTAGTAAAACCAAAATATTGATGAAAAATGTATCTTTAAATATTTTGAATTATTATTCTTTTTTTAATTATAACACCACACACGCACGCACGCACGCACGCACGCACGCACGCACGCACGCACGCACGCACGCACGCACGCACGCACGCACGCACGCACGCACGCACGCACGCACGCACACACACACACACACACACACACACACACACACACACACACACACACACACACACACACACACACACACACACACACACACACACACAAAACAATCTTAAACAACTGTATTCTATACTTCAACTATAAGTTCAAATAAAATGCAGTATAAAATATCTGAGCTGGCATATCTTGTCACTTTCTCACTAATCCTGGCAACAACAAACATTACCAAAAGTCTCTGGAGAAGGCATCAATTTGTGATAATAAAATGGGGTCCCGACCCAAAAAAGGTTAGGAACCACTGATGTAATGTCATATATAATGTAGCCCTACAGTAAAATTTGTCTCTGAATTTTACCTAACCTGTTGAGGAATGATGTATCATTAAAAAGTATAATAATCTGTAAGGAATGTAACTCTGTAAAGCAATGTAGCTCTCATCATATTTGCGCATTTTTTGATGAGACTGTTTCTCTGTCGCCATGGGTATTCTTAAATCGGCTAATCTGTAATTTGTGGCAATGCATCGAGGCTCCTGACTGCTGGTTGATTTATATTCTAGTTTAAAATGTTTATTTTTTTATCCATGTACCCCCATGACAATTTGCGTACCCACGGGGGTACCCGTACCCCACTTTGGGAACCTTGGGCTTAGAATACTATGAAAATAACGATAGAGCATAATGAGAGAATAAATGAGTGATAACACTCATTTTAAAGAGTCTCATTTTGTAAATAAGTGTAAAGAAACAGTATTTAGTGCCTCCTGAATAGATGTATTTCTATAGTTTTTATCATTTACGGTCATCTCCTGTCTGGTGTGGAACCAAGACTGACCTTTGCATTTTCAGTTCATGTTCTAATCAAGATGATTTTTAACCCTTTCATTTGTTAATTTTCCAATCTTTCTCTCTCCCTGTAGTGCCATTGCGTACCCTCTTTTGAGAAACACTGGTCTACGGGACTCCACATCCCACAATGCAACGCGCAAAACCTTTCAGATAGTGTTTACAGTGGAGATCAAAACAAACGTTCATGTGGCAAATGTCAACCGATATATCTTATTTTGAGCAAATGATTTATTGATCAATGAGGCCTACACTATGTCTATACCTGAGCAGCAACTTTAAAACGATCTATTGTCAATGTAAGAGCGGTAGGGGCTGGATAATAATAAGTCAATATTGAATATTCCAACTGCAATGTATTTGGGTCTTCTTTCCCTGTTTCATAATATGAATATGGTTATTGTGATCTCATCTTATAGGTAAGGACGTGTGCCGTTACCCATCACTGATCCCAGGATGATACCGATCCCCAGAGCTTTGCTGAGCACAATCTTCAGGCACGGCACTGGGACAGGAAACAAAACGAGCATTAACCATGATGTCAGCTCAAAGGAACCATAAACAGACACACAGCAGGAATAATCAGGAACACATCAACCAGGATTTAAAACACTGGGATCAGGAATTAGAGCACTGGTATTATGATTTAGAGTAGTGGTTCTCAAACTTTTTTGACTTTTCCTACTAGTCAGACCTTTGTCCGACTAGAACATTTTACTCAGAATTCTGTGAAAAAATAACTATAGAGCATAATGATGGAATGAATGAGTGATGCACACATTTTAAAAAATCTCATTTGGTAAATAAGTGGACTGAAACAGTATTTAGTGCATCATGAATAGATTTATTTATATAGTTTTTATCATTTACGGTCATCTCCTGCCTGGTATTTTCAGTTCATGTTCTAATCAAGACAATTTCTATCATCTTTTGTGTGTTTTTTTGGTGTGATTTTGTGTATTTATTTGTTGTTTGTCTGTTCTTTTTATTATTCAGTATATTATTTTGTGTGTTATTGTTGCCATTTTTGTGTGCTGTTGGTATTATTTAAAGTATTCTATCTCTGTGTGTGTGTGCGTGTGTGTGTGTGCATGTTTTGTGTTGTTTTGTTTTGTTATTTTTGTGTATTTTTGTAGTGATCTGGGGTATTTTTCTCTTGTTTCGTGTGTGTTTGTAGTCAATGTGTGTGTTGCTGGTAATGTTAAGTATCTTTCTCTCTTAGTGTGTGTGTTTCTGCTGTCTTTTTGTGTATTTTATTGTTGTTTGTTCCTTCTATTATTCAGTATATTTTTCTCTTATTTTGCGTGTTTTTGTTGTCATTTTATGAGTTGCTGGTAATATTCAGTGTGATGATCATTTTTAACTTAAAATAAACATTATAAAACCCCATATTTTTAAGGTGGTGTCTATTCGTACGGCAAGTTTTACCGTAACAATAGCCCATTGCTTTAGGAATATCTATTCGTAGGGGAAGTCAAGTGACTTTAGGGTTATTTAGTCTGTAACGTAGTTTATAGTTAGGGTAAGGGTTAGTTAGTCCGTAACGTAGTTTATAGTTAGGGTAAGGGTTAGTTAGTCCGTAACGTAGTTTATAGTTAGGGTAAGGGTTAGTTAGTCCGTAACATAGTTTAGGGTTAGGATTAGTTAGTCCGTAACGTAGTTTACAGTTAGGGTAAGGGTTAGTTAGTCCGTAACGTAGTTTACAGTTAGGGTAAGGGTTAGTTAGTCCGTAACATAGTTTAGGGTTAGGATTAGTTAGTCCGTAACGTAGTTTACAGTTAGGGTAAGGGTTAGTTAGTCCGTAACGTAGTTTACAGTTAGGGTAAGGGTTAGTTAGTCCGTAACGTAGTTTACAGTTAGGGTAAGGGTTAGTTAGTCCGTAACATAGTTTAGGGTTAGGATTAGTTAGTCCGTAACGTAGTTTACAGTTAGGGTAAGGGTTAGTTAGTCCGTAACATAGTTTAGGGTTAGGATTAGTTAGTCCGTAATGTAGTTTACAGTTAGGGTAAGGGTTAGTTAGTCCGTAACGTAGTTTACAGTTAGGGTAAGGGTTAGTTAGTCCGTAGCGTAGTTTACAGTTAGGGGAAGGGTTAGTTAGTCCATAACGTACAGTTAGGGTTAGGGTTAGTTAGTCCGTAACGTAGTTTAGGGTTAGGGTTAGTTAGTCCGTAACGTAGTTTAGGGTTAGTTAGTCCGTAAGGTAGTTTAGGGTTAGGATTAGTTAGTCCGTAACATAGTGTAGGGTTAGGATTAGTTAGTCCGTAACGTAGTTTAGGGTTAGGATTAGTTAGTCCGTAACGTAGTTTAGGGTTAGTTAGTCCGTAACGTAGTTTACAGTTAGGGTTAGTTAGTCCGTAACGTAGTTTAGGTTAGGGTTAGTTAGTCCGTAACGTAGTTTACAGTTAGGGTTAGTTAGTCCCAAACTTAGTTTAGGGTTAGGGTTAGTTAGTCCATGACGTAGTTTACAGTTAGGGTTAGTTAGTCCGTAACGTAGTTTAGGGTTAGGTTTAGTTAGTTAATAGCAAAAAGTCGGAAAAGTAAGAAGCATCTCATTGGCCAGTTTAGGTCACGTGACAGGTGACACTTGACCGAAACTGGCCAATGAGGGGCGCTGCGTACGGATAGAATGCCGATCTATTGATAATCGTTTAATTTATCGTACGAATAGCCACGGCCTAGTTTTAAGGCTGTTGCTTTTGTTTCGGACCTGGACCTCAGACAAACCTGACTATAGTTCTGGCACTTCCTGTGCGCATGCGTGTGCATGCACAGTAAGCGGAATGCCGGTAGTTCCATCACTGCCGGAGCCGTCCCTGTCACTGCCGGACCCGTGTCCTCCTAGCTATAGTTCCGTCAGTTTTATTTTAGCCCTAACCCCAACCATATCCATAAGTTTTTTTTTTTTTCGTATATGTATTTTTAAAGGTGGAATTTAGCGTGTTAAATATGTTAAAATGAAAAAATTATTAACAAATAACCTAACCCCAACCCAGGAAATACCTTATTATTATTTTTTTTGTATATGTGTTTTTAAAGGTGGTATTTGCCGTGTTAAATATGTTAAAATGAAAACAATATTAATAATATGTCAGAAGTGGGATTTGAACCTATCATTGAATCTAGCGCCTTTAGACCACTCGGCCATCCTTCGGTGGGAATACACATTACGCTATGTATGTGACGGAACTGCGCATGCACACAGGAAGTGACGGATTATAGTCAGGTTTGTCTGAGGTCCGTGTCCAATAGCAACAGACTATTTTTAATGCATTCGTTTACTAACTTTCCTCTTTCTGTGTCTCAAGAAGTAGTGCCATTAACTCCATTTGAAAAACCCTGACTTAAAGCACTGGTACCGAGATTTTGAGGACTGGTTCTGCGATTTAAAGCAATAAGACTGGGTTTATCCGCATCTTTGGTCGCTTACCGTCAAGTAAATTAAAGTTGAGAAAGAACTGATCGTAGCAGGACTCCGGCATGAAGTAAGTCAATAAAATCCCCTTCAAAGGATCCATGAAAGAGCCGTTTTCCACCGTGGTCGCCATTTTACAGAACGTAGAAGACGTCAGCACAGATCTCTATTAGGGTGGATAGAGCGTCGGTGGAACGTAGTGAAGCCCCGGGTCGCCATATTGGTACACTATTCACTATCAAATGAATTAAAAAATACATGTTTACACATGAAGTTAGTGATTTCATGGATGGTGCGCATGCATTAGCCAACATTTGTTCTGTTTAAAAACCACGACATTATCGAGAAAATGTTTTTTTTTTTTTGACAGGTATGGCGTTCATATTTTGGAATTTAATGTTTGCTTGTCATTATTATGTAGTTTGACATACCCTGGTTAAAAATGAATTAAGTGTACTAAAATTTAGCACACTTTTGTGTACTTGAAACCACACTAATCCTCAATATACTCTAAGTGTGTGTATGATTAGTTAACTTACAGCATGCTTTTTTGGAACAACTAATTTTGTACTAAATACTTTTTAATGGTAATTAAATTGTAAAAAGTGGAACAACTTAAAGTGTATTTACTGTGCTTTAAATGATAAAATTAAATTAGTAATTTAATAAATGGTTTGAAGTGCATGTTCACAGTAAAACTATTAGACACTTTCCAAATAAATTTGATAAATAACTAAAAATAACTTCATAATTAGACTTACAATACGTTCAGACTTAATATCAGAGTATTGATTTGCAATGTGTACTTCTGAAATATGCTCTCAGTGTAGGATGAAAGAAGTATGTCAAAAAAACAAAAAAGAAATGAATTTAAAATAACACTTTAAAAAAATACACACATTTCATTTAAAGTATATTTTAGTAAAACATTCTTTAAAGTGTAATAGAGTACAATTGTTTTTGAAGTGTGTTAAATGTGTTTCCATGAAATTGTGCAACTAACATTTTCAATATACTACTGAACATTTTAATATACCTAAAATACAATAAAGTACATTTTTCTTTCACCAGAGTACATATAACATATGTATAGTCTTATCTTGTCTTATGCTCTAGGTAACATATGTAACAAATTAAACTTAGTAATGGCACATCTGTATACTCATTGAACAGAAAAGGACAGAACTGCTGAAGTAAACATGTTGATCTTGCAAGTCAGTATAAGTGTCGATGTCAATGAAAACATGTTCTACAATTTGAACCACTAATAACATAATGTGGGAATAAGAAATCGTGGTGGCAGAAAATCTATATTCTAAACCTAAAAGTAAATGGGTAAAATTTCAAAGAATCGTGCTCTGAGATTTTATTATTAATATATTATTAGGTAATTCTAATACTCAGTATGTAAATGCTGTGATGGACTGGCGCCATGTCCAGGGTGTATCTTGGCCTTTGAACAAAGCTGGAGATAGGCATCAGCAGACCCCCGCAACCCTGAAAAAGGTGGAGGCGAGTCAGAAAATTGATAATACTCAGTTTGTAAATGTAATAGAAAGTAATGATTACATATCATCACATACACATACAGTACATCAGTGTTATGTTTATTCTGACTGTTGAAATAAATAGCATCAGAAACCCGTAGTCAGCTGTTGTGTACATTGCACTACCAGTAGTTTTAGAGGGTACCAAGATGGTGGCTGGTAACCTCAACTTTGTAGATAGTCTTGTTCCCGGATGCACTATCTAGTGGTGTAATAGAGATCAGCAGATATCTGCCCTTAACGTGCAACAATAAAAAGACCCCAGCGGAACAAATGCGAACAGACGGGTTCCGCTTAATAAAAAGAAAAACTTAAAATAATGTGCACTTTATTTTACATGCACATTATTTCATTTTAACAAGCACTTTTTTTTTTTTGAAAACAAAACATATTACGGAAAGAGAAAATCATGTAACATATAACTTTAGTATTTGAACAAGGCATTTATTGTAACACTGGACCAGACAGACCAGAATCAGAGTTTATTCCAAAACAGGTTCAGTACACAGACAGGCAGTGAGAATCAGGCCACAGGGAGAAGGCTGAGGCAAAATACAGGAGTCAAAACAAGCAGAGCATGAGGAATAACGTGGGATCACTGGTCAGGAATGTAAACAGATAATCTGGCACTTTAGTAGTGAGATGGCCAACATGTGGTATGAGAAAGTTTGGGCACGCCCTGACAATTTCCATTAATAAATCATTGGGTGTTTAGATCAGTAACTTCATTTTGATCTGTCAAAAAACTGATGTAGTGGAATAAGTTTCAGCAGTGAAACTAGGTTCATTGGACTAACAGAAGATGTGGAATATGATTAAAAACAAAATTACAAAAAATGTTAGCCCTAGTTAAAGCTGCAGTATGCAAGTTTTTTTTTTTTTTTTGGCGTTACAAAATAGTGCACAAAACAAACCGTGGGTGTGACAATTTCTTACTGAAGTGAAACTATACTAACTTCCCTGTTCAGATATTAAGTAATCACCTCAAATTCGATTAAAACTAAAAATGACATTCAAAAGTGAACAAATAAATAATATGAAAATAATACATTTTATTTAAAAGCGATTTTCTAAGAACTTTGAAACCACAATAAAATAAACCTTGTTGAACCATGTTGGAAGTATGATCAACGCAAAAATGAATTACTTGGAACTGATGAAATACCTATTTCTTTTGAGAACATCATCATTCGACCCTAAAAAAATTATATACATAGGGTATAGGTAGCTGCAGAAAATCATGTACAGGATAAAGACCAGATGCCATTCTAAAAGGAGACTGACTCCCTTTGGCAGTTTAAAAAGCCTCTGTGAGGAGCTGCTGGACTGTCTGATGCTTCCTCCACGAGAAGAAGATTATGGAGATGAAGGAAACTGTTGGTGTTTTCAGGACGACGACTGGATAAACAGTTAGGCATGTTCGAACAAGGCGGGTAAGGAAAGTTGGCAAGTCAGATCCGTAACTTCGGAATAAGGATTGGCTCTAAGGGCTGGGTCGGTCGGGTTGTGGTTCGAAGCGTGGCTGGGCTCGTGCCGTGGCTGGAGGACTAGCCAACGCTGCTGCCCCCCTCTCCTCGCCGCGTCCCCTCCCCTACTTCCTGGCCTCACCGCCGGGGGTCGGCGCGGCAGCTGGGATCAGTTTTTTTTTTGGATGAAAACTTTGGTTTCCTTTTCACTCTTCTTGTTTTTTGATTTTTCTGGAAAGAAGATGAACAAACCATGTGTGAAGCTCCTGTGAAGACTGTAAACTATCAACTTGTTAAACACACACATTACCTTTTTTTTGTTTCCACAGATAGAGCAGCTTCGGTAATAGCATGAGTAAGTGTAGTAGTAGTATTAGTAGTACTAATAGTATCACAGCATCTACAACCATTATACGTGACTTCATCCCTGAAACAGAGGAAACCCATAGTCAGCGTTTGTTCTTCTTCTCTGATTGTGTCCATCCTCTATGTTGTCTGTCTAACACTAACATGTCACCTGTGTCCACCCTGAGCAGTGTGTGAGTAGATGTGGTCTCCTCAGCTCTGCTCAGCTCACAGCTATTCGTTCCCTCCTGATCTGAAGACAAGTTCTGTAGATGAAGAACGTCTGAGACCTTCTCAGCCTCAACATGATTCTTCCACTGAGCTGAGACATGTTGTCCATCAGTGTCTGTGGTTGAACCTCCACAGCAGGCTGAAGTCCCTGAAGGAGGTGGTAGTGTGGGTGCAGGAGATCTGAGCCCTGCTGGTGCTGGTTACAACTGACACACACGTAAAAACGACTGTGAAAACATGAATAATTGTGTAAATGAAACTCGGTGCTTATATCACATGATTGCAGTCATTTTTTATGTTGAACAATTGAAAAAACTCAGAGTCACACAGAGCTGCTGGAGACCACACTGCTGCTCCTCTCACTATTTATTTGGATCACTCTCTTACATCCACTTGAAGGACCACATAAGATGACTGAGGACCAAAATCATCATTTCTGATGAAACATCTGTACATTCCTTCATCCTGAACCTTCACATTCTTCAGCATCAGCGCTGTCTTCCTCCCAGTGACCTGATCCTCAACCAGAGATGTCAGACCATTAAAACGAGGGTCCTGATCCTCAACCAGAGATGTCAGACCATTAAAACGAGGGTCCTGATCCTCAACCAGAGATGTCAGACCATTAAACGAGGGTCCTGATCCTCAACCAGAGATGTCAGACCATTAAAACGAGGGTCCTGATCCTCAACCAGAGATGTCAGACCATTAAAACGAGGGTCCTGATCCTCAACCAGAGATGTCAGACCATTAAAACGAGGGTCCTGATCCTCAAACTGGTCTCTGTTCTCATAATAAGAGTGGACATGGTCATATCTTGTCTTTGTTATGTAATGCCAGTGGAGAACATCTGTTTCATATCTGAAGCTGCATGGTAAGATGCAGCTGTTGTTGTTGTAAACACAGAAGACGTTGGTCTTTGTAAAACCTGACAGAAAGAAAAAGTCAGAGTTAGAAACCTCTGGGATCTGTTTGATCTTCTCTGTTCTTCAGCCAATCACCTGTAAGTACCCTCAGTCACCACTAGGTGGCAGCAGAGCTGCATCTCTGACCACAGGTTGGTTTCACTGTTAAATTATTTATTATTATTCATATGAAACTTTAGCTGTTACTAATTGTTAGAAGCCCCTGAACCAAGAACTTCCAACATTTCCACAGCACATCAGCTGTTCTTCACAATCTATGGACTGAATAACAATAACATTAGGCTCAAATCCCGATTAGCTGATGCTAACTTGCTATATCTAAACCAGAACTGGTCCAAATATGTTCTGATAGCTGGGCCAAATGTGTTATCTCATTTGTGGGCCACATCGAGATTATCCAGAAGCAATTATGCAAACTACTGTAAAATGAGATTTATTTTTGTTAAGTTTTATTTCATAATGTTTCCATCTCAATCAAGTTACAAGATTTCATTTAGGTATTTTGTTTTATTACATCCATTGTTTGAAGTGTAAAAGATACGTAGAAGGGTACTAGTTTATGGTACACTATCACTTTAAGAGTTTGGTGGCAACAACGTGCGGGGCGATGTAACTTAAGGAAGTGTGAGGATGTGGGTGTGGCCTGTGTGGTCAGGAATTACCTTCAAGCCCAAGCGTCTGAGTAAAACCGAAACTGTTTCATCTATTTCTACATTCACACTCAATGAGGAAGTGGCGCTGTGATTGGTGTTATGTATTGGTTCTGATGTGATGACGTAGGAGGAACAGTTTCTATGTTGTTAGTACAAACAACACAGTCATTTTCACCAATATTAAATTTTGAGTGTAAAAAATCTTTACAGTGATAAATATTGTTCATAGTTTTAAAATGCACTTCTTTAGCTTTAGGTGAAATAGGAAATTTGAGATAATTGCATCTAATATTTTTAACGTTTTGACTGGTAAATCTTTGTACTAAATTTCGTCTTCAAAGAGATAAAGAGGAAGTATGCATTGGTGAGCACTGTTCTGAGAAACTTGTTGTTACATTTCTTGTCCACAAAGGGGCAGTAGTGGACCAGTAAGGAGGGCACATGAGGGACAAGATGCGAGTACAATAGAGAACCTTTTAGAGTGCAAATAATATCTTGTGGTATTGCATTAATAACATCAGAAAATTGTTGGATTGTACAAGCAATATTGTATTAACGCTTGAAATCATCAAAATTAAGTAAATGCCCTCTCTCATCCATTAAATGCTAAACTAACCATATTCCTTGATCATCCCAGTCTTTAAAGTAAAATGACTTTTTTTTTTTAATAAGGATATACCGATTGTTCCAAATTGGTGCTTTATGGGGTGTGAAATTATGTTTATATATTAATTTCCAGTACTATTTTTTTATTTATTCAGTTCATTTCCGACATGGTTGCATTCACAGAATTCATTTGACATTCAGAGCAAAATCACATCATTATTTATTTATTTATTTATTTTTTGTCCTTTTGCATGCCGGAAAGGGCGACGGAAAAAAGCATTATGCTTATCCAGATCCGTCCCCTAATTTGAACACAGATAATTTTACATCCAACCTCGTTTGTAGGACTGTAGGACTTGTTCATGGAATTTTGATATTTTTATGGTATTCACATGAGTCATGAAGTTTTGTAACCATCTTAGTTTTAAAACACTATTCATCGGCTCAAAGTCCATTAAGACCACCTTCCTCTAAAGACTTGACAATGTCATTCTTCCTTATATAATGAGGTCTATTGTTCCAGATGAATTTGAAGTTGTTATGATTGATTTGTTTAATAACAGTTTGTGGTATGTCCAGAGAATATGCAGGGTAAATGATTCTTGAGAGACCTTCCATTTTACAGCGCAATAACCTACCGAATATGGAGAGATCCCTCTGTAACCATGTATTTAATATAGTTTTACTCTTTTTCATTGTATTATCAAAGTTGATTTTTAATCACACTTCTGAATTTTTTGAGATGGTAATCCCCAAGTATTTTACCTGGTCTTTAACAGTTATATCATACAGGGCTATTTGAGGGTGGTCATGAATTGCCATTAATTCACATTCATCAATATTTAAGTGAAGACCAGAGGCTTTGGAAAAGCAACTGACTACTTGTAGAGCTATAGGTATTTGTGTCTCATTTTTAAGGAAAAGGGTGGTGTCATCTGCAAGCTGAATTATAGCTAATGGGTTTCCTAAAACATCTAATTTTTTCACCTTTTTACAGTTTTTGATCATAATGCTAAGAATTTCCACAACCATAATGAATAGTAAAGGAGATGCAGGGCATCCTTGTCGAATACCTCTTTTAAAATCAAATCGTTTACAGGTACCAAAAGGGAGCAATGCAGTACTATTGATATCACTGTATAATATTTTGATAATTTCACAAAAGGCGTCTCCAAGACCAAATTGACGCAATGTATCCATCATAAACAAATGTTCAACTTGGTCAAATGCCTTACAAAAGTCCAAGAAAAGAATAAAACCATCATCCTCAATTTTGTCCCGATAATCTAATAAGTCTATAGACACCATCCTAATGTTGTTATGGATAGAGCAACCTCTGAGAAGACCAGATTGCGATTCATTGATAATTTGTGAAATACCTTCTTTGAGTCTGTTAGCAATTAACATGAGCAAAAAGTTTATAATCCACATTGAGTAAGGTTATCGGTCTTAAATTGTTCAAATACTTTTTATCCTTACCACTTTTGGGGATCAGAGAAATGAGTCCTTGTTTTATGGTGTTCATCAGAGATTTAGCTTTGATACATTCTTATATGGCAAAGAAAAAAAGGTATTTTATATCCTCCCAGAAGTGTTTGTAAAAGTCTGATGAGAGGCCATCCTGACCAGGGGATTTCCTTAGGGAGAGATGTTTAACTGCAGTATCTACTCAAACATATCAATGTCTGCATCACACATGTCCTTAAAATCCAGGATGATGGTAGGAATGTTGTTTTTATACTGTCCAGAAGAGATGAGTCTTTATCAGAGGTTGATGAATAAAGATCCTTATAAAATTCATAAACTTCCTCAGCAATGACTTTGGGATCCATGCATTCAACATCATTAATCATGAGTGTGTCAATCAAATTCCTCTCCTGTCTCCTCTTTTCAAGGCCACAAAAATATGCTGTGTTACGTTCACCTTCTTCAATCCATTTGGGTCTAGATCTAACGAAAGCTCCTCTGGCTCTTTGAGAACTTAATTAGAGACTTTGGCTGCAGCAGTGGTTAGGGAGAATTATAAAGGCAGCTTTGTCCGAGTCCAACACTGGAGTTTTCTTACAATATTCATCCAAATCTTGTATTTGTTTAAGTTCTTGTTCCCTCAAAGTCTTGCTTCTTTCCTTTCCAAAACATATTGAAACCTGTCTGACCATGAATTAAAAAAATTCCCATCTACAGCGGTAGTTACCAATAGTTACATCATATCTGATTTCTGAAATTAAGTCCTTAATTGTGTTGCAATATTCCTGGCTTTTCAGCAAATCTGCATTAAATTTCCAATACACATTCCTTTTGTTAGTAATTATATCTGGTTTTAAGTTAAGGTACAACAGGCAGTGGTCGGTTAACGGTGCATTGGAGATAGTTACATCTGAGACATGGTTCACCAATTCTGGAGCAGCCAACCACAAGTCAATTCTAGATCTTATAACCCATTAGGTTTAATCCATGAGTACTGTCTGAGCTTTGGATTTCTGTTTCTCCAGATATCAAGCAATTAGAATGTGTTTAAAATTAAATCAAAGTGATACTAAAATGTGTATCTGTGAATTTTGATGGATACCTATCCAAGTAATCATCAGGTGCTAAGTTAAAGTCTCCTCCGATAAGTATTAAGTCTGTATGATACAACCTTTTATACTGAGAAATAACGTTTGTGATTTCTTGTATTAAGTTCTTGTTTTGCGTGGTATTAATATAGCCATAAACATTTGTTAGAATTATGTATGCATTGTCAATCTTTATGGCAGCTGTCAGCCAGTGTCCATTGTCATCTGCCTTATATGAAATTACCTCACCCGGACACTTGTTAAAGCAGATGGCAACTCCAGCTGATCGATTACTTCCATGGCTGAAGAGGATTTTGTCTCCCCATTGTGTTGACCAGTAGGTGGCGTCCGAAGCACATGAGTGAGTTTCTTGCAGAAGGACACAGTGGCATTTAACTCCTTTGTAGTGCAAAAAAATGGCTTTTCTTTTTAGGTTGTCTTTAATACCCCTTGAATTCAATGAAACAAAACTTAAGTTGGCTTTCAAAACATTCATCAGCTGGATAATCCCGCAGCAATACAAAAATGAACAAAAGAGTCAAGTTAAGGTGTAGGTACGGTAGTAGGTAAACGTGGTTGTTCCCTCCTGTTGGTGTTCTCCCACATGAAACATTGGAAAAGAGAAATACGTATGTGATACGATGGCCATTGATGTATCCAAAAGGCCCGCGAAAATTGGCCTTCTTTCCTTCCTGACGTGCTTGTTTGATGCGTGGCCACAGCATCTCTCTGGCATCTTTGACCTCCTTTGTGAGACCTTTGGCAAACCTGATACCAGCGTTTTGGCAAATCCCTGAATCTTTGGTCATCTTCCAAAATGCATCTCTGCGACGTCGTTTTGGGAACTGGACGATGATGTTCCTTACTCTCCCGTTCTCCTTCTGACCAAGCTATATCCACATATTCATCCATTTTTTCAGCCCAGTGCGATGCTATTTTCTTAAAGAGCTCAATGACTTCATGCCTGGCGTCTTCGTTCATAACCTCTTTCATTCCTTTTATCTTGAGGTTCCATCTTCTTTTATATCGTGTTCTCTACATTTTTCTTTTAGCACAGCAATTTCAGTTTTCAGGCAGCTTGTTTCACTCTCTAAAGTGGTAATCTTGGTTTGCAATCTTTTATTTCTGCTGCGTTGAACTCGGTTATCTTGGTGAGGCTAACCAACAAAGCACAGTTTTGCGTTAGCTTAGCAATGAACTCTCTCTTCTCGTGAATCAAACTTTTCAGTGAGCTTGTTGATAGCAGCAAGGATAACGAAGCCTGATACCACATCTTCATTAGGTTTTGTCAACTTACGAGCATGATCTTTAGATGGTGTAGGGAGGGCCGAGTCTTCCCGACCTCTCTTGTCGCTGCCTCGGTCCGTTTCCATAGCGTACCCGTGGTTACTTTGTTTCAATGAAATCCAGGGTGCGTTGGCGTTTATTTTAGACATTTTGTCTCAGGATGCTTGTAAAGTATGTATAAAAGTTTGGGATTAATTCAGTGGGAAATAAAAGTCAATATCTTGGTTGCTGGAGGGAGTTAACCGGGAGTTAGCAGAAGACAGGATCGCTCAGGCTGCCATCTTGCTGGAAGTTCACAGAGACACTTCAAAAGGAGCCACATGTTTTGTTAATGGTTGATTGTGCCCGGTGGAATAAAGAAACCAACCGAGACAGTGCTTGGTGTATTGATTTAATTCAGAATACATGAAACCAAAAGAAAAATGGAAGGATGGAAGTAAAATGGACAGACAGTGTTACAGGTGTGACTATACTGATCACATGGGTAAGGATCCCAAATGCCCAGCATGATACTTTTCAAAAGTATGTCGTACAAGAGGACATAAAAAGCATGATATGAACGTGGTGGAACAAGTTGATTATGCATTCATTGTAAAAGATAATGATGTGTCTGAAAAGCTAACATTTTCTGTTGGGGGAGTAGAGTTGAAAATGTTAATAGATTCTGGTGCTAGAAGTAATGTCATGGGAGAAAATGTGTGGGAAAAGCTAAAAGCTGAAAAAATAAAATGTCATTCATAGGTACCTGCAGGGCAGAGGAATTTGTATGCATATTCCTCAACACAGTCACTATCTCTTAAAGGAGCATTTAAATGTGAAATCAAAATTGGTAATAGGACTGAGGAGGCTGAGTTTATTATGATAAGAGGTAATGGTGAACCACTCCTGGGAAAAAAGACTGCTATTAAATTAGGGGTGCTGAAAATAGGTGTAAATGTGGTTTCTAATTTGCTCTAGATTTCTAACCAAACTACCTCTTTCCCACATTCAAAAATAACATGCTCCACTGTCTCAGTCTTTCCACAGCTACATATCATGTTTCCCTATTTTAAATAATATCTTCCTGCTCTTCTCATTTCCCCAACACTCCTTTGTATTCTATAATACCATCTTCCTCTTCTCTTCTCCTCCAACTGCTTTTGCCACCTTTCCTTTATCCTCTGTTTGATAATAGTCCTCACTTCTGTTTTGCTGAGCTTATTTACTAAGTCAATATTTCCATGCTCTGTGGCTTCCTTTGCTTTCACTGTGTGCTGGGACACACAGAAAAACCAGTGACAGGCCCATCATCCGACATCTAAAAAGACGTTGCTGTACTTCCAGCAGAATGTCCTTTTTACCCTGGGAACAACCATTTTTTAAAGTTAAAGTCGATGCACTCGAATCTGAGCAAATAATTGTTTTCTGAGGCCTAACGTCCTCTACCCATTGCAAAGCCATCACTATTGCTGTGATCTCCCCTGTGTACACTGAAACCCCCTCACTGACCCTTTTTGCCACTTGAATGTTAAATTCTGGAATGGTAAATGCTACTCCTACTTTACCTGATGAACTCTTAGATGCATCCGTATAAACCTGTACATACTCATAATAACTACCTATATATCACAGTGCATTTATCCTGTTATCTTGGTCTAATAATTTAAAATCAACATCTGCATCTGGAAGTATCCAAGATGGGATTGCTGACACTGGCACTATAGGACTCACTTTTAATTGGTCAATTTTAAATTATTTTGCCTTCTCTGTTTTTGTCCACGCAAAGCTTTTTACAAACTTCTTACCTTTTTCCCAGCAAGGCTGTAATACATAAACAATACATCCCACATAGTGGGATGATCTTGTCCCTGACCTTGTAGATGAACCCAATAATTTAACGCTAACTGCATCCTCCGAAGTTCTAACAGCATTTCCCCCATCTCTACCTTAATGCTGCAGTTGGGGTAGTTTTAAAAGCTCCTGTGCAAAGTCTCAATGCTTGATATTGATTCTTGTCTAACTTTTTAAAGACGTGATTGCTGCAGATCCATATACCACACAACCATAATCCAAGACTGATTTTATTAGTCCACAGTAGATATCAAGTGATTTCCTGTCTGCCCCCCATTCACTACACACAAAACACCTCATAACATTTGACACCTTTTTACATCTGTTCATTACTTTCTGAATGTGCACTGCCCATGTCAACCTTTCATCAAACCATATTCCTAAAAATTTAAACTGCTTCACCCTCTCCATCTTTTGATTGTAAAGTTGAAGTTTGACCTCATTTCCAATCCTTTTTCTTGTAAAGAACATTGTCTTTGTTTTATCAACAGAGAATTTAAATTCCCATTTATATGACCATTGTTCAATTTTCTTAATAGCGCCTTGCATTTTTCCCACAATAAATTCCAGATTTCTTCCCCTCCTCCAAACTGCTCCATCATATGCAAAAAGTGAAAATCCCATCCCACTCTAATTCCATAAAACCATCATTAATCATTAGAGAAAAAAATCAAAGGGCTGACAATGCTACCTTGAGGTGTTCCATTTTCTATTCCAAATTTCCTTGAATAAGTCTTTCCTATCCTCACTTGAATTTCCTTTAAAAAATCCCTCATCCATCTAAACATACTACCGTTAATCCCCAAGCTATTGAGTTTGATTAACAATCCCTCTCCCCACATCATATCGTAAGCTTTTTCTATATCGAAAAACACTTCCACTTAACTTTCTTTATTGGCCTGTGCCCTCCTAATTTTGTGCTCTAAACATAAAGCTGGATCCATAGCATTTCCTCTTATGAATCTACTCTGATATTTTGCTGAATATCCTCTTTTTTCTGCATAACATGTTAATCTTTCATTAATCATTCTGTCCATACATACATTCAATGTTAGTGCAATTGGTCTTGCGATAACACATGTTATAAATTGGCACTATACAAATAAAGATTGATTGATTAGTGAAGTTATTTTGAGACTTAATGGCCTCTTTCAATGGCAAAAAAAAAAAAGAAAAACAAGAATAAACAGAAGAAAGTTTATTTGTAGTTCTAAACATATTTATGGTGTTTTTTAATTAACTTTTCATCTCTCCCATGAGGTTATTATGCATCCATAATATCCATTACAATTACATGCAAATGGACGTCATTTCCCCTGTGCTGAAGGCCTCAAAACCTGCCACTAACACGTACATTACACAACACTAACCATAAACACACACATGCACGTACACGCGCACACAATAAGCACTCCTGCAGTAAGAAATGCTAAATGCTAAATAAATAGTTTTATTTGGAGAAATGTATGTCTTTTATCAGATTTTAGTACCCTAACCACCACTGCAGCCAAAGTCTCACTCTGAACTGAGTTCAAAACTTGAGAGCCCTGGCATTAAAAGACAGTTTAGAAAATGCCTGGGACCTCAAAACATATTGATTCACTTTGTAAACAATCATCTTTTCCAACCATCTTTACTCGATAAAGGCTTCAAAATTAGGTATGACAAGGGTATCCATAGTTTTGAAGACCTATATATCAATAACACTTTTGCTAGCTTTGAACAACTATCCAGAAAGTTTGGACTTAGGAATAGCAACAAATCAGAGATTTTGCACAGAAGAAAAATGTGAACTTTCCATCTATTCCCCCACTGTCTTGGTTAGATTCTCTGTTGAAGGTCAACACACTTAATAAGGGTAGGATTTCAATGATATATTCACACATCATGGATGAATTTATTGCTCCGATAGCTCATAACAGGGAGCAGTGGGAAACCGATTTTGGTGTCCCTCTGTTGGATGGAGAGTGAAACCTGGTCGTCGCAGGGGTTCATTCATCCTCTATATGTGCACAACATGCTTTAATACAATTTAAGGGACTAAATCGGCTACATTTTTCTAAGGAAAAACTTGCAAAAATGTTTCCTAATCTAAGCCCAATATGTGACAGGTGTACACAGGCTCCAGCAACTGCTTATCACATGCTTTGGTCTTGCTCATAACTTACACAGTTCTGGTCATCATTTTTCGACTCTCTCCAAGTTCTATGGCTGCATGGTTGTGTCCTCTTCTACTGTGGGTATCTTTGGTGTGTTTTCAACTCCAACAGGTTTGCATTTTCCTCCGTATTTTCAGAAGGTCATTGCGTTTTCCTCTCTATTAGCAAGACTAATACTATGCAGATGGAAGGATGTAACCCCTCCATCACAACAACCAATGGATCAAAGATATGATGCACAATATCAAGCTAGAAAAAAATCAGATACACCTTAACGAATCTGCTAATAGATTTTTCAAAATCTGGGACCCATTCTTGAACTATATGTGGACTTTGTCTAGCCCTTTAGGTAATCTTTCACTGCCTATGGATAGAATGCACAAGTTTTTGTTTTTTTTTATGTGAAAAAATAATTCAAAATAATTCAGACACGCATTTTCATTGTGAAAAAAAAAAATCTGATGTAAATTGTGGGTATATTAAAAAGAAAAAAAAAAAGAAAAAAAAAGGATTTCAATGTAAAAGTGCGCCATCTAACGTGTAAACCCAGGGTTTTCATTGTGTTTTTTTAGTCTTCACTGTGTTTTTTCCTACACGGCCTCATACAGTGTTGTAGTATTTGTAAATGCGTTTTGACTTGTATATTGTCATTGTAAAAAAAACACAAAAAACAGGCGATGTAGGCCGTTGCGAATCATCATTTGAGACGTTAACCACTTTAAACACAACACCAAACCAACGTGGGACATGGCGGCAGATAGACAGAGTCCGCCTTCTGTCTACCATACAGTCCCTCTCCCGGACTCCCAGCTGGACTTCTGTGGCCAGCCGTACTCCGTGTCTGTTCTTAAAGTGGGCTACAGTCTGCCACAGACCGACGGCACGTTCCGAGCCGACGGCACCATCAGCCTGATAACCGGACCGAAGGTGGTGCTGGTGGACACCGGGGGGCCGTGGGACCGAGACCTGCTGCTGCTCACTCTGAGCAGGCGGGGTCTGAGCCTCGGGTCCGTGGACTGGGTGGTAGGAACCCACGGACACTCCGATCACATCGGAAACATCAACCTTTTCCCCGCGGCGGCGCTTATCGTGGGTTATGACGTCAGTCAAGGAGACACGTACCGCTCCAACGGACTAGCACGCGGACATCCTTTTTCGCTGGACGAGCACGTGAGTTTAATTCAGAATATGTTGAATTGTAGAGTTAATAAAGTTGTGTACAGTATACATTTGGTCACGTGACTTGATTTGACGTGTCGAGCCTGATCCTTTCGGATCCTTTGTACGCATGCGCGTAGACTAAGTCACTTTATTTACTCGCAATATTTACGACAGAGCTCCTGGGACGTGATATTTGAATGTAAACAGACCATACGACGTTTGTTAAATATTTTAATAGTAAATATGTGACTATTTTGTGGCGTTTTCCATTATTAATTAAACAAAAAGACAAAAAGGAAAAACCACCGCAAGACGATATAAACAAAAACGGACCAAAACACAATACACACTGAGAATCTAAAACCAAGCAGAAAATGAAAAACCCCAAAAATAAATCGGAATTCACTCAAAAAAACATTATTTTAAAAAACAACAATATATATATATATATATAACGTTCTGAAAAGCGTCAATATACAGCTGACATAGCAAAATGTATATATGTATATTCACATCAAATATACAGTGCATTAAAAGTGTAGACGCTTTATGCAACGTCCTATACAAAAAAATAAAATAAAATTTTATATATATATATATATATATATATATATATATATATATATATGCAATTAATAAATCAATCACTTAATACCTAAATATATGCCATGAATGCCAATTAATCGGTCAGGCTCCAATGTGTATGCACTTTTTTAATTGCCATATTTTGATCAAATTTAAAAAGTTAGGGATTGGTGTGGTGACATTCTACAGTTTTGAAATATTGAATTAATTGAATTTTTGTTTTTTTGACTAGGAGGATATTCAATGAATTCGAATTGTTGCTGAAAATCAGATGAAAAGTATTTTTTTTTTAACTTTAATCTTGTTTTTAAATATTAAAAAGACTAGGAAGTTCTCCCTAAATTGAAATAGATGACGGTACAAAGAACTACTGGGAAATAATGCAGTCGTGATGGAGCATGGTGACGAATCACGTTTAAAGAATTGGGTGCAGGCCTGCTGGTGGGTTGAGGGTCTAACAAACATGAAAGCTGGTGATGTCATCATGTTGCTCTCTCCTACAGGTCACTGTAATTCCCACCCCGGGGCACTCAGGACAGGATGTGAGCGTCCAAGTGAAGGGGACCTCTGCAGGCACCGTCCTTGTTTCCGGGGACTTATTTGAGTGCTGCTCGGACGAAAATACCTGGCGAGATCTCAGCATGAATGTTGCAGTACAAGAAGTTAGCCGCCAGGAGGCGCTACGTACATCTGATGTAATCATCCCAGGACATGGACTCCCATTTAAGGTGGTCTCCTCCTGCACCTTCACTGAGCTGGAAAAGCCCCTTACATAAGCATGACTCAGCTATTTTTGATATTGGAATGATTTGTGCAATAGATTGTAAGTATTTATCGAATACAATATTTTATTAAAGTATTATTTTAAAGCTGTTTTTCTTTGTCTGAAGTTCACACTCAGATTTGTTCAATTATATTTTAGCTACATTTTTACACATTTACAGAATTATTTGGCTCACAGTTTTTATTCATTTTTCTACCATCATTATTATGATGTTATTAGTTAATTTTATTTAAAAGCGCTTTTCAAGGTATCCAAGGTCACCGTACAGTAAAACAGGTTCAAAACAGTAGAAAACAACAAAAAATACAAAGACAAAATAAGGTGGACAATAACGAAAGTTCAGTGAAAAAATGGTCGATCAGAGGGAAAAGGCAAGTTTGAACAAATAGGTTTTGAGTTGGGGTTTGAAAGTGGTGAGTGGATCTGCGTTTTGAAGGTCAGGAGGGAGTGAGTTCCAAAGCTTTGCTCCCCATGGTGATGAGGCGTGCAGGGGGGACACTGAGGTGGATGGAAGAGGATGATCTGAGTGAGCGAGAGGGTATGGCAATGTGGATGAGGTTGGAGAGGTATGGGGGAGCCAGATTGTGGATGGCCTTATAAGTATTTTGTAATGTATGCGATGTGTGATGGGTAACCAGTGGAGCTGCTGGAGGACGGGTGTGATATGGTGAGTAATGGGGGTCCTGGTGATGATCCTGGCGGCTGAGTTCCGGACGAGTTGAAGTTTATGAAGGGTTTTGTTGGGGAGATCAAACAGGAGGGAATTGCATAGCATAATCAAGACGGGAGGTGACCAGACTGAAGGAGTATGGCAGCAGTAGGAGGTGTGAGAGATGAGCAGAGGTGAAAATATGCAGACCGTGTGATGTTGATATGAGAAATGAATGAAAGAGTACTGTCTTAACCTGTTGAGAGGGAGAGATGGAGGAGTTGTCAATGGTTTTAGAGAAACTGTCAGCTTTGGTTAGAGTGGATTTTATACTGATTAATAGAACTTCTGTTTTCTCACTGTTTATTTCAGAAAGTTGGATGTGAACCATGATTTTATATCAGTGAGATAATGAGGAGGGAGGAAGTGAGATATTAGGCTTGGTGGAGATGTAGAGCTGGATGTCATCCGCATAGCAATGGAAATTGATGTGGTGCTGATGAAAAAATAGCCGAAAGGGAGTAAGTAGATCATAGGTGGGCAAACTACGCCCCGCGGGCCACATCCGGCCCATTGGTCTTTTTAATCTGGCCCGCCGAAGCCAAAATAAACAAAACACAAAATGAACCGTCTTGCTCCGTCATTTTTCTCAACACCCGTGGGAACCAAATGTTCTCCCGTTCTCCGTTTACGCCCGCCCTTTTCCAGCCTCCCAGCCAATCAACACGCAGAACACATGTAAACAAAGACGAACATTGGCAGAGAAAGCGGCATGTAACAATGATGCCTTCACGGCCATGGGAAACCACAACACTCGTTGAATAAACTACATTGGGACTCAGTCCGTTATAATATCATAATTATGACTGAATTCTTTTGACTTAGTCCTGTGATGCCTGGCATCCTACTTGGTATGGACAGAAAATGTAAGATGAGGAAGAAAGTAGAGTTAGAATGGTCGCCGCCATAACACACCCACAAAGAAGAAGAAGAAGAAAAAGAAGCGGCAGAAGAACTTACTCATGTTTGAAGCGGAAACTTGGATATCTGGCCAGACAAACAGTTCTTCCATGTCGGATCATCAAATTAAGCTGTTTGTTGATGTTTTATTGTGGGATCACGTGGTGTCGCGTGAATACACCAGGTGGAGGTTGACGGAGCAAAACTGCGTCGCTGACACAGCCATATACATCTACAACAATGAGTGGCCCAAAGAAAAGAAGAGTCGACAGTGAGAGCTGAGTGTTTAATAATGAATGGACAAGTAAATACTTCTCACTGAAATCCTGTCAATGGCTGTATGTCTTATTATTGGCAAAGAAGCTGTTGCGGTTTTAAAGCCGTCACTTTTCCTCCAAACATGCTCCTAATTATGCAAATAACCATTATTAACAAATTATGTTGGAGGGTTTTTTCATGCAAATACTTTTTATTTAACTGAGCTACTTTTACATACACACAATATATATATATATATATATATATATATATATATATATATATATATATATATGTCACATGCCAACATAAATCATTATGTTTGTATTTTAGTTACACGTTACATTTAGATCTCAGTCACATATCTAATGCAGTCTTAATTGAATGTTCTCTTAATTTCTGATACATTTTAGGATTCTAAATTTGCCTAGTAATGATCTTTATTGTCGATGAAGAAAGTGTTTTTAAGAAGATTGGCATGAAATTGAAAATTTCAACCTGTCATGTCTCCATTCTCTACCACACACATTGAGAAGCACTGCTCTACTAACAGACCTGTCTCTCCTTAAATGTACAAATCTTTCTTTAGAATTGGGGCTAAATTTGGGTGAAAGTTGCAAATCTGTAGCATATGGTTGATTTGTTATGAAATTTTATAAATTTGAACTTTAGACAAGAAGAAGAAGAAGAATGTATGTATGCATCGGGTGCTGGCCTGGCCCGTCTGTCAATTTTTAAAAGTCCATGTGGCCCCTGAGCCAAAAAGTTTGCCCACCTCTGAAGTAGATGATAAAAAGCAGGGGCCCCAGGACAGAGCCCTGGGGAACACCTGCAGTGAGTGGGAGTGGGTGGTATGTAAATTATTTTAGTTGAATGTACTGAGTGTGGCATGAAAGGTAAGATTTAAACCAGTTGAGGGCGGTGTGTGTGATGCCAATAGAGGGAAATCTGTCAAGGAGAATGGTGTGTGAAATGGTATCAAAGGCTGCACTCAGATCAAACAGGATGAGGATGGAGAGGAGACCTGAATCAGCAGCCAGGAGGAGATCGTTGGTGGTTTTGAGTAGGGCTGTTTCAGTGCTATGGAGTGGGTGGAAACCAGACTGGAACTGTTCATAAAGATTATTGCAGGAGAGGTGGGTATGAAGCTGTGAGGCAACGGTTTTTTTGAGTAATTTACAGAGGAATGGCAGGTTGGATATAGGACATAGATTATTGGGATCTGAACCTGGTTTTTTGAGTATCAGTGTGACAGCAGCTGTTTTTAGTGAGGAGGGGACAGTTCCAATGGTGACTGAGGAATGAATGATGTGTAATGAGGGGAGCCAGAGTGGACACACAGGCTTTTACGAGAATAGTTGGAAGACGTTAAGATTTTGGAGTTAACATTGATTTCAGCTATGTATAAAGTACAACAATAATCTGTGGGTCCCTGTGTGTGGTGAGCTTAAAACATGAAGCTCTTATCCTAGTTTCCCCGTAAAAAACCAAATATCACACAAACGAGAGATTGAATTTTAAAACAGAAAAACGCTGCTTGTCTGTTTTTTTTTTAATTTTTCTATATTTCAGTTTTGGTTTTAAGTCAGTAAAACAAAATAACCACGCTATTTGTTTTTTTGATTTGGTTTTAAAATGAAATAACCTAAGAATGAAGGGTACACAGATTATTTATTATTATTTTCTAAATGTCTTTCTGAACGGAAAATCCAATGACCACAACATACACTGACCATCGTTCTCTTTGGAACAAGTTAAAGTGTAGAACATTATCCCGTGATCCACGGCTGGATTGTCTTTGACTGTGACCTCATTGGAATTAAATGATAAATGATAAATGGCCTTGATTTTATATAGCGCTTTATCACCACACTGAAGCAGTCTCAAAGCGCTTTACATATCAGCTCATTCACCCAATCACTCTCACATTCACACACCAGTGGGACAGGACTGTCATGCAAGGCGCTAGTCGACCACTGGGAGCAACTTAGGGTTCAGTGTCTTGCCCAAGGACATTTCGACACACAGTCAGGTACTGGGATCGAACCCCCAACCTCTCGATCAGAAGACGACCCACTACCACCTGAGCCACGGTCGCCCTTTAAAGCCCCATAAAGCAGCACTAATGAGCTCAGGTCTGTGCCACAGCATTAGTTATTAATGACTTGTAAAATTCCGATGTGTTCCATGCAAACAAGCAGGTAGGGTGTCTTCAGTGTGGCTACAGGTACCTTAAAAATTACAATTTACTTTATTAGTTTGATTCAACAAACGCCTAAACCCTTCATTTAACATAAATACTTAAAAATATATATAAAATGAAGTATTTTGTCTGTAGGTACCTGACATATTTTGTATGTGAGTTGTCCTCATCTTGAAAAACATCACTTGTTCAAAGGTAGCAAAAGCACTAGTTTTCCGTACTCAAGTAAAGTATAGGTACTTGAATAAAAAATTACTCAGGTAAAAGTTACAGCGTTGAAGTTGCTCCCTTACTTGATACGATTCGATTCACGATACTGGGTTCACGATACGATTCTCTCACGATTTATTTTACAAAATGGGACTGTAGACAATTTTTTTTTTGGGAAAAAAACTAGAAAATACTGTACTATTTTCTTTTTATTTTTCATTGTCAAAAGAATTCCTTGATAAACAATTCAAAACAATGCAATTTAACTAAAAATAAATCTTGAATGAAATAAATAAAGTTATAATACAAATGAAAATTAAGCCTATTAATTTAAATTCTGGTTCTATAATAAACAATGCAAAACTGCATAATAGTTCTTTTTCTTTTAAAAGTGCAACTGAAAATGTATTTTGTGCCTTAACAATTGAACTTAAAAAAAAACAAAAAACCGTGATTGCGCTGATTTATGTCATATTTGTTTGGACCAGCAGAGGGCGCTGGTAACACAGTGGTCGGTTGGCATGCAGATATCTTGCAGTGAAGAAGAGAAGCTTTGCTAGCAGACAGAGCTAATAGAAAAACGTGACTTTTACAAATATTCAAGTATATTACAGATATTCTTTCGGTGCTAAAGGGGTAATGAATCATTTATTAACATATTTAAGAGTTGAAGGCAGCCAGAAAGAAAGTATTAGCAGACTCTGCCCGCCGCCTACACTTGGCCCTCTGCTGGTTAAAAAAAGTACTGCAATTCAATTTTCAAAAAATCGATGTGATACCTATGAATCGATTTTTAACTGCCTTACGATTAATCGTTACATCCCTACTACTAAATGTACTTTCAGTAAAAAAGTAAAACAAACATCCCTTCAATAATAAAACAGCATTTTTAAACCAGCAAATTCCATATCTTTCATTTTTTTAAGAAGTTGTGGAATACTGGTACATGGAAACAAGTTAAATATGTTACCCTTTATGAATACCTGGAGATTTTACCATTTATAGATAAAATTTGTGTATAAAATGTGTCAAGAAAAAAAAAGTGCAAATGTTCAATAAAACCCAGGGAAGCTTTGAGTTTCAGAAAACTGGTCCATGGCAAAAGTAAAAAGTTGCTCCCCCCCAAAAAATACTCAAAAGCATAGATACCAGAAAAAATACTGAAGTACAGTAACAAAGTATTTGTTCCTTGTCACCTCTGCACTTGTTGCATACGTGAGGAAAAATGACAGAAATAGTAACATACAGTGACTTTAATAAGTAACTTTAATCCGATTACTGATCTGCAAATCGTAACATGTTAGATTACGTGTTACTGAAAAAAGTGGCGATGTTAGAATAACTAAGTAACTATCGTAATCTAGGCTGTAATAATGAGAACAAGAACTTAGTTAATCTGTCATTAAGATCATCTAGCGGTAAAAGACTTCACTTGTGATTTTATTATCAAGCCTGTTTACAGAGTCTGTTTGGACTCTGGCTTTAATCTGTCACCTCAATGCATCATCTTCATGTTTGTGCTTGGTGGTACCAGGTACACAGGTGATTAAACATGCCACAAGCACCATAAAGCTGTAAAGCAGGCAGGCCTCTATTGGCTAAATGAGCCAATAAATCTCATGTTTCAACTGTAAAGCAGGGAGTCTCCCACACCTCACAGTTTAGTCATTCAGTCATATTCCATAACTCATTTCATTAGGATCCCCATTAGCTTCTGAAAATCGCTATTCTTCCTGGGGTCTCATCACATTCATTACAGGTGTTTTATTATTTAAAAAAAAAATTAATAAATTCTTTTACACACACACTCTTTTTTTAAAAAAAATCTCTCTCTCGCTGATGTATTTGAGAAACTATTCTTTTATTGCTTAATTCAATTCTTAATATTATTTGTTGCAGTCCCAGACATAAGTGCATATGTACTGTATTTGTACATTCATATTAAAGTCATGACTAAATATATATAAATATACTGTATTGGGTCATAGGGTACTCCCATGCCAACTCAGAAGAAACATGTAGATGTATTTCAGATAGACCAGAATGTGAATGAATATCTCTTGTCCATTGTCAAATCACAATGCTTTTTAATGATTACTAGAGGCTGGTATTGGTTCAGGAAGTCCCTGTTGACTCTGTTGTCATAGTGATAATTCTGCTGCTCTTCACCTTTGATCCCAAACCTCTGAACTCGGCAACTCAGAATGCTGCAACCAGTGATGAACTGGGACAAAAATACAGCCCTGGCATTTTGTGTCCATATTATCAGACACCACGTAGAAGTCCACAAACCTCGTGGCGTCTTTTCTCATGAAAATTACAAAGCAGAGTCATATTCCTTTATGACAGTGAACAAATAAAGCACGTAGCTCAACGACTAAAACTGATCGCTATAGCAATCAATCAATCTTTATTCAATGTGGTGTCAGAACACAACAGAACTGATGAGACAAGAGGGTCTTTTCTAGCTAGATACTGTTATTATGATGGAGAAATTCCTCATCCATTAGATCCCAACCTGGGGTCTGGGACCTCCCTGGGGAGGAGCCAAAGATCTTAAGGGGGGTGCAAGTCTTAGGCCTGCTCTGAGGCTACCAAAATTAGTAACATACTGTACTATACTATTATACTAGTAACAGTGACAAAGGCGTTATTAAGTCAGTAATGCTCAACGTGTGTGTGTCTTTATGTCTTAATGTTAAATATTAATCCCACAGAAAACCTTAAAAGGGGAACAATTTTTAACCCCTTTTTGACTCTGTATTTTGGGTATTTTTCCATTTTCCTTTGTCAATTTTTGCCCCTTTTCACCATTTTTTGACACTTTTTTCAGATGTTTTTTTTGCAAATGGCTTATGACACTTTAATCCAATTTTTGCCCTTTCTTTAACCATTTTTAAATATACTTTTCATCCAAATAAGCTACCTTTTGCCTAATAAATACCACTTGTTTCCTTTTCTCCCTACATTTGACCTCTTTTTGTTCCACATTTGGCCCACTTCGGGTGGTCGACGGTCCACGATGCCCGGTATGCCAGATGGCCAGCCCACCCCTGAGTACTGGTTACCAAGTTGAGGGAACTGCAGGCATGCTCTGCCTGTTTGAGCGTGTTGGGCCTCCTACTTGTTACTAATCATCCATCAAGTAAATGCTGCCGTGGCTAAGCCGTCCTCTGCAGAGATTAGATCTATCAACGATGGAAACAATGACTCACTGAAACCTTGGAATAGTCCTATCAAAGATAGATTTATCTCCGTGTTTGTTGTGCGCATGTGTGCCTGGGATAGTGTGTGGATGTTTGGGCAGAGTCCACCTCCCCACTCCCAACGGCACCATATTCTCCTGATAACATAATCGACACGTAACCCCACCCATACACACACACACACACACACACACACACACACACACACACACACACACACACACACACACACACACACACACACACACACACACACACACACACAGGTACTTCTGCAAACAGCCTAGTTTTTTATCAATAAACTGTAGCTGTGATAAGATTCACTTAGTGATTTCTCCTTCGAGAAGCACCTTTAAACCGGGCTAAGAGACATCCACCCACAGCATTACATCACACCTTTGAACAGGTGATCAAAATGTGCACTCTATAGCAGGGGTGTCAAACCCTTTTTTGGTTTAGGGGCCAAATACTGTACGGAGCAGTTTGATCTCAAGAGACCCACATATTTCCAGCAGGAAAATGATTAATTTCAACATTATTGTGCCTTATGTAATAATTTGAGGGAAATTGAAGGATTTTGTAAGAATTTTGAGTTTAACATTAAAAATTTCTGCAATCATGGGATAAAAGCACTATACTGTTGAGTTTCATTTACACAGTCATGTTTTCTCAGTGAATTTTACTTTCTCCTGCGGACTTTTTTGGTTCAAAACCCCCCAGATAGCACACACGCCGATGTCGGCCTCAGATTGTGCGTCGGCATTCTACTCCTAATGCATCATTTAGTGTGTGTTTTTCCCCTCAAATCGGTGATACCACCTATAAAATTGTAGAACTGTAAAATATCACTTCCATGAAGCTCTCTCTATTTTGTCCACACATAATAAGCTATTTAGTGGTAGTATCTATTGTTTTTTTGTTGTTGTTGTTTTTGTTGTGATATTGCTATTTTCCTATCAAATTTAAGTAAATACTGGACTATGGAGATATTATTACTAATTGAATGATCCGAGCTAAATAAAGGTTAATATAAGCTGTAGAGAGGCCATGCTGAGCATCTTTAATCCATTGTCCAAATGCCGATGTCTCCGCGCCGTCTGCCTAATGAGCAAACACTCTCCATAATACGTCTCGTCGATGCAACTTCATTCATCGTGCCGACATCGGCGAGATGTATGTGTGCTAACTCTAATTTTTAAATCCATGTTTTGCTCACAATTCTATGAAAAAACACCTAATAAGTAGAATGAAACAGTATTTAGTGCTTCCTGAACAAATTTATTTCTATAGTTTTTATTATTTATTTCATTTATGGTCATCTCAAGCCTGGAGTGGGACCAGGACTGACCTTTGCATTTTCAGTTTATGTTCTATTCAATTTCTATCATCCTTTGTTTGTTTTTGTGTCATTTTTTTTTTTTTTTTTTTTTTTTCATTTTTGTGTGTTGTTGGTATTATTTAAATTATTCTCAGTGTTTGCGTGTTGCTGGTAATGGTGTGTACTTTTCTCTCTTGGTGCGTGTTTTTGGTGTCGTTTTGTGTATTTTGTTGTTGTTTGTCTGTTCTTTTTATTATTGAGTGCATTTTTTTTCTTATTTTGTGTGTTTTTGTTGTCGTTTTATGAGTTGCTGGTAATATTTAGCACGATTATCATTTTTAAATAAAAATAAATATTATGAACCCCCATATTTTTGATGGTTTCATTTGTTAATTTTCCTCTCTCTCTCTCTCTGTCTGTCTCTCCCTCTCAAGTAGTGCCATCGCGTACCCCTAGGGGTACATGTGCCCCCATTTGAGAAACACTTCTCCAAAGGGCTCCAAACTAACCAGAATCAACAGAATAAGATAAGAACCTCTTTCCCAGTTTCCATTTATACATCAGATATTCTGATGTTTGATCTGATTGAAAAGTTGTAGAAGAAAACATGTTTGAACTGATTTTGCAATGAAAATTATGTTATTAAAGAAAAATACTAGATCAATATTATATAAATATAATAAATAAAAAATATCAGTCACAACAGGATCTTTACTTTAAAGTTCTTCTCAATTTAAATAAAGAAAATATTTTGTAGTAATTTGAGGAAAATTAAAAGATTTTGTAAGAATTTAGAGTTTTTTCAACAGTTTAACAGTAAAAATGACTGCAGTCATGCTTTAAGAGCAAATATTGTTGAGCATCATTTACACAATGATTCAGGTTTTGTCTGTTGGATACCCCAAAGGGCCTGATCTGGTCCCCGGGCCTTGAGTTTGACACATGTGCTCTATGGCAGTGATTCTCAACTGGTGGGTCAGGACCCAAAAGTGGGTCGTGGACCTGTACTGGGTGGGTTGAGAGGAGCTGGCCAAAAATAAATAAATACTCTCTCATGTTGGACTTGTCTTTTATTTTGGAAGAAACTTTTCTTTTGACATGCATGCTGTGAAATGCATGTTGTACAGGAAAATATATAGATTTATGTTTTTAAAAGATTATATATGTGTGTTTTCAGCAGCTATTTTTGAAAAACAAAAAAGTGGGTCGCAATTTAATTATCATGGCAAAATGTGGGTCCCAGGGTGAGACCAGTTGAGAACCCCTGCTCTATAGCCCAGGTTCCCAAAGTAAGGTAAGCAAATTGTCATATGGGGTTTGTTAACAAAAAGAAAAATGAATAAAACAGCGTGACAACATCGGAAGCTAGAATATAAATAGACCAACAGTCAGGAGCCTCCATGTATTGTCACAAATTAGACATTGGCCTCTGTAATGGATACATCATGTTACTGGGTTCAGTGCAGTTCTTGTGTTTACTATGCTTCAGGCTTTCCAACATGATGTCAGGCATGTCATAAAGTGCTGGTCCCAAAAGTGATAACAGGCTGGGTATCCTTATCTCCTGAAGCTCCACCTTCAAGCCTCTACCTTTGGTTATATATTTGAGCTGTTCCCGTGTCACTGTCTCTGAAACCCTGCGATAAAAGCTGCTCGAAGCGAAGAAGAGCCGAGCCCCAAAAAGAGATTTGAAGGACAGGTTCTGAGAAAAGGACCTCATCACTTACCCGAGTACTGGAAAACTGTTTAGTTTTTTTCTTTTTTTGAAGTTTTTTGTGATCAACCAACGAACAAAATGTGCACCGGAGCGTGTTCCAAGTTTATTGCCATCCCTCTCTATGTCCTGGCTCTATTGTCAATTATCTGCAACATCGTGCTCTTCTTCCCTGACCTTAGTACAGAATTTGCAGAGGAGGACAGAGAAGGAAAATCCCGGCTCACAGTGGAAGTCAAATATATGGGTGGCCTGCTTGGAGGAGGACTCATGGTGAGTTTGTTTGCTTCAAATCTGGGTCTTTGGAAAAGGTGGAAAGTCCACATTATTGTTGGGAGGACAAAAAGCAAATATTTTCCAAAGGCAATTCTTTTTTAAGGCTTTGACAAACTTTTCTGCCACATTAAGTAGAACCTGAGTTGTGACATTTTATTGATAAATACTGATGTACGTATTGATGAAAGATTTCAGTACGCACCGTACTTGTTAAGACCTAAAGCTTCATGTTCTCTTCCACATTTTAATTTCTATTGTGTGTTGACAAATAAATATGAGTACATATATACTTAAAAAACAAATATGTAGGATCAATGGAACTGTGTAAACCCATGTTAGCATTACCTAAGTGCTTTGCTTAAGGGCCCACAGTAGTAAAGAGCTGGTTTTAGGGAAGTGATGGCCTTGCCAGCACCCAGTTCTCCTGCTGGTTCTACAACTCAAACCAGTGAACTGTGAGGCCACCACTGTCCTTTACACTTTTAAAATAATATTATGGTCTTGCATAACTGGGAATGGTTAGTGGCAAAGCTTATAGGGGTCATTTAACCTATCGACTAGACTCAGTGGGACTCAAAAAGGAGGATTTCTTTGAGTTTTCACTTGGTCACTTGTGTTGTAAACACAATACAAAATGAAATGAAATAAGTCCTCTGTTCTTTAACTCTGGACTACCAACAGAGATGCCTCCAAGTGACAAAGCTTTGCAATAAATTGTTAGAAATGCAAATGTTTAAATGTCATATATTGCTGTGCAGCCCATGATTTCTCTGTTTCTCTCTGTGTTAGATCCTTGTCCCAGCGATCCACATTCATCTGACAAGTGCAAAAAACTGCTGTGCCAATCGCTGTGGGGTGAGTGTACAGTGGAAGGACTTTATCAAGTTTAAGGTTGCAGCATGTATTGCTGCAGTCTCTGGAAGGGCCACAAGGAAAACTTTACATTAAAAATAACACACACTGCAGATGAGAACAAAAAGAAACAAGTGTCTTCCCCCAAAAATAAAATCTTCATTAGGGAATATGATCCTGCAATTCCAGCTTTGAATGAAATGCACGATATTGGATTTTTATTTTTAATATTTTAGTTAATAACTGATAATCACACCTAATTGCAGAGATATTTTAGGTTCTGTAGTGGAATTAACATACATCATTATTCTGCAAACTCTTTTCATCATAGACGTACTTTCATTATGTAAAACATTTAATGCATATTTATGATAGTAGTTTTTACGCAAAACATTGACGATACTTGCAGCCTATGCTAGTTACTACCAACTTACCTATTTAAATTTTCTATTGAAGTGGTAAAAACAGAATTTTTACAAGTGTCATAGCTATACAGTATATGACAGAAAATAAATCAGTCTTTTAAAAATTGGTAAATTCAGTGAATAACAGTACTTTGAGATTTATCTCCACTGGTTTACGAACACTTCCTGCAGTCTGCTGCTCACACACAAGATGGCGTTGCTTAGTGACACCTCTACACAGGCAGGAGGCGTCTATGTGTCTGATGTCAATGGGTTGATCAAGGAAGCAAAGCATGTTCTTTTAATGGCTAATCATATCAGCGGAATGGCCAATGTCCAATACTTCATTTTAAAACCGATAATATTCCAATAAAATCATGCACCACATCGAATAATAAAAACAAGACAGAATTCAAAGTGCTAACTTATACTTTTGATTAGCTAACAGTTAATGTGACCGACCCTCTTTTAAATACACATGCTGTTTATGTTTATTTTGGTCAGTGTTGGTGAAGTTACTTGGAAATAGTAGTTATTTAGTGATTAGTGATGACTCCTTCAAGGAAATAATCCAGTTTTTTCAAAAGTTTCTTTCATTACTTTACTACAGATAATGAAGTTACTCTTCAAAAATGTTATGCACAAAATATTCAGCCTAATTCTATTCTTTTGGCATGTTCCCCAATTAAAAATGTAATCAAATTAAACTATCTTTGTTTTATTAAATGTTTTAACACTACGCAAAATGAAGCAAAAATGAAATGAAATGCAACAGTTTCTGACTCTGAGAAAATTGTTGAACATTTAAACTTATTTACTGCACATTGCACCACATTTCTTATAATTTCTTATAATTCCGTCTTTCTCTTTGGCAGCTTGACGCCATTTTTGGCCGGTATTTTTTCGCGTCGGAATGAAAGTCTACGGTAGAAATTGGCAAGAGATGTAGATTACTTCCAGGAATTAAAAGCTGCTTGGACATGCTCTCTCTCACTCTCATCGTGCCGCTTTCCTTATTGTCTCAGTGAAACTATAGTAGCCGACTGGGTTATAATGCGCTATAAAACGCCAAACAAACAGTAGAGGGAGACAGTTTCATCTAATAATTATTGTTCCTTTAATTATAATTCCTTACTTTAGTTGTTAATTGTGAAAAGTCATCAGATTACAGTAATGCCTTAACATCGATGGTTGGGGATTACTTCTCATAACAGACCCTCTCTCACATGGGGTTCCTCAGGGATCCATTCTTAGCTCAATTCTGTTTTCCCTACACAGGATTCTTCTTGGGTCTATCATAGTCAAACATAAATTGTCATTTCATTGCTAAAAGAATAACATTTAGATTAATCTTCGTGTGAGAATAATTGAAAGTGCTACTCAATAGTCGCCAAAGAACTACATGATGATGTTAAACGCTGGTTGGCAAAAACAAAAATCCTTAATTTAGTAAGAAATAAACTGAGTTCATTATTATTTCTAGCTTTCTGCTTAAATTGTCAATCCACAAGTCTCATGACCAATATCATTACAAAAATAGGTATAGAACTAGACTAGTGACCATAGGGTCAGGATTGGAATTCCACACAGTGGGAGTTGGTGAAAGGCTTTATCTGCAGCACTGCTCCTTTCAGTGGTGGATTTAGTGCAGCGAATCATTTCCCAATGTACGCAATCAATTTAATCATTACATCATTGTATCTCACCGTAATCTGCGGGCAAGCACAAAACTGGTGATCAATTAACCAATCAGGTGTGGTTTTTCTTTGAGTTCAAGAGAAGGTTTGAGATTTAAAGTTTAAACATATACATTTGAATTGATTGTTTTTCTATAATTTTTGAAGACTGTATTGTGGGAAACCTTGTGTTTCAGTGACAACACTGATTCGGACATGTGTGTTTGCTGCAGATGTTCCTGTCCATTGGGTTTGCAGCAGTTGGTGTACTTGGAGCTGTTTACAGTTTGAGTGTTGCTGCCCTCGGTCTTGCTAATGGGCCACTGTGCTATGGCTTCAGTGAAACCAACCCGATTCCACAATGGACAACTCCCTTTGCTAACAGGTAAATTACATATTTTAGATGTGAAATGTTGGTAACACTTTACTCAAAGTTTTATACATAAAGGCTGACTTTACGCTGTCATTATTATGACACCATATTCATGCTATAGGTGTCATAAAGGCTGTCATTAAAGAGTAACTAAAGCCCTGCTTTCTCCTGACCTGCCACAAGGAGGGAAATTAAAAAATGCCTCAATTATAGCCGGGGCAATTAAGACACACCCAGTCTATATTATAAAATCTCCAATGAACAATCTATGCTATGTTAACTAGCAAGTCATTACTCAATATACCTCTATTCACTCCTCTCAATCCAACCTACTCACCACAGATTGTAGAGCCCACAGGTGCTAGTTTTTACAAAATACAACACAAAATATTTTACAATTTAATACTTTGTTGGACCAGGATCAATTTCATACCCAAATACATTTGTATTCAGCAAAAAAAGTGATTTTGGGGTTCAGTTATTCTTTAAAAGTCGTTCTTTATCCTAACTTTAAACCTACCTAACCCCACTAGATCCCTCCACCTAACCCAAAAAATGCCAACATAGCTCCAAAAGTGTCATAATTTAATGAGAGGTATCATAGTTTCATGAACGACACTTGACGACAGCCTTCGTGACACCTTATTGGTGCTAATGACAGATAATAATGACAGCATCATGTATGCATAAAACTTAAAGTAAGGCATTACCAAACTGTTTATGTATTTCTCTCAACAATAATGCCATTACATAACTCTGTCTTTTATTTCTCTCTGTCTTTCTGTTTGTTTTGTTTTGTTTTTATTTTTTTCTAGTTCTGGCAGTTACCTGTCTGATAAGGACATGTGGAAGTGGTGTCTCATACCAAAGAATGTGGTGGAATTTAACCTGGGCCTGTTCGCCACTCTCCTGGTGGCTGCAGGCTTGGAGCTGATCCTCTGTCTCATTCAGATGATCAATGGATTGTTTGGCTGTATCTGTGGCACATGTGGTAGCAAAGAGGTGAGACCACTATAGACCTCTCTGTGGTAAACAACACACCACCGTTCAGAAAGGAAAATTCCCTGTACATAGTAGGTTCTTCACATATGAGTCAACCAGTGTTAATGTGGTCAACTATTTATTCTGGCAATTTCTTTTTGTGGAAAAAAAAAAACATGACAAAAAAGACTAAGATTGAATAAAGGAAAAGGCAAATTAATGATATTTCACAAATAGACAATAATAGTCAACAACAGTAAGTATGAGAAAAACTGACCTAGTTAACATTAACCAATCGGTTACAAAGATTTTAACCTTAAACTTAAGAATATTCTACACTTGAATTAAATAAATAGAAACAATAATTAGAACAATGCAATAAATAAAATAAAAACCCAACAAAACCAAAAAACCACTAGTTAAACATAATCATATTCTATAATTGAACAGAATAAATAAAAATAAATGAAAAGACCCTGAAAAACCCTAAATAAATACAATAAAAACAAGTTATGGATTGTGGTTATATCAAACATATAATCCAATACTTGTTTTTTTAATATTGGAACATGTTAATATCGGAGGAATATCAATATTGAATCAGAACACTTTAATGAAAACTATGATCCATTATAAATAAAAATTGTTTAAAAATGTTTTTAACACTAAAATGAATCATAAATTATAGTCACAAATACAGACATACTGTACAGCTACCATCAGTTTAGACGCTCCAAAAGTGTTTGGTAGTATACATGATTTTTGACCGTGAGAGGAACCGGGAGAAACTCATAACAAACCCTGGCCCTTATAGCTAATCACAGCTCCACCATGCTGCAAGAGGATAAAACTAGTTAGTAAATGTAAAAAGAAGTATTTGCAATTTAATGAACTAAAGTCTTAATACTTAGTTTTATTTACAGTATTTTTTCAATTATAAAGGAAGCTCTTGTAAACTGAAATCAAACCAAAGGATTCTGATTATATAAATACGACTTACACTAACTTTAATTTCCATAAAAAGACACAAACTAAGAGAAAAGTCAAAATTTTCTGTGGAATTTAACACTGATTTGAAATACCATTGAGTTATCCATAAAACAATTGGTGTATTTTAACTTTTCAGAATTTAACTTTGTATGGAATAACACAAAAATGTCCTTTTGTGGTGTACTGTTAGTTTAGAAATCAAATCCACTAACAATAATAATAATAGTAATAATGGCTTGGATTTATATAGTGCTTTTTTTCAAGGAGACTCAAAGCGCGTTGGAAACCATTATTCATTCAGTACTGGACTGATTTTAGTTTTGTCATAATAGTGAAGCCAAAATAAACATTAGTGCAAGTGAAGTAGGACCAACTCCAGCCCCCTGATTGATTGTAATATTTTATTCAAAAGCCAATGGCAAGCCTGAATGTACTTTTCCCCGCCCCCTTAATAGCTTAGAGGGTTTATATATATATATTATAATAATATATATAATATATATATATATAGCTCACAAACTTGCCCCTTAAGTACATTTGAACTCAATCCTTCCTCTGCTTTCTATTAACAGTAAACACTGGAGTGAGTTTGAGAATCACTGCAAGGATCATCATCATCATCATCATCATCATCATCATCCAGATCCAGCTCCACCATCACTATTATAAAAAGCATTGATCAGCCAATGACAATTGAACAATGAGTTTTCTAAAAACATCATAATGATTATCATCAGATTACAGTTACTGCTGAAAGTTGAACTGGGAAAAATTAACAAAAATTGCTTTCTTGAACATTGTGATGACAGTAATTTATCTAATTTATGCTGCATTTTGAAATGTAAATGTGTATATTGTATTTTTTTAAATAACCCTGGTGAAAGAAAAATTTACTTGTATTTTAAGAATATTAAATTTTTCACGAGTATATTGAAAATGTACTTACGCAATTGTACTTTATGTAAACATATAGAAAGTATACTAACATCACACATTCACGGAAACACTTAACACTTCAAAACCAATGTACTCAATTACACTTTATACAAAAAAATACTTTTTACTAAATACTTTAAATGAAATGTATGTGTAATTTTTAAAGTGTACTTATTTGAAATTCATTTTACACACATTTTTTACATACTCATTTTATCATACACTGAGAGCATATTTCAGAAGTACACATTTTAATATCAATACTAGGTCTGAATGTATTTTAAGTTACATTTGAGTCCAAATATGAAATTAACCTTATTTATTTATAAAATGTATTTGGAAATTGTCCAAAATATTACTGTAAACATGCATTTCAATCCATTTATTAATTTAGCATAAATTAGTACATTAAAGTCAGATACTTAAAGCATGCTACATGTAAATACGCTTTAAGTTTGAGCATGTAAAAATACACTAAATACTCTTCCAGTAGAACTTTTCTTTAATATTAACTTAATTACAATTAAAATATATTTAGTACAAAATGAGTTGTTCCAAAATAGCATGCTTTAAGTTAACTAATCATAGATACACTTATAGTATATTGATGATTAGTGTGGCTTCAAGTACACAAAAGTATGCTAAATTTTAGTACACTTAACACATTTATTTTCCACCAGGGTATGCCTTGTATGAGCAATCATATTTTCTTATGACTGATTATATGACACATACTGAGGAATGCACTTATACATAACAAAGTACAGAGATATTGCACAGGGAAGTGAGAAAACTGTAGAAAGACGAGTCAGACAGAAAGCCACAAAGAGGGAAGATGTGGTACAAACACAGTCAACAGATTTATTATCATCCATCTTTGCATTTGTCACATAATGTGTATTTTATTCTGGTAGATTCTGTACAGCTCTAAATATGATGACAGCTGCTTGATCACTCATACACACAAGTCTTGAATGGATCTGATTTTCTATATTTACAGACTGAAAAACAATCAGACGCATGGATTGTGAACATTGGGAGATCAGAATGAGACAGGGCAGTCCAGGAAACTTTACAACTTTGCAGAAACATATTTGCATCCAAACACTGTAAAGGGACATGTTCAGTGTATCTTTTAGCTGTACAGGAATGTAAGGACACCCTTGCTGTGCAGGTCACATGTTTGAGTCTATTGAGACCTTCTGCTATATTAAAGAGGAAACTATTGTTATCCTGCATATATTTCTTCTGATGAAATCCTACTTCCTATGCACCAGGGGCGGGTGTAGGAAATCTTGGTTAGGGGTGCACTGCAGGAGTACAGACTCGGATGATGGTGGCACACTAAATTTCAAATAATAAAACAACCACTTAAAAGTTAAATTAATAAGACTGTTTATCCTAAATGATGTAATTATTTGCAACGTGGGCATTTCCCTCATATGTTGAAGAGACAAAAAGTGTTCATCGAAAGAAAAAAAAATGCATGTGATATGTAGTTAATGCTATAAAATAGTTTATCATACTGTATCTGCATGTGGATCAAATGCCAGTTCCTACCCAGTATAAAGGTTTAAATCTCCATGCGAGTAGATCAGTGGTTCCCAAACTTTCTGTGCCCATGGTACACCAACGGACAAGTAGAAATCTGAATGCACACCTATTGTGCAAAATAGCCTTTATGACACGTGTTATCTCTCATATACGTATATGTACAATATCTGTAAATGTGCATAATTATGTGTATTACTCATGAAATATATATATATAAAATAGGTATAGAATTTGCCTCTGTATTATGAAATTAGTACATACAAAGTAGTAAATTAAAAAAATATATTATTTTTGTGTAGTTGTATATTGCAATAATTAGGGCCCTATAAAATCTGTTTTATTTTTCCCCAAATTCCGTGTTTTTCACATTCATTTTTTTAGAAATTTGAATCAGTTTTTTCAGAAAATATTAGTTTTTAGCTCCTGTGAGGAAACAAAAATAAATACTAATAAATAAAAAAACCCTTAATTAAACAAAAATGTGTGTCAAAAATAAAGTAAGATACAATTAAAAGGTAGATATAAGTTGTATTGACATGGATTATTCTGACTGCTCCTTTTTAATTATTTATATGTCTTATAAAGATGTATGAGAACAGCATTAATGTCACCCTCATGGATCAATGGTTTCCTGAATCTGATCAGGTTTATTGATTAAGTTTTGATCAACTTAATTTAAATTAACATAATTTAAATGATCCTGATGACATCATTCCAGACTGTAATGATTAAACAAACAAATGGACACAAGGATGCATCAGTCATTTCACCACTAGGGGCCATAATATTTTACAGTATTTGAAGTTTTCAATAATCTATACGATGTTTCAGACTCTACAATCCTGGCCTCGTTCACAACAACAGAACAACTTTATCCACAGATTCTCTGTAGCGCTGATGAGATGTTGTTTAAACACTCTGAGCAGATGAAGCTGATTAAAGCTGACTCATGTTTTCATGGAGTGCCACTGCGCTTGACCTTCACAGGCACAGTAAAGTTAAACGGGCACTGGTGGCTCTGTATTTAGGAGTCAGTGATGATTTGCATAGTTTTTTGGTAGTTTAGATGGTGTGTTGGGTTGTTTAGGCGGTGTTTAATGCGGCCAGGATGGGAGGGGGGCGGCGGTGCTCCCCAGAAACATTTCTCCATAAAAAAACGTTCCTTGCCTCACGGTGACGGCGTTTCATGCCGATTCTGTCCATTTCCGCGTTCAACAGTAGATTCAGTTTTCATTGATCGATTGATTGATTCTGTCCGTGATTCTGTTAACATGGATTTTATGGGGACCTAAAGAATAATGTATGTTGTCACAAAATCCCACGGCACACCCAGACTTGCCTCACGGCACACCCAGTGTGCCGCGGCACACCGTTTGGGAACCACTGGATTAGAGTGATGAACGCATGACTATTTATTTTAAAAGCATAAAATAAGTTTATTCAGACAAAAACATATATATATACAATATATTAGTTAAGGTTGTAGATTTATCACTGTTTCAACAAAAAAAAAAATTCTTTGACAAGCTGCA
Source organism: Gouania willdenowi (assembly GCF_900634775.1). Taxonomy (NCBI): domain Eukaryota; kingdom Metazoa; phylum Chordata; class Actinopteri; order Blenniiformes; family Gobiesocidae; genus Gouania; species Gouania willdenowi. The sequence continues at coordinate 25,149,283 of NC_041061.1, read as the reverse complement.
ATTTCAGTTGTCTATTGTGAATCTGGATGGGGTGGAACTTGGGGTGGCCAATTAGATTTTAGGGATGGCACGTGCCACCCTGGACCACCGCTTTAACTCCGCCCATGCTCAGCACAAACAATCACCATATTTTCATTAAGGTCCAGTCCCATGCAAACTCAACTGCAAAAACAGAAGACACTCCAGCCCTGGGGAGAATCCAATTCAGCCCGCGGGAGAAAGTAAAAATTACAGAGAAATCATGAATCATTGTGTAAATCCTTGGTTCCCAAAGTGGGGTACGGGTACCCCCAGGGGTACACAAATTGTCATAGGGGGTAGAAGAATAAAAATTATAAACAGCTAGACAACCAGGGATGGGGTCAATTATAATTGTAATTGTGTGATTATGCCATAGTTAAATACAATTATGGCATAATCGTAATTACATTGTAATTGAGTTCAGGTAATTGACTTTGCAATTGTAAATGCCATTAAAATTTTAAACAAATTGTCAATTACAATTAAACGCAAAATGGGGAACCATGTTGCAGTTCTATGTAAAGCTCTACACATATGTAGTTAACATTTAGTAAAATATGTTTCATATCAAGGTTTTCAACATTTTACCATTTAAAAAAAAATTGAAATCAAGGGGTATAGACTGACACCACTCACACACCCACACCAAAAATATTAAAACCTATATTTTCATTGATTAGGAAGCCTAACAAGATAACTAATAGATAGGAAAGAAATTAGATGATAGATATTTGTTATTAGTGTATTTTACAGCTGATTTAGTACCTGTTATCATAAGAGATGCTAACAGAAAGCTAACACAAGAGGAAAGTTAATTTTTAGGTTATTTATTTCAGGCTCAGTAATTGTGATTAATTATAAATGTACTTTAGTAATTGAGAACGTAATTGTAATTGACTTTCTGATGATAAAAAAAAAATATTGTAATTGGAAAAAATATTGGTCAATGTAATTGAAAAGCGCAAATATGAAATTCAGTTATTATATACAATATATATGACATGACATTATTAGGTGTGCAGGAGTAGGGGGTATATGGCATCAGGTTAAATGTCTGAACGGGACGAGACTGTGAAAGGTTTGGGAACCACTAAAACTCTGCACTTCTGGTGCTTATATCACATGATTGCAGTCATTTTAAGTGTTAAACTATTGAAAAAGACTTCTTACAAAATCTTTCTATTTTACACAAATGATGACATAATATTTCCCTTAATTAAACAGAAATTGGTCACAAATTCTAAGAAATTTAAAGTGAAGATCCTGTTGGGACTAATAGCTATCACTTATTGCTTATATTGTCGGTTTCTTACATATTTTGTATTTTATGTACACGTAGAAGAGCAAACTAGGGCAAAATAAGGTTGAAATTACTCGTTTTTCAGCATAAAATCTGTGGCCCTCTTTTAGAATAAACTGCTCCATATTTGGCCCCCGAACTGAAATGAGTTTGACAGCCCTGCTCTACAGCAAGCCTTTAAAATTCAACATTTTGAAAATGTACAAATTATGTGCTACAGATTTGCCACTTTCACAATAATTTAGCCCCAACACTGAAGAAACTTTTGAACCTATTGCATATTTATGAAGTTCATCACTCTGCTTTTTCTTAGGATTTTTGCTTGATCTTCAAACTGTCCTATACAAACAATCCACACAGATTTATTAAAAATTGAGCCGATACAGTGCATCAAAATGTTTGGCTGTAAATTGTGATCTAAACATATACTTTAAATAACCCTGGTGAAGGAAAATTTACTTTATTGTATTTTAAGTAAATTAAATAATTCAATATACTTAAAATACAATAAAGTACATTTTGTGTATAGTACATTTTGTGTATAGTACATTTTGTGTATAGTAAATATATAAAAAGTATACTAACATCACACATTCGCGGAAAAACTTTTAATACACTTCAAAACCAATGTACTCAATTACACTTTATACAAAAAAATACAATTTACTAAAATATACTTTAAATTAAATTTATGTGTATTTTTTTTTTTACATACTTTTATCATACACTGAGAGCATATTGCACAAGTACACATTTTAATATCTCGATACTCTGATATTAGGTCTGAACGTATTTTAAGTTACATTTGAGTGTAATTATGAAATTAACTAGGACCTGATTTATTTATAAAATGTATTTGATGTCCAATAATATTACTGTAAACATGCGCTTCAATCCATCTATTAAATTAGCATAAATTAGTACATTTAAAGTCATATACTTAAGGCATACTATAGTAAATACACTTTAGCATGTAAAAATACACTAAATACTCTTTTAGTAGAACTTTTGTTTAATATAATTTATTTACAATTAAAATATATTTAGTACAAAATGAGTTGTTCCAAAATAGCATGCTTTAAGTTAACTAATCATAGATACACTTATAGTATATTGATGATTAGTGTGGCTTCAAGTACACAAAAGTATGCTAAATTTTAGTACACTTAACACATTTATTTTCCACCAGGGTATGCCTTGTATGACTGATTATATGACACATACTGAGGAATGCACTTATACATAACAAAGTACAGAGATATTGCACAGGGAAGTGAGAAAACTGTAGAAACACAAGTCAGACAGAAAGCCACAAAGAGGGAGGATGTGGTACAAGCACAGTCTACAGATTTATTATCATCCATCTTTGCTCAATACATTTTCAATGTACATTCAAAAAAATTGACAACATTTGAAGTCATTATACATAATGTACAGTGTTATCTATTTATGCGTTTGTAGAGTCCTACAGATTTAGCAGTGTACAATGAGTGGGACACCTCTGTTATGCTGTGCTCGGCTCATCTAAGACTGCCACAGAGTAGCTACTTAAACGCTGCTTTTAGACAGGCTTATGACGGAGTGGGAGCTGGAAGCACAGACGCTCCTCTGTCTGCAGACGAGCCACAGCCCAGAGACGCTGCTGGCCATCAGGTGGGCTTCCAACCTCAGTGTCCCCCCCCCCCCCCGCTGCTCTCCATCTGCAGGTGAGTGAACTCACTGTCGCAGCCTATCACAGCTGACCAAGTTCTTCTTCCAGCACTAAATCCAGCGTACTTCTTTATGAAAAGCTTTGCCCTGAAAGAACTGAGCTAAACTCATCTTTGAACTGGTGTCGATTCATATCCTGTGATCACACAGTTTGAATGACACAAAAATGAGTCTGAGTGTTGAAGGAATTCATTGAGGTTCTGGTTTATGTGGGCTCTCTAAGCAGGATCTGTTGATCCTTTGCTCTCTGCTCTGTTAGTTACAGCGTGGATATCTTTGTGAGCCACTATTCTTTTGCTTTCTCCCCAAATGAGCTGTGACCTGATTGGACACATGTTGGCACCTTTAAAGACAAACTAAACTCCAAAACCATACGCAGAGTTTGCGCGAATTGATTTAAAATATATTTTAAGTGCCATAAAACACAGTGACTGTACAAAATATACATTACCGGACATAAGTTTTAGAACACCCTAATTTTTCCAGTTAGTTATTGCAATTGAAGTCGTGAAAGTCAAATGAATATCTTGAAATGGTACAAAGGTAAGGTACTGAACAGCCAGAAGTAAAAAAAACAACTATTTGGTTATCCAAAACTGAAAAATAATCAGAATTATACATACTAGTACAGTGCCCGTCGGAAGTATGTATTCATATAGTGGGAGCTTAAGTAGAGTTGCCAATTATGGCCGAATGAGTATGTGTTTGAAATTTGGATGTATAAAGAGGTGTACATACTCTATATAAAAGAATATATTTGCGGGTGCATAGTAAAATAGCGTGTCCGTGACCCGTGATTTAAAGGAAGTTTGGGGTCACAGGAATAATTTAAAATAACCATGAAATATTAACTTAAATAACTTTTAGCAGTACAAAAACGTTTTTAATATTGACGTTCTTTTTTAAACCCAAACAAATTGCGACACAGTGACGTCATGAACCGGAAGTACCGTGCTCAATACCGAGAGGGAGCCGTAATCTTAAAATTAAAATAAATGTTTTGCAACACCAAACAAGTCCAAAATAACGGATACACACACTTGGGCTATGTGGAAGCTGTTAAAAAAGTTTCACGTCGGGGAGAGACTCGCTTCTGTAGAGAAATAGGCCTTTTTCAGGGAACAGGGAGTGGGTTAACAATTTAAAGCTGTTCTGCACCAATGAAGGTTGAATCAGCCTTGAAAGCTGGTGCTATTAATTCCTACAGGTGTTCCAACTTTTCTTGGTTACTTCCAACCACCTCTGTCTGCATTAAAGCAGTGTTGGAACACACTGTGGTACCAGACCTTCATGAGCATCAGGTGAACAGTAGATTCTATCATTTCTTTTTCAACTCAAATTGCTTATTTGTTCTATGCTTTCATTTGAGAACGCAATGACACAATAAACTGAATAATTTTTAGGACAAAACTGGAAAAAGTGTGATGTTCTAAAACTTTTGACCGGTTGTGTATATGAATTCATTGTTGTTCTTTTAAAAATACAAGTTATTCTTTGGCGCTCGAGTCATCTGACTTGTTTTTTTCTTTTTCTTTTGCACAATTCTTCTTCCAAATGTAAATTGTGAAGCGACACAGCGCCCAACAGTTCATGTATGGTACTGTGGCAAAAATGAAGCAGTAAGCAGTCCTCGGCCTGATTTTATCATGAATTAAGAAATGAGGATTTATAATGACACGCTCAGCCTTACAGAGTTAAACAAGTTAGAAGAAGTCAGGGGTTGAGCTACTTTCTTGTAATTAGGATGTTACATTTTTTTTTTTTGTACAGCAGTTTATTTTGTGTTTTGGACTAAATGCTGGGATTTATTGGATTTTTGAATGTCTTGATTTTGAGACCACTTTTGATGGAATACATGGATTCAGTAAGACATGGCATCGCTTAAAATGTGAGGAATGCTGGCTTGTTTATGTCGCCATTTTATTTTCCGAGTTAGACAAAATAATTGACTGTGGTTGCTGTGATGGTTGTGTCTTTGAATGATTTATATGGTTAAAAACGGAAGATTCTAAGCTTTCAAACGGTATATGAGGCTTGTGATATGCTGCTGTATTTCAGAAGCATTAAATCTCTTAATAGCGTCAATAAGTGAGAACATGCATTTTGATCCGTATTCGGGATGAAACCCTGATAGTGTGGCAGGATGAAGGAACGACTCAGGTGGAGGTTAGAACAGCTTTAATCAGTTCAGCAGCATCACACAAATCGAGATACAAAGTGCGCCAACACATTATATAGGGCATGAAACCACACCTCCAACCCATCAACCTCTTGAATGAGAGAACAGTCCCCAAGTGCCCACCACAATCCAGCACCTGTCGACTCTGCAAACTGTGGCGAGTAGGTTAGATTGGAGAATTCCAAATAGATACGTATAGTGAGTAGTGAGTAGGTTGTTAGCATAGCATAGATTGTTGTTCGGAGATTTTATTGTATAAAATGGGCGTGTCTTAATTGCTCCAGGAGCCCCTCTCATTATCAAGGTATTTTTTGAATATCCAGCCTGGACGCAGGTCAGCAAAACCTTAAAGCTGATATCCAGAGTTTGTGAGAAATCTATGTTTATGTATGATTCTTTTGAAATGCGAAAAAATACCAAGCTAGTCTTTTACTATGGTCTACTGGCAGTGGTCCTTCATATACATTCATGTATATAAGTCCCTCCTTCATCCTATAGACCCCATACATGTATACATTGGGAAAAAAAAAACGCCTAGTGTGTCCAGCCAATAGGATTCCATTTCCTGGAGCAAGAACTGTCAATCAAAGTGATTGCGCGTGATGCGTAAATTGTGCACGGAAAGGAGGCCGCACGTCTCAAACAAGTATCACTTTGAGCAGCAGAGTGTCATGGAGGAGTGTAAAGTTACCCATTACACAAATGCCAACGTATAAAGCTTCTGCTAAAAGACAAAAGAAAAGTCCAGGTACAAAGCTTGTGGATAAACGTCTTCATGACTGCAACAGGATTTATCTCAGAGCTGCTTTTCAAAGGTGGAGAGACTTGCTGCTTTTAAAAGAATTCCGAACGAACCAGGATTTGGCGACATTTCTCATTTAATCAAAAGTTATGGCACTCTAACAATAAATGTGTAGTTTTTGTAGTTATGCAACTTTGTTATGTTTTGCAATGCGTGTGCACAAACGTAGAGGTGTAGCATCTGGTACATCGGCAGAGGCAGTAGCGTTGGTGAGGGCGGGGCATGGAGACGTTCTCTCAGAAACTACAGACAGCAGCTTTAAGGTTTAGTTACTTTTTAACCTGGCTAGCTTGATTAGTTCTCTTATATGTGTATTTGTGAATTCCTTGAAGTGCTTTTTTATTTCCACTTTCCATACAAAAGGCAGACCTACACAGTACTACTACACATTGTTGTTAGCTATAGCCTTTCACTTCAAGGGACCACATCAAACTGATATGTAACAGACATGAAGATTCATTAATACTTTGTCAACTGGAAGTGTTGTAGTACGCATGGGCTCGAGACCACATTTTGAAGTTCTTGGTCTTGTGTCAGCCTCGGACTGGCCGGACTCGGAATTATCCGTCTAGACCAGTGGTCTGCAACATGCGGCTCTGGAGCCTCATGTGGGTTTTTTGACTCTTTTGCAATGGCTCCCTATAGCTTTTTTTAAATAAAAAAAAAATGAAATAATGAGTAGTTATATCTCACAGAGGGTATTGATGAATAATTACATTGACTTCAAATAAAATTATGATAAAACAATTTGTTAATCTAAAAATGAATCACATTGTGCAATAACTGCCACCTTCCTACTCCACCTTTTGCAACCTCTACTGACCATCAACTTTCCTGCACCTGTGGCTAACCTTCATTTTTTAATTCCCTGGTATGATAACTAAACAAACAAAAAGACTATTCTGGAAGAAAATGGAGATTTTATTGGGGAAAGATTTATTTAACTGCCAACATGCCACCTCAATATGCATGCTTGATATGTTGCAAGAAATCAGCAGTTAGCATGTGTTGACTGACTTGATCATGTGTTATCAAGTTCAAGTTACTTTTTGAAGCCCTTCAAATCCGTTAACGCGTAAAATTATTTTATTTTATTTTAACTGTATAGAATTTTAGACACTGTATTGTCTTTGTTGAGAAGGTATTTTTTCGGCTCCAGAAGGACTTTAAGGTGAGATGAGGCAAAATGACTCCTTTGAGAGTAAATGTTGCAGACCTTTAGTCTAGACCAACTGAGACCAGCACTGATCTGCTATTCTTCATTTACATTAATGCAATAATGAGGAGAAGCACTTGGAACTGTTCCTGATTAATTTGTGTTGTAATTTGACTTTAGACATTTAGCATTAGCTCACTGATTGTTCCTGCCTCCTTGGACATCTTTTCCAGTGCCTTATGATTCACACACTAGGAAAAAAATAGGTTTTCAAAAATGATTTTTTATGGTCTCAGTCTTGAGTCGGTCTAGACTCCAAAAAGTCTTGTTTCTTGTTTTGGACTCGGTGCATTCTGGTCTTGGACAACGGTCTCGAGTACAACACTACTCACCTCTCAAAAGACTGTCCATCCATCCATTTTCAAACCCACTTGCTCCTGTTTTTCAGGGTCGCGGGGGTCTGCCGGTGCCTATCTCCGGCTCACACTGGGCACTAGGTGGGGGTACACTCTGGACAGGGCGCCAGTCTGTCGCAGGGCAACACAGACACAGGCAATTTAGAGACTCCAATCAACCTAACATTCATTTCTTGGATTGTGGAAGGTAGCCAGAGTACCCGGAGGAAACAACACAGCACGGGGAGAACATGCAAACTCCACACAGAAAGGACCCAAAAGTGCACCCCAGGGCTTGAACCCAGGACCTTCTTGCTGTGAGGCGGACGTGCTAACCACTAATCCAATTCCTACAAAAAGAAGTGACCTAGCTTTGCTAGTTTAAAAGCTATTTTATTTTACTCTGGAATAAAAGTAATATACATTAGCAGGCTACTGATAATCTACAACACTTTTCTGCACAGTCCATAATGTGGTGGATTAGTTTTTTTTACATTAAATAATTTTAGTTTGTTTTTAAAGATTTTGAGATGAGATACCCTTTATTCGCCCCACAAAGGGGAAATTTGCATTTCAGTTCAGTTACATCCCATAATTGAATAAATTCAGTGTACTCACTAAAAGAAATGTTTGTGCAAATATCTGCTCATAGCACGTTTGAACACTTTACACACGCAAAATGTTAATTTAAAGAGCAGATTTTGCACCCTTTATATGACAGCTTAGTAAATCTGCAACTAACTGTAGCTACTGCTCAGTATGTGAATGTTCTTTACTCACTAAGAACCTCAGGTTGTTTCTTTTCATACTGTCCTCTTTGTTATACATGGTCCTTTGGATTGAGTAAGGGCAGTATTGAACAGATGGTCTCTACTGATGTATGAATCACCTGACTGACGCCCACAGCAGATTAACTTTGTTTTAGGCTAATTGTGAGGATTTGGGGCGTGTGGTCATGGGGGGGGGGTGGGGGGGCACATGCAGGTCAGGAGCAGCTGGCCTGGCTCTCTTCAACAAAGGTAACAGTTTAGTAATTACAGGCTTTACTTCTATAATTAGAGCCGGAGAAGCTTCCTTTGCATTCAGCATTCACTGATCTAGTTTGTGCATTTTCTGTTGTTAAGTAAATTAAATCAACTCGCTCTATGTGCAGTTTAGTGTTTCAACTGAGTAAAAGCAGGGGTGTACATTCATTCTCCCAGTTACAGGACTGTAAGAGCACCTTTCTCACCCAGTACTAAGGACAGTTGAGTTGCTGCTTCAAAACTACAATCAAAATAAAAGTGAAAACTGTTCTTATTATGTGGTCTTCTATGCTGTAGCCGAAAAGGTTTGTTGTGCGATTTATCCTGATAGACGTGAATAAGTCACGTTCACCCCCTGTCCAATCTGAACCTCCCCAATCCTCAGACCTAAAGCTGAATTGAATAAAGCCGAATAAACCTGTTTTCCATGTAAACGTCAATTCGGAATTACTCTTTCCATGTAAACACAAGACAGAACACTTTAATTCTGAATAATTGAATTCTGAATAACTGATTTCGCATTAAAAAACATCATGTAACCGTGGCCAGTGCAAAAATAATTGAGCCTCAAAATTAAGCAACCAGTTAGAGCAGACATGGGTAACTGGTGGCCCTAGAACCACATGTGGCCCTTGGTCTAATTTTGTGCTGCCCCCCAAGTACACACATAAAATTACACCAAAAGCATATGATATGTTAGAAAAATAGACAAAATTTACTCAAAAACAACAGATATTGTAGTAAAAAATTAACAAAACAACAACAGAAATACATATAACGCTTTGGTTTTTTCCTGTATTGATGCTCAGGTTGGTCATTATTCTAATGCTGACTTGAATGTTGATTGTGTGGCCTTCAGATCAGACAATCACGGGGTAAATGGTGGCACTTAATTTTGTGTGGCCCTCAAAGTTAAACACTTCACTACACTGCAAAAACACACAAATACACAAAATGACCCCAAAGAACATAAAAGATGACGAAAGGACAAGAAAAATACCCACAATTACAGAAGCTGGCACAAAATTAGGAAAAAATATATACAAAAATATCAGAAAAATAAACTAAAAAAAAGAAAAAGGACTCCGAAACACAAAATGACAACAGAAAATGTCGAATTCATTCATAACGTACAAAATAGCAACAAAAGTAAATGGAATGAGGGGGGAAAAAAACCATGCAAAGCGACAACCCCCCCCCCCCCCCCCCCCCCCTCAAAAAGACTACTCATAATTACTCCAAACATACTCCAATAACACACAAAAACACACAAAATTAGAGTAAAACATTTTTTTTCTTTCTGTTCCTTCATTTGTAAACTGGTCACCAGTGCAAATACTAGTTCTTCTTCCACTTCTTCTTCCTTTTCTTGTTTTTGCCCATAAATCATTGTTTAAAAACAAATTACCAACACATCCATGCTGTGTAGATGCAATATGTACTGTTTATTTTCAGATTTTTCTCTTAATAACGGGATTTTTGAACGTCATTTGAAATTTAAACGCTAACAGCTGCTGTCTTACACAAGTGACTGCAGGCTTAGTCAATTAGTGAAGCTACAGGTAACATTTCCATGTGCTCATTAGCTCTCTGACATAGTTGTTTCATCATGAAATAGTTGTGGATTAAATATGTGTTTGGCTTATTGATTTATTGTTATTTTCAGCATTTAAGAGCAGAGGTTTGCCTGGACTCAACAAAAACCTCTTTGGGAAATGTGCAGAATTTGACAGTGTGTTAAGTGACACCACAAGTTAGCTAAATTCTGTTCATGTTTCATTTTTTTTTTTTTTTTTATTCTTCTCGTGTAAACCCTAAATGCATCATTTTTATTTAATCTGGTCTTTAGTATTGCTGAGCAAACAGATAAAAAGTCAGTGTGAAAAAAACAAGGTTTAAACAAACCCTGTAATAGAATATTGATTTACACTAATCCATTCCCTTTGTGTTCCACTAAAGCAGATACAGTACACATGACTGGTGAGGCTCACGTGGAGAGCTGCTCCTCACACTGTAAAGAAACCATATAGTCTCAACCAAAACTCTTAATATTGTGGCCATGTATCAAACTCATTGACCATGGGCCAAATATGGAGCAGTTTAATTCCAAGTGAGCTGCAGATTTTAGGTCAAAAATGGCCAACATATACTACTTTGTACTTCCACGTATAACTAATATATACAGTATGTAAGGCACATACAATATCCTAGTAATAAATGACAGATATCAGTGCTAATTTTTTTTAATCATAATTCTATCATTTTGTGTTCATTTTTGTTATTCAACTTAGGACAATTTTGTCTGGTTATTTGTTAGAAAAGAAAATTAGTAGAAAGGAGCATTCTTTCAACAAATATGAATAAATTGCAGTTGCAAGCCCCTGCAAGTAATCCAAAGTTTCATTGAATTTGTGAATTTAAAGGGACTCAGAGATCTATACTATTTGCCAATTTACATAATTATTCATATTTTCACTGTCAAAAGTCCAAAACGTGTTTGTCTGATCCGAGGGCCACAGCATTAACATTCATGTCAGCATTTAGAATAATGACCAATCTGAGCATCATTACAGGGAAGAAAAATGGTTTATTGCCTGTTTTTTGTTGTTTTTGTTGTCATTTTATGTTTTTGAAGTAATTTTGGGATATTTCCGTTATCATTTTGAGATTGTTCTGTTATTTCTGTTTGTTTCTTCAGTCATATTGTATATATTGTACATCGGTTATATCAACCACAGTAAACCTTTGTATACTCTTTCTGGTAATTTTATATGTTTTTTAAACCATTTTGTGTATTTTCATTGTTGTTTTGTAAGTTTTTCAGATTTATTTTTTAGACGTTTTGTGTGTTTTGTTGTCTTTTAGTATTTACTTTTTGCATAATTTGTGCATTTTAATGTTTTGCATGCTTCTTAATGATTATTGCGTATTTCTGTTTCTGGTTTGTTATGTTTATTGTTGTGTGATTTTTGTGTGTTTTTGGAGTTATTTTGTATATTGTTGCTGTTGTTTTGTCTCATTCTGTCATTTTGTACGTGTTTGTCTTGGGACAGCACACAATTTATGGGCCCACAGGTCACCCGCCAGTTGCCCAGCTGATTTAGAGCTATCGAGAGGGATTGAACAGACATTTTCTAAAGTAAATGTAATAAGAAATTGCTTGAAGTCTGTGGTATTTAGAAATCTATCTTTATTTGTTTATTTTTGTTAGGATAATGACAGTTTTGTGATCAAAAATGTTTCTTGTCCTCTGCTTTTTGTATTTGGGCCCATCAGCTCTTGAAGCTGTAGTATAGAATAGTGAGACTGTTTGGAATCCACCGGCTTCCTCTTGAACGTGCACGACTGTAGAGCTATTTGCAGCAACTTTGTCGCTAAATCTGAGGACTTTCCAACTCCTCTTACAAACTTTTTTTTCTCAAAAGCGACTATCGACAAATTTCACAACTTTTTCTTGGGTCAGTGGAGAGTTTTCTGAGCCCCTCCCCCGTCTCAAAGCTGAGAGCAGCACCTTCAAGTTACTTCCTGTGTCCAAAGGTGTTCCACAGGGCCGGTCCTCGGGCCATTGTTATTTACAATCTATATCAATAGCCTTGATCAAAATGTTGTGAATACTAACTTTCATTTTTATGCTGATGACACAGTCATTTATTGTTCTGCACCGTCATTAAAAGATACCTTTACCTTTACCTGTCAAAATGTCCGCCATTGCACCTTCAGTACAGATAGGACGTAAACGTGCATCGACTTTTGTCAAGCAGCCAATATTAACACCCAAAACAGCTCATGACCCACTTGGTTTGTACAAAGATTTCTGATTGGCTAAAAAAAGAGCGTTACACTCCTTGATTTCTAAAACTAGAACACATGGCCGAGAGAAAGAGCAGATTTTAACTTTTCAGAACACTTTGAATTACACTATGCTGAAAGAATATGGACTTTTGACCAAATTACGCCAAAAAAAACAAAAAAAACCTTATATACTGCAGTTTTAAAGCTTCTTTGGATGTCCCTGTTCTATGGTAGCCCATTCCCACCAGCACAAAAAACAAAACAAAACAAAAAAAACTAGGAAAGGTAAAATAAAAAATAAAAAGCAAAGTCATAATTATGAGATACTAAGTTATAACTATTAGTATGAATTACTATCTAAGAGGTCTAAATGGTCTTCCATATGATGCACCAAAGCTACAGTAGGAAGGGGCTGAGACAAATCTTTACAAATGGCCCAAGGCGAGATTTTCTTTCGGCGCCCCCTTATATGATATTTACATTATTGTTATAATATTATTATTATCAGAATAATTTCTAACAATTGCATAGTGGTATTCACCATACCCATAAAGACACTTTACATAAGAAGAAAACATAAGCAAAATTACTTGACTTTTTTTATTTATTTATTTTTGATAAAAGGGTTTCACATATACACAAACATGTCAATAAAATAAATTTTACATCTTAGTAAATAGGTTAAAAATGCAAATTATTAATAATATTAGAGTAAGTCATTGCACGAAAACACAAGATAAATATAAAAAGCTTAGCCTAAAAAAAACAAAAACCTAACAAACCAAACAGTTTTCTTATTTTTTTATTTTTAATATTTTTTAACTGGCGGGAATGGGTTCCTTACTGTGATATTAAATTATTGTGTGTGTGTGTGTGTGTGTGTGTGCGTGTGTGTGTGTTTGTTTGTGAATAAACGTTCAGATGGAGAAACAATGACAATGTGTGGAAACGGATGCTAAATATTGAACTGACAGGCAAGGGAAGAGGAAAGCCAGGCTGATGGATACAGTGAGGATTGTTATGTAGGCCATTGTTATGAAGGAAGTGGACAATGAGACACATGTTAGTTCAATATAGGGTTAAAGACAAGAACTCATCAGAGATAAAGACATATACATGTAGTAAGACATTATTTGGGTCAAGGCATATCATCAAAAGTTTATATCTTCAATTAGAAGATGTTTTTCATTTAGAAACCAAACGATCAGTTACTGTAGTTAGTTAAAGATGACATTTACTGTTGATTTAATTAAAGCAATATAAATCATGTACAAGATTATTGATGTATTATTTATCATTTAGGGTTCATTTTGCTCTCAAACTGTTTTGGTGATTATATCTGATTTGTCTTTTTCGCTTACGAACATTGTTGTGTTGTTGGTAAATTTAGATTAAGTTGAAATTAGATGTTCTGAAACTTGTCGCTGAAAATAGCAGCTAACAATATATATTTATGAATAGGATTATTGAATATAAAGATAATACTTTTTTTTTTTTTTAATAGTATGTTAAAAAATAAACCATGAATAATACTCTACATCATCACGCGTTGCCTTGAAGACGTTTATTTGGAAACGTCTTTATTTATTTATTTTTCATGCTTAGAGGTTTACAGTGGAAGAATGGTTGAAGATGCAACACGAGAAGCACTAAAAAAGCTCTGCCTCCTCACGCTTTTATTTTGTTAACAAGCGGAAGTAGGCCGGGTTTGGTTTCGTGCCTAGGGACCACAGAGACGGGCTCTGTCCGCGTGCAGGACCGGGCCGGAGCTTCCACAGCCCGTGCAGTCCCCGTGCGATAGAAACGATTTAAAGCCGAGCCGAGCCGAGCCAAGCCGGGCCGGGCTGGGCTGAGCCGGGCTGGGCCGCTTCGGTCCGGAGCCTGATCTCCATCAGCTGCAGATCCAGCCTTCGAGATGTTCCGAGCCCCCCGGTGCTGCAAAGACACTCCGAGGCCGGCACCGACACCAGGAATCAGCCATGCTGCTAAGACGGAGAGCCAGGTACCGGGCGGGTACCGGGGCGCGCGCGTGCATGTGTGTGTGTGTGAGAGAAAGAGAGGGGGGGGGGAATGGAGGGGAGGAAGGAGGGGAGCTCCTCCTCCTCCGTCTTAGGCCTTTCTTTCTTTCAGATCAGATCCCATCAGGCTGCAGCACGACGTGCGTGTGCGCGTGCACCATCGACTGTACAAGAGAGTCGTGTACCTAAATAAGAGGCCCATTGTGTTGGAAAGGATGTGTGGGTGTGTGTGCGCGTGTATGCGCGTGTGCGTGCTGCACGCTCTCCTGTAGATGCTGCTCTGAGCATCATGCTCCCAGACCCGGTCTCATCAGGACCAGGGTCGGTCCACCTATACCACACGTGTCAAACTCGAGGCCCGGGGGCCATAACCCGCCCTTCAGAGCATCTGATTCGGCCCCTCAGGAGAAAGTGAAAACTACAGCAAAAACACGAGTCATTGTGTAAATGACCAAATAATTCAGTTGTAAATTGTTGTTGAAAGAACTCTACATTTTGTCAAAATCCTGCAATTTTCCTCTAATTATTCCACAAAATCTTCCCAAAATAAATATAAATTGGTAAAATAAATAAATCACAGGACATTTACGTATCTGTCAGTTATTGCTTTGATATTGTTGATGTCTTACTTTGTTTAATTTATAAATGGAAGTGAAAACTTAATGTTGAAATTGTTCAATTTCCCACCTAAAAACCGTGGCCCACTTGTGATGGAACTGGTCCGTATTTTGGCCCCTGAACTAAAATGACTTTGATACTGATAAAGCTTCCTGGGAAATGACATCAGACACATGATGTGGTTCTGATCCACTCATTTAGTCGTTTAGGGTTCTCTAATGTTTGCATCTATTTAGCCCAAATCACACTAAATTACTTCTTTAGTCTGGATTCAGTAAAACACACCTAAAAATGAGCTTTGTTCAAACTAGGTTAATATGTTTCACTTAATATGTCATAGATTTCATTTGGATAAATATTAATGGATTCTAGTTTGAGAAAATTGTTCTTAGTCTCACGTGTCAAACACAATGTCTACAGTTAAAGGGGACATATCATGCTAAATCCACTTTTTTAGCCCTTAAATGCATTTTGTTGTATATTTAGAGTGTTTAGAAGTACAGAAAAAATCAAATAAGTCTCTTCAGGTGCTCCGTAGATATATTTATATTCTGTTTTGCTCATATTTTTCAATCTGTTTAGATTTTTCTATTCTCTATTACGTTTTTTGAACTATTACATCACAGTATTTGCAGCGGAACTGCCAAATTAGTATATCAACTCCAGGTCCAACACTTCGAGCAATCCGCCATTTTTATTTCTCGCTTTTATTTTGTAGTCCAAGCTCCAGGATGCCGAAGTTACGAGAGGATAAGTCAAGATGTTGGGTTGTTGGATGTAGTAACCCACACGCTTCATTACACCGTCTCCCAGCATCAGAACCTTTTCAAAGTGCCTGGTTGAGTTTTATTTTTCACGGACATGTACCCACATCTGTGGTAAGGTCATTTTTGTGAGTCAGACTCTGGCTCAAACATGTAAGGCTGGATGGACAAGTCTTCCGTTGTTGACATTGTGTAAATAACGTGTGAATAAACGTTTTCTGTGCCGCTACATATCTCTTCTATCAAACTACAAAAATGGCCGAGCCGGGTGGAGTTGAACCGAGTGTCACCTGAAGAGGGGGCGGGGTATGGAGTGTCTCATTTGCATTTAAAGAGACCGCACCAAAACGAGTTGCTCTTAGAAGCACATCAGAAAAGGGGTAGAAAAGGGGCCTGTGGAGCTATAATAATGAGGAATTCAGACCCAAGCATTGCAGTTCCGCAATTTATAGTTTATAGACCATAACTGTATGATTTATATGTAAAAAGGAAGGATTTAAAACCATGATATGTCCCCTTTAAGTTAAGATAGCTAAAATGTATTAGGTAACACTTCACTTGAAGTTTTATACATAAGGCTGACATTATGCTGTTATTATTATGACATGACACCTGTAATAAGCATGAATAAGGTGTCATTAAGTGTTGTTTGTTATCCTAACCCTGAACCCTAAACGTAACCCTAACCCGTAATGTCAGCTTATTGTGACATTAAAAAGTTATCAATATATCTTTATACTTTATCTGATTTCCTGCCACAGTCCAAGCACATAGAGTAAATACTGGCAACATAGCATCAAGTTAGATTTAGTGCTTTATGGTCACTGCTGACTGACATTAAACCTTAGAGTCAGTGCCTCTGAAAAGGAAAGCATTAGTGGTTTACCCAACAGAAATATTGTGAAGTGTGATTCTGATCCATAGACTCTGTAAAACAGAATTGACAGGACAAGCGCTGTTGAACGTAACGGCCCGCTACGTTCAGATTTTGCTCCCCTACGAAGCGATGGCGCCCCCTACGTTGTCTTTCAAGCAACAAAGGGGGGATTTTCTGTTGTTTTTTTCCTTTTTTAATCGGTACCGTCGTAATAATTGTTTCACACTTTGACACAAAAGGGACTTCCAGACGTGCATGGGTTGTTTAAACTCTCTTTTTAATCTGCATAACTGAGAAACAATAAATCAGCCGCACCGTCAATTTAATGCAGGCGATTTGCTCGGATGCCCGTCTTTGCCTGAGGACCCAGAGGACCCCTGCTGCCACTTAGCTGCCCCTGATGCTGCCTGTGTACTTGCTTCGCTTGGTAAACGTAATTAACGTCCACTATAAACAGTGTAGCTTCAACCAGGAGTAGTTTGTAGAGCACATGAAGCTGCTCGTCATGTTTCTAACTCACAGCTGATAATTCTACAAACACGCGCACAGAAGTGAATACCGTTTGATTGAAACGTGTTTGTCTTCATTCTGGTCGGACAATAACAAAATATAATTTCTTGTCTCTATAGGGTGTGTGAGTATTTATGAGTGGAGGACCTATATGAATATATACTGTATATATATATATATACCAAGCATGAGTAACTCTCAAACTACATTCATCATCATCAAAACAAAACCAAACCGGACTTTTGCTTTACTTCACTAAATTTGGCCCTCAGAGAGTTATACATTTTAAAATTGTCCGCTCCACCCGATCCCCCTATGCTGTGAAACATTCCTGGTGAGAACCCTGATTGTGTTCAAGTGTTCATTTTTCTGTGAAGTTTGTTTTAAATAAGTTATTTGAGGCTGAAAAACGGGATTTTACGTCATATATGACGATGATTGACAGCTGCGGATCTCGCTACGAATAGCTTTGTGAATAGCAGCTACATCGTGAAGGAAAGCCGAGACGCCATTTAACCAGATTTTTAAGTTTTAATATATGGTGGTTTTGTACTAACCTTTATGATCTGAACAAGCCGTTTGTAGAATTTCCAGTGGGAAAGATACTTATGTTCTCGGCGTAGCTGGGCTGTGCGTAAGTCATCAGGGCAGTGCGCTAAATGGGCGGGGCATGTTACCAGGGCCCTTCCCGCCGGACACTACTGCACAGGCTCCAAATGACGTCAAATTTACAAGATGGCAGCACCCCTAAGCGCCGTATTTTGGCTTCAAGAACGTTGAGTGGGAACAGCTACAGTGCGCGCCCACTTTTCTGATCGTATACATCCACTTTTTTTACCCTACAGGTCTCCATTGGCTCCACCAGAGAACGCAACAGTATTAATGATTATTGAAAAGAAATTTATTTTCAACATTAAAAGCGCAAGAGAGAACGCAACAGTATTAATGATTATTGAAAAGAAATTTATTTTCAACATTAAAAGCGCAAGAGTGTGATCAACTAGATGCAAATCACATGGGATGAGCTTCAGGGACATTTTTTTTTTAATCAATAATAGTACGAAAGGTGAAATTGTCATGTAAATGTATAAAAATGGCCTGCTATTAACAGTTATTAAGAGTTGTATTAAGAGCTGAAAACAATGGTAGGGCCTCCGATTTTCCATTTAGATGACTTTAGTGGCTGTTAAACTTCCACAGATTGTACCAAACATGCTAAATAGGTTTAATTTTACATTTGATATGCTTCAAATGATTACCAATATCTGGAATCACACAAGATTACGTCACGACATTAGCCACACTGCTAGGTAGTCCCTCTGCCACCCGTTAAACAGGAAAAATACTGCGCGTGATCTGGTCCCTAAACATTATTTGGGAAACCTTGAATTACCACTAGCCGATAAATCACCCTCACTAATGCTGCACAGCCGTGTGATTGGAGACGCTTCACCAGGAAGAGCCAACGCTAATGATTTCATAAAAGGAAGAGACCAAGTAAAAAGTACACAGCTTATTTAACCACGAAGGACCATGATTTGCTTATGGTCAGATTTAACACTTGTATGGAAGGATAAAAGCTAACGTGTCATCACGTTGAAATAAATGTTAACATTAAACAAACGTTACTGTTTTTATCCATCCCGACTTGTGAAACGCAATATTTTTTAATTCTATTTCACGTCTTCACGGAGAAAGCTGGTCCCATTAGACAGTAATGTAACTATTGTGATTATTACACCTAAATATCCTGTTAGCACCGCTCTCAGTAATTAATGATTAAATCATCAAGCCTGATCTGGTTCAATTATAGGAAATCAAAGCAATATTTATCAATCATAACTTTATGCAACTCATTATCAGAAATGAAATAAACAAGATTCAGCAGCAGTTGAAGAGTAAAAACACTATTGTAGTTTTTTTTTATTATTTGATTATAAATGATAGGAAATAAATGAATTGCATACAATAACACTAGTAGAGTGACCCACATGCACAAATATGTTCCATAGTAAGTAAGTAAGTCTACAGCTATTGTAGCCGGTTTTAATGTGTAAATGTTATTACTGAAGCAGATTCTAGTGTTGATGTATTCAATTTTATTAATGTTTGTAAAGAACCTGTTTACACTTTAACTTTTACTTTTTTTTCTATATATCTCATTTTAATTTCTTGAGAAATTTAGGTCTATTAAACTTTTTTCCATTTCTGTTTTTAGGTTTTATTTTGGGCAATATTTAAAGTAGGGGTGTCCCGATCTGATATCGATATCGGATATTGGTCCGATATCAGCCTGAAAACGAATAATCTATTTTTTATTTAATTCATTCAATTGTACAATACTGTAGATATTATGTTTAAGGTTAAAATGTATGTAACCAATTGGTTAATGATAAATGGGTCAGTTTTCTCATACCTACTGTTGCTGACTATTGTTCTCTGTTTGAGTGACATGATCAAGCCTTTTCTAACATTCATCACTACAAAGTAAGTTCACGTATACGTATTCAATTAGAAAATACAATATCTGGACTTAAAAATATAGTTTGTGGAGTACCACAGGGTTCTGTGATTGGTCCTAAATTATTTACAATTTTTATTAATGATCTTTGTGATGTATCAAACCTCTTCAAAGTTTGTATGTTTGCAGATAATACAACCATAATTTGTTCTGGAAAATTGTTTTGTGAACTTTTGGTAAAAATAGAAAAATAAATTAGAGTGCTTAAAAGCTGGTTTGATATGAACAAATTATCAGTTAACATTGCAAGAACGAAACGTATGATTTTTGGAACCAAAATTGATGTATTTGAAGAAACAAAACTTGAAATAAATGAGATGATATTGAGTGTGTATTTGATACGAAGTTCTTGGGAGTCATAATTGACTATGAATTATCTTGGAGGCAACATATAAATTATAAATATTTACAATTCCTTGTTTACAATTCATTGTACTTTGATACTGCCATATATGATGTACTGTGTAGAACTCCACTTTTAAAACCATAATAAATTATATTATTTTATTGCAATAAAAGGCCATAAAATTGATAAACAAAGCAGGATATTATGACCACACACATCCATTATTTGTTAAATCAAAACTCAATGAAATTTATAGATATTGTTTATTATAAAATAACACAATGTTCAAAGCAAAAATAAATGCTCTTCCAGAAGACGTTCAAAAATACTTCTCACTACAGCCCAGCAAATACAACCTAAGAGATCAATTTATGTTTATTTTACCAAAAGTAAGATTAGAAGTTAAACAAAGATGTCTGTCTGTTCTAGGGGTTAATTTATGGAATAGTGTTGATAAAGAAATAAAAATGACCGACACGCTATTTAATTTCAAAAAGAACATGTCACAATATATTTTAGAGTTATGTGAAGCAGTAGAAATATGTGTTTTTTGTTAAATGTTTTATATAAAAGAAAGTGCATGTGTATATATTAGTATTTTTGCATTATTTGAAAAAAGACAGCTCAAATTTACTTGTTGAATGCTTGCATTTCTTTTGTGTGTATTATTGGAAAAGGTAACTTAAACGTTATTTATGTTGGGCATATAAGCATTTTTGCTTCTGCCTGTTTCAGTCTTGTTATATATTTTCAAATTATGATTTGGATATTTTTTGTTAGACTGAAACAAAGAAACTGAAACTGAAATATTGGAAAATCTATTCCATGGCCCCCATTTTTTTATTTATTTTTTTACTACGGGGCCAAAATTGCCCCCTTAATATTTTCCTAATTGAAATGAACTAATACACCATCAGCTAAACCTGTCTTTTTACCAGTGCCTTTGTACTAGAGAAACAGAGAAAAAAATGTCAAAATGTGAATTCCAAAAAACACAAAAAAGAGTCAGTTTTCCACGATCACGGAAAATCAGAAACTCTACTAAGGACACTTTAAGAGGACTGAGGGGCACGTTACGATACGCCATAACTGTTTTTTTTTTGTTAAGAGAAATTGGATCAATAATAAGCATGATGGAGACGTTTCATCCAGCTGACACTGCTCATCTCTCTACAAAAGCAATTAATCTCAGTCTGTCTGTCTGTCAGTGTGTGTGTTCCTCAAATATCTCAGCGAATCAGGCTCAAACTGACCTGAGACTTTCAACATGGCTGCTGCTTGGTTCAAGGGTGTGCAATGTCATATTTTTTTGGATTACAATGATGCCATTCATAAATCATTTCATGAAATTGTCTTTAATGCAGCTTTGCAGAACAGGATAACTCAGGATAAGTTAGTCAGCTCAATGTTGACAGGTAGTTATGGTAACTCAGGATAAGTGGAAAGCTGCATAGAATCTACAGGAGTGACTGCACAAAGGGCTTTTAAAAATGACTAAGTGGGTCTACTATCCTAAAAAAAACACCCAGTAAATATTGACCAGCAGCAGGTGTCCTCAGTGAGCAACATTTGTGACTAAGGTGAATAATAATAATAATAATAAAATGCATGTGTGTAATTCAGAAATAAATTTGCATAGTGTTATAAGGTCAGTTAAAAGAGGATTTAACTTATTCTGAATTAAAGAGGAATTAAAGCTCCAATGTAAACCATCCATGAAAAGCTACATAACCTCCCACTTTTCTATAGCAACACATATATCCCACGGCACTGCACTAGTCATGAAATAAAAGCAGATGGGGGTTTTCCGACAGATGGGGTGAAGGGACCCAACCGGTGGATCTCTTAAATTCTTGATGATCATGTTGCAATGCTGACTGTAGACATGTCTGCTGTATGACTCACTCCGAATACTCCCTCTCATTCCCTTCTGGCCTCTTCCACCTCCCACACACCCACCATCTCTTTCTCCATCACTGTTATTGTCTCTTCTGCTCTTGAATGACATCATCATCCTCCTCCTCTAACATCATGTTCTCCATTTACTCCACCATCCTTCATCACCCCCCCCCCCCACATTGCTCATTGCACTGACCTTTTACCTGCTTCTGTCTCCATCCCGTCCTCTGCTCCGTCCTCAGGCCTAATTGCAGCTTCTTCATCCCTGTTTGCAGGATGTTGCGATGGCTGGTGTGTGGTCGCTTGGGCCCTGTTTGGATGTGGAAGGCACTGCTGCTCTTTGTGGCCATTGCTTTTGCTGGTCAACTGCTGGGCATCATCTTCAATAAGAGGTGTGTTACTTTTTTAAAGGTCCAGTATTATGCTATTTTTCACTCATCTCCATTTGTTCTAAGAACCCCAACAACTTAGTATTTGAGGTTTATTTTCCCAACTTCACCTGTTTTGCGGAGTTTTAGCCCTCTGAAAAGTCACTGTCACGATGCTTTTAAAAACAGGCTGTTTTGGGGCCTTCATGCATATGCATAGGCGTGTCTGTAGACACTGACTCGACACACAACTGAGCCCCATAGCAAGATTCTTTTGCTAAATTGCACATTACAGTAAAACACAGGGCTATTTAAGAGGCTATTGTGATTGTGAGTCCGACAACAGTGTGTGTTTACGAGGCAGTATAACGGCTACTAAAAATGGAACTGATTGTGAGCGATCACGCTTTGCTTCGGATTATTTATAAACTGGATTATCTATTTACTGAACATAAATATATTATCTATGGATAAAGGGACTAGTGGTCTGAGCTCACCGGGCGTAGTGACGGAGTGCATGTGGGGCGCCGATCGGAGAGCGTACACGATTCCACACCAAAGAGGAGGACCTCATCAGAATCAGCATGGAGGGTCCAGAACTGATGGACTATGATGCCAGGCCAGATGTTCAGCTGTGGTTTTCCCAGGGCAGGGGTCTGCAACCTGCGGCTCTGGGGCCTAATGCAGCCCTTTGACTCTTATGCAATGGCTCCCTATAGCTTTAAATAATAACTATTGAAATGAATAGTTATTTTTTTTTTACAAACGCAATTAATGATTAATGACAAATAAAATCAAGATATTACAATTTGTTAACCTAAAAGTAAATCATGTTGTGCAATGACTCAGCACCTTCCTACTTCACCTCCTGCAACATCTACAGAACATCAACTTTCCTGTGGCTAACCTTAAGTTTTAAATCCCTGGTAAGATAATTAAACCAACACTATTCTGGAAGAAAATAGAGATTTGAATTGTGTGGGAACAGATTCATTTAACCACCAATGTGCCGGTTAAATATGCATTCTTTACGTGTGGCAATAAATTAGCAATTAGCATGTGTTGACCACATGACATACGACCACATGACAAAATACGTTGAACGCTTGGCCACTGCATCAGCTGTCAGCTCTCGATCCTCATCTCCACATAACGTTAACCTAAATGTAAACAAGGAGAATCACTCTCCATGACTATTTTTGTTCATAAATGACTCTAAGAACTTTTTTCTAACAATCTGTGGAGGCAAATTTCAGCATCCTGCCTTTACAGTGAAGAAAAATGACTGTTTCGGTCATATCACCTGCTGCTGCGCTAAAAAGACACAGCCCTCTGTCTCCAAATCCTCGCTTCTGATTGGTCAATCCCACACACGGGGGAGCGGGGAGGGGAGGGGCCATTTCTACGAGCGTGAATCAGTTTTGCTACAGACGTCTCGCAAAATGTGTTGCAAAACTCAAGCAGCGCAGATTCACACGAGGAAAGTAGTTTGTGCATCTGTTGCGGCAGATTTGAGAAGTTGTAACCGGAGAGTTGTGGTTGTAAACGATCATTTATGCAAGTAATTAAAAAACTTGTTTGCAGCTGTAACTTTATGTGTAAATGTCAGTCTCTAAATTTGTTTCCATAATTTGTGACATTAAATTTATTTCACGTGTGTGGATTTTTTATACACAAGCTCACATCACATTTTACAGGCTCTCACATTTTGCAACATATATTTACCTTCATAGAGACCCCACTATAAGAGCTGGACCCTCTGAATTGAATTCCATGGGGTGAAGCAATGCAGATGCTAAGTTCAAGTACAGCATTTCTACAAAATAAAAATAAAAACAGAATACGTGTAACCTGTTGTTATGCTTTGTTGTTATTTAAAACCTTTTTGTTACGACTTTTAACATTATATAAAAGAAATGACCTGTTATTTCAGCCACTGCTTGAAAACTTAATACTGACACTAAAACATTAAAACATTTTGCAATAATCATATCCCGAGTCTTTGTCAATCTTTACATCAACTACAGTACGCCACTTAAGTCAACTATTTATCAGCATGCATGGCTTGAAAAAGAAAAAGGGTGCGACCAAATTCTGTGCTGGTGCGACTAACTGAGAAAGTTAGTCGCACCAGTGCCACTACTGGAAAAGTTAGTGTAGAGCCTGCTTGTAATCGTAGGCTCACTGGTTCTAATCTCCCTGGTCCATCACTGTGGGATGTTGATCATTCCCTTATATCAGTGTTTTTCAACCTTTTTTGAGCCAAGGCACATTTTTTTCATTGAAAAAATCACGAGGCACACCACCAGCCAAACATGTTAAAAAATGATACTCTGTAGCCTATATTAACAATATAGCCATTCTCATCAAAGTGTCTTGAATAGGAATCAAATAAACACAAAGAATAAAGGACTTTATCATCATTTGTATTTCTTCTTTCAAATAAAAAGTGCACTTAACATGTCCACTTCAAAAATACAGCTTGAACATAACAAATGAAACAACAATGTGGTCTTAAAGGTAGTAGAAAACGTCAAAGTGTTTTGCAAACTCTAATTCTGTCCAAAATTATTAATTACCAGGAATACAGAAATATCGTGTTTATTATGACAGAAGCAATAATATTTGGGAAAGATTTCACTGTTCTACACTGAGAATCCAAATGAAACATAACTCTCGCTGTATTGCCTCGAGCTCACCGTCTTTGCTTTCTTTCCTCCACTCATACTAGGGCCTTCTTCTGGGTCCGAATTTTGTCCAGGGCCCAGTTCGGAATTGGTATTTTTCCTCTTCAAAAACTTCTCCATCACTGTCACCATAGTTTCGCTTACCCACAATGCTTTTACCGCCAGCTGTCACTTTCATGCCTCACTAATTCTCTTGTCTCAACGGACAATGCAATTCGCTACCTGCTGCCATCTAGTGTTATGGAAGAGTTTTACATGATTACGCTCTCAAGGTGGGTTCACACCGAACGCGACTGAAGTGACTGAAGCGATGCGATTACATTAAAAATCAATGTAAATGACGCAACGTCAATTTATCCCCCCCTCAGCGACGCGACTTGCATGATCAAAGTTGAAAAATTTTAACTTTTTAAGCGACGTGAAGCGATATCTCCCGTCCTCCACTGTCTGTAGAGCGGAGGCAGCAGCCCCTCCCTCCCGCTCCCGCTTCAGTGCTGACGGCTGCAGCGGAGGCTGTTCTACTTCCTCAAAGTATCAGGTTCAAAATTAAAGCGGTAAATTTCTTTAAAACCACAGTAACTACTGATCAAACACATTCTGAGTGAAGTCATCCTTTAATATCTCCGTTAAGTTGATCATTTAACCGTAGAAGCGGAGCAAGAAGGAAAAAAAAAGACGTCATCAACACTCTCTCTCTCTGTCTCTACCCTGTTACCGGGGCCACACACACACACACACACACGCACGCACGCACGCACGCACACACACACACACACACACACACACACACACACACACACACACACACACACACACACACACACACACACACACACACACACACACACACACACACACACACACACACACAGCTCCCTAGTGATCGCGTCGCTGGAGCGATGAAATGATGGACTGACAAAAAAGCACCACTATGTGCAAACTACCGATCAGGGACGATTTAAGGCAACGGCATCGCTTCCGTCGCTCGGTGTGCACGCACCTTTAGTCACTACTGCAGCACGGACACTCGACAATGGTATATTATTTGCAGATAATAATTAATATGTTTTCAAAATTTTTTTTTAGACCAATTAGGTGAAATTGGATAATTTCCCACGGCACACCTGACGATCTCTCGCGGCACACTAGTGTGCCGCGGCACAGTGGTTGAAAAACACTGCCTTATATTACCCATAACTGCTCCCTGGGTGCTACACCGTGGCTGCCCACTGCTCCTCAGGGAGGGATTAAACGCAGAGAACACATTTTGTGTATTTAGCCATACATTTATGACAGTAAAGTATAATATATACTCTGTATTAAACCACAGTGTTTGTTTTACCTGAGAGAGAGGAGCTCACATTCTTATTGGGTAGGAGGAGCCAGGATTGTCAGGAGGAGGAATTTCCACCTTATGACATAATTTTGGCGGAAAATCCAACTTTGGTGCTGACTTATGGCAAAATGTGGAATATCAAGGGAGGGAGGAAACAGAGCATTTTTAACCCACTGTAATACACAGACTACAGAAATGGTCCTGCAGTCAGTAGAGGTCTAAAATCTTATTGCAGAAAGAAAACCAACGACTAAGCTTTGAAAGATATTTGTCAGAATCAGCATTTGGATGTCCTCAGAAATGCTCTTTATTGTCCAAAGTGTTAACATGATCTAACGGGGAAATTAACGGGGGTTTACATCTTTAAGATGACTTTATAGTATGGAGCAAATAATAATAAACTTCCTGGATAACAGTGGATATTATTCAAGTTAATGAATAAATGTGGTTATCACAGATTCATAGAACAGTGGACCATCATTTTGCTGACTTTATGGATGGGCCCCAAAAAGCTCTCCACTGTATTCCCCTTTATACATGACCCTGTATCCACATGACTGTTCTTCAATGTTCATGTCTGTGTTCAACCATCTTCATTTACAGTGAGGGTTCCTGGTCTCTGGAACCTTTATTTTGGGGGTCGCAGGCTGAAAACTCAAACTCAATGTGTTTCGATTGGAGGTCATTTTGTGCTATTGCATCTTATTACAGCACTTCATTCAGAGTTTGAGTTATGGTTTGGGTTAGGGTTGATGGTTCCCAAGCGAGGGGGCATGACGTCATGACAGTCGGGCTTCAGAACAGCCTTACTGAACATTGAACATGAAAAATAGAAAAATGTCTTCTTGCACTCAAAGAACTTCCTAATTGCTGGTTGAAAACAAGTGATTGAACATGGAACAATCACAATTCTTACAATTCTTTCCTTTTTTTACTCATTTTGTTAAAAACGTGTTGAGGGGAGGGGCTGAACATCTTTAATTTTTCACGTGAACTTTATTGACTTCCTGTTCTTAATCTGTGAACGTTTCAGCCCTTCTGGAAAGGCTTAGGAGTGTGAACTTTGAAATATTTGAAAATTCATCCAGAATCCAGATGTGGACTTTAGGTCAGGACAGGGAGCAGAGGTCATCATGCTTGTGAGCATAATGTGAAGGATGTTTTTCAGTTGATGGATGAGATGTGTCAGTGAAGGAGAAATAGTTGTTGTTAAGGTGTCTATGAAAGGTAATGTACATGATGTAATTACTGCTCAATTCTAATATTGTTTCTGCCCTGACGAAGCCCTCCAGTACTTTGATTGGAAACCCAGTGATCCATGTGTTGCCAGATTAGTGACGCACGATATTGGATTTCTGGTCGATATCTGATATGCCGATATTTTACAGCTCATTTGGTCGATGACCAATGTTGATAGCGACATTTTTTTCCACTCACACGTAATTGCAGAGATCCTGTAGAATTCTGTGGTTGAATTAACATAACAAAATATTTTTGTCAACTCTTTATCATATTGGCTCGCTGAAAAATGCAGATATAAGACAAAGCTGAAAATGATCTAACATCACTATTTACATCACATTACTTCTTTATATTAAATATACTTCAATTTAATTTCATATTTATTGATGACAATTGTTTTTAAACCAAACAAGTAAGATACTTGCAGCCTATGCTACTTAAAGCAGTTGCCACCTACTTACATTTTGTGTTTGAGTAGTAAAAACAGCATTTTGAGAAGCTAAATATTAGGGAAAAGTCAAACTCTTTGAAAAGCTGTAAATTCAGTGAATAATTGTACTTTGAGATTGTTGACTGGCTCGCACCTCCATTGATTTACAAGCACTCCTGCAGTCTGGTCCCAACACAAGATGGCGGCGCTTAGTCACGCCGATGAGACATCTACGTATATGATGTCTATGGGTTGATCAAGGAAGGAAGTTGATATATGGAATATCCGATATCGACACTTAATTTTAGAGCTGACATTGGCCGATACTGATAACGAGTCGATAATATCATGCATCACTGTTACAGATGTGACCAAAATAGAAATTGGGTGTGTTAATCCTGATTGGAAAGTAAGATATCTCCATCAGAGAAGAGGGTACAGGGGACTGATTAGGGACTTTAGCGAAACAAGGATTTTGCAAAGATTTTGTGTCAAATCCAGTTATCTTTAATGTCATAATGTCATCTGACTGGATCAGAGGGAAGCAAGGGTTATTTTTTTGTCTTCGCTTTTACCGGCCCTCCATCCACCCCCCTCCCCTCCGTGCTGCTGGGAGGTGTCGAGAAGCGCCAGTGGCTGCATCCCGCGCCCTCAAATGGCTGGAAATCCTCCCCCACTTCACCCTGCTACCACCCCCTACATCCCTTTCCCAGACCCACCACCCACCCCCATCTGCCTACGTGATATGGTTTTGTGACTGTGAATGTTGTGTCTGTTGGTTTCTATCGCAATGCTGCTGAAGAGTTTTTTCATGATCCCAAACTCTGCCCCTCCCTACAAGGGCCTAGTTTGGTTTTTGTTTTTTTACCTCTTCTTCTTACCCATTGTTCTTATCTCACTTCTCCTCTAAACATGATGGCGCTGAAAATGGCAGCCGCGGTGTGTTGATGTGTGTTTTTTCCACTGCAACGACCAAATAAAATTCCTTGTACTGTTCTAAACTGTACCTGGTGAATAAAATCCTTTCTTTTTTTTAACATTTTTTTATAACTTTGTCTGCACATGCTGTCAAAGGTCAACACTACAAGAAGTGCATAAAAGTGAATAAAATCCTTTCTGATTCTGAAAATGCTAATGGCGTGTAATTATACTTTTTAAAAAGGCAATTCAAAAAAATATTCAGACAGTAAAATGTTTTTGTCATACTTTTGTAATCCACTAGTTAACAAACCATGAGAAATGATTGAAATTAAGCGAGATTTCTGAACCACAGCCTTTTTTGGTGGACGTTACTGTGAGAGTATTTCCTCATCACAGCCAAAGCAATGAAAGAAATATTTTCTGACATTCCATGCTTTGAATCTTAGCACGAGTTGCAGATAGGCATTCTGCTTGAAGTGTTCATCTCCAGTTTAAGTGCCTAAAGTATATTTATATTAAAATGAGACGCAATATAATGATTGGGGATTTTGTATGTCTGTGAAAGCAGTGGGTGTAGAAGCTTTAAAAATCTGCCATGAGTAAAGCATTGAGAACTGGGGGTTTGAAGCTGATGGCTTAAAGACAATAGTTTCAAACAAGTCGAAGTCATTAAGTAAGACCATGTGTGGCAATGTAAGTGACTAATGTGTTATGTAAGTGTAAAAGAGTCATAACTGAGATAAAAGAGACTGGGAGTAACAGTGCCTGAGAATAAGAACTCTGTCATAACAAGATAATACCCTGGATAAAAGCTTGGAAACTCAGAGATAAAACCACACAATATGGGTGACCTGTAAATTAAAATTCAGATTAACGGAGAAATACCGATAATAATATTAAGCTAGTTAAGTTCAAAAGAATGAAACTTATGGCTTGAGATAAACCATCACTTCTAACACAATCAAACTCTAGGCATCTGTAGATATGCTTTGTTTAAGGGAGGAGCGTGTAAAAGAGGAATCTAATCTTCTAGTGATAGCCATGTTTTGATAATAACAGGTTTATTACTAACAGATAACACATTCAGAAGATAAACAGGGGTGGACATATTGGAGTGTAAAATGTTCTTACTTACTCTCCAAAGTAAAACACCCCAATGCATTCGTCTCTGGGACTCCACATCCCACAATGTAATGACTGAAACGTTTCCAAAAATGTCATAAAGGGAGTGTTTACAGTTGAGATCAAAACAAACGTTTGAGTGGCAATTTCAACCGTTTATATCTTTTTTCAAGTAAATAATATTACATGTATTGTTTTATTAAGCCTACAATATGTCTTTAACTGATAAACTTAGAGACATGTCAAGCTGGAGAAAGGAGGAGTGGCTTGCATTGTCACTGGCACCTCCTGCTTAGGTACAGTAACATCACATTAAATGCCACACAGCACAGAATATTTAATATGGACATCTTATAAAGCCGGACATAAAAGCTGTGGACCTGAACCCACTGTGTGGGGGTAAATAATAAACAGATCTAAAGGCATTGTAGAGGCTTGATTTGTTATAGTCTCATAGTTTAAGATTGTTTGCACACCCAGCCCATGCTTACAGCAGTGTTCTCAGCAAGTTGAAGCTGGTACTTCCAGGGAGTGGCAGTTCAGAAAGCTTGTTGAGAATCTGGAAGAATTTCCCAGGTAATATGGTACAGTGAAGAATTTGATGACTGCATTTACAAAGCTTCAGCATGCAAGTGTCAACAGAGCTCCCAAAAATGGATGGAAACATGTTTGTTGTTCCTGATGTTCTAGGGTGGAAATCTAACTCCTATTTAATAACTTACAAGCAGCTAAACATCAAATCAGGCTTTCTAAGAATCAGCAATTAAGGAGGTTCTGGTATTAAGATTCTTCTTTTGTTTCTTCTTGCCACCAGCAGCGTTCAACAAGCTTCTAGCTCCATCTTCCAGTCACCAGATGCCCAGGGACCCTTGCTTGGATCCTGTCAGCCACACAGCCATATTATGTTCCTCAAAACACACAAGACAGCCAGCAGCACTGTGCTCAACATGTTGTACCGCTTTGGAGAGGAGCACAATCTGCACTTTGCCCTGCCTGTGGGTTACCAGCTGGGCTACCCGCTGCCCTTCAATGCCCATAGGGTCAAAGGCTATCGAGGTCCCAGAGCTGTTGAGTTTCACATCATCGGCAATCACATGAGATTTAATAAACCTGAGGTAAGCTGGTAAATAACAGGAAAACTCCTTTGTCATGCCAAGGTAATTGCATTTGCTGACTGGAAAAGAAATATTTGTGGTGCTTTTAATATTTCCAGAATCTGAACATAGAAGAGAAAATTCTAACTACGCTAATAGCTGAATCTAACGTAGTTCAACGGACTTGACTTCAGCTAACGTCGTTTTGTGTTATTTCTGAAGCTGATGAACAAACTGCTGAGGATAATTGATAATTACTTTTCTCTGAAATCCCATTTAATAATGTCAAATCAATTCAATACTGAAGAGATGTTCCATGTTTAGGGTTAGGGTTTTGATATATAGTCAAACCTACAATACAAGGTCTGCCGTCATTCAATTTTGATTTAATTCAGGGGCCTTTAATCAATTTAAGACCACATTAATTACCCATTGAACGAAATCAATTAAGCTAGAGGTTTTGAGTTTCCATTGATTGGATTGGATCGTGTCTTAACCAATCGATGTATCGATCCAAATTGGATCAGGTGACAACAAACAGTGCATTGTTAAGTGCCTTTTCTGCCAAACCTTGGATTTGAATTGATCATGTACAAGGCGTAAGGGTGTCTCGATCCGATATTTATATTGAATATTGGTTCGATATCAGCAAAAAAAAAAAAAAAATCGTATTATATTGCCCTGCTTTTAAAATTTCAGATACAATATGTATTGTTTTTATTGGATTTATTGAAGTTTTTTTTCAGGGTCTTCTATTTTGTTTTTTATTATTTACTTTATTCTATGCCAGAATATTCTTGTCTACAATTAAATAAAAGTATGTATGATATGTGCTTGTCATGCATCATGTAAAAAAATCTTGCTACTGTTGCATATTTGTTTGTGCAAGAGACGTTAAAGTGAATTGATATATATTTATTTAAGATTATAATTTTTACCAAATTGCCATTTTTTTCTCCTGTAGGTGGAAAAGGTGATGCCTGCAGACACTTTCTATTTCTCCATCATCAGAGACCCAGTCAGCATGGCTGAGTCTTCCTTTGCGTATTACAAAGAGGTGGCACCTGCTTTTCGGAAGGCATTAAGCCTTGGCGACTTTGCTGAGGATCCTAACAAATACTATGACCCACGGCTTCGTAATAACCACTATGCCCGCAACCTTCTGTGGTTTGACTTTGGCATGGATCACAATGCCAATTTTTCCTTGGTGTGGGCTCATCGAGGCGAGGCCATGATACGGCAAACCTTTAAGCTGATCCTTGTGTCTGAGTACTTTGACGAGTCCATGATTCTGCTGAGACATGCCCTGTGTTGGCCCCTGGATGCTGTTGTCTCATTCAGTCTCAACGCTCGGCAGCAGAAGTCCAGCAGTCTTGGTGGAATGACTGGGAGCTGGATGGGTAAAGCAGCAGCAGTGGCTGGTGTTCGGACTTCTAATTCCCTAGTCAAGACTCCGCCCAACCTCTCACTCACAGAAGATCAGCGAGAGAAGCTGCGGCAGTGGAATTCCTTAGATTGGTTCTTATACAAAGCCTTCAACCAAACCTTCTGGGAGGAAATAGACAAGTTTGGTCGTCACCGGATGAAGCAAGAAGTTTCTCTACTGAGGACACGGCGGGAAGATTTGGCCCAGGTCTGTCTCAGGGATGGTGGGAAACCAGTAGAGGCACATCGTATCCGAGACAAAACTATTAGGCCCTTTCAGAGTGGATTAGTAAAGATTCTAGGCTATGAGCTCCAACCAGGACTGGACAATGCCACCAGAATAGCCTGTCTGAGGATGATCCGACCTGAGATTCAGTACAAAGACTTTTTAGATGTTAAACAGTTTCCACAAGCCCATGGCATTCCAGCCCAGCCAGGACAACATGTACAAGGGTTGATGGTAGCCGCTGGTGGCAATTATTTGAAACAGGATTCTTCCAAGACAGGGGACAGAGGTGTGGGGCGAGAGGCTGGAGGGTGGTCAGCCGAGGAGAGGGACTGGGACAGAGGTCGCTTGATGCGAAACAACCAGACTTTAATACGAGGACGAGGGAAAAGGTTGAGATAGTCTCATCATCAATACCTGCTTTTTCTATTCCTGCAGACACAGGGCATAAGCCTGCTTAAACCCTCCTGGAAACGACGCAATATACAGCCAAGTTTGGATGTGACCAACGGGACTTGAACCCATGACCTCTGCACTTAGAGGCTGCATTGCTCCCCAGTGTACTAAAGACTGACCCAGATTCAGATATTGAGAGTTTTAAGTGATGGACTTATGAAAGTGAAACCTAAGCCAGAGAGAACAAACTGCTCTGCCTTTCTACTTCCACCTTTTGCTTGTTTTTCTAATTACTTGGGAAACTTTTATCTACCAGTTTTTATTAGGCTGTAATGGATTGTCTTCTGGCCAGGGGTTGATGAAACCTGTTTCCTGCAAACAAGCTGATGTAGTCATGACATTAATTTCAATGTACCAGGGGAGGACAAACTAGATTACAGTGGTCTCACTTGAAGGGAACCTGTAGTGAATTTTATTTGCAAGCTTTTGTCAAGTCACAGATTTTGTCACAATACCTGTCTATGACGACCATGAATGATAGTGACAGTGTCTCACAAATGAGTTGGTTTTTTTTGTCCTCCTCACTCCTCGACAAAGACTTTAAAAGAAAATAATCCAACTAAACCTGCACATGTAATGATCTTTCAATAGAGCTTGCAATTGAAACTCACTCCAGGAATCCCTTAAAGACTAAGAAACGAGTCTGTTTTCTGTCTTCCTAAAGGCATTTGGTCCTCTGCTAACATGTCACTGCATTGGCTGCAAACTCCTTAAACTTCATTGCCTTCTTCATACATAGGCAGAGTAATTCAAAATATTTGCCTTGTCAGCAACTGCTGCGATGTTACACTTTAAAGGCTAGGTGGTGGAATTCGTTGCTTGACTCAAAGCATAAGATGCCTCATGGCTCACAAAAGGTTGGTAAACATTGATGTGCACAACATTTAGTCTATGTGCAGTCAAAAAAAAAAAAAAAAAAAACCCAGGCCTTCTGATTAGCCTTGACCAGCACTCTACATTTAGATCTGCTAATGAGAAGAATCATTCCCTACAGGAGGATTGAAAATGCCAGAACAAGTCCCACTGTCATCAGTCATCTAGTGTATGTACATGTAGAACTGTGTGAGTTTCATCATTCATGTTTCTACTAGATCACTTATCAAATTTTGCATTTTTGGCAACAATAAGAACAATACCTCCAGTGACCTCAAAGACTTTTACTTAAGCGTTGTGAAAACGTTGTCTGTCAATTGCATAATAAAAAAGCTTTGAACTTACCCTGTTTCTTGACTTTAAAAAAAAATGGTTTGAAATGTTTCATCTCTTTGGTAATATTCAGTACCAACAATGTACTTTAGATTTTTTTTTTTCTTAAAATGTTTTTCAAATGAAAATTGCCATTTTTGCTTTGACTCCAATTTTTTGAATAAGAGCAAAATTAAAAATGCTGTAAAAATAAATATGAGATAAAATTCTGACATTCCCAACCATCATTATCTACATTAACCCCAAAATGACCTCTTTTTTGTAATGAACACGTACTAGTATATGTTTACACTGTGTATTCAAACATTTTGATGCACTGTCGGCTCAATGTTTGATGAATCAAAAGTCTGTGTGGATCCTTTGTGTAGGACAGTCTGAAGATGCGTGTCAGGGAATAAGTTTAATATGTTTTACAGTACTTGAAAAAAATAGTGACAGACGTCATAATTTGCACTGGGTTTAAGTTTTAAATTTTGTTCAGTATCTAGGCCACATTTTGTTTAAAGTTGCACATTTATAGCACATAAGGTTGGTTGTTGTGAATTTTCAAGACTTTAAAAGGCTTGTTGTATCACCACTTGTAGGGCTATTGGTCTGTTTTTGTAATTTGACACAAAACTTGACCTTTGTTTAATTTGTTGACTTTTGAATTAAGAGACGTAGGATTTCCTCAGAAGAACAATGACAGGCAGGATAACACATCTCGATTTGAGAAAGTACGAAAAATTAATGTCAAGAGAACAAAATGTTCTTTGTATGATGTATGCGTAATCCCTTAAAAAATGTGTGACTTCAACTGAGACTAAGGATTAAACATTTCTGAATTTAGCCATGAGGTAATGAGGTTATGATTTTAGTGTTTCTAATAATAAAACAAACACATGTTAATTTTTGCACGTTTAATTCTAAAAATACACAGAATTTCTGGCAATCAAACGCTCACATTTGACTTAACTGACATCTTATAAGTTAAAAAGGCAACATACAGGCATGTGAACATGAGCACACCAACTTTCAACACCACAAAAAAATGCATTCATTTTTACAGTTTTAAATCTCCAAATAAATGATGCAGGAAAGGCTTTTGAAGTGGGTAATTATTTCAGGTCTGCCATCACATGTTGGTCACTTTTTCTTTACTCTCGTCATCCAGATTTGCATAAGGGGCCCCTGAAATAGAAAAGATATGGAGTAAGCACAGCAGGCAATGGTGGCAGACATATTTTTTAGGTGAGCATTACAAAATAACATTTTATGTGTTACAGATGGAGATTTTATTTTTTTTATTTTTTATTTATTGGAGGATAAGCCCCTTGAGATGGAACATCTCGTTTTCGAGGGGGTCCTCAACTTACATAAGATGACAGATACAGCAGAGCAGACAATACAGGAATTCAGTATTTCAAAAATAATAAATACAACAAAGTCTAGATAGACACACACATACACACCCACACACACACAGTATACATTTGACAGTTGTTCAAAACAGTAAATATTTTATACAAAAAATAAATAAGTAATAAAAGTAATAGTAGCTATCTAATGATAGTAAGAACTTTCATTAGATTAAATAAATAAAAAGGTTTAGGTTACATAGCCTATGATCAAAAACACTGACAGATATTCTGGAGATGGAGGACAAAAGCATTTTTAAACAGAGACAGAGAGGTTAGAGAGTGGATTGGTAATGGGAGAATGTTCCAGTCAAGTGGAGCTTTATATTTGAATGAAAATTTACCGACTTCTTTTTTGACTCTAGGGACTACAAGATATGGTTGATCAGCATGACGCAAACTGTATGAAGATCTGAAAGGAATTATATATTGTTTTAAATAATTAGGAAAACTTAAATTAATACATTTAATTATAAATAATAGCCAGTGAAGCTGTCGTCTAGATGCCAGAGAGAGCCATGACAAATGTTCATACATTTGGCAGTGGTGAGTTCTAAAGGGACAGCGGAGGATAAATCTACACAGACTATTGTAAGTGACATTAAGTGGTTGGAGAATCGTGGCAGTGGTGTTTTGATAAATAATATCACTGGAATCAATAATGGGAAGAATCACTTGGGAAATGATCATTTTTCTAACTGAGTAACTAAACAATTAACTGATTGATAAAGCAATTTTAAGCGAAAAGAAATTTTATTTGTAATAGTTTGTATATGAGATGCTAACTCCAGTACGCTTTTGTATTCTTACATTATCAACAATGTCTCTAAAGCAGGGGCTGAATATGTGGGCCACAGATTAAAAGCAGGAAAACGAGTATTTTTAGAAAGCATTAGTGGTGGCTCGTGCAGGTGTAAGAAGTCACCAAAACGTCACAAACCATCATTCTGAGCCAATAGCAAAATTCATTTATAATAGCCGGGCTTCAAGCAGTCACTGTTACATTTTTACAACAAATTATGTCAAATTGAAATACTCTGACTAAAATGTCAAGAGTTGAATAAGAATCAATGAACAACACTTTAATTCCCAATTACATACAGAAAAAAGTGGATTGGGAGTTGAGTAACTCTTTGAGGAAGTAAACTAAGTAAGGTAAGTGAGTGCACGATTTTGAACAAGGTTACCCTAACCCTCGGACTATTTTTGTGAGGCCCCAAGACTGAATGCACAAAATGACTAAAAAAATACAGTAAACAACATTAGAAATGACAAGTAAAATACACAAACTGACATGAAAAACACAAAAATTGAGTCAAAAAAAGACAAAACAACAACAGAAATACACAAATTGGCTCTAAATACATCTACCTATAATTGCATCTATCTATCTATTCTATACTATAATTCAAGGATGGTCTGTGTGTATGTGTGTGTGGAGCAAATATCTCCCCTACGCGGTGCGAGTTCGAGCTGAAACTCGGTCAACGGGTTCCAAATACCCCAAGTGTGTGTATCTGTTATTTTGGAGTAATTTGGTCATTTCAAATTGTTTATTTTAATTTTATTTAACTTCTGGACGGCCCCGAAATGAAACCTATTCAGCTTTTGACCTCAGGGTGTGAGGGGGCGCTAGCGCACCATCTATATCTATAGCCACTTCCGGTTCCGGGTTCATGACGTTTGTTTGGGTTAAAACAAAAAAAAGGTCAATATTAAAAACGTTTTTTGTACCGCTAAAAGTCATTTAAGTTAATATTTCATGGTTATTTGATATTATTCCCGTTATTGCAAACTTCCTTTAAATCTCGGGTCACAGACGTCACTTCCTCCTTCATCTCTATGAGTGTGGGCGGTGCCTGTGCTGACGGTCGTTAGCCGATTATATCACAAACATTCTGATTCTTCAAACAGAGGAATGTAACTTTTTTGTGAGCGGATGGGTCCACTATGATTATTGTTTGCTCTGCGTAACGGTGAGTGTTTCTTCTTATATTCTTCTATGAGCTAAGAAAGATGCTAGCAGCTACAATGTAAACACACACACACGGCTGATGCGCGTGCGTGCACCACATTGGGACGTACATGGTGAACTCACACAGAGCAGTTGAGAGAGTTGCGACTTTGGTGTTTATTTTCGTGGTACTCTCGGGTCTCTCTCTCTCTTTTTTACACACACACACACACACACACACACACACACACACACACACACACACACACACACACACACACACACACACACACACACACACACACTAAAACTAAACAATATTTATACAAATAAATACACAAAATGACTCCAGAATCACACTACAATGGCAACAAATAACAATAATTATACAAAAAATTCACAAAAAGACAACTGAAAGATAAAAAACAAACATTAATGATGACTTCAAAAAATATACATTACAGAAAAATACAACAAAAATATGAAAATGGCTCAAAATACACAAAACTAAATATTTATACAAAAAACACACAAAACTATTCACACAAAAAATACACCAAATGACTCCTGAATCACACTACAATGGCAACAAAAACAGTAATTATACAAAAAATGGACAAAAACACAACAGAAAGATACAAAAATATGCAATTTTTTAAAATATTTTTTAAATATAATATTTTTTTTTTTTAAAAAAAATATTTTTTCAAAATATCCCTTATGCTCCCACATGAATGCATACTTCCAACGGGCACTGTACTAGTTCAAAGTAAAAACAAAAAAACAAGGCTAAACAGACACAAATAAACTTCAAAGACATACAAAACCTCAACGAAAATACACAAATTGACAGAAAATATATGAAACCCTGTGTTCTTTCCTGTGTTAATGCTCAGCTTGGACATTATTAAACTAACCAACTAAATGCTGACATGAACATTGATTATGTGGCCCTTGGATCGGACACAATAGCATTTTTGTGGCCCTGCTGTGAAAACAGTTGCCCATTCTGGTCAAAGGTTAGCATACATGCTTCTTTGATCTTACCTGTTGCCATGCTGAGCTTTTGTATCTCGTGTTTCTTTTTCCTGTGGTAACAAGAAGAAACAATATGGAACACATTAGCACAGACGTGATGACCAGTCTACTTACATGAACAAGTATGAAGGTGTGACAGGTTCCCAAAACCAAAGGTAGAGTGAAAGTGGAAGTCAGTTGAACAAAAATCAACCCATTCCCTTTCCCGTGCTGATGGTGCTCCCCCCGAAATTCCCACAATAAGGTGAAAATTAGTATTTTCTCTCACCAACTGTGAGATGACTTCTTCTTCTGAATTACATAAACATATGACCTGGAAATGAAAACGAAACTTTTTTCCTTGACTGGTGGCAGCTGTGATATGAGCACTTCTGTCATCAACGCACACATACACATACAACCCTGGTCGTGGTTAACTCTGAACTTGTTCTTTAGAGAAGTCTATAAAGAAGAAACTTACTTAGAACTCTTTTGGCAAACACACACGGTGACAATCACAATGATGATGATCACAGCAACTGAGACCAGGACAGCGATCAGGATGATCCACTTGGTTTCTGTAACAGAAAAACAGAGAGTCTAGAGCTCATCTCTGACAGCAGTTTCTATAAAACTGTCGGAAATACGGTTCAGTACTCACAAAAATTGTATTTTAGCAGTTGTTAAAATTACTAAAAACTGTGAGTGAATTTTATTCAGATTAATGCTTTGGTGAAGGCAGTCTACAGCCTGCTATTCTCACGCCACAACGTCTCTGCCTTCTGTAGACTTTCTCTAAAAAAAAAACCTGAGACAAAAATCGGATCATATGTTGCTTTTAATTATATATTTTAGTTATCAAGAAAACTCAAATTTACTTTTTTGGTTACTGCCAAAAGTAATTTTCATTAATCCATTAAATTAGAAGCAGAGTGGACGAATGGTTAAAGAGGTGGACTTTGAAGGGTCATTGGGTCGAACCCCACCACTACGGGTCATTTACTCTAACTGCTCATTGGTGTTGCAGCCTTAGGAAGGCAGAAAGAAAAGGAGGAAAAATATATAGTATCAGTTTAGAAAGGAGCAGTATTTGACCAAAATGCAACTTAGATTTAGTCAAAATTTAGTTATCAGGACTATTTCAGTTATAGTTAAGTTTTAGTCAACTAAATAGCATTAAGGATATAGTCGACAACCAGACTGGCTAAATTGATTTATTTAATTGCAATAATAAAACAAGCACAGCTGTCACAAAAACATTGCAGTACATATATTAGTAATTACCATGAAAAGTTTCTATTTTTTGAATATTGCCAAAATTCCCAAGCTTAAGTTCTTGTGGAAATTTGCCAGATATTTTACGGCTTTGTCATGGAGTAATATATCATAATATGGTGGATAGGGTGTGTATCCACCATACTTAGACACCACCTACTTAGATATCCACAACTAAATCATTTTCTAAGTCATTTTCTCTGCCATTTTTACTTTCCCCTAAGGGCCGATTTGGAGGGCCGGATTTCATTGCTAAAACTGAACAGAACATTTTGTTCAGGGTTATGGAAATATCTTCCAAATCAAATACATACATTTGAAATGTGGAAATTGAAAATAGATTCAGTTATTTACGTGACAGTTCCCCAATCCACACAGACTAGGCTTTCTGAATGTATTCATTCAATAAAATAAAATAAAAAACAATAAAGAATATTACAATTGCTAAAGTGTATTAGAAACAGAGTATGGTACTGGTGTCACAGATTTGTCTTGAACTAATTAGTCTCACTGCGTTCCGATCTGACATGCCCACACTGTAGAAGCAGCTTCAGATCAGACATGGAATGTGTGAGGAAGTCAGTCAGAGCATTGGAAGACTTACCCAGTCCTTCGGTTGGCGTTTTCTCCACCTCACAGTTTGTGCCCTCAAAGCCGTCTGTGCACTGACAGGTGTAGATGTTGTTGCTGGATGCATCACATGTGCCTCCATTCTGACATGGGGAACTTAAGCAGGGACTTGCTGCAACACAGACACAGGAGACTAGTGTCACTCAAACAGCCTCAATGTCCCAGTACAGCATGTGTTTGATAGCAGATACAGCAGCTGCTTAAACCTGGGACTTTTGCTTAGCAGCATCTCTGGTACCAAATGTGTATATCTATGAAGTAGTTGAAAAGATCTGATATGTGGTTGAAGTAAAAAAAATATTCATGTAGTGCATTTTTATTTCACTTTGATGATACAGACTGTTTGTGTACACAAGGTGTACAAGTGTAATTATTTATTTAAAACTGTCCTTGTACCAAAAATAATAATGCATTAAATTCACTTCTATTATCAATTAATGACATGATCAAGGCTGCAATATCCTCATCAAAAAATATTTCACTGTTCACCTTATTTTTGGAGATATTGCATATTTAGTGTTTTTTCTGCTGAAAAAATTAGGGGTTCTCATGATAAAAAGTCCATATATGTGTGTGTGCCGCCTGATGGAGTGCTGCGTTGCGAGTGTGTGTCCGTGCCTGTTGCGCAATCACACACACTACGACGACAGTGTGTGTGATTGCTATGTGTTGCTGCTGAGCTGTCAATGCATGGAGAAGACAAAGGTCTTCTCTGCCTTTTTTTGCTGGCTCCACCATGTTATAAGTTTGAGAAAAGTGAATTTGTAGACAACAGCGTGCAGCCACGCGGCTGGTCATAATCTATCATTATTTTGTATTGGACTGCCGTAAAGCAGTACATCGTGCAACCGGGTCGGAGGCAGGAAAGTTGCAAGTGAAGAAAAGGCATTTAAATTTTATGGAGAAGTGGCAGAAATGGGAGTAATGTAGCACAAATGCATTAAAAGAAGCAAAAATATGGAAATAAAAAGTGATGGATATAGGTTAAAATATGAGAAGTTTGGTGAAGTTGCAGCAAAAGCTTCTTGAAGGCATTTGGCGACAACTGCCAATGTCTTGCGACCCCAAATGGGGTCCCAACCCCAAGGTTGAACACACACAGACCTTTGTAGCAGTCCCGTGTATAGTCAAAGATGGCACAGACGAACCCGCTGGTGCATGCCTTGGGCTGGCACACGGTGCCAGTGACCGTGCACGTACAGGACTCAGAGCAGTCCTCCGTCACAAACTTCTCTTCCAGCTGCAACAGAAGACAGAGGTGAGACACATGGAGAACACACAGTCTCTGCAGGAGCTGCGGGTGCTTACAGGGTGGTATCTGTTGCGGAAGGTGCAGCCACACTGGGTGTATGGGACACAAACACCCCCACTCATGACAAAGCCTGCTGCACACTGGCATCCCTCCATGCAGGAGCTGCTGTCACACTCAGAGGGGGCTGCCAGGTCAGCACAGGAGGCAGGACAGGGGGACATACATGAGGAGTAGGTGCTGTTGGCATCACAGGTGAGCCCTGGCACAAACACAGACAAAAAACAACTCTCAGGCTTTGTGTGAGCTTAAAACCACCCTGGACTTTATGTAAAACCTTGGTCATTTTTTCATTGCTGACATATTTTGAACATTTAGCTACTTTTTCTTCATTTGAGACAGAAATTAATCTAAAACAGCATGTTCTATATCATTGTTAAAATATGTGTACACATGAAAAATAAATCTAAATGTAATTGTAAAATCTAAATGTAATTGTAAAATCTCAATGTAAATGTTAAATCTCAATGTAAATGTTAAATCTAAATGTAATTGTTAAAAACAAATGTAATTGTTAAATCTAAATGTAAATGTATATATATATATATATCGCTATAGGCGATATTGTAATTTTTTATATTTCCAAAATAGAAAACGATGCCGATATTTATAATTAAGTTAAAAAAAATAATTTAAATAATGGATATCGTTTTTTTACATTATTTTCAATGCCAACATTTTCCCTGTTATAATATGATTCTGGTTTCAGCATGACTTTCAAGAATTTGCCCAGGGTGGCATTAAAGTTAATCTTTCTAAGCTTGCAACTGCATTCTGTCTAGAATTCCATAGACTGACACAGGTACTGCAATATATGCATTTGTGCTTTGACTTAAATCTGCATGTACCAAGAAAAACAGCAAAAGATCAGTCGTCGTCATGAGATTTGTAAATAGAAAAAACAAACTAGCGTTTTTAAAACAAGGATGACAGCTGAAAGGAACTACTGTAGATTTACATTCTAGATTTATATTTAACATTTAGATTTAACTTTAACATTTATTTGGGGTGTCACTTTAATGCATTAATTGCGATTCATTAATTACTAGGGACGTAACGATTATTCGTAAGG
Source organism: Gouania willdenowi (assembly GCF_900634775.1). Classification (NCBI taxonomy): domain Eukaryota; kingdom Metazoa; phylum Chordata; class Actinopteri; order Blenniiformes; family Gobiesocidae; genus Gouania; species Gouania willdenowi. The sequence goes on along the minus strand of NC_041061.1, from coordinate 25,106,183 downwards.
CAGTTAAAAATCGATTCATAGGTATCAAGGTTCACATTGATGCTGTGAAAACTGAATCGCAGTACTTTTTTTAACCAGCAGAGCTATCCAGAAGTGTTGGCGGCGAGCGAAATCTGCTAATACTTTCTTTCTGGCCGCCTTCTACTCTTAAACATAGTCATGAATGATTCCTTACCCCTTTAGCACCGAAATAATATCTTTAATATTACGTGAATATCTGTAAAAGTCATGTTTTTCTATTAGCTCTATCTGCTAGCATAGCATCTCTTCTTCACTGCAAGATATCTGCATGCCAACTGACCACTGGGTTACCAGTGCCCTCTGCTGGTTCAAACAAATATCTGACGCAAATATAGTGAAATTACTGTTTTTTTTTTTTTTCAAGTCCAATTGTTAAGGCACAAATTACATTTTCAGTTGCACTTTTAAAAAGAAAAAGAACTATTATGCAGTTTTGCATTGTTTACTATAGAACCAGAATTTAAATAATAAGCTTCTTCTTCCTTTATTTATTTCATTCAAGATTTATTTTTAGTTAAATTGCATTGTTTTGAGTAGTTTATCAAGGGATTCTTTTGACAATAAAAAATAGTACAGTATTTTCCCAAAAAATAAAGGAATATTTTTCAGTCATTTATATACGGTCCCATTTTGTAAAATAAATCATGAGAGAATCGTATCGTGAACCCAGTATCGTGAATCGAATTGTATCGGTAGTTGAGTGAATTGTTACATCCCTATTAATTACGTAAAAAAAAACCACTTTGTTTTTGCACCGCAAACAGCGCAGAACCTTTCTTTATTGCATGAGTTCCCGGTATACCCTTAAATACTGATGCACCAACTACAACAGTAGAAGCTGAGGAGTCTCCAGCTGAGCTTTTTCACCTCAATGCTAACTATGTAGCAGCTAGCATGGACAGCGATCCTTCGGACGGTACACTAGACCGAGCAGACAGGGTGGCCCATACAATCCACACTGGACAAGATGACAGGGTTCAGATTATGTAAATAAATCCGATGGGTGTCTTGCGTGCACTACGCCCCTGTTTGTGTTTTACTTTCTCTTGTTACCCGTCCGCTGAGCTGATGTTGACATTAACAGTTGTTTGCTAATAAAATCGGTACTTACCACTAAAACAAACCTAAATATGTCATTTCTTGGAAAAAAAAAAACAAGGTTTCCACTGTCGGGACAGACTTGGGCGAGAAAATGCAGCTCGATCCACACTCCAACTGTGACACGGTTATTCATTTACTCTCCGTTCATGTGACTGTTCATTGCAAGATCTGTGCGCATGCCTCTGCGTACATTTGTGGAACGAAACAGTAGTTTAATCCACCGTGCTTGTCTTCTTTCAGTCTCCAAGCCGTTTTCGTCTCATTCTTTTTTATTTCCGGTAGCGAGCCGCCTCTCCAAGCCATCAAGAACGCGCACCAGCATCATTTGACGTCACTATCAATGTCATTTGACTTCACTTCCGCAGAACTGCGTGCGGAAATCGGACCCGGAACAGCAGTAAAACATTTAGCACACAGTCTTTTTTTTAGGCAATATAGGTAGAAATGTGTGTGGGCTCATTCTCCTTGGTTTAGAGTGCTTCATCGCCCATTAGCATTATAAAAACTTAAAATGAATGTTTATTTTTTCTCAAATCTTGACCTCTGCTCCTTTAAATGAAAATACCCCAAGTTAAGGGCGTTTTTAAATGAGATTAAAAAGAGATTATTTAGATTAATTAATCACAGAGCATAATTAATTATTGACAGCACTAACATTTGTATTTTATTTTACAAATTAACAATGATATAGAACATGCTGTTTTACATGAATGTCTCAAATGAAAGAAAAACGAGCTAAATGTGAGGAAAGTGGCAAAATATGTTTTTACATTCCATCTATCAGCTGAGGATAGTGTGACCCTGTGCCTTACCACAGCCCATCTGCTGCCTCCAGGCTCCCAGCTTGATTCCAGCCTCCTGACATACTGCAGCGTAAGCCTCCAAACTATTACAGAGCAGCTCTGCACTGCCACTCTCAGCACACAAGTCAAATACACAGTCACTGTAACACACAGTAGCAAACAAACATGCTCTTAGTAAGAGTATGGGGGACACACACACACACACACACACACACAAACACCACAGAAGCTTGTTTGGAAGGATGATGTCTGCTCTCACACACTAACACTCACTCCTGGTAGGTTTTGGGAGGCAGCGTAGCATGGCAGGCGGCGAAGGGTCCGCTGGTGTCCGACAGAATCCCACACTGAGCCACACTAATGTAGTTATTGAGTTGATCCTGAGAGCAGTCTGACGTCTCAAACCCAGAGTCTGGATCCGTCTCCACCTCTCGCCTGAGACCCAACAGACACAAAGACACAGTGTCCAAAGTGCACTTTAATGGAATAGCTTAAAGAAAATAGGCTGCAGCTGCAAACATGTTCTTTAAACTATCACCATCAGGTTTGCAGCTCTTGCCCTTCCTTGGATTTGTAGAGATACTTGAAGATGAAACCTTGTGTGGTGTTGGAATGACTTTACTACCTTAAACCAAGAACTTGGGTTTGTGACATTATCCTATAGCACTGTATTACACACTGTGTCTGGACCCTGTTGCTGGGGTTTGCACATTCCACTGCAGGCCTGTGTGTTTGTATGGCTCTAACCAGCTGCTTCTGTTACCACTGCTTTTGTTAGTTATCCAGAGAGAGAACATATTTGATTTTTGGGAGTTTTTGCCTTTTTACTTAAACATTTTATACAATAATATTGATTAATCACCATTAGAGATGGACAATATTTGCCATAAAATGTAATATTGTTTGATAGCACTATCGTTTTTTTCCCCCTAGATATTAAAATACCGATATGTGCTGCTCTGCCTAAAGCTTTACTGGATTTACTTTGTCTTTATGATGTTACAGTGCAAACTAGTGGTTGAAAAGAACAATGATTGGTAGGGATGTAACGATTAATCGTAAGGCAGTTAAAAATCGATTCATAGGTATCACGATTCACATCGATACTGTGAAAATTGAATCGCAGTACTTTCTTAACCAGCAGAGGGCGCTGTCCAGAAGTGTTGTCGGCGGGCGGATTCTGCTAATACTTTCTTTCTAGCCGCCTTCTACTTTTAAACATGTTCATAGATGATTCCTTACCCCTTTAGCACCAAAAAATATCTGTAATATGACGTGAATATCTGTAAAAGTCACGTTTTTCTATTAGCTCTGTCTGCTAGCATAGCATCTCTTCTTCACTGCAAGATATCTGCATGCCAACTGACCACTGGGTTACCAGCACCCTCTGCTGGTCCAAACAAATATCTGACCTAAATACAGTTAAATGACTGTTTTTTCGTTTTTTTTTTAAAGTCCAATTGTTAAGACACAAAATAGATTTTCAGTTGCACTTTTAAAAAGAACTATTATGTACTTTTGCACTGTTTACTATAGAACCAGAATTTAAATTAATAGTCTTCTTCTTCATTTGTATTATTCCTTTATTTATTTCATTCAATATTTATTTTTAGTTAAATTGCATTGTTTTGAATAGTTTATCAAGGGATTCTTTTGACATGAAAAATAAAAGGAAAACAGTACAGTTTTTTCCCCAAAAAAATAAAGGAATATTTTTCAATCATCATTTTTCTACAGTTCCATTTTGTAAAATAAATTGTGAGAGAATCATATCGTGAACCCAGTATCGTGAATCGAATCGTATCGGGAGTTGAGTGAATCGTTACATCCCTAAAGATTGGGCTTTCCAACCTAACATTTCAATGTGGGTCATTCACCATTCAAACGGAAGAACAGGAACGTACTATCGCGGTACATCAGACCCATTCTGGGTGCTAAAATATTGTCTGTTAGCATTTTCCGTTTGTAGACAAGTGTTTGGAATGCGTTTTAGCCATTTTATGAGGTAATATAGATAGTTTTGTACATAATTAACTTGCTCACGGGCTATGCGCTAAGCTAATGCTAACTCGCTAGCTATTATAATTGATCTGCAGCTAGGGTGACCAGACTTTTAAAACTCAAAACCGGTGTCACGGTCACCTTCGTACTGAGATTATAACCCTAACCTTAACATAATCTAATAAACAAATAAAACACGTGTCCATTCACTTTGAAAAGTAAAATGAATTATTATTTTTTGAGGAAAATTTAATTTTTCGGTAGTGCGCATGTGCGCGTATGCGCATATATGCACATATACAATCTCAGTACGATGTGCACTCAGTACATGACACCAAGACAGTAGACTAGCTAAAGAAGGTGACAGATTTTCAAAAGAAACTATTTGTAATGAAAAAAGGCCACATAAATTTAAGTTTTTCTTCCTTTTGGATAAAATGTATTATTGCGATGGCTGAACCAAATTTAAAGGGGCCATCAGTAAAAGAAAGCAAAATTTACCATAAAAAAATAAAAGTTACCATAAAATAGTTTTGAAGAATCAAAAAAACTAGCTTTTTGTTTTGTTGAAGGAGGAAGTATAAGAGGAAGTGAACAAGTAATGTCAATGCCATTGACCAATCAAACGTGTTGACAACTTTTGAGCTTTTTAACTGGTTTATGTTGTGATTGACAGCTCACAGTCCACAGAGATCACGTTTTTAAGCAAAATGCGCTGCTGCTTTCAGGGTGTTTTCTGTCAGCGGCAACAGATACCTATTTCTTAATAAACTGGACAAACGGGTCTGACCACCCTATCTGCAGCACATGCACATACATGTTTGTTGCACAATGTTGAAAAGTTATTTTATTATATATTGTTACAGTTTCACAGTAAACATCATCCAAACTCCTTGTTAATTGTGGAATTTTGTTGTTTTTGATGCTGCTATTCAGAGAATGCCAAACCTTTTTTCATTGTTTTTCACAGTGACAATAAAGTTCTATTCATATTAATTTGTATTCATTAAAAGCAACTATTTCCATTACAAAAGGTAAATAAGTTTTCTTATTTCAGATGATTTTATTTTTGTGGAATACAGCCAGTGGGATCACATTAAAAGCTTAGTCTTATTATGTCATTACTATGGATAATCTGACCTAAAATTAGACCTGTGTATATATCGTAGTGGGCTGATATCAGAGGTGACAAGTAACAAAGTACAAATACTTTGTTACTGTACTTAAGTAGTTTTTTCTGATATCTGTACTTTACTTGAGTATTTATTTTTTACAGACTTTTTACTTTTACAAACAAATATCTGTACTTTCTACTCTTTACATTTTGAAAATGAGCTTGTTACTTTTAAGATCTTCGAAGATGATGTCACGACGTAAAAAGTAGCAAACTAACAACCGCGAAGCCGGAGGAGAAGCTAGTGCTAGTCAATATGCTAACATGGAGGAGAAGCTAGTGCTAGTCAATATGCTAACATGGAGGAGAAGCTGGTGCTAGTCAATATGCTAACATGGAGGAGAAGCTGGTGCTAGTCAATATGCTAACATGGAGGAGAAGCTGGTGCCCGTCAATGTGCTAACATGAGAAGTTAGTGCTAGCCAATGTGCTAACATGGAGGAGAAGCTAGTGCTAGTCAATATGCTAACATGGAGGAGAAGCTGGTGCTAGTCAATGTGCTAACATGAGGAGAAGTTAGTGCTAGTCAATGTGCTAACGAGGAGAAGCTAGTGCTAGTCAATGTGCTAACATGAGGAGAAGCTAGTGCCAGTCAATATGCTAACATGGAGGAGAATCTAGTGCTAGTCAATGTGCTAAAATCAGGAGAAGCTAGTGCTCGTCAATGTGCTAACATGGAGGAGAATCTAGTGCTAGTCAATATGCTAACATGGAGGAGAATCTAGTGCTAGTCAATGTGCTAAAATAAGGAGAAGCTAGTGCTCGTCAATGTGCTAACATGGAGAAGAAGCTGGTGCTAGTCAATATGCTAACATTGATGGGAGAAGCTAGTGCTAGTCAATGTGCTAACATGGAGGAGAAGCTAGTGCTAGTCAGTGTGCTAACATGGAGGAGAAGCTAGTGCTAGTCAATCTGCTAACATGGAGGAGAAGCGAGTGCTAAATTTTGGTAGTTTTTCTGTGAGGCAGGTCCCTTAGTTTTATGGTTGATATTTTCTGGCTGATATTGAAAATTGTAAATTTAGTGTTGGTACATAGTATCGAGCTGAAAAAAATCAAAAAGCTAATATCAAAAATTTCTAATACATGTATTTTTTTACTAAGCAAAGCAGGCTAATATTCCCATTTGACCGTAGGCCTATCTAGTTCATTGTTTTTTTTTTTTAACTTTACCTGAGCTGTGTTGTGATGGAGGTTGTACCTGTGAACGTGAACAGTTAAAGGCGTGTCTCGGATTGTAAGACTGTTAGCCTGTCGGTCAGTCACTCTCCAACTGTCTCCAAAGGAGTTCAGATCCCTAACCACCGTCCCATCTGGCTTCATGTACTCATTCCTGGTGATTCCATCATAGTTCCCACACAGACCTCTGATAGAGTTCTTATAGGTGCTGGGCAGTATGATCTCTGATGAACAGACAAAGGAACATTTCAGGAAAGGCTGATGAAAACCTTTTAATCATCAAGGTGAAAACCCTTTGTTTTTACCTCCCCGACTGTTGCCGTCGAATCGAACAGTGAGTCCAAAGACAGTGGTGAGCTGGACCTGTCTGGAGTTCATTGTGATGGTCAAACCATCAACTGGACTAAGAGGGGGAGCAACACGCTCGCCATTTACCTATAAATATCACAGCACAATAGTGCAAAATTACATTTAAAAAAAAATAAAAAAAGAAATTAAAAAAAAAAGGAAGTGCTTCCCACACTACTCACCAGGACAACTTTCTTCTGTAGGAAGCGAACATTGACACCATATACATCAATATACATCTGATCCAGGAAGGACACCCTCCTGTTGCCCCCACGTCTAATGTTCTTACCCCTCACTACCAGAGGGGACTGGGAATTCTGCAGGTCATGGTGTTGAGCCAGGACATAGGTGTAAGGGCCCTGGAAGTGGTGGGTGAAACCATCAAATGTCCGGTAATGGGGATCTCCAGACACGCTGCACTTATCAAACTCTACAGAGAGGGATAAAAACAACAGGATCATCAAGTGTACTTTCTTCTCAATCAGCTGTTTGCTGTCTGATGCAGACAAGTGGACTCACTGGTGGGTTGGCAGTAGAGATCTCCATACTTATCCAGGGCACACACTGAGTTAGCATTACAGATGTGATCCTTACACGTGATTTTACCACCGAGTTCACATTTGCACGAGTCAGCGCATTTATCCGTTAGCCAAGAGTCACCAACCTACAGATGGACACATGATGTGAGATATCTGCACATTGCGGTATCGTCACACTGACTAGACATCCTCAATATTGGGGTTCACAATATAATGGTAGAAAAAAAGTTTAATATTCAAATATCAGTATCAGTATGAATATCACGGCCTAGTCTAAATTCTAAAGAATAAGAAATTTTGAACCCTGAACACATTTATCAGTTGTTTTTTTAATCATTAATAGTGATTGAAAATAACTCCCCAGAATTGTACTACTAAAGGTGATGGTTATCAGACAAATGCTGGGGTGTCTTTTGTTTTTTACTCACGTCATGATATTCTCCATCTGGTCCAAGGCAGCCACATTTATCCAGACGGACACATTTTCCATCACTGAGGACAAATCCAGCATCACACTGACACCCTTCTACACAGGTGGTCGGAGGGAGATGACAGAAAATGGGGAAGAGGTCCGAGCATGTGGGGGGGCATGGTGGGGTGCAGTCTGAGTAGTGGCTGTTAGGAAGGCAGGGAATTGCTGCAGGAGAATTCATCCAAATATCAGTACAAGCAGGTTTCCTCTGTGCTTGGTGTGTGGATTAGTGCGAGTCCAACTCACGACAGAAGGTGGCGTTTCTCCAGCTGATGGTGACTCCAGCGCTCTGACAGGCCTGAGCGTACGCCTCCACGTTATCACAGAGTGTGGCCTGCATGCCGTCATACTCACACATGTCATAGATACAGTTACCCAGGAAGGCGTCGGGAGGCAACAGGGAGTGGCAGGGCTTGAAGAGGTCAGAGAGGATGACCTCGGCACACCGAGCTTCATACAGCTGTTCTTCCTCTGCTGTACAGTTAGGGTGGATGTCCGGACGAGTGTCTGGCTGACATCTGCAAAGGAATATGCTTGGATCAGTTTGGGTGAGGTCACAGTTTCCTGCTGTGACCCAGCAACTTGTTTCTTAATGTAATTAGGACAGTTAGTTTTATGACCAAGGGGAGTGTATAAAAGTGAAGCAGAACCAGTGCGCTATCTCCCTCTCAACCAGTACACAGACATGGAAGAGCACTATGTAAAGTTGTAAAGTTCTGCATGCTAAAATTAACAGCAACTTTTTGCAACAAGTTGGTAAGTTATTCTGGATATTTACCAGTCTGCAGGGTAGGGATGTAACGATTCACTCAACTCCCGATACGATTCGATTCACGATACTGGGTTCACGATACGATTTTCTCACGATTTATTTTACAAAATGGGAATGTTGACAAATGACTGAAAAATATTCCTTTATTTTTTTGGGGAAAATACTGTACTATTTTCCTTTTATTTTTCATTGTCAAAAGAATTCCTTGATAAACTATTCAAAATGATGCAATTTAACTAAAAATAAAACTTGAATGAAATAAATAAAGGAATAATACAAATGAAGAAGCCTATTAATTTAAATTCTGGTTCTATAATAAACAATTCAAAACTGCGTAATAGTTCTTTTTCTTTTTAAAAGTGCAACTGAAAATGTATTTTGTGCCTTAACAATTGGACTTTAAAAAAAACAAACAAAAAAAAAAACAGTCATTTTACTGCATTTACGTCAGATATTTGTTTAGACCAGCAGAGGGCGCTGGTAACCCAGTGGTCGGTTGGCATGCAGTTATTCCACCAGTGAAGAAGAGAAGCTATGCTAGCAGACAGAGTTAATAGAAAAACCTGACTTTTACAGATATTCACGTAATATTACAGATATTCTTTCGGTGCTAAAGGAGTAAAGAATCATTTATGAGCATGTTTAACAGTAAATGGCGGCCAGAAAGAAAATAGTAGCAGATTCCGCCCGTCACGTCCGCTTCTGGAAGGATTAATATATAGCGCCCTCTGCAGTTTAAAAAAGGTACTGCGATTCAATTTTCAGAGCATCGATGTGAACCGTGGTACCTATGAATCGATTTTTAACTGCCTTATGATTAATCGTTACATCCCTACTGCAGGGTGTAGCCAGAGTGAGAAGTGTCCTTTACCGCACCATGTAACACACTCTAAAATACTACTTTAAGTTAAGACCTAGTTTAGATTTTGATCAAGACTAACTTGATCACAGAAACAAGATGAGCTTCACACTCACCCAGGATCACTGTCACCCTCAGACTTCCAGCTGTTTCCAAGTTCAATCACATCCTTGGCTGGATTCTTGTTAGGCATCAGGTTGTCATCTGAGGAGTTGTGATTGTAGTTTCCACACATGCCACAAACCTAATGAGAAGGTCAGTGTAAAATATTATTGTCCTGTTTCTGACATTATCTCTTTTAGTGCCATTCATGCAATATTACATCATTTACATTTTTTCACAGAGATTACTAGAATTACACCCTGGCGGAGGTCCCTTATCAATATCTAAGCTGTAGTGTGATGTAGTGACCAACTGGTGCCCTGAAGGTGGCAGCAACGCACCTTTGAATAAGAGATGAGCCACTGATGCTACCATTAGCTATGGAGGAAGAAGCAGGGACAAGGGAGATTATGGCACTAAGGAGTGATCAGCAAAACATTCAACTGTGAGCCAGACAGCAGCACGCCTTTGGATGAGAGATCACCCGTGATGAGCAGAGCTCAGAGAAAGAGGAAAGGAGTTTACGAGACAGAAAATGGCGCTATGAGAGTTGATGCTGAAGTTCCCAGCAGCTCATAGCAGCGCACACCCGACCAGAGCATGTGTGGAACTCGACGGTGAGGCTCGGCATGTCCGGGATGAGGAGGAAGTTGCGTGTGGGGAGAGTGACGGGGGAGCGACTTGGAGGAACGCCAAAATACAGTAAGAAATTCTCTGACCGAGATTAAAATAATAATAATCTTGCCATCAAAAGCCCGGTCACAGTGTTGTTTTTGTAGTTTTATAGAAAGAAACCAATGATTTTCAGAAAAATCTGTTTTTCTCAGCTTTTTGTCACAAACTGGCGATTTGTGTCTATTCAACTGCAGATTACAGAAGAACAAAACAAGCTAGAAACAAAATTATTTTTTCTAATGAAATTAGAGACTTTAATCTTTAATCCGGTCTCAGAATTCAGATTGTCATAGTACAAAATATTCTGTGGGTCTTTAAAAATCAGTCAGAATGCTCTAAAATGGCTGGCACTGAGGGGGTAGAAATTCTGAAACCGTCTGGCACTGAATGAGTTAAAAAAGGTTGAATAACACCTTCCTTCTAAAAGAACCAGCTTGTCTTGACGATAGACTCAAAGTTTATATTTAGTATACTAAAAAGGATTAACACATCATACGTAAAGAGTAACTGAACCCTGAGGTTTTAGCTGACGTGCGTCCAGGCTGGAAACTTTATAAAATGCCTTGATTATGGGCGAGGCTTCTTGAACAGTTAGGACACACACAGTCTATGCTATAACATCTCCAAAGAACAATCTACACTATGCTAACTAGCTACTAAATACTTACTATACTTCTTTATGCATAATTATCTCAATCCAACCTATTTGCCACAGAGTAGTTGACAGGTGCTTGTTTTTTAGGAGAGGTGGAGCCTCCTAAAAAGGCTGGTTTTGATGTAAGACAAATCATCATTGACCAACATTCTGAGCCAATTGCAAAATGCAATTGTAAAAGTCTGGTTTCAACCTATAGAGGGCAGTCACTCTTACCTTTTTACAACAAAATGTGGCAAATTGAAATACTTTGACTAAAATGTTGAAAGTTGGGAAAAATAATCCATCAACAACAGTACTTCATACTGAATACACTTGTTTTCAGAAGAGAAAAACGTGGTTTGGGGGTTTAGTTCCTCTTTAAACATTTGCTAATGTCTTGCATTTTGTTGTGTTGTATTTGACCATTACAGCTGATATCAGTTACTGTATTTCAAAGACTAATAGGCTGTTAAAACATCACAAAGGTTGTTAAGGTAAACGAACGCTGTGTGATTTCTGGCACAGCTCACATGTCTGATTGGATCCTTCATCTTACCTTGTTGAAGTATTCTCCAGGAATAGTAATCTCCAGATGATGGACTCCGTCAAATTTCACCTGCAGACCAAAGGTTGTGTCCAACAGGCTGTAGGCTCCACTGGTTATCACCTTTGCTCCAACTGAGGCAATGGAAACAGGAGATCTTGTTCGCCGTCCGTTCACCTGAAAAGGTGTCGGTGGGAACACATCAGTGATGCACTCCTACTGCCACATCTTCACCTTTACAAGTCTGAAAGTGAGTTACTTACAAGAACCCTGCGGCCCTTCTGCAGTTCCACCACAGTTTCATGAGGAAGATAAACTTTCACAGAGCGAACATAGGAAGCCTCCGGCTGCCCACGCTCCTCATTCTTAGCAACAATTTTGAAAGGAGTTACCATGGTGGTGTTGCACACCTGAATGATAAATGGGATGAGCTACTTGTTAGATGTTTTATTGGGAAAATGAGAAAAATCCAGATAAGTTTCTCCAATACCTCAACCAATGTGTACGTGCATGTCCCCATAAATGTGTGCATTACACCGTCAAAGGTGTAGTAGTGAGGATCTCCAGCTACATGGCACACTCCTTTACCTGGGGTGAAGAAATGAGACTCGGTTACTGATAATCTGTGTTCATCTGCTCATAGGTACCGGTATGTTCTGTTTTACCTGTGGAGTGACAGTCAAGTACTCCTTCCACCACTTTGCACTCCTGTGCAGGGCTGCACTGCCATGGCTCACATGTGATGTTTCCATTGCCAACACATTTGCAGCGTTCTGAGCAATCACTCTCTGTGAACCAAGTGTTTCCAACCTGCGTGCCCACAGACTGTGTCAGTCATATTGGTTCAATCTAACAAAACCACCCTGGCAGCTCCGCCCCTTCAGCACACTTACTGGTCGGTAATGTCCATCTTCATCCGTGCATCCACACTCATTAAGTGGGACACATTTGTCTCCACTAAGGATGAGGCCAGGGTTACAGACGCACCCCTCCACACACGGATGGTTACAGGAACCACCAGAGCCGGCAGGGTTCTGACAGCTGGGCTGTGCACAAGCAGGACCACATGGTGTGTAGGAGCTGCCCGGAGGACATTTTAGAGCTGCAACAAACAACAAAAACTTCTTATTCAACTTTTACATTACAAAAACGCAAGCACGCATGCACGTGCCATACTATATAGACAATTGAAGGTGTAAATCCTTGTTTAAATCAGAAATAAAATGGGTTAAAAGTGACCAAAAATGGTGGAAAAAGGGTTGAAATGGGATTTTTAAAACCACATAAATTGGTTAAAAGTTGCAAATGAAAGTGGCTATAAAATGGACAGAAAAAGTGGTTCAAAGTGTCAATATTGGAACAATTACTTTGAACTGGCAAATAATGGGTGACACATTGTGAATGTGGGTAAATCGGCAAAAACAAGAATGAAATATGGTGAAAAGTGGTTAAAAGTGACAAGAATGAGTCAACATATGTGACATTATGTGGGAAAAGTGGTGGAAAGGATTAATAAGTGCCGAAAATGTTATGAAAGTGTGAACAAAATGTGCAGAAAAGACATTGAAATTTGATGGAGAAGTGGCAGAAAAGGGAGTAATTTAGCAAAAATGCATTAAAAGGATCAAAAATATGGTAAAATGTGATGAAAATAAATTTAAATATGGCAAGTTTGGTGAAGTTACAGAAAAGAGTAAGGGTAAGGTTTTCTTTAAGGCATCTGGCGACCCCCTCCCAGTGTCTCGCAACCCCAAGGTTGAGAACACCTGACTTAGATCGTCAATTAATTTGAATCTTACTGAGAATTTCTTTAAGTCACTATCAATCAATCAATCAATCAATCTTTATTTGTATAGCGCCAAATCATAACCAATGGTATCTCAAGGCACTTTACAGTAGAGCAGTCTTAAGGACGGACTCTTCATTTTATGGATACACACATATGCATATATACGTATATACACATACATATGTATCCCACACCCAACATGAATTCATCATGGCGGCAAGGAAAACCTTCTGTTAAGCAGCAGGAACCTTGTGTGGATCCCATTCCTATGATGAACAGCCATCCACGTTATGCTGTGTTGGGTGTGTGCAGAGAAAAGGGTGGAGACAGAGCCGCTGAGACTCTGTAACTCCACACTGAGGATCCCACGGACCTGCAAGACAAAAGCCAGAAGGAGTACAGGAGCAAACACACAAGGGAGTAAGCAGACATAGAGGGAGTGTTTGAAAGAGGAATGGGACCCTCTCCGGTCCCTCTCTAACCTAAATGACCTCTCTCTTAACGCCCTCTCCAACCTCTCTCCAACCGAGCATGCCAGACCCCCCCCCCCCGGCAGTCTATGCCTATTGCATCTTAATTATGAGCTATGAGCTGGTTCCTAACTAAAAGCTTTATCAAAGAGGAATGTTTTGAGCCTAACCTTAAAGGTAGAGAGGGTGTCTGCCCCCCGAACCGTGGTTGGTAGATGGTTCCAGAGAAGTGGGGCCTGATAACTGAAAGCTCTTCCTCCTATACTACTTTTAGAGATGAATGGAACAACGAGTAGTCCAGCATTTTGAGAGCGTAGTGTTCTGGGGGGATTGTATGGCACTACAAGCTCCTTGAGATAGACTGGTGCCTGTCCATTTAGGGCTTTATAAGTGAGAAGAAGAATCTTGAATTCTATTCTATATTTTATGGGAAGCCAATGCAGAGAGGCTAATACAGGAGTAATGTGATCTCTTCTCCTAGTTTTAGTCAGTACACGTGCTGCAGCATTTTGAACCAGCTGAAGTGTCTTAAGCGACTTGCTCGGGCAGCCTGCTAAAAGAGAATTACAATAATCCAGTCTAGAGGTAACAAAAGCATGGACTAGTTTTTCGGCGTCGCCCTGAGACAGGATAGATCTGATTTTAGCAATGTTACGGAGATGAAAGAAGGCAGTTCTTGAAGTTTGTTTTATGTGAGAGTTGAAGGATAAATCCTGATCAAATAGAACCCCAAGGTTTCTAACAGTTGTGCTTTGTGCCAGAGTAATGCCATCTAGGGCAGTTAGGCTAGCATAGGTTTCTCTAAGGTGTCGCGGGCCCAGTACAATGACCTCAGTCTTGTCTGAGTTGAGAAGAAGAAAATTTTGGTCCATCCAGGCCCTAATGTCCTTTAGACAGGCCTCAAGTTTAGATAGCTGATTTGTCTCACCTGACTTCATTGATACATACAGTTGGGTATCATCAGCATAGCAGTGAAAGTTAACAGAGTATTTTCTCATAACATTACCAAGGGGGATCATATAGATACAGAAGAGGATTGGACCTAGCACAGAGCCCTGAGGAACCCCGTAGCTTACTTTAGTGTACACAGAAGACTTATTATTCACGTGTACAAACTGGTACCTATCAGATAGGTAGGACTTAAACCAGTTTAGGGCAGTCCCTGTGATTCCAAGTAATTTCTCTAATCTCTCTAGTAGAATATAGTGATCTATAGTGTCAAAAGCTGCACTAAGATCTAATAAAACCAGCACTGAGAGTCGTCCTTCATCTGAAGCCCAGAGTAGATCATTAGTTACTTTAACTAAAGCAGTCTCTGTGCTGTGTTGAGCTCTAAAGCCTGACTGGAAGTCCTCGAACAGGCTGTTGTTTTGAAGAAATTCACAGAGCTGAGCTGCCACAACTTTCTCAAGAATCTTTGAAATAAAAGGAAGATTAGATATAGGCCTGTAGTTTGCTAAAGTGCTGGAATCAAGAGTAGGTTTTTTGAGAAGGGGTTTGATTACAGCTACTTTAAAGGACTGTGGCACGTAGCCTATTGATAGGGATATATTTATTGTCTCCAACAAAGATGGGCAGACTAGGGGAACAACTTCTTTAAACAGCTTAGTTGGGATCGGATCTGAAAGGCAGGTCGATGGTTTGGAGGATGAAATAATAGAGTTAAGTTCCTGAAGTCCTATATGTGTGAAACAGTTTAGGTTAGGCCTATTTACATTTAATGGTACAGCAGGCCCAGGTGAAGGCAGGGAGTGGCTAATTTTATCTCTAATCTTGTGAATTTTATCGTTAAAAAATGTCATAAAGTCCTCACAGCTGAGGGCTAGAGGAATCATGGGCTCAATAGAGCTCTGACTTTGTGTTAGCCTGGCTACAGTGCTGAAAAGGTACCTCGGATTATTTTTATTTTCTTCAATTAGTGAGGAGTAGTATGTAGATCGACTATGTCGTAAGGCTGTCATGTATTTACTATGGCTTTCTTGCCAAAGTATTCGTGACTCCTCTGTTTTATTGGAGCGCCACATTCTCTCTAATTTACGGGTTGTTTGTTTGAGTGTGTGAGTTTCAGAGCTAAACCACGGAGCTTTCCTCTGACGTTTAATAGTTTTTTCCCTCAATGGGGCAATTGAGTCCAAGGTGGATTTTAGTAGACTAGCAGAGCTATCGACAAGCAGATCCAGTTGAGAGGGGTTATAATTAATATCATAGTTATTTATTGGATGGTGCACTGAGTTTAAGGCAGCAGGAATGGCCTCTTTAAATTTAGCCACAGCACTGTTGGATAGATTTCTACTTGTAACTATTTTATTGCACAGTGCGAGATCCTCTAGGATAATGTTAAAAGATATTAAAAAGTGATCTGATAGCAGAGGATTTTCAGGGTAGACTTTTAGTTCATTAATATCAAGGCCATATGTTAGAACAAGATCAAGAGTATGATTTAAACGATGAGTAGCTTCATTAATAGTTTGAAAAAAGCCAACTGAGTCTATTAGGGACATAAAGGCTGAGCTCAGGCTATCACTATCTTTGTCCACATGGATATTAAAATCTCCTACTATCAGTATTTTATCAGAACTGAGGACTAAGTTTGATATAAACTCAGAGAATTCTGATAGAAATTCAGAATAAGGGCCTGGAGGACGGTAAATTATCGCAAATAAGACTGGCTGGCAGGTTTTTGATTCGATATGAGATAAATTTAGAACCAGGCTTTCAAAGGAAGTGTAACTGGCCTTTGGTTTAGGATAGATTAGGAGAGAGGAATGATAAATAGCTGCTACACCACCTCCACGGCCTATGTCTCGTGGCATATGAGTATTTAAATGACTGGGAGGAGTGGCTTCATTTAAACTAACATATTCATCTTGATACAGCCATGTTTCAGTTAAACAGAATAAATCAAAGTTATTTTCTGAGATAAGGTCATTTACTAGTAGAGATTTGGATCTCAGTGATCTAATATTTAATAGAGCACATCTAATGGTTTTATGTTTTGGTGTTTCTAGATTTGAGATTTTAATTTTTTTCAGATTTTTATAATTGATAGCTCTTTTATTTGATTTTATGTTAAAATCATTGTGAAATATGGGTCGGGGGACTGACACCGTCTCCATAAAATAATATTCATCACCATCACAACAGTTGTCATGGCGATGAACACAGCTATCCTGATAGCAATGGGAGGGAAACTGTCCTAAGGCAAGCGCAGAGGGGCGTGGAGGACTCCCCCTCTGTAACATGGTCTCATTCATGAGATGTCATAAATGTGCCATGTTTTCTGATAGTAGAGATGCTCCCTCCAAAGTAGGATGGATTCCATCTCTTCCTATCAGGTTCGGTTTTCCCCAGAAGGATCTCCAATTATCAATGAAGCCCACCTCGTTTTCTGGACACCACCTCGATAGCCAGCGGTTAAATGATGACATGCGGCTATACATGTCATCACTGGTCAGATTTGGTAAGGGACCAGAGAAAATTACGGAGTCCGACATTGTTTTAGCATAAGCACAAACTGATTCAATGTTCACTTTGGTTGCTTCCGACTGGCGACGTCGGGAGTCATTAGTGCCGACATGGAGGACTATCCTATCAAACTTACGATTACTCTTTGCCAGCAACTTTAGATTTGATTCTATGTCGCCCGCTCTGGCCCCTGGGATGCACCTCACAATGCCCGCTGACTTCGCTAGCTTCACGTTTCTCACTATGGAGTCGCCAATTATCAGAGTTTGTTCCCCGGTGAGTGTGTTGTCCTCACAGAGGGGGGAGAACCTGTTTGAGACGTGAACATGGTGGTGTCCCGAGCGGCTTTTTGACCTTCGACTATGCTTACCACGGACAGTAACCCACTCATTGCTGGCCGGGGGGGAGGCTAAGCTAGAGCTAGCACGGTCCGCACCGGCTAGGTCCTGCTTGCTAGCTTCGGTTTTGGTATCAGGGGTGCGGAACCGCTTCTCCAGATTGTTGATCCTCGCCTCCATATCTAACAGTACGCTACACTTTATGCAACTACCATTGTCCCTAAAGGAGGACGAGGAGTAACTAAACATCTGACACACCGGGCAGGAGAGCGGAGGGGAGGAGAGAGAAGCCATAGGTGCTAAATTTAAGCTAAGCTAAGCTAAGCTAAGGACAAAAGGAAGTTTAAAGGAGATTGTACTGCCTATAAGAGGCGAGATTGCTTTTTACTTAACCTTCGTACGTTTAACTGTACGGTAAAAAATTAAAACAAGTGTTTTCAAGGCTAAAATATCAATGACAACAAGTTTGATTAGAGTTAGCAGAACACAGTAGTAGAGCGCTGCAAACAGCGGTAGAGTGTAAACAGGAAATGATCGATACGTCACCACGTCAGCACGTCACCAGCACGTCACCAGCAGAAACCATCATGATCATTATCTAATTAGTCGCTCATTTATAAAAGTAATCACTGACTGTAAGTGATCAGATTAAATATGAGTTTCCTCTAATACATAGTGATGTCACACAATCAAGCACACACACTCCCTCTGTTCACTTTTATTTCATAGCGTCTGAGCAGTAGGATGTTTTCCCGCTAATATTCTCTCTACACATTTCACAATACTGGCACAGCAGACTCCACTCCTCTTCACAATATCAGCAGCACGAACAAAATGGCATCGCTTTCACCCGTCCTTTCATTGTTCTCCGTCACCGTTTGTCAATAACACTCATGCACCCATTCACCAAAACTTACGACAGAAGGTGTTGTTTCTCCACGCTATAGGGACTCCTGCAGACGCACACATGTCAGCATAGGCCTCCACGGCCTGGCACAGAGCTACAGTCTGACCCCCTGTGGCACACATGTCGTACACACAGTTTCCAAAATAAGACTCCGGCGGCACCACACTGTGACAGGGCTTGAAGATCCCTGAGGAAGAGATCACAGAGAAGAGATGTAATCAATGTGACTCAGTTTTTATTAATAATAATGGTGTGGAATCACAATATGTCATCTCACGTCTTGTAAAAGACCAGGCTTTTATAGGCTAAAATCTGTCTTTGGAGTGTTCCTTCATTTTGTGCTCCTTCTACTATTTCCTTTCACCAATTTCTTTTTTGTTGTCCTTTTGTGTATTTTTCTGTCATTCTGTGTGTGTTTGGAGTCATTTTTGTCCCAAAAATACAGATATATTGTTTCACCTGCTCACCCATGAACTATGAGTCATTTATCCAAAAAGTAAAAAAACCAAATCAATGTCATAAAAATCACTGCTTACTAATGTTTGAATATGAAGTGTGGGTGTGTTGGTGTACCATTGGGATCAGTGATCATGCCACAGCTGGTGGGCTTCTTGGCCTCTTCCTCCACAGTCTTGTCACAGTCCTCTTGTCCTCCCCCGTTAGTGCAGCTGAGGAAAAGGTAGACATTTGTTCTGTCAGAAACACTTTAGTCATAGAGCCTCACAGTTGATTAGTGGCCTTGCACATATTCTTGCTTTGATGACAAACTGCCTATGGACATTTTATTTGAAATGTAACTTTTTCTTTTGTTGGATTTTAAGTTTTACAGAAACCATGATAGATGCTGTTAGTACTAACACTATTTGTTTGAGTTTGTAGATAGATGACTGTGAACATTTATTGTTGCTGGACATTTTTGCTCAAACAAAAAGTACACAAAGAGACATTTAACCACCACCAATATATTGTACTACGTAAAACCTGGCAAATCCAAGGATAGGACTAGGGTTAGTAAGTATTTAACAATTTTTTTCAAATTTTGGGGTGAACAACTGTCTGGTGGGCAAATGCCCTACAATCCTCTATGTATTTGGGCCAAATGTTCTAATCGAAGAGTGTGTGTGAGTGTTTGTACACTGCCACATTGTTTCATTCTTTTCTCAATATTATAGCCATTCTACTATATATTACTGTTTATTAAAGGTGTGAAACAGTGCCGGCCCTAGTCTCTTTGGCGCCCTAGGTGAGATTTTTATTTTGGTGCCTTTTTAAATAGCGTTATTGATATCTACATTATTGTTATAATAGTATCATTATCACAATAATTCATAACACTTGCATAGTGGTCTTCACCATACCCACAAATACTCTTCACATAAAAAGAAAACATGAGCAAAATTACTTTTTTGATATTTCTTTTTCATTTTGATAAAAGGGTTTCACATACACATATAAAAGAACACAAACAGTAAATAAAAGCGATTTTAAATATAGGTTTTAGTAACGTTTTCAAAATACAAATTATTAATATTATTAGAGTAAGACATTGCACAAAAAAACAAGACAAATTTAAAAGTCTTAGCCGCCCTAAATAAATTTTTTTAAACTGTCATTAAAACTATTTGTCAATAATACTATCAAGTTTAGTATGCTAATAATGTCAGCGCTTTGGTTGTTTAATTACTTTTTTTTCTTTTTCACTCAGCCAATTTGGCGCCCCCTGGCTGTATGGCTCCCTTGGCATTTGCCTATATTGCCTATGTAACGGGCCGACCCTGGTGTGACGATACAATTCATGACAAGTTACATTAAACTATTTTGTGTTCACGGGCTTAATATTTTAAAAATGAAAAATAAAGATATTGTTTTATTTAATTAACAATGTTATCATAATACTAAAATAAAATAAAATAAAAATGATTTGACGATGAACACTGTAAGTTTCAAACTGAATACACTTTTCTTTTTTGAAGGGAAAACCTGAAAGCCAGACTGACGATTCCTACCAGTCTGAAACTAGAAGCACACAGCTAATATATGCTCATCATCATGACATACTTTACACGCACTGTCTACACTACACCAGACTGTTTATGGTCCACACACACTTCCCTTGATGACCTGTGAGGAAAGCAACTTGCCTCTGCCGCTTCTAGTCTACGAGAAGAAGACTTGGCTATGCTGTGTTTGAAATCACATATTAACATACTACTCATACTAAGTCTGACGTCAACATGAGTATATATTGCGTTCACATTAGATAGTATGCAAAGATTGAGTACGCAAGAAATACCCGGATAATATGCAGGGTTGGCACACTACTCATACTCAACTGCCTCTTGACTTTTTGAACTCTTTTGTAAATAGGGCTCTTGTTTTGAAGTTAACCGGAAGTTTCGTCAGTAGCACAATGGCGGGTCTACGAAAATCTCCGAAATGTCAGCATGAAATGTGTTTTCTGCAAGTTTTAGGGATCAAATGAAAATTTTGCGCTTAAAATATTTTCAGAACTTTCAAAGGTGGCGAATCAACGAAGATATTTAGTCTCAGTGCGCTTCAGGTTTTTGTTATTGTAGGTTTGAAATGATCTTGGGAAACTTGTAAGAATACTTAAGTGGGAACAGTCATACTAATTTTACTAATTGTATATAGTAGACAGTATATACTCATTGAGTGTGTAGTGTATAGCACGTTAGTATGCGATCCTAAGTCCAGTATGCAAAATGTGCTGAGTCATTTCCACCTTAAGCTGTGTTTGTTAGTGTCGGGGACTTACTCAGGCCGTGGGTCAGGGACCTGCCAGCTGTCTCCTAGCTCGTTGGTATTAGCTGCAGGTCTATTGTCTGGTTTTAAGTTGTCATCTTTGGAATCCCCGTTGAAGTTTCCTGCAAGGTTATAAGAAAGAATAAGAAAGGCTAACAGCTTTACCATTCAACACTACAGAACATTATAGTCTAGGGATGTAACGATTAATTGTAAGGCAGTTAAAAATCGATTCATAGGTATCACTGTTCACATTGATACTGTGAAAATTGAATCGCAGTACTTTTTTTAAACAGCAGAGGGCACTATCCGGAAGTGGCGGGCGGAATCTGCTACTACTTTCTTTCTGGCCGCCTTCTACTCTTAAACATATTCATAAATGATTCCTTACCCCTTTAGCACCGAAAGAATATCTGTAATATTACGTGAATATCTGTAAAACTCACATTTTTCTATTAGCTCTGTCTGCTAGCATAGCATCTCTTCTTCACTGCAAGATATCTGCATGCCAACCGACCACTGGGTTACCAGCGCCCTCTGCTGGTCCAAACCAATATCTGACCTAAATACAATGCAATGACTGGTTGTTTTTTAAGTCCAATTGTTAAGGCACAAAATACATTTTTAGTTGCACTTTTAAAAAGAAAAAGAACTATTATGCAGTTTTGCATTGTTTACTATCGAACCAGAATTTAAATTAATAGTCTTCTTCTTCATTTGTATTATTCCTTTATTTATTTCATTCAAGATTTATTTTTAGTTAAATTGAATTGTTTTGAATAGTTTAACAAGGGATTCTTCTGACAATGAAAAATAAAAGGAAAACAGTACAGTATTTTATAGTTTCGAACCCCACAAAAAAAAAGGAATATTTTTCAGTCATCATATGTCTACAGTCCCATTTTGTAAATTAAATCGTGAGAGAATCGTATCGGGAGTTGAGTGAATCGTTAGATCCCTATCATAGTCCCACCTACACCTCAACCACCATCACCACTGCAATAACCTGTTCTGTACGTACTCAGGGTGGGACGATATACAAAGTTCAAGGGTGAGACGACATATTGGAAAGGAAAAAAAATAACCACGCTTTTATTTGGCCAACTTGGTATACTTACTCTGGGTGAAACTTTTTCAACTCAATAATAATGATAAAAATAAATAAATGGATACACGGTCATGTTCTTTTTCAACAATATTAGCTACATTTAGCTACATTATCTGGCAGCAATTAAGGCTTTTTGACATTGGCCATTTCTCCTGCATATAGTGTACATTTAAGGACATGCTCAGGTCTCAGAGTGAGGAATCAAGTATAAGGAAAACCATTTATCACAAAATTGATACAAAATAGTTTTAGTTCTTAAACCTGTGGCTGGTTTTATGATTTTTTTTAAATTTTTTTTTTTTTTACACACACTCCTACAGACCTTTTAGAGAATCCAATCAACCTACAATGTATGTTTTTGGACTCTTGGGGGAAGCTGGAAACAGAGAGATGGATGGATGGATCTTACCACACATGCCACACAGCAGGCCGTTGTAGGATGTTGGGAGAGTGACATCAGCATGGTGATTCCCATCAAAGCGAACTCTCAGACCAAAGGATGTTTCAAGGACAACAAACTTTCCACTCATGTATATTTGGACCCCAGGGATGGAGGTGACAGGTGGAATAACAGCTGTTCCATTCACCTGTCGGAGCAGCAGGTTAATGGTGGCAGCAAGCAGGGTGGAGACATCTGAGAGTGACCTGGGATGTGACTTACCTGCACTGTGCGGCCCTTTCCCAGCACCACAGTCACACCGTTCACATTAACCACAACAGCTCTTACATAGGAAACCTTCTTGTTGCTTCCTCTATGCTCATTCTGGGTATCCACTGTGAAATATGGCAGGTCAGAGGACTCATTGCAGGGCTTGGTCAGGGTGTATGAGCAGGCTCCCATGTAATGGTGGGTGCGCTTGTCAAATGTTGTGTAGTGAGGATCCCCAGATACAGAGCAGATGCCATTTCCTGCACAGGAAGGTACACGTTTAGATGATGTGTACACACTGTATGAAGTGTGTTCAATTTTTGTACTTCAAAGCGGTCCAAAAAGTATTTTACTTTTTAGGAAAAACATGATTTCTTCGATTCATTTTAAGCATTATTACTCTTGGCAAAAGTCAAGAGTTTGTTTGATGTGTGTGTGTGTGTGTGTGTGTGTGTGTGTGTGTGTGTTAAAACCTACCCAGAGGCTTGCATTCATATTCTCCCTCATGCAGCTGGCACTTTGCAGTGGTTGGGTCACAGCTGGTGTTCTGACACTGGATCAGGCCTCCACTGTGACACGTGCACTTCTGCTCACAGTCCTTCAAATACCAGTCATCCCCTGCCTATGCAAGGTTGGGGATCACAATATGAAGTTAATTAGCACTATGAGATTAAATTTTATATTTTATTGACAATATTCTTTTTAATCGTTCGTTGACCACATTTCAGCAAGTAAAGGCTCTGCAGAAAAAACACTGCTCAGACATGTAAGGCTCTGACTTACAGGGTGGTAAACTCCACTGGGATCCACACAGCCACAGTCTTTCAGTGCTACACATTTGTCATCGCTGAGGATGAAGCCTGGGTTACACTTGCAGCCCTCCACACACACATCCTCACAGCCAGATGGGCCAACAGAACCCAGACAGGTCTCAGGACAGGAACTGGTACACAGGGAGTAGGAGCTGTTGGGAGGACAGGCCAGGGCTGGAAGAAGAGTGCAATTTAAGTCAACTAGGCCACTCCCAAACAAAGAAGGGATAGTGCAACGGTAGTTTATGAAATGATGTAAAGTTGGATACAAGTACATTTTTAAGCAACAGTCAGATAACATCAAACATTCTGCATTAGGACACTTGAGCTTCATGCAGGTACAGGCTAAATAACTTATGGACCTAACAGGTCTATTTATCACCACCAGAGGTGAAAGTAACTGATTATAATTACTCACATTACTGTAATTGAGTTGCTTTTATGGCTTCTTGTACTTTTTTGAGTACATTTCTAAATCAGTAATTCTACTTGTACTAAAGTACATTTTAAAAGAAGTAAAGTCATTTGTTACATTTTTACCCCCAACCGTTACTGAGTAAATTATAATTTGGGAAACTACAAAAATTAAATGATCAGACAATAATCAAATGCATCACATCATAGCTGACCAACCAGATTATACGTAATACATGGCACCAAAACACCATTGAATGTCGGTTGTTTTCTCAGTTTTAGAGTTCATAATTTAGCTATACATAGAGCCTGAGAAAATTTTTATTTTGAATTGAATTAATTTCTGTTTGCAAGATTTATAAGATTTATTACCAAAAATAAACATGGGGGGTGAAAGTAACTAGTAACTTTTACTTTGAGTACTATTTAGTTGAGACACTTTTTACTTGTACTTGTACTGTATTTTATGTATGACTTACTTGTACTTGAGTAGAATTTCAATAAAGTAACAGTACTTCTACTTGAGTAGAATATATCAGTACTCTTTACACCTCTGATCACCACCTTTCCAACCATAACACTAAAGTCAGCAAGACTTACGACAGAAGTCTGGAGTTCTCCACTGGTGGACTTTAGCCCCAGCACTCAGGCATGCATCCGTGTAGGCCTGCAGCTGGTCACAGAGTACATGCTGCTGCCCGAAGAACTGACACATGTCATACACACAGCTTTGGAAGAATGGAGTGGGATCCACCACCTTCACACAGTCCCTGGAAGAAAGCAGATACCCAGGTTATTGCTAAGTGAAAGAGCAATATTATATGGTAAATGGTAAATGGACTTCATTTATATAGCGCTTTATCCCTACACTGAAGTAGTCCCAAAGCGCTTTACAAATCAGCTCATTCACCCATTCACTCTCACATTCACACACCGATGGGACAGATGCAAGGTGCTAGTCGACCACTGGGAGCAACTGAGGGTTCAGTGTCTTGCCCAAGGACACTTCAACACATAGTCAGGTACTGGGATCGAACCCCCAACCTCTCGATCATATATACAGCAAATATGACATTTAAAAACAATGCAACAATATTTTATGCTAATGAGCCACACAATAAGCTTATTACAGAGCCCAAGAAATTATGGTTGAAAGAAATTAATGGGAAATAGGGGTGCTGGTGGGCACCCCAAAAATGTATTCACACCAAAATAAATACATTAAATAAAGTGAAAAAAAATCTAATATTATCCTGAAAAGTTACTTGGAAACACTAAAAAATGTCACGGTCAATACAATTTGTGTCGTGCTAGTCACACACGTAAAGGTCCCATGTCATGCTATTTTTCACCCATCTCCATTTGTTCTAAGAACCCCAAAACATAGTATTTGAGGTTTATTTCCCCAAACTCGCCTGTTTTCCAGCGTTTTAGCCTCTGAAATGTCACTTTCTGAGTAACTCTATGCAAACAGGCTGATTTGTGGACTACTTATGCATATTTATGAGTGGGCAAGCAGTGACACTCTGCACGTCGGGGAGGAAGAGGAAGTTACGTGTGTGCAGACTGATGGCAGAGAAAGTTGGAGGAACGCCAAAATACAGTAAGAAATACATTCAACTCTGAACCAGATAGCAAAATAATAATAATTGAGATGGTGGCCAGGAGTTTACAACACACTGGGTGCCCTTGAGTGCACTGAATTGTTAAGAAAGTGCATGGATGATGCAGTGGTGGAGAACCTACAGCACAAGGTATCCACAGCTGGACTGAAAATGCCAGAAGTGAACAGGATGACAAAAACCCCAAATCACAAAGCCAGAGGCAGCAGCACAACACTCATGCTGACGTGAGTCTCATGAAGCAGTGGATTTGGTTACAGAACAACTAAAAAAGAGATACAACCAAGATCTTAGGGAGAAGGTGGTTTAAAGCAGCCAAAAAGGAAGAAACAGTGAATGAGTGTGAAGCAGAAGGTAAAACACTTGTAACACAATAATGTGTTATTGTGAAAATGTGTAATTGTTCTGGGTTTGGCTTCAGCTTCTGTGGATGATCACACATGGTGCCATAGTCTCACCTAAACGGTCCAGCAGGGTCTTTGAGTTTGCCACATTTGTCAGGTTTCACTACCTCAGCCTCGAGTTTGGGGTCACAGTCTGGGTCTGGTTTGGTGCCTGGAGTGCACCTGGTCCACACAAAGCACAAACACAGTACAGAGCATGATGCAAACAACACTGATCTGTGAAGAAACCTCATGTTTGCTCGTATTGGAGTAAAACTTGTTTTGTATTAATTTATTTATTTTTTATCCTACGTTGATTACGTCAAATGCTACACAGGCACATAATGTGAAAACCATTGTTGAAAACAGTCAAATGGCAGCTTACAGCATCACAAGGGTTTGAAAAAACTTACGTGTCATCCTCATCCTCATCTGTCTGCCAGCTGTTCCCAAAGTCGTTGGCGTTTCCTACCAGGGTGCCATCAGGCTTAGTGAAGTCATTGTTTGGTGTCCCATCATAGTCACCACAGAGACCACACGTTTGGTTGTAGTAAGAGCTGATGAAGGAGGATGAAGAGGTATTAATTCGAATTGCGTTGGCAGCTGTTTTGGGAAGGCTGCCAATGGATTGGGCAGGGCTCTTAACACTCAGACTCATGTGATAAACAGTCAAAAGTAAGCAGGATGCTACTTCGGAACGACTACACGGAATTGAATCTAACTTGGAAAAGTTAACTGCTAAGCTTTCGTGATAAGGCCACCATGTTGGATTTACTGCTTGAGAGATGGACCCAAAGTTTGACGGAAAATTGTGCTTAGCCTGACCGAATAAACAATGTAAGAGGCTGCACTCGCACGCTCCCCAGCAGCTGGCTGCAATCTCCCCTCCATAAGTCCCCTCCCCAGACCATACTGTATGTGCTATGTCCTCGAATTTTGAATTTTCAATTGGGTTTAGTAACGTTGTCTGCCAAAGACGCCTAAAGACGTTAATTGTGTTTTTTGGCTGGGGTTGCTAGGAGACAGTGTGATGAAGCTCTCCCGTGAATATCAATAGCGCACCTTTGGATGAGAGATCACCCGTGATGAGTAGGGTTGGGTATCGTTTGGATTTTAACGATTCTGATTCTAATCCCGATTCTCATTTTTGATTCCTGTTCTAAACGATTCTCGATTGCGATTCTTTGAGTTGTGCAGGTAAACAGGTCAGATTTCACAGGAGAATTTTTTCATTTGAAAAAGCCTTTACACAAGCCATTTTTATTAATTCACTTTGTTGATACAGTTCAATTTGGTTGCTGTGCTGTAACTAGGGTATTCAATTACAAAGGTCCCCAACTGTAACCATAAAACTGAAACTTGCTGAAATAACACTACAAACAAGTTGGCAGCAGTCTTAAAAAAATCTGCAGCCCAGGTAGATGTATATGAAACAAAATAGTTATTGTTGAGAAAGATTAAGTTAATTTTGGTCATTTTGCGCTTGCGCGATTTGCGGCAATGCAGTGCACACTTGACCAAAGCAGAACTCAGTGGACTATTGAGAGTGTCGCAATGGTGAGAGAAAACGATAAAAAAACGGGGCAAGTAGTGACACTTGTCCGGAGGAGGAGGAAGTTGCATGTGTGGGAACTGACGGGGGGGGAGAGACTTGGAGGAAGGCCAAAATACAGTAAGCAAACCATTCAATTCTGACCCAGAAAGCAAAATAATAATAATTTTGTCATGAAAAGCCTGGTCTCAGTGTTGTAGTTTTATAGAAGGGAACTAATGTTGAGGTGTCCCTAAAGCAAAAAAAAAAATTGTTTCAAAGTCATTGACAGGTTTTTTCAGAAAAAGCCTTTTTTCTCAGCTTTTTGTCACAAACTGGCGATTTGTGTGAAACTTGCCTCTATTCAATTGCGGATTACGAAAGAGCGAAACAAGCTATAGACGAGAGTCTAATATTTCAGACTCCGGTTTAAGATTTCAGATTGTCATTGTACAAAATATTCTGTGGGTCTTGAAATATCAGTGAAAATCATCTAAAATGCCTGGCAATATTGGGTTGGTTGCTCTGAAAATGGCTGGCAGTGAATGAGTTAATGGCTTGTGACCCACTGTACTTCAGCTCCTGTACTCCCATGTTATATGTTATTGTCTTTTCATGTTTCTTGGACGGGATGTAAATGAAGCCGAATTTCCCCTCGGGGATGAATGAAGTATTCTGAATCTGAATCTGAAAGGGGGACTCTTTCTATATAAGAGAAAACGTGCAGAAAAGACTTGCATACATACCTTGGAACTGAGATCTGTGCATAATGGTTTCCATCCCAGCGGACTTTAAGGCCAAAGGTTGTCTGTAGGGTGACAAACTGACCCGCAAGGCTGATGGATATCATAGGGGAAGGGGAGTGAGGGAGGGCCACCTTGACTCCATTCACCTGACAGATGGATGAGGAAATACAAGAACAAGCAGTGTTAAGCATGGATTAACTAACATCTTGTTGTTTTATAATATATTATTGACAGTTTTCTTCAGGTAAAATGGTATCAGTCAGACTGACCAGTGTTTTCCTGCCTTTCATCAGAGTCACTGTGGTTCTGTCCACTGTCACATAGAGCTTTCTCAGGTATGACACACCAGACACCCCTCTTTCCTCATTTTTCCCCTCCACAGAGAACCAGGGACCTGTACAGGGGGAGAGCAAACACTGCTTACACACAGGTGAACACTAACAAACCATTAGCCGGTAATTAATTCATCAGCTAATACTATACTGGGGGACTTGTATTCTGCAGGTCTGGACTCAAGCTCCAGTTCTCTAAATGCATTCTAATGTGCATTTTACATCAGCGTAAGGAAGTTAAAATGCATAAGTCAGACACCCCCTATTTTTAAAAAATATTATCTACAATGTAACTAACTGACTTCTAATGGTGTGCTGTTACACCTCTTGGTCACAAGATGGCAACCAAGTGCTTGTATGGCAGAAAGAGAGTAAGAGATTGGGCCAAACCAGCACGACTCAGAATTAAAATGGCGCTGGCTTGATCAAGACAATAATCCACGTCTCTCTCTTGATTCACCGAGAGGTACAGTTTGACTATATTTCATGCCTTTTACTTATCCATACATTAAGAGAAATGGTTAGGAAACTGTTTAGTAAAGTTGTCCGGATGGTAAAGTTGGAACTAGAAGGGTGTGATAGTTTGTTCAGAGTTAATAGAGTGTATGGCTGAGAGTTATCACCGCCATTAGAGCAGGTTATGTAAGGACTGATGATCAGTGGATTTTATATAAAAGCTTTATGATGGATAGTGTTAAACTTGGTAATGTTTCTGAGAGTAAGTTTAAAGTGTTTGGTTATGTTATTGAAAGTAAGTTTTAAATGTTGAGTGTTGTACACTACTGTATTTAACAGATTATATTGAAAATGGTCTTTTAGAGACTGAAACCTTTTGAATTTGTGGCAACTTCATGTGGTTTCAACAGTGTTGTATGTTTTAACTGTATAAAGTAAGTGTGTGAGTTTATTGGATATTGTGTCAGCCACAATAGATATATTTTGGTAGTATGTTAAGAGGAAAGTCTGTTATTTAAAGTATTTTTCTATATTTTATAATCATAATATTATTTAAAGTATTTTTACTGTATTTGTCTATATTTTATAATTGTAATATTATTTAAAGTAATTTATTTTTGTATTGTCATTTGTTTCATTTATTATTTTTCTAAAGAGTGAAAACATTGTTGTTTTACTGATTTAAGGGCATGTGTTGTTATTGTCAGAATTAAAATCCACATCTCTCTCTTGATTCACCTACAGGTCCACAGTGCTCTCCAGCCTGTGTATCACATGTGGCCGCTCAGATTCCCCCAGGTCTGACGCCGGTTACATCAGTTATAATTTCTGGCACAAGATATGATGCTTTATCTCCCTGAGCTAATTGGCTAACCCTAACCCCATGGAGCTTCCCAAGTAGACTAGGCTAGTCAGCTGTATGTATTTGTGCAAGACAGCGGCTGTTTCAAACAAAAATCCAAAAATACACAAATTGCATCAAGACAGCATTGGGATGTTGGTAATTTATTTTTAACAATGACTTATTTGCTCCATTAGTAAAAAATATATATATATTTTTTTATTACGTTGACTACAATTGTTTCACGAGAGCAAAAGTCAAAATACTGTTAAAAAACAACTCAGTTTTGAAATAAAATTCTGATGTTTTCCAAACATCATCTGCAATGGCTCCAATTCTTTTGGACTTCTTTTTAATTGAACATTGAAAGTTTATTTAGCAAGAATTGGCATATATATGCTTACATCACCATTTACAGTCAATCATTATGATGCACTGTAGGTTTAATATTTCATAAAACAAAAATATTCTTGTCTCGTTTGTGTAGGACAGTCTGAAGATGCGCTGTCGCAAGTTTGGGTCACTTGGGTTAGGTCACGCAGCTGAGGTAATCTGATATGGGACTGAACCTTTGTGCAAAATTTGGTGATTTTTCGCAGATAGGAAGTAGGATTTCTTCTGAAGAAAAAGAGAGACGACTATGAGAATAACTGGTCTCCTGTCAGTTTAAAGTGAAAGTGTTATAACCTGTGGTATTCTTGCAGTTCCTGGCCAGTGTGTAGGTACAGGTTCCCATGAAGTTGTAGAACTTCTTATCAAATGTGATGTAGTGAGGATCTCCTGAGACCACACAATCCTGGGATCCTGATGGACAGGATGGAACAAGCAGACAAGTCAATATGCAACACAGTCAAGTTCTCAAAAATTGGCCATTTTCCTAAAATAAAAGTCTACATGAGGCTTTTATTGTGCAAAACAATTGTTTTACTTCAGTTGGACCGATGTAGACTTACCAGTAGGATAGCAGCCCAACTGGCCATCCTGGAGTTTACACTCGTGCATTGAGGGACAATCATGGGCCACACAGGTAATAAACGGAGCATCACACCGACACTTGAGCTTACAGTCCTCCAAATAAAACTCCTCTCCAGGCTATAAGAGCAAACAGCAGAAAACATATAAAATGTGTTTCTTTAACTACAACAAGGGCTCAGTCGCTTATTGTTAGTAAAACCATGACACAAAACAAACAAAAGCTCACATCACTGTACCTTATAATACTGGCCGTTGGTGTGGGTGCAGCCACAAGAACTATTTCTAACACATTTGCCAGCACTCAAAACGTAACCAGGATTGCACACACAGGCCTCGGAGCACGGCTGACCACCACAAGAGGGAGGCTTTCCAGTACATGTCTCCTGACATGCATCTGCACACGCTTCATAGTGGCTGTTAGGTGGGCAGGGAAGTGCTATCAAGAGGGAGGAAAAAGATTCATTAATAGATTCCACTCCTAATCCTTTTCACCAGTGATGCACAATATTATCAACACACTATCAGTGTCTGACATGTTGGATTGAAAATTAAGTATGGAATATCGGCCATTCAGCAGATATACAGTTGAGGCCAAAATGATTAGCCCCTTATGAAATAAGACATAACTCTTGATTTCTCCACGGAAATGGCCATTAACAAGTGTGTGAAGTGAATTTTATTAATACAATGATTTCAAACAAAAAAGGGAAAAAATGAGATATCCAAAATTATTAGCCCCCTGGTCACGAATAGTTAATAGTTTACACTTTCTGAGCCACAACTGACAACAACCTGGTGGTTCATTACGAGGTTGGCACAGGTTTCCTGAGGGATTTTGGCTCATTCTTTCATTGCAAGTTGTTGCAGCTGGTCCAAATTGCATAGTTTCCAAGCATGGACATTCGCTTTAAGCACTGCCACAGATTCTCATTAGGATTGAGGTCTGGGCTCTGTGCAGGCCACTCCAGAACCTTGGTTTTGGTATCCTTTTGATGTGTGCTTTGTGTCATTGTCTTGTTGGAAGACCCAGTGACGACCTAAGGTTAGACTACACACAGATGCATATTATCCCTCAAAATTTCAATGTATTTTTTTTTTTTTATGATTCCATGGACCCGAACAAGGCTTTATGTGCCTGAGGTTGCAAAACAGCCCCAAAAAATTATGCTTCCCCCACCAGGTTTAACTGTGAGAACTGTTTTTAGTAACAGTTTTTAGCAGCATACATGTGGTCAAACGGTTCCAGTTTACTCTCATCAGACCAAAGCACAGACTTCCAAAACTCATCTTTGTCGTTTAAATGTTCACCACGATGGAGAGTGTTCCTTGAAACATCAACTCCAAAAGAGGCCAGGCTGGCAACAATCATCTTAACAGATTTCTGGGAATTCTTGCTGACATCTTTTGACTATTTTCATCTCTGAAGTTCTTGAAATTTTGCGCTTATGACCACACCCAAGTTTCATTCTTAATTTGTCTCCTTGTACTTGGCAATGATGCAACATACAGCAGTTCTAGACACTGTGAAACGCTTGGAAATTGCAGTATAGCCTCATGAGCCTCGACTATCTTCTTTCAGAGCTCAAGACTGATTTCCTTTGTCTTTGGCATGGTGAGTAAAAGGTGTCCCTCTCAATAATATGTTCAAGTGCCCTGTTCCTTGGAGTCCTGTTATGATGATTGAATGTCAAGCCAATTGACTTGTGGTTTGTGATTTGTGTATTTTGAAAGCCGATTTGTTAATTAGGTGTGTTTTGAAAGCAAGAATTCACATGGGAGCTAATATTTTTGATGACCCCATTTGATATAAAGCAAGTATAAAATTGGATTTTATATTCAAAAATGTACCAAAAGCTACTGAATAGAACTGGCAAATGTTTGATTGTGTCACATTTATCAGTGCTGCAAATATTGGGAAGAATTTTAGGGAAACGTTCCATAATTTCCGGGGGGCTAATATTTTTGGCCTCAACTGTAATTAACCAATAAAACCACAGGCTTTGTTTCCTTGATCAACCCATCAACATCATATTTATACTGTACGTAGACGTCTCATCGCCAGTGGAAAGGCAGGACTAAGCATCAGAGTACAATTATTCACTGAATTTACCAATTTCTAAATACTTTAATCTTTTTTTTTTTAATCATCTACAACAACCCAATTCATTCAATTGCCATTTGCACATCTGTTGTGTTCTTTTTTTTATATTGTCTTTGCTCTTTTTTTCTTTTCTTTTTTATGTCTCTCCTAAAGTTCTTATATTTCGCACTATTATCTTATGTTAGTATTTATTTTTGTTTCTTACTGTCTGCACTTTTTTATTGTGTTGTGTGTTGCTGCAACAACCAAATTCCCCCTCTGTGGATCAATAAAGGTGTATTCTATTTTATAGCTCTGACACAGAATACTTGTATCTTATAAAAATGCTGTTTTTATCACTCACATATAAAACTTATGTAGATATAAATTGTTCTTACTAGGATTGGCTGTAAGTCTCCTAATTGTTTGGCCTAAAAACAAAACTTGCATAACGTGAGTTGAAGTATGTTTTCTTATTTTGCACAAGGAATAATTACTGATGTTACATCGTTTTCAGCTTTGTCTTATCTCGGCATTTGGCAGCAGGCCAACATGCTAAAGAGTCTGCAAAAATAATTCTATGTATTAATTCTACTACAAAAACTAGATGATATCTGCAACTATGTGTGGGGATAAAAATATCAGTATTAGTATCTTCTATCAGCCAAATGAGTTATAATATATAAATATTGGCATATTAACCAAAAATACCCAAAATCATGCATCCCTACTTTTCACGATGTGGTGCATTAAGAGTCAACACTCACGGCAGAAAGTCTCATTCCTCCAGGGTCCAATGATGACCCCACGATCCTGACATTCATTCACATAGGCTTCGATGGCCTCACACAGAATGGGTTTTGCTCCATCCAGTTCACAAAGATCAAAGAGACAGTCTCTGAAGTAATTCTAAAGGAACATATGGTAGTTTGCAGTTACAAACCAAATATCTCCATTTTATGTTGCATCCTTCAAAGCTTTATATGCAAACCTGATTCAAATCAAACAACCTTTAAGATGTAATACAATGAACTCATTTGCATTTATGTAAAAGTCTCCATTTTAGCTTCCACCCCCAACACTCCAATCCATAACTACAGCAAAAACTGGATTATTCTGGGTTTATTTTATAATCAAACAGGGATGTCCAATACCTGACATGGGCAATTCAGTATAAAGTAATGTTCTTTTTTTTTTTATAGATGTAATAGATTCTTCTCCACATTTGTTCCAAAAAAGTTTGGTAAAAATACTTTTGGCTTTGTTTTATTAGACACAGTTTGAGGTTTAACTTATGGCAGTGGCTATCCGTACGGTTGCCGTATCAATATACCGACACTATATCCTTACACAGCTCCCCTCATTGGCCAGTTTAGGTCACGGACTAAGACTAAACCGAACCGTAAATCTAACCCTAATCCTAAAAATTGTTGCGATATAGGGTTATCACCTAACCCTAAACCTAACCATAACCCTAAGATGATACGTATGCGTACTTCAGTAAACGTACCAATAGCACTGGGGGTTGTCCGCACGCCAACCGTACAAATAGACGCTTTTTAAACTTATTGACCAAAATCGTTCAAGCTTTTTGGTATTTCAATCAGTTTGGAAAAAGTCCATATTGGTAGATCACAATGATCGATGTTACTCGCGTGTGTGCGTGCATGCGTGTGTGTGTGTGTACATTTGGGTTAATCTTGGGGTGGCACACAGCAAAGGGTCCCTTTTTGTCCAGCAGGATGCCACAGAAACCTGAGCTCTGATACAAGTCCAGGTCGTCATCGTCACACCCAGGAATGGTGACATTGGGTTTCTTGTTGCAACTGTCAGAACACACATAGAGTTAAAGTTAAGTGCTTTTTCTTTTAACAATTTGATGAAACAGTTTGATTGTAGGGGATTTGCAAAATCTGATTTTTTTCTAAGTGATTATAATCCTAGATTTTTTACGACAGAAAATTTTAACAAACAATATCTCTGATTTCCTTCCTTGCTATGCTGAGTTAATGTAATTTCAAATTTTCCTATGTGGATAAAAAGTTGTTAATTATTTTACATAAGTAAAAAACCGAAATAATACAATTCATTACATTCTTTTAAAAAGCCTAAATCCTGACATATCTCAGTTTCCACAACTTACTCTGGATCTTTGTTCCAACTTTGTCCAAAGTCATTCGGATCATTGGTCAAGTTTCCATCTGGTTTACGGAAGTCATCCTTAGTGTTCCCATTATAGTCTCCACACAGTCCGCACAAAGTGTTCTTATAGCTGTGGGGGAAAAAAGGTTTCAGTTTAAAATGAATAGATGGAATTTTAAATTTAGAACATTGAAACAAAACTGTGGAGAAAACAAGTGATTGGACAGTAACACAAACACTGGTATAAGTGTAGATGTGAGGATAGAATTGGTAAGGTTGTCATTTGTCTTTTTATGAAACTTTGGTTATAGAGAAGTTTTTCTTAATTACGGGCCCAAGCCCGTGGGGCCAGGGAACCGCGTATGTAAGCATCCCCCCCGTGTACCTTGGACGCAAAAACTCACACATGTCTGCCAGCAGGTGGCGCTATAACAAAGGTCAACGCGTTTTGGCCCTTAACTCCCACACTGTTTGTTGCACATTCAAAAACTTCATATCCACAGATTCCTTGAATAGCACTGAATCACCTGGGCTTGGCCACGCCCATTTGCGCCTGGACTTTTGTCGGAGCAAAATCGCAAAAACTGGAAAACCTACTTTTTCTAACTCTCCTTGGGGTTTTGTCCAATCAGCGTGAAACATGGTACACAGAGTCTTCAGTTGGACCTGATCTAAAGTTGATAAAATAATTTTGTTCGGGTAAAATATGCGCAAATTTTATAGATAGCTATAAAAACGCGAACTGGTGCATATCTCGGTCAAAATAAATGCTATCAACACTAAATCTGAGATCCTTGGTTGGTGTGTGACTGTAAGGGTATGAGCAAAGTTTTAATAATTTACGCCACTAGGAGGCGCTGCAAATATGGGAAATTTATATTTCTTAAATGGCAAGACCGATTTTTACCAAATTTGGTGGGTATGACCTTGGGTCGCTCTCAAAGTTAATTGCGATTGGTCAAAGTGGGTGTGGCTTATCACAGCACAACATAAAAATAAACAAACTTTTACTTCAGCTGAATTATTATGTTGAGGGCTGTGAAATTTACAGAGTACATATATAAGAGTACACAGATCACCCATACCAAAATGTGCGCCACTAGGTGGTGCTATATTGGGTGCAGATGCATTTTGGCTTGTAAC
Source organism: Gouania willdenowi (assembly GCF_900634775.1). Classification (NCBI taxonomy): domain Eukaryota; kingdom Metazoa; phylum Chordata; class Actinopteri; order Blenniiformes; family Gobiesocidae; genus Gouania; species Gouania willdenowi. Next base: position 25,069,991 of record NC_041061.1, on the reverse strand, counting down.
TTTCACAATTTAAATCACATCTTCCAAAACTTCATATCCAACTGTTCACAGCAAATGGCACATTGGCCTGTCCTGACGCTCGCCCCAAGCCCGTCATCCTTTGTGACGTACTTCCATGGGCTCCGCGAAACCTGAGAGCCGAGTCGCACATGAAGGCTTGGCCCCCTTTCGTAACTGCTTGCAGTTTTAGTTTTAATTTGTTTTCACACCCGATCCCTTTAAATCCTAATCTAATCACAGTGTTCATCGTGTTTTCCAACTCACTCTTTAATCACTTTGATGTCCATGAAGTGGTTTCCATCATAGCGAACAGTGACTCCAAAATTCAAGGACACAGTGGAGTATTTGCCTGATTTAAACACGGAAACACCAGGGGCAGGAGAAACTGGTAGGTTCACTTTGGTTCCATTGACCTACAGGATGAAAATAGAAAATAATTTCTTTATTGTCATTGTAAAACATCCATCCATTGTCCAACCCACTTGTTCCTTCTCCAGCAGTCATCAGACTCTAGGCAGGGTTACACCCTGAGCAGGACTCCAGTCCATCTCAGGGCAACATACACACAGACAGACAACCATTCACACTCCCATTCACTCCTATTGAGACTCCAGTTAACCTGACAGTCATGTTTTTGGATTGTTGTTGGAAACTAGAGTAATCAGAGGAAAACCCATGCATGGGGAGAACATGCAAACTCCAAAGGACGTAAATGTCCATGCTGGGGCTTGAACCCAGGACCTTAAAATTAAAAATGTCATCCAATCAAGAAAGTAACATAAAAGTAGCATAAAAGCAAGAAACTAAATGAATAAAAATAAATAAGATATTGTTTAGAGTGACCTGTACCGTCTGCCTGATTGTAACAGTTCAAACAGGAAGAGTCTGGGGTGGGAACTGTCCTTGACATGACATCAAATGTCATTAAAAAACATTTATTACCTGTACAGTGCCACCTTTGAGAAGGGAGATCTTCATTGTGTGCACATACACATGAACAGCCTTTACATAGGAAATGGAGGGGTTGTTGAAGCGGTTTTCATTATCGACATGGACCTCAAAGTATGGCAGATCGCTGTCATTGCAGGGTGCTGACATCAGGTAGCTACAGTTGCCCATGAAGTTGTACTTGCGTTTGTCAAAGGTGGTATAATGAGGATCACCAGATGCGATACATGTAGATGTTCCTAGGAGAAGATCAAATCAGAAAGAGTCACTGGAACATAAAGCCAATAAACCATGAACTCATTGGGACTTAAATGGAAATTAGAGAGTTCTGGTTATGGTGCCCTTTTGAGAGGACATGTTTTTCACAGCTAAGCTGTTCGTGCTTTATTTTGTGTAAAAGATGCTTTTCTTAGCTGATAATTGTGGTTTTGAGCACTTCTGGTTGGACACGATGCCTCCAAAAAAGCTAAACCGGCAAAGAATTCAGTGAAAAGGTGCAGCAACCTCACTCATATTATTACTCTGACTGGATTAGGATACCCTTAGTTCCTTCCATGGTGTATATTCAAACAGACGCTTTGACTGGACTGATCATACCTTTAGGATAACAGCCTGCCACACCATTCACATCTCGGCACTCTTCGGTAGGGTCGCAGGAGTTATCAACACACTCCAAGGTATAGTTCCCCACACAACGACATAGTTCAGTGCAGCCCTTTCCAGAAACAATTTCTCCAGGCTGAAACAGACAAATTCAACAGATGGAAAATCCAACTTTTTGCACAAGCAACCGCTTTAAGCACACTTTGAAATATTTTCAGCTAGTTAAGCTAGGTTAACTGGAGCATAAACATTTATTATTTCCATTTCCACTGTGTCTTCTGACAATATTCAGTGCAGCCGCATCTCTGCGCATAATGCTGAGAGATTTAATACCTACCTGAGGGATGTACTTAATTTATGCGCAAAAACAGGCACCGCAAACAGTTCTAGGTTTCATAAATGTGACTGCGCCTACTGCATTAATGTATTTGCATTTCCTCCTCCCAATATTTTGTGTCCCACATATGAGCCACCCACATTACTTTTTCATCAGAGACAAACGCGCTAAATGAATTATGTTGCATGCTTGACAGATGCAATCCTGATTGCGTAAAGTTTGCACCACTTAATTATCAGCGCAAGTAGTGACGTTTGCACACGTTTTTACAGCCACAAATATTTAGCAAATCTGCCCCAGAGACCTATAAGAAGCTACATGGATAAGTGGTGACTTGTGTTTAAGTCAGGTTGCTTTAGCTAAACCACCACAATCAAGCTAATGATTGCCCTGGATGATTGATGTTGAGCCTGCACAATCGTTCTTTTACTTAGTCAATTAGTTACTAAGTGTAGCCATTGTAACAATGGATATATTGTATGACAGATTTATAAAAAAATATTGAACAGGCTCCTTCCTCTTCAGAATTACGAAAGTATGGAATTTTAAAGGAATAGTAAACTTCTCACCTCATAATAGTTATTGTGCTCATCTAGACAGCCACACGTCTCCAGTGGTACACAGCGTCTTCCCTTAAACACAAACCCTGGTTTGCAGAAGCATCCAGTGATACAGGAGCCAGAGCAGTTAGTGGAGGGTTCCTTACATGAGGGAATACAAGATGGACCACACTCAATGAACTCTGCATCCGGTGGACATGGGTCTGTGCAGGCAGAAAGAGATAAGAGGTTGGGAAATCAGACAAAGATTACTGACTTTAATGATGTAGGAATGTTACTGGAATTTATTCTTTCACTTGGGGAAGTGTTGGCAGGTCAAAAAGTAGAAGTATTTTAACTAGGTTACAGTATGTGTGTGTGTGTGTGTGTGTGTGTGTTAAACCTACCCAGAGGCTTGCATTCATATTCTCCCTCATGCAGCTGGCACTTTGCAGTGGTTGGGTCACAGCTGATGTTCTGACACTGGATCAGGCCTCCACTGTGACACGTGCACTTCTGCTCACAGTCCTTCAAATACCAGTCATCCCCTGCCTATGCAAGGTTGGGGATCACAATATGAAGTTAATTAGCACTATGAGATTAAATTTTATATTTCATTGACCATAATCTTTTTAATCGTTCGTTGACCACATTTCAGCAAGTAAAGACTCTGTAGAAAAAACACTGCTCAGACATGTAAGGCTCTGACTTACAGGGTGGTAAACTCCACTGGGATCCACACAGCCACAGTCTTTCAGTGCTACACATTTGTCATCGCTGAGGATGAAGCCTGGGTTACACTTGCAGCCCTCCACACACACATCCTCACAGCCAGATGGGCCAACAGAACCCAGACAGGTCTCAGGACAGGAACTGGTACACAGGGAGTAGGAGCTGTTGGGAGGACAGGCCAGGGCTGGAAGAAGAGTGCAATTTAAGTCAACTAGACCACTCCCAAACAAAGAAGGGATAGTGCAAAGGTAGTTTATGAAATGATGTAAAGTTGGATACAAGTACATTTTTAAGCAACAGTCAGATAACATCAAACATTCTGCATTAGGACACTTGAGCTTCATGCAGGTACAGGCTAAATAACTTATGGACCTAACAGGTCTATTTATCACCACCAGAGGTGAAAGTAACTGATTATAATTACTCACATTACTGTAATTGAGTTGCTTTTATGGCTTCTTGTACTTTTTTGAGTACATTTCTAAATCAGTAATTTTACTTGTACTAAAGTACATTTTAAAAGAAGTAAAGTCATTTGTTACATTTTTACCCCCAACCGTTACTGAGTAAATTATAATTTGTGAAACTACAAAAAATTAAATGATCAGACAATAATCAAATGCATCACATCATAGCCGACCAACCAGATTATACGTAATGCATGGCACCAAAACACCATTGAATATCGGTTGTTTTCTCAGTTTTAGAATTCATAATTTAGCTATACACAGAGCCTGAGAATCTTTTTATTTTTAACTGAATTAATTGGTGTTGTTTTATTTAAAAAATAATTGTCCATTTTGAAAAACCTTTTGTTTTATACAGATGTCTTTGTGGAAAACAAACTAAGTTCCAATTGTGCATGATTTTGTCTTCCTTCTGAAGTTTATACATGTATGGTTGATTTACTGTAGGCGAGATTTATGAGATTTATTACCAAAAATAAATGTGGGGGGTGAAAGTAACGAGTAACTTTTACCTTGAGTATTATTTCATTTAGACACTTTTTACTTGTACTTGAGTAGAATTTCAATAAAGTAACAGTACTTCTACTTGAGCGGATATATCAGTACTCTTTACACCTCTGATCACCACCTCTCCAACCATAACACTAAAGTCAGCAAGACTTACGACAGAAGTCTGGAGTTCTCCACTGGTGGACTTTAGCCCCAGCACTCAGGCATGCATCCGTGTAGGCCTGCAGTTGGTCACAGAGTACATGCTGCTGCCCGAAGAACTGACACATGTCATACACACAGCTTTGGAAGAATGGAGTGGGATCCACCACCCTCACACAGTCTCTGGAAGAAAGCAGGTGCCCAGGTTATTGCTAAGTGAAAGAGCAATATTATATACAGGAAATATGACATTTAAAAACAATGCAACAATATTTTATCCTAATGAGTCACACAATAGGCTTATTACAGAGCCCCAGAAATGAAAGTTAAAATCGATTTAATTGTGGCATCACCGTGGGAAATAGGTCAAGTGTGACGTACAGTATGTAGAGTCCCATACCTTCACTTGAGATTGAAATTGAGCTAACGCCAAAATGGCCAAAAATGTATTTTAGCCTTTTTTGGAAAGCCCAATCACAGTTGGGGGTTGGGGTCGGTGGCGGGATGTGCCAGGTGCTCGGCTGCTTGGGGCTTCCTCGGATGTCTGTGTGGGGGCGGTGGCTGCCTCTCAGCCTGGAATCTTGGGGGTGACTGGGGAGCTGCTCGGCCGTGGGGGGGTGGCCTGGGGCTCCCTGGCCCCCACTCTTTCTGCTGGCCTGGCTGCATCTGCGGGCCCGGGGCATTTCCTGGGTTTGTGGTGTTTGCACATTTACTGGTATACGATGCACTGGCACGCCTTGGGATGTGGGATAAAACTCATACTGGGCTTAACTTTAGACACGTTAATCCCAAATACCTGTTTTAGGTACTACCACTCACTCATTCCCCCTGTCCACAGCCACCACCATTATAGCTAAGCTTCACACTTGTCACTATACTGGCTTGATTACACAACATAATAAGCACAATATATTCTACAACTTCACATCTCACCCTCACTGTAAAACAATCTATTCTCCCAACCCTTTCTATTTCCTACCTTGAGTCTCTCCTCCCTGCTCCCTTTCCCCTCCCCCTCCCTCTCCACTTAGGTGTAACACTGCTCTCCCTTTTTATATCCTCCCGATAATAAAAGATTTCTTACCCTTCCTTAGGGAGGGCTGGTGATGGTCATAATTAAGCAATAAAATAAATCAATTTATTTTATTGCAATAGCAAAACATGCATTGTTTGCACTTCTTGTAGTGTTGACGTTTGACAGCATGTGCAGACAAGACAAAAAAAATAAAAAAAAGGAAAGCCCAATCACAAAAACATTGGGTAACACTTTACTTGAAGTTACATACATACATACATAAGGTTGATATTACGCTGCCATTATGACACTATGGCACTTGTCATTAACCTGCATAAAGTGTCAAGAAGGCTGTCATGAAATATCGTTTGTTAACCCTGACTCTTTGTTTCCCTAACCTTAACCCTACCCTACCCAACCCTAACCCTCACCCTTAGGATTGAGGGACAGTGGTCCGTTATGGGAGGAGGGCCAAACCTTTCCACCAGCATGACTGGAATGACGGACGTGGGAGACGGGCATATGACCGGGGGATGGACCGTGCACCGCCTGATCCTCACAGTGGAAGGGCACGTTTCAGTTCCCCTAACCCTAACCCTTCCTAACCCCACTAGTGACAACATAGCTCCAAAAGTGTCATAATTTAGTGAAAGATGTCATATTTTAGCAAACGACACCTTGTGACAGCCTTCATGACACCTTATTCATGCTAATGACAGATAATAACAGCGTAATGTATAAAACTTTAAATAAAGTGTTACCAAACATTGTATGCCATGCTGCAAATAGTTCGTACTATGGACTCACAGACACCAGTATAATGGAACAATTTTTAGTGATGCCGCAATATGTGGATGACAACATGGAGAATTTCTTTAGATTTTGCAATCCTCCTGACATTTCTCAGGGTGACCATACCAAATGACCCAGGGATACTGTTTTGATGAAGCTATTTATATGTTGGGACAGTTTACGGTTGAGTTTCGTGTTTGTGCGCTGTGCCAACCACTCACTTGACTAAGTTCTTCAGGAGGCCGCCCGAAATGTGAATAAGGTCGCTGACTCTATGAACTTTGTTCAGGGGAATAGCTGTGGTAATCCACAAGTCATCCAAATGCAAGGATGTTTGGCTATGATCCAGTAGTTACTATACTGGCAGTATGTCCGACAAGTTAGTAGCCTTACAATAAGGCACACCCACCTCCTTACTTCTTCTAAGAAAGTGAGTATGGTAATGCCACCGTTTCTGCTCACTTCCTTGTTTCAAAAGAAACCGAGCCATTTACAGCCGTAAAGAAAGAATATTATATCTCCTTTTTCTAATGCTGTCACCGCACAGCACCCCTTTACACTCGGTGTTGAGCATAGCAGCTGAAGGTTCATTGTTATTACATACAATCAATCAGCTCTGAAATATCTGTGAATTAAAAGTTCCTTTAGGTTTTTGCTTGAAAAATGATCTCATACCTCATTGTGTTTAAGTGTTGTGTTTCATGGTCTCACTTTATTTTTTTGTCAAAAGACTTGCGGGCTGAGTAGAGCTTTATTTCTAAACACCCCTTCCTGAGAATATGTTCCGAATTACGAATTAGCTTTGAAGTGCGCTCAAAACACAAAATCTTTTTAGAAGTAACAAATGAAAGATAGTCACATTAAAAAGTTAACACTAGTTAAAGTAGCCTTTCCCTTACATTGTGTTATTGTGTAAATGTGTAATTGTTCTGGGTTTGGCTTCAGCTTCTGTGGATGATCACACATGGTGCCATAGTCTCACCTAAACGGTCCAGCAGGGTCTTTGAGTTTGCCACATTTGTCAGGTTTCACTACCTCAGCCTCGAGTTTGGGGTCACAATCTGGGTCTGGTTTGGTGCCTGGAGTGCATCTGGTCCACACAAAGCACAAACACAGTACAGAGCATGATGCAAACAACACTGATCTGTGAAAAAACCTCATGTTTGTTAGTATTTGAGTCAAACTTGTTTTTTATTTACAATTTTATTTGATCCTATTTTGAATACGTCAAATGCTACACAGGCACATAATGTGAAAACCATTGTTAAAAACAGTCAAACGGCAGCTTACAGCATCACAAGGGTTTGAAAAAACTTACGTGTCATCCTCATCCTCATCTGTCTGCCAGCTGTTCCCAAAGTCGTTGGCGTTTCCTACCAGGGTGCCATCAGGCTTAGTGAAGTCATTGTTTGGTGTCCCATCATAGTCACCACAGAGACCACACGTTTGGTTGTAGTAAGAGCTGATGGAGGAGGATGAAGAGGTATTAACAGGGTGAATAGGGCGCCACTTTCTATATAGGAGAAAACGTGCAGAAAAGACTTGCATACATACCTTGGAACTGAGATCTGTGCATAATGGTTTCCATCCCAGCGGACTTTAAGGCCAAAGGTTGTCTGTAGGGTGACAAACTGACCCGCAAGGCTGATGGATATCATAGGGGAAGGGGAGTGAGGGAGGGCCACCTTGACTCCATTCACCTGACAGATGGATGAGGAAATACAAGAATGAGCAGTGTTAAGCATGGATTAACTAACATCTTGTTGTTTTATAATATATTATTGACAGTTTTCTTCAGGTAAAATGGTATCAGTCAGACTGACCAGTGTTTTCCTGCCTTTCATCAGAGTCACTGTGGTTCTGTCCACTGTCACATAGAGCTTTCTCAGGTATGACACACTAGACACCCCTCTTTCCTCATTTTTCCCCTCCACAGAGAACCAGGGACCTGTACAGGGGGAGAGCAAACACTGCTTACACACAGGTGAACACTAACAAACCATTGGCAGGTAATTAATTAATCAGCTAATACTATACTGGGGGACTTGTAGAGTCGGCATTCTCCAAGTCTGGACTCAAGCTCCAGTTCTCTAAAATGCATTCTAATGTGCGTTTTACATAAGTTATAGTTTCTGGCACAAGATAAAGCATCGGCTTTATCTCCCTGAGCTAATTGGCTAATAGAAATGTCACATGGAGCTTCACAAGTTCACTAGGCTAGTCAGCTGTATGTATTTTTGCAAGATAGCGGCTGTTTCCAGACAAAAATCCTAAAATACACAAATTGCATCTCGACAGCATGGGGATGTTGGTAATGTATTTTTAACAATGGTTTATTTGTTCCATAAGTGAAAAACAATTTATTTTTTACATTGACTCCAATTATCTGCACGAGAGCAAAAGTCAAAATACTGTAAAAAACTCAGTTTTGAAATAAAATTCTGATATTTTCCAAACATCATCTACAATGGCTTCAATTTTTTGGGATTTCTTTTTAATTGAACATTGAAAATGTGTTTAGCAAGAATTTACAGATATATGTTTACATCACTGTTTACAATCAAACATTATGATGCACTGCAGGTTCAATATTTCATAAATCAAAAATATGCGTGTAGCGTTTGTAGGGATGCATCTAGATACACAGGTTACGATTCGATTAAAAAACAATATCCTTTTTTTTACAGACCGATTTGATACGAATCGATTTGATTTGATAGTGTAGGAACTCTCTGATTTGTTTCTACGGTAAATATTTGTTGTAGATATTTTATAAAAGAAAGAAGTCAATTCTAAAGTGACTGTACAATATTTTCTTTTCAAATATGCAAAAGGCCACATATCCCAAGCATGGTGGCTTTATGGCACTGGCAAAACAAAAACAGAACAACAAAATCACATGTCAATGTATTTATTTTTTGACATGGACCAAAAAAAAAAAAAAGAATACTAACAGTGCAACATTTCAGCCTGAGCAGTGTTTTGAGCACGAGAGGTAGGTAACAAAGATGCAACATTTCAATGTAAACAAGTTACACACCTATAAACAAACCATGTATCTATAACTTTATATTGATGACCCCTGGTGGTCATTATCTTAACATCTTATCTCAACAATGCTAACACAAAGTGACAATTTTTTTTAGAGAAAATAAATACATAACATACATGATATGTATAAAATAAATCAAACAGCTGCTTTTTGACTTGGGAAAGGTAATCTGGTCCAAAGTGCAAAGTAGACTGCCCAACATTTATATTCTCACATTGCAGTTAAGTCTGACTCACAAGTAAACAATCATTATAGTTTTTAACTCACACACAGTAATGTAGTTCACTTACAGTTCAAGATTATTTATTTGAAACTGTTCAAGGCGGCCATGCATGTAATTATGGGTCAGCATTATCGCGTCTCCTTTGGTAAAGGATGCAACAGTGTTTCCTAGGCTAAAGGAGGTAAAAAATGAGCCTCTTTTACTGAGCTTAAAGAGAACTCGGATGTTCTTTATCACGGCCATCACTTAAACACTTCCGAGGGTGAAGGAACAGTGGATAGCAAAGGAGATAGGAGGGACTATTCGGACGCAGCCTTGGTTTCGCCGGCAGCTTCGGGACTCGCATTGTTTTTAAGTGGAGCTTAGAGACGCTGCCGTGTGTGTGATGCCGCCAACCGATTCCAAGTCTTGCGATACCTCATTCTTGCCTCTACAACCGATTATTCTAGATATTTCTGGCTAATTCCTATCGATTGAGGAGGCTACTACCGATGCAGCCGTATCTCTCACTTGCTGAACCGGATATCCGGTCACATTGGTTTATCGTTCACAAATTTAATCGTTTGTGTAGGACAGTCTGAAGATGTGCTGTCGCAAGTTTGGTGTCAATTGGGTTAGATCACGCAGCTGAGGTAATCTGATATGGGACTGGACCTTTGTGCAAAATTTGGAGATTTTTCACAGATAGGAAGTAGGATTTCCTTAGAAGAAAAAGAGAGACAACTATGAGAATAACTGGTCTCCTGTCAGTTTAAAGTGAAAGTGTTATAACCTGTGGTATTCTTGCAGTTCCTGGCCAGTGTGTAGGTACAGGTTCCCATGAAGTTGTAGAACTTCTTATCAAATGTGATGTAGTGAGGATCTCCTGAGACCACACAATCCTGGGATCCTGATGGACAGGATGGAACAAGCAGACAAGTCAATATGCAACACAGTCAAGTTCTCAAAAATTGGCCATTTTCCTAAAATAAAAGTCTACATGAGGCTTTTATTGTGCAAAACAATTGTTTTACTTCAGTTGGACCGATGTAGACTTACCAGTAGGATAGCAGCCCAACTGGCCATCCTGGAGTTTACACTCGTGCATTGAGGGACAATCATGGGCCACACAGGTAATAAACGGAGCATCACACCGACACTTGAGCTTACAGTCCTCCAAATAAAACTCCTCTCCAGGCTATAAGAGCAAACAGCAGAAAACAAATAAAATGTGTTTCTTTAACTACAACAAGAGCTCAGTCTCTTATTGTTAGTAAAACCATGACACAAAACAAACAAAAGCTCACATCACTGTACCTTATAATACTGGCCGTTGGTGTGGGTGCAGCCACAAGAACTATTTCTAACACATTTGCCAGCACTCAAAACGTAACCAGGATTGCACACACAGGCCTCGGAGCACGGCTGACCACCACAAGAGGGAGGCTTTCCAGTACATGTCTCCTGACATGCATCTGCACACGCTTCATAGTGGCTGTTAGGTGGGCAGGGAAGTGCTATCAAGAGGGAGGAAAAAGATTCATTAACAGATTCCACTCCTAATCCTTTTCACCAGTGATGCACAATATTATCAACACACTATCAGTGTCTGACACGTTGGATTGAAAATTAAGTATTGGAGATCGATCATTCAGCAGATAATAACCAATACAACAACAGGTTTTGATTCCTTGATCAACCAATCAACATCATATTTATATTGTACGTAGACGTCTCATGTCCAGTGGAAAGGCGGGAGTAATCATCAAAGTAGAATTATTCACTAAATTTACCATTTTCTAAACACTTTAATCTTTTTTTTTAATCATATACAACAACCCAATTCCTTCAATTGTCATTTGCACATTTGTTTTGTTTTGTGTTTGTTGGTTTGTTTTTGTACTTTTATTCCTATTTATTTATATCCTACAGTTATATTTTGCACTATTATCTCATGTTAGTATTTATTCTTGTTTCTTACTGTCTGCTCCTTTTTTATTGTGTTGTGTGTTGCTGCAACAACCAAATTCCCCCTCTGTGGATCAATAAAGGTGTATTCTATTTTATAGCTCTGACAGAATACTTGTATCTTATAAAAATGCTGTTTTTATCACTCACATATAAAACTTATGTAGATATAAATTGTTCTTACTAGGATTGGCTGTAAGTCTCCTAATTGTTTGGCTTAAAAACAAAACTTGCATAACGTGAGTTGAAGTATCTTTTCTTATTTTGCACAAGGAATAATTACTGATGTTACATCGTTTTCAGCTTTGTCTTATCTCGGCCTTTGGCAGCAGGCCAACATGCTAAAGAGTCTGCAAAAATAATTCTATGTATTAATTCCACTACAAAAACTAGATGATATCTGCAACTATGTGTGGGAATAAAAATATCAGTATTAGTATCTTCTATCAGCCAAATGAGTTATAATATATAAATATTGGCATATTAACCAAAAATACCCAAAATCATGCATCCCTACTTTTCACGATGTGGTGCATTAAGAGTCAACACTCACGGCAGAAAGTCTCATTCCTCCAGGGTCCAATGATGACCCCACGATCCTGACATTCATTCACATAGGCTTCGATGGCCTCACACAGAATGGGTTTTGCTCCATCCAGTTCACAGAGATCAAAGAGACAGTCTCTGAAGTAATTCTAAAGGAACATATGGTAGTTTGCAGTTACAAACCAAATATCTCCATTTTATGTTGCATCCTTCAAAGCTTTATATGCAAACCTGATTCAAATCAAACAACCTTTAAGATGTAATACAATGTACTCATTTGCATTTATGTAAAAGTCTCCATTTTAGCTTCCACCCCCAACACTCCAATCCATAACTACAGCAAAAACTGGATTATTCTGGGTTTATTTTATAATCAAACAGGGATGTCCAATACCTGACATGGGCAATTCAGTATAAAGTAATGTTCTTTTTTTTTTATATAGATGTAATAGATTCTTCTCCACATTTGTTCCAAAAAAGTTTGGTAAAAATACTTTTGGCTTTGTTTTATTAGACACAGTTTGAGGTTTAACTTATGGCAGAGGCTATCCGTACGGTTGCTGTATCAATATACCGACACTATATCCGTACGCAGCTCCCCTCATTGGCCAGTTTAGGTCACGGACTAAGGCTAAACCGAACCGTAAACCTAACCCTAACCCTAAAAATTGTTGCGATATAGGGTTATCACCTAACCCTAAACTTAACCATAACCCTAAGATGATACGTATGCGTACTTCAGTAAACGTACCAATAGCACTGGGGGTTGTCCGTACGCCAACCGTACAAATAGACACTTTTTAAACTTATTGACCAAAGTAGTTCAAGCTTTTTGGTATTTCAATCAGTTTGGAAAAAGTCCATATTGGTAGATCACAATGATCGATGTTACTCGCGTGTGTGCGTGCATGCGTGTGTGTGTGTGTGTACATTTGGGTTAATCTTGGGGTGGCACACAGCAAAGGGTCCCTTTTTGTCCAGCAGGATGCCACAGAAACCTGAGCTCTGATACAAGTCCAGGTCGTCATCGTCACACCCAGGAATGGTGACATTGGGTTTCTTGTTACAACTGTCAGAACACACATAGAGTTAAAGTTAAGTGCTTTTTCTTTTAACAATTTGATGAAACAGTTTGATTGTAGGGGATTTGCAAAATCTGATTTTTTTCTAAGTGATTATAATCCTAGATTTTTTACGACAGAAAATTTTAACAAACAATATCTCTGATTTCCTTCCTTGCTATGCTGAGTTAATGTAATTTCAAATTTTCCTATGTGGATAAAAAGTTGTTAATTATTTTACATAAGTAAAAAACCGAAATAATACAATTCATTACATTCTTTTAAAAAGCCTAAATCCTGACATATCTCAGTTTCCACAACTTACTCTGGATCTTTGTTCCAACTTTGTCCAAAGTCATTCGGATCATTGGTCAAGTTTCCATCTGGTTTACGGAAGTCATCCTTAGTGTTCCCATTATAGTCTCCACACAGTCCGCACAACGTGTTCTTATAGCTGTGGGGGAAAAAAGGTTTCAGTTTAAAATGAATAGATGGAATTTTGAATTTAGAACATTGAAACAAAACTGTGGAGAAAACAAGTGATTGGACAGTAACACAAACACTGGTATAAGTGTAGATGTGAGGATAGAATTGGTAAGGTTGTCATTTGTCTTTTTATGAAACACTTTGGTTAAAGAGAGTTTTTTTTTTTTTTATTAGGGTCCGAAGGCCAAACTGGCCGTAGGAACCTATTTTTTTGCTTTTCTTGGATATTATTATTCCTTTTCAGAAATGCCACTCAGGATACCCAAAGTGTCATCACAATTTGCATGCACTTTAGTCCTGCCTAAAAAATATATATTTTTGCAAAATTCATATGAACTTCCCCACATGTATTGTTGACCCTAAGATGAGCAAAAAACCAAACAGGAAGTCAGCCATTTTTGGTCAAAAAATGGTGTTTCCCCCTGCGAACTAGTCTGAGGGGCTCAATGCGATTCGCTTCAAACTCGGCCAGAACACTTAGGACCCACTAAATATTTAAAATCATCGAAAGTATTTGCGTATCTTTAACGGTTTGGTCGTGGCGCGACTGGCGCCATTGAGCACGCCATAATAGGAAAATGCATATTACTTTCTAATCCAAATTTCAAACTGCTTCATATCTGATACACATCATCATGTGTATCAGATGATACACATGATCCCTAAACCGTCCATCCCTAAACATAACTCAATGTCAAAACTACCCATCATGCCTTGTGCTCTCAGAGGGCGCCGCTTCTAGTGGAGTCCGACGCTAACAGCTCTAGCGGAAAGACGATATGACGTGTTGACTTCAAAATAGTGTTGGATGAATCTTATAAGATGGGAGCAGGTCGCTGATGGCAAAAAAACAGGCTGTGATCAGTGGGAGGGGCCTATAATTTCACCGGAAAATCCTTTGCCATCACATTCCAAATGCTGTATCTTGGCTATTTTTCAATGGATTTGCATCAAATTCACTGAGAGAGATTTTAAACTGGTTTTTCCTCCATACTGTGTTTTTTTGACTGGCGCCATTTTGCACACCATAATAGAAAAAACGCTATAACTCTCATATACAACATTCAAAAAGCCTCATATTTGATACACATGATGACTGTCCAGCCCTAAACAGGCTCAATGTGAAAATTACCCATCATGCTTTGCGTTCTCAGATGACGCACGCCGTAATAGAAAACCGCTATAACTCTCATATACAAAGTTCAAACAGTCTCATATTTGATACACATGGGTTAGCAACCCTGGCCACTCCTTCGGACCCTACCACGCCACTCGCAGCTTTAATTTTTATTTGTTTTCACACCCAATCCCTTTAAATCCTAATCTAATCACAGTGTTCATCGTGTTTTCCAACTCACTCTTTAATCACTTTGATGTCCATGAAGTGGTTTCCATCATAGCGAACAGTGACTCCAAAATTCAAGGACACAGTGGAGTATTTGCCTGATTTAAACACGGAAACACCAGGGGCAGGAGAAACTGGTAGGTTCACTTTGGTTCCATTGACCTACAGGATGAGAATAGAAAATAATTTATTTATTGTCATTGTAAAACATCCATCCATTGTCCAACCCACTTGTTCCTTCTCCAGCAGTCATCAGACTCTAGGCAGGGTTACACCCTGAGCAGGACTCCAGTCCATCTCAGGGCAACATACACACAGACAGACAACCATTCACACTCCCATTCACTCCTATTGAGACTCCAATTAACCTGACAGTCATGTTTTTGGATTGTTGTTGGAAACTAGAGTAATCAGAGGAAAACCCATGCATGGGGAGAACATGCAAACTCCAAAGGACGTAAATGTCCATGCAGGGGCTTGAACCCAGGACCTTAAAATTAAAAATGTCATCCAATCAAGAAAGTAACATAAAAATAGCATAAAAGCAAGAAACTAAATGAATACAAATAAATAAGATATTGTTTAGAGTGACCTATACCGTCTGCCTGATTGTAACAGTTCAAACAGGAAGAGTCTGGGGTGGGAACTGTCCTTGACATGACATCAAATGTCATTAAAAAACATTTCTTACCTGTACAGTGCCACCTTTGAGAAGGGAGATCTTCATTGTGTGCACATACACGTGAACAGCCTTTACATAGGAAATGTAGGGGTTGTTGAAGCGGTTTTCATTATCGACATGGACCTCAAAGTATGGCAGATCGCTGTCATTGCAGGGTGCTGACATCAGGTAGCTACAGTTGCCCATGAAGTTGTACTTGCGTTTGTCAAAGGTGGTGTAATGAGGATCACCAGATGCGATACATGTAGATGTTCCTAGGAGAAGATCAAATCAGAAAGAGTCACTGGAACATAAAGCCAATAAACCCTGAACTCATTGGGACTTAAATGCTGAAAAGCCTTGTGTAGCATTCCCAAAAAAATAACACTTAGGGATGCACTTTTTACCGATTATTACAAGATCACATTTATTTTTCACATTCAATGCTTTTCTTTTAAACAATTACTGTTCCTGCTATGGGTGTCCTGGCACAACTTTTTCACTTCCAATATGACACTGATATTGTCACCGATAATAATCCAATGCAATTTAAGCACAAACTATACAAACTTTTATTTTGCAGTGTGGAATGTTAGAAAAGGCTTGATTTTGTGATGTTTCTCAAACAGAGAACAATAGTCAGCAAAATAATTAATAAGAATACTAAAGTTATTTGGTAACACTTTACTTGAAGTTTTATACATATAAGGGTGACATTACACTGTCATTATTAAGACATGACACCTGTCATTAGCATGAATAAAGTGCCATGAAGGTTGTCAATAATGTTGTTCGTTAGCCTATCCCCTAACACTTCCATTATCCTAACCCCTAACCCTAACCCTTAATTATATGGAGGGAGAAGTGTTCTTGTGGTCCGTGCCCATTAAATTTCAATCCCTACCTAACACTAATCCCACTAGATCCTTCCACCTAATCCA
This sequence comes from Gouania willdenowi, assembly GCF_900634775.1. NCBI lineage: Eukaryota > Metazoa > Chordata > Actinopteri > Blenniiformes > Gobiesocidae > Gouania > Gouania willdenowi. The sequence goes on along the minus strand of NC_041061.1, from coordinate 25,053,645 downwards.
AAAAATGCCAACATAGCTCCAAAGGTGTCATAATTTAGTGAACAACACTTAATGGCAGCCTTCATGACACTTTATTCATGCTAATGACAGATAATAACAGCGTAATGTCAGCTTTATGTATAAAACTTCAAATAAAGTGTGACCAGTTTTTTTCCACACTAAGTATATGTGGGAACATCGGAGAACATGAAAACCTTCCCCACAATATTTTCCAATGTCCATGCTTGTGTCGGAGATTTTTGATGAAGGCCAATTTAATCTGATACTCATATTTTTGCTGATATCGGGCCAATATTTGTCATCAAAATTGGATTAGGACACCCTTTGTTCATTCCATGGTGTATATTCAAACAGTCGCTTTGACTGGACTGATCATACCTTTAGGATAACAGCCTGCCACACCATTCACATCTCGGCACTCTTCGGTAGGGTCGCAGGAGTTATCAACACACTCCAAGGTATAGTTCCCCACACAACGACATAGTTCAGTGCAGCCCTTTCCAGAAATAATTTCTCCAGGCTGAAACAGACAAATTCAACAGATGTAAAACTCAACTCAGCGCAAGTAGTGGCGTTCACACGTTTTTACAGCCACAAATATTTAGTAAATCTGCCCCAGAGACCTATAAGAAGCTACATGGATAAGTGGTGACTTGTGTTTAAGTCAGGTTGCTTTATCTAAACCACCACAACCAAGCTAATGATTGCCCTGGATGACTGATGTTGAGACTTTACAACTGTACCTAATCAAGTGGCTTACAAGTGTAGCCATTGTAACAATGGAATTATTTTGGATTTATACACTATATGGAACATGCTCATTCCCCTTCATAATTATAAAAGTATGGAATTTTAAAGGAATAGTAAACTTCTCACCTCATAATAGTTATTGTGCTCATCTAGACAGCCACACGTCTCCAGTGGTACACAGCGTCTTCCCTTAAACACAAACCCTGGTTTGCAGAAGCATCCAGTGATACAGGAGCCAGAGCAGTTAGTGGAGGGTTCCTTACATGAGGGAATACAAGATGGACCACACTCAATGAACTCTGCATCCGGTGGACATGGGTCTGTGCAGGCAGAAAGAGATAAGAGGTTGGGAAATCAGACTAAGATTACTGACTTTAATGATGTAGGAATGTTACTGGAATTTATTCTTTCATGGGGGAGTTTTTTTTATAGTAAGTAGAAGTATTTTTTCTATGTAGCCTCTATGACTGAGTCAAAGGGTGGGTGACTTGAAAATTAGTCGTAGTAATAAGACTTTATCATTTTTTAATGTGGTTTTTGTGTATAGTATTAAAAATCAAAATTGTAATGATGGAGTATTGTATAAAAAAGACAGTTTACTTGGTGGCTTGGTTGTTGGTCCAGGTGTTGGTCGAGGAGTGCTTGGCCCTGGTGTTGGGTTAGGAGTGCTTGGTCCAGGTGTTGGTCTTGGTGTACTTGGTCCTGGTGTTGGTCTTGGAGTGCTTGGCCCAGGTGTTGGGTTAGGAGTGCTTGGTCCTGGTGTTGGTCTTGGAGTGCTTGGTCCTGGTGTTGGTCTTGGAGTGCTTGGTCCGGGTGTTGGTCTTGGTGTGCTAGGTCCTGGTGTTGGTTTTGGAGTGCTTGGTCCTGGTGTTGGTCTTGGAGTACTTGGTCCTGGTGTTGGTCTAGGAGTGCTTGGTCCTGGTGTTGGTCTTGGAGTGCTTGGTCCTGGTGTTGGTCTAGGAGTGCTTGGTCCTGGTGTTGGTCTTGGAGTGCTTGGTCCTGGTGTTGGTCTTGGAGTGCTTGGTCCTGGTGTTGGTCTAGGAGTGCTTGGTCCTGGTGTTGGTCTCGGAGTGCTTGGTCCTGGTGTTGGTCTAGGAGTGCTTGGTCCTGGTGTTGGTCTTGGAGTGCTTGGTCCTGGTGTTGGTCTTGGAGTGCTTGGTCCTGGTGTTGGTCTAGGAGTGCTTGGTCCTGGTGTTGGTCTAGGAGTGCTTGGTCCTGGTGTTGGTCTCGGAGTGCTTGGTCCTGGTGTTGGTCTCGGAGTGCTTGGTCCTGGTGTTGGTCTAGGAGTGCTTGGTCCTGGTGTTGGTCTTGGAGTGCTTGGTCCTGGTGTTGGTCTAGGAGTGCTTGGTCCTGGTGTTGGTCTAGGAGTGCTTGGTCCTGGTGTTGGTCTTGGAGTGCTTGGTCCTGGTGTTGGTCTTGGAGTGCTTGGTCCTGGTGTTGGTCTTGGAGTGCTTGGTCCTGGTGTTGGTCTTGGAGTGCTTGGTCCTGGTGTTGGTCTTGGAGTGCTTGGTCCTGGTGTTGGTCTAGGTGTGCTTGGTCCAGGTGTTGGTGCAGATGTTACAGGTGTAGGTAATGGAGTTGGCAGAGCTACAAAAAGAGAAAAGTGAAAAAAAATATGCTAACTGGTATTTCCAATGCTAAAAAGAGTATTTAGTTTTGTTCCTTACCCGTGCAGGCTGTGACACATACAGCATCAACAGCAATATCACTCAGGGAAGTTTCTCCATATGTACCCACAATAACAAACTGTAATACATAAAAGTGTAACAAGTAAGACAACTTTCACACAAAAATTAGAGATGAGCAATATAATCACTATTTGCCATAAAATGTAATGCCTGTTGACATCAGTATTAGTATCACTAATGTGCGGTTGTTCTTAAAGAAGCTTTGTGTTAATAAATATAATTTGGTAATGAGTTACAGTGCTGTCTCGTGGTGGAAATAATATTTTTTGGTTTTCCCACCCTGACCTTTGTAATGCGGGTCGTTTCCTGTCAAAACCAGATGTCCAGGAATATTACCCCCTGTGAGTTGGTGGGATCGACGAGAAACTGCTTGTTAGCCCCCCATTCCGTGTGCTAAAGCAATGTCTGTAAATGTTTTCAGTTGGTAGACAGTGTTCATTATGTATTTCAGTCATTTTATTGTTGTTCACATACTTAACCAGCTTAGCCTGCTTAGGCTAACGCTAACTTGATAACTATGTAAAGCGACCTGCATCATATGTACATACATACAATATAAGAAATGGTATATGTGATGTTTGTTGGACAATATTGAAAGGTTATTTTTTTCTGTATTGTTAGTGTTTTACAGTAAACCTTGTTTGTTGTGGAGTTCTTATAACTGTTTAACTGCTTGGATAATTAGTCTGGACGACTACTGAGGCTGAGACAGCTGTTGTTTGAGACAACATCTTACAAATCAATATGGTACTTTTACTATTACTGAAGTATCCTATTTTGCATTGATGATGTTTATTTGTGGAAAACATCCAGTGGGGCATAATATTAAAAGCAGGTTTATCAGGTTTATTCCATGGTATTGTGACCTAAATTAGGTTGGAGGGGAGGGGCTCTATGTATATGTCTGTGTCGGTCAATTTCGGAAATCGCGTATTTAGCGTTGGACAATATCTGCATATTGGATATCTAAAAAAAAGAAGCGAATATTGAATATCTCTCACATGAATATATAGATGGTAATGACAAAATAAGTCCACTATTTACCTTAATATTCGTGCTTCCCTGGTATCTGACCTCAGCAGGCTTCCAACTCTGACCCTGGTTTCCTCTTACAGTAAAAAGAGCAGGTCCAACAGTTCCTCCTGGTAAACAAAGACAGTTAATACCAATCCAAATCTTGTGTGGCATCCATTGCAAATAAATGAGATGCTTGGCAATTTTACCTGCGGTGATGGTGTGGACACTGAGCTGCATGTTCGCGCTGGTACCATACAAGTAATAATGGAAGGTAAGATCCAAACATCCAGAAGAAGGATTAATTTGAGGACTTCGGATCTGAGCACTTGCTCCAGCGATGTAATCAAGCGAATCCATCAACATGTACATGCCAACTATGTTTGTAAAGGTGAGAACAAACAAAATAATTAATAAACCTAATTAAAATCTGAAAAGCAATCAACAAACTGTGAATAAACCTTAGTCTTATTCTTGTACAAGTATTTTACTCACTCCTCTTAGTGGTAATGTCTACGGTGTCTGATTGGATTTAATGTTATAGTTCACTTTTGGTAACACTATTATTTAATTTTTATACATAAAGGCTGATATTACACAGTTATTATTATGACATTACACCTGTCATTAGCATGAATACGGTGTCATGAAGGCTGTCATTAATTGCCGTTTGTTACCCAAACTTTAACCCTACCCCTAACCCCACTAGATCACTCCACCTAACCCAAAAAATGGCAACATAGCTCCAAAGGTGTCATAATTTAGCAAATGACACTTAATGACAGCCTTCATGACACCGTATCCATGGTAATGACAGATAATGACAGCGTATTGTCAGCCTTATGCATAAAACTTCAAGTAAAGTGTTTTACCTGCTTAAAAATGTTGCATAAAAATCCTCTGGATGCAGAGTTTTTGATTTGGACAATGTTATGCTATAGTTGATGAAATTTTAAAAGCTCACATTATTCACATATCTGAGAACCACATCAGTATTGAAAAAAGGCTTGCTGTCATCAAACTGGAGAAATTTAATGACTTTCTAAACACATGCTTTCACTTTCAGCCCAGACTAGAAGGTTGTTCTGACAAAACAGAATCAGAATCAGTTTTATTGCCGAGTAGAATTTTCATTAGGTTAATAATTTATTTAATTTGATTTATTCTTCTTTTCAAGCAGGGACAAGAAAACAAAAAACATAAGGAACAAAAAACAATTTTGGGGCAGATTCACTAAGATCTGAAATAAAGGATGGTAAACCAGCTGCGTCCTTAAATCATTTGGTGGTACTATTTTCTCACCTGCTGTGAGGAATTCACTGACATTGCAGCACATATAGGTGTGCGTATAAATGTGGTCAAGACCGCCCTATTTAAATGAACATTTTGTTAATTAACATGGACATGTGAGTGCACAGAAGGACAAAATGACATTTGAGGAAGTTTAATTGGAGGCAGGTGGACTTCTCTGTCTGCTGCACAGACATTCATAATGTAGAAAACAATATAAACAAATAAAAATTATGTTTAATAAACTTTAACACCTAATGTTTTATTCCCCCTAAATTAATGTGTCTGTTCCATCAGTTCCTGTAACTTTGCTCTTATCAGTCCATGGAAAGCATCATCCAGCAGGTCTGGGCTCCTGAGTAGGCTGTGTCACGCACACTCTCTGAAGTGAACCTTGTGCCATCGCTGCAAATTATGCAGCTGCTCAGCTGATTCTGGCCTGATTCTCCTTGCCATCAATGTGACACGAGAGTTGAAATGTAGAGAAGAAGACACACAAGCTCACTGGCGTGTCCAAAGCAACAGCATGGAGCTCCAGATGTTTCTCTCCCTCACACGCACGCTTTACTCTGCATTTTCTTTCAGTGGCTGTTAATTTTGACAGCCATTGTCAAGGAGGTGGTGGGTTAATGTGTATACAGCAGCATTTACATCACAGTCTAGAAGAGTCTTAACATTAATACATGAGTCAGTTCCCTTTCAAATTAAAAATACTATCAAAGACATAAGAGGAAGGTATTTAATTCTCCAGGGTACTCTTTTTTTCTGAATTTCTGAATTTGACAAATGTTTGGACCCAATGTGGATGATAGTGATTTTTACAATGATTTTTTTTTTTTTTTACTCTTTCTATTCTTCAGGGATCACACATAATTGGGGAGATTGTAATTGTGCATTCAACCCAGAATTGGATAGATCAAGTGGAGTAGATCAGTCACATGCTAGTTGTAAAGCTACAATTTATAGATTCATGAAAGATTTAACTTTAATAGATATATGGAGGGAAAGAAATCAAAATATTAAAACCTACTCCTGCCACTCAGGCACTCACCAGACTTATTCTAGAATAGATTTCTTTCTCATCTCTACTATATTACAATCCAAAGTTTATGACTGCTCTTATGGTAACATCGTGATCTCAGACCACGCTCCCTGCTGCTTGATACAGTATAAAAAGATGATAAGCTTAAAAGAGACCCTCCACTGTGGCAATTTCAACATAAATGGTCACATTTTGTAAACAAATTTATATTTCCTTTGAAATCAACACCACACAAACAACAGCATCTAAAGTGCTTATCGTTTTCTTCTCTCACAGTCAATAATTCTTTTTATAATTGTGGGTTATAGTTTGTGTTAATCTTATATTGAAGTATTATCATTTTACATTCTAATTGTGTCTTAACTTCTTGATTCTTTTTGGATTTATGAGCTGTATAACTAATTATATGACCTCTAAGGAATGCCTTAAATGCTTCCTATTTTATAGATGCATAAAGTCTTCTGCACCTCAAACAATCATTTTATGAGCACGGATATAAAGCCGGCAAGATCTTAGCATGGCAAATAAAACAATTGGAATCTAAACTACTTATCACATCGATACTATCTGATGGCCAAGATCCACAGGAAGTTAATATGGCCTTTAAATTTTTTTAATGAAGAGCTGTATAAAGCACAAACAACTACACAATCAGAAGAAATAAATGTATTTTTGAATACTTTGGATATACCAAGGATTTCAAAGGACAATGAAAATGATCTAAACTTAGAAATGACCGAAGAAGAAATAGGACAAGCCATTGACAATATGAAGCCAGGGAAAAGAGCAGGACCAGACGGTCTCCCCACTGTTCTATATAAGAAATTTAAAGACAAATTGGTGGGCCCTCTGTTGAAAATGATTACAGAAGTTTTTCAGTCGAACTGTCTCCCTTCTACGATGAATACAGCTCTTTTACCAAAACCAGGTAAACCCATGAATAAATGTGATAATTTTAGACCCATTAGCCGATTGAATTCGGATCAAAAATAATTATTAAAGTGTTGTTCAAGGTGACTACAAAATATTGTACCTCACATAATTGACTGGGATCAGAATGGAATTATAATGGGTCGGCAGGGCTTTCACAATGTAAGGAGATTGTTAAATACAATTCATTATAATAATGTACTTGACACTGATCTATCAATAGATGACTAAAGGCTGGGATACACTGTGTTTTTTTTAATCGTTGTACTCAGCTCCAGGTCAAACTGTGCGACTCAGAGGCAGAGCCCGAATGTGCTCACGATGCATGTTCTCACACTGTACGGTCCAACACTCTGACACGATCTGACTGCTCACACTGTGCGTTCATACACGACACGTCGGGGTCTTGTTTCCGGAAATGCAACGTACAAAATAGAAGAAGAAGAAAAACACTGAAGCGTCACCATTAAAACAGACGAATAAGAAAAACCCGGAAGTGGAGAGACGCTCACAAATCTCAGCAAAAAGAGCTTTAAAAAAGAAAAGACGGTGACGTGATGGACCAGGAACTGGCTGGACAGACGTGGGGAGTACTGATCGTCAATTTTACAGAGGTCCTACAGTGTTCGCGCATGCGCAGTGTGAGCGTTTATGGTAAGCCGGTCCGTGGCACTGCTTCAACTGTGTGATACTCTCACGAGGAGTGACTTACGACCTACGATTGCTGATCGGGAGCTGGACGTGAGGTGTTAATCGCTTCTCGTGACCCCATGTATATTACACCATGCACGACCCACGATTTAGCAGAGACTTTTTCAGGTTCTAGAAAAATTTGGCTGTGGGGCAACCTTTTTGAAATGGTGAAGATACTATACAAGAATCCAACTGCTGAAATTATGACAAATAAAAATATTTCAGAACTAATTAAGATTAGCAGAGGTTGTAGACAGGAATGCTCTCTCTCCCCCTTACTGTTCACATTAGCAATTGAACCATTTGTTATTGCTTTGCGTTCTCACCCTCAGTTTAGTGGGATCTCGGTTGGACCAAAATTTTGCTGTTCGCGGACGATGTAATTTTGTTTTTGACAAATTTAAGCAAGTCAATACCAATCATTTTGGAATTAATACAGTAATTTAATAAGATATCTGGTTACAAAATTGACACAACCAAGTCTTCAATACTGTTGATAAACAAATCACCTCGTGAGGTATCACAATTTAATGTAGTTTCACAGTTTGAGTACCTGGGAATCCAAATTTTGCCAGATCTGAAAGAAATGGTAGTTTTGATCTCATAAAGGAAGATCTAACTCATTTAATTGAAAGATGGATGCTTCTACCAATATCTATGATCGGGAGAGTCAATATATTGAAAATGAATGTGTTACCAAAGCTAAATTTGTTCCAAAACTTTCCCCTGCTGCCTCCTCAAGGCTTTTTTCCCCAAATAAAAAAGCTGGTTATAGCATTCATATAGAATAATTAAAGGGTAGATGTAATTAGTCTATTAGTTACATTAACCTCCATCCTCACTGTACTGTGACCAGACCCGATGTTTGTAAAGTGACTTGAAAATTAGTTTAACTGCATTGTCTTGTTATTTTTCTTTGGTCATTTATTCTAATTCTCATTTTGAACCAGACTTGAGTAAAAGTAAAAAAGTAAAACAAATGTCCCATCAAATAATAAGACAGGGTTTGAATACTGAGTCCGTCCTTAAGACTGCTCTACTGTAAAGTGCCTTGAGATACCATTGGTTATGATTTGGCGCTATACAAATAAAGATTGACTGATGATTGATTGATACATCGAAACAAGTTAAATCTGCTACTTTTGAACACCTGGAGAATTTAGATCATTATGTAAATAAAAAGTTTTTAGAAGAAAAAAAATGCTCAGTTTAACCCAGAGATGTTTTGAGTTTAACATTTCTAAAAACTTCAAAATGTCAACCATAAAACTAAGGGACCTGTGTCTTTTTACGTCATGGCGTCATCTTCAAAGGTCTTAAAAGTAACCAGCTCATTTTCAAAATGCAAGGAGTAGAAAGTACAGATATTTGTTTTAAAAAGTAAGGAGTAAAAGTAAAAAGTAGCCAAAAAAAATAATACTCAATAATATACAGATACCAAAAAAAATTACTTAAATACACTAACAAAGTATTTGTACTTCGTTACTTATCACCTCTGCAGACATGAAACTTGAAGAAAGATTGGATTGTGCATCGATTAAACACTTACATCCAGGTTTGGAGAAGTCATCATCAGGCCCAGTGCCTTCTGTCTCAGTTGATCCTGACCACTGAATGAAGCCATACACATCTGGACTGTCTGTGTGAGTCGTCCAGCTACACAGATCGTCCTGAGTGTCAAAGTCACAGCCAGTGATACAGGCTGAGGACCAAACAGCAACGGATTAGAAATAGTAGTTAGTGTGTGTCTGTGTGTGTGTATTTTTACTCACATGGACATGCTCCCTGGCTGATAACAATGTTATCCAGAGCTGTGTCACAGGATGAAGAAAAGCCTCTCTGTGCCTCAAACACAATCTGCAAATGAGAAAATACATCATTACAATAAACACTTTTTGTTTTTCCATAGCTATGATAGGTAATGAGGGTCTGAGCAGCACAATGACATTAATTGTTGAGAAAAGGTTTTCAACTAAATGTTACTAAAGTAAGCAGAGTATTTGGGTTTTCAATTTGAGATGAATCATTTCTAAAGAGGAATACACATTTGCAGACTTTGAGATGAATGCCACAAGATGTATAATGTAATTTTTGAATAAAAAAAAAGGAAAGTAAGGTTTTGGATCAGGAATCTATAGGATAACCTGGAAATTTAGGTGAAACTTTAGAATGAGTGTGATACAAATGTGTGTGTGTAGCCTTTGTGAGTAGTGAAGATGTTAAGCTGTTGCTAAATGCTTTTGGTCATCAGAGGAGAAAGGATGGCTACTAAATGATGGCTAATATAGAACTTTTTCTTTTGAATAGAACCATTCCTCAGGTTGAAATGTTGTTTTACAGAACAAAAAGTGCTTTTTATTTTATTAGATTAAAAGTTTGATTGTGTTAGTATTCTCTTGGTACCAGGCCTCCCTTACAATTAGTATTGCACGTACATGTCTAAGAAAAGTAAACTTTATCAACTTCACTGTAATCACCATCATATGGACAGCTGGGAACCCTGACATAACAAGTGATAAACTTAATATTTGAGTTCTAGAGAAACTTGAATTTACATATAGTTTCATTTTAGTCATCTCAATTCTTTGAGTTAACTTGTTTAGTCCATTTCATCTAAATAGACACATTTAATAAACAAAACTGAAACTGTTGTCGGTATGTCTAAACTTCACAATAAACATCTCTTCATCAAAAGTAGCTGCTAAACTGGAAAACATTATTTCTGATTGATTTTAGACATTTGGAGCAATTTAATGTTGTTTTATCTTTAATGAAAATGTAAAGTAATGTATTTGTTGCTTCAGTCATCCTGTATTTATGTTCAGTGAACTCAACATAGCACACAATCAAATACTGTATATAAGAACCTTAGATGACATTATTTGTGAGAGCACCTGTTTGGAAAGTGAGCAAACCACCTCCATATCTGCATGTAAATATGATAGTCAGGTTTATTGCTCAGGGCGTAGCTGCTGAACATGTTATCAACACGTCTGTCTCAACCTCAGCATTCACTCACCTCCAAGTTTGTTTCACAGTTTTATAACCTGCTTGCTGATAATAAAAACTGATAAGGAGTACTGTAAAATCATTTTATGTACATCAAAGAAGAGCAAGTACAAGTGTTTTTCAGCAACATTATTAGTTTTTTCACTCAATTCCTCAAACCAAATCCCAGCTCTGAGAGTAACTTCAGGAGATTGAGTTTCTTAAACCCTCAGAATTTTAAAGGAAACATTTTGTCCAAAGGCGTCACTAGGAGGGGAGGCTTAGCCACACACATTCACCCTTATCAATGACATAGGAATCATTTTTCGGTTTTTGAGTTGATGAGGAACGTTTTTATAGGAAATATGTTTTGGTTTGTCCCTTGTAAAATTATCTCATTGACCCAAAAATATTCATTGATTCAGAAAAAAAGAAAAATATTTTCCTACAAAAATGTATCTCATTTCAGAAAAACCAAAAAAAATATTTCCTATAAAAACAGTAAAACAGGGCAAAATTTGTTTTATTTACTTATTTTTATCTCATCACTTCAGAAAAAAACGAAACTTTTTTTTTTTTCTGTGAATGCAATAAGCCTCCATACCCTATCATAGCACATGCTTTAAGCCTCACTGTTCTTTTCTTAGATGGTAAATTGTGCAGTGATGTGGTAACACTTACAGTCATGGGATCAGTGCTGGGTTTGGACACAGTGATTGATGCCTTTAACCAGGATGGACTCTGGATGCCAGTCTTCTTCCAAACCTCCAGCTCTTCTCCGCCCGTCTTTGAAAGAACTCTCAACACATTCGTGTTGTCAGAGCCATACATGAAATAGTGAAACTGGACACAAATTTGAGAGGCTGATGTGGACAGGGTGGTGCTCAGCAGACGAATCTTTTGTCCATTAGACATATTGTCACATTCTTGATAGATATAGAAGCCCTCTGTAAGAGACGGGACAGAAGAAGTGTTGGTAGTGTTTTTAATAACCAAATTGAGGAAGATGGCTATATGTATAATGAATTAAGTTTCCGTCATATAGATACTGACTTCCATCGGGGTAGTCCCCACTGGGACCAGTACCCGGCGTCGGAGTTGGACCTTGTTGTCGAATCCAATCATTGTTATCTGTCGTGTCTTGTGTAAAGTTGCAGAATGGCTCGCTGTCCTTGTTAAAATCACAGGAGGTGAGCACTCCTGTTGACATGTGCACAACATAATATTTAAGAAAACATGACACATCATCTTTAATGTACAAACAGCAAAATAATATGACAAATGTGTGTTTCAATTTTATTTTCCACACACACACACACACACATTAGTAGAATGATAAAGGAATCAGAGACGGATTAAATAAGCCCAGAATTACAACAAATACATTTGTATTGTAATAGTTACATCTGTAAATATGTTTACGCCTAGCACTAAACTTTACATTTCTATTAATTAGTTCATCAATTCATCTGAGACATTCATTAACATCTGCATTCAGATCAGCAGAAAAATTCAAAAATGGGAACATGATGGAATGTGTAACTATTTAAAAACACTCGTGCACTAACACTATTGGTACTTTAATGTAACATTTCTGAAATTTGTACAGAAGAAGGTTAAGGTCACTGAAAAAAAAGTACTATTATAGAACACTTTTTGTGAATCATATGGTTATGGTCTTTTTTGTCTGTGTTTAGTCTTCATTTATTTTCATATATTAACAAATAATAATAAAAAAAGGTTTAGACCAAAAAATTTCAAAAAAGACAAAAAAGATAACCATACGATTTAAAGTTTGTTGTTGTTCTTCCGGTTGCTGTTTTTTTTCTCAGTGGCCCTAATCTTCTTCCATAAATTTGACTTTGAAAAAAAAACGGAATCGACAACAAGGCAGAAATGAGTTTATGATCCTATAGTTAAATGATTACAGGCAATGTGCCATATAAGAAGGACAGAGTGCTATAGGTGTAGTGAATCACGTGCTGAGGCTGTCCCAGCTTTGTGTGACACAAAGTACACCACTCTTACCTTCGTCACGCTGAACTTTCCACTGGCTACAAAAAAACAAAAACAAAAGGGAACAGAACAAAGGTTAACTATTGCATCCAAAGCATTTCCAAAGAAGAAACTTAAGATGATCAAGAAAAACAGACTCAACCTAACAATGGATTAACACAGGTGTAAAACACAAAATAGGGGTGGGACACGATAGATGATAATGGGCTCACTCACAATATAATAATATTTTGAAAGGCGAGAAAATAAATTATAGTTGGATAAAAAGTCATGTTTTTATTAAACTTTAACACTGGTCGTTCTGTCATACTTACTCATGGTATAAACCTTTCAACTCAATAGGAATATAAATAGAATAAAATAAACAATAACATAAATTAGACCAATTTTAAGTGAAAAAGTGCCACTCTGCAAATAGAATGCAAAAACAATCTGTGACAGCCATAAAGACAATATTAAAAAAGAGAAAAGAAAAACAATTTTTCTAAAACGTCAAACTGGAACAGTCTACACAGCGCCCCGCCCCACCTCACAATATCACAATACCACTCTTACCATCGGAGATAGACCTTCTTACATTTTAATATTACAATATATTGTTGCATAATATACGGTACCTTTATTGATGAACACAAGATGAATATTACCGCCGCCAAGGAGGTTATATTTTCACCGACGTTTATTTATTTATTTATTTGTTTTACTGTTAGCAGGATTACGGTTAAAGTACTTAAAGATAGACCTTTACATAGAAGAGTCTATGACGTATTGGAGGGGATCCTGATCAATATACTGATTCTGGATGTGTTTCCAACATTGAAAAGTCCCAATCTATCATCATTGGCAAAATGTCAAATATTGTGAAATGTGTTATTATTGTGCATTTCAACGCAATTTCTTTTTAAAAAAGAGGGAGAGGGGGAAACATTTATACATTTGGACCTACTGTATGATTATTAATGGCGATAGAAATGTCTTCCAAGCCTTTAAAGTTTGAATGATCATGGTAGCATAATATCTGACAAAGAAGATATTTGGTGCTGGGCTTGGTTTACACTCTGAGTACTGTTGTTTAAATATACGACCAAATAAGCATTTCCTATGTCCAGTCAGAACCTTTTTTATTTACATAGCACATTCTGCAAACAAGAGGTAAAAAAGTGCTACACAGACTAAATTAACAATCAAACAGAGATTAAGATCAAAAAGAGAGGAAAAAATCATAATAGATAAAAGTTCATAGTTTGGGAATAAGGGAGTTTCAAAAAGAGGTTAAAATTTGATAGATTTTGATTTAGTTTTATTAAAAAGGCTCAACTACAAACAGTAACATCTTTGAATAAATTTTAAAATAACGAATAATGAAGTTTATCACTGAAAAAAAAAGAAATTGTATAAACATATATATTTGGGCTGATGGTTCAGATGAAGTTTTAAATGGAGTAAATAGTGCCACTGTCCGGTTTCTGTTCACCATGTAAGGAAACAACTTCAATCATACCGTGTGAACATGGACAATTTGACTAAGAACAAACTAATGTTCCATTTTTAACTATTCTACCATTAACAATAAAATAAATGACATTAGGTTTTCAAATTCAGGGGCACCCCATGGATTGGGGTCACTTCCTTGGGCAGATCTAACCTTTGAAAAGACTATTGGTCCTCCATATTCAGTTTATCTTTCACACATTGCTCATTTGGGTAACTCTTTTTGATCACTATACGGGAACAGCTACTGCTGATCAAGTTTATAGGATACACTGAATTTATATAAATCTTTCCAATATGGGATGAAGAAACTTACTTTATTTGAATAAAATATTTCCCCTTCAACTTTGAAATCAGCTACTTATTGTGTTGGTAAATCTGATATTAGAATATTTGTTTGACCTTATCTGTGTTATTAACTATTCATTGATGAAAACAAGACTAAATGCAAACAAAGATAGGATGAAAACTGAATAAAATGCACAATAATAATAATAATAATAATAATAATAATAAATAGAACCAGTAAGAAGTAATCTCTGTATTGTAACTTAAGACAGAAGCAAAAAAGTTCAACTGAATTCAAAAATGTGTCCAACTAATTTTTTTTAATTTATTTGACAATTTGGTGAAATAAGACTTTCATCAGAAGACATATATGAAAGAGCCCTGTTTTGTGTACCATATTTGTACACTATGAAATACAGTAACCAGTTTTTAAGTCTGCTGCTCACCTTAGCTCTGCCTTTGCCTCCTTGTAGCAGCACATCCACAGAAGCAAAATCATGAACTTTATTCTCTCCATAACTAAGACTTAGTTATCCTTAGACTGGGGTTGGGGAAACCTGAGCTTTTATACAGGACAAGGATGGGTGTGAGGGCGTTAGGGGTCCTAGATGCTGAATTGCTGCGATACTTGGTGTTGTAATGTGTGTAAATAAGTAACTGTGTGATAGGAACAGGGTGTGTCTTCATTGGGTGTGAGCTCACAGGTGTGTATGAGTGGTTGTTGACCCCTCTGCTGTTCATGGCTTGGGTGGAGATGCCCATCAAATACTGTACAAATGAGAACTGTAAGCAATAATAAAGCTTGTGTAATACATCAAACAGTTTGATTACATGACACATTCATTCAGCATACACACTATAATAACATTTGGACAAAGAGCTTTATATATTTATATGTATATATATATATTAACTCTTTTTTCTCCAAGCTCGGGTCCTCTACCAGAGGCCTGGGAGCTTGAGGGTTCTGCGCAGTATCTTTGCTGTTCCTAGAACTGCACTTTTCTGGACCGAGACGTCTGATGTATTTCCTGGGATCTGCTGTAGCCACTCTTCCAGTTTGGGGGTCACTGCCCCAAGTGCCCCGACGACCGCGGGCACTACTGATGCCTTCACCCTCCAGCTATTCTCTGAGCCCTGGTATTTTTCTAGTTTCTCATGTTTTTTTTCCTGATGTTGCAGTCACTCGGTATTGCTATGTCAACCATAATGGCTTTCCTCTGCTCTTTGTCCACCACCACAATGTCCGGTTGGTTCGCCATTACCATTCTGTTTGTCTGAAGTACCACAGGATCTTAGCTCGGCCATTTTCTACCACCTTTGGAGGTGTTTCCCACTTTGACCTTGGGGTTTCCATCCCACACTCTGCACAGATGTTTCTGTACACTATGCCAGACACTTGGTTATGGTGCTCCATGTAAGCTTTCCCTGCCAGCATCTTACACCCTGCAGTTATGTGCTGGATTGTCTCAGGGGCCTCTTTGCACAGTCTACACCTGGGGTCTTGTCTGGTGTGATAGATCTTGGCCTCTATTGCTCTGGTGCTCAAGGCCTGCAGCCATGATGAGTTATGGATCGGATCTTGGATGTGTATATATATATATATATATTAATTTCATTTTATTTATTTAGTAATTTGAGCTGCATATTACAAACTTGTTTTACATAATAACAAAACTAAAACAATTTTGCTCAAAAGGAGCAGGAAAGAGTTCAAAGAACTTATAATGACCTTGCCCTCTCGTGCTTCTAAATCATCCCAAGGCAAACTTTCAGCGTAGACTCGTGCAAACAACACATGCATGAGTCTATGCTTGTACATTTTCAACAATTGTTTATAGTCGTACAATCAAAGAAAAAGAAAAGCACAATTTAAAGTCATACAAATAACAAAGCACATATACTTTTCGTTTATGGTCGTACAGAGTGTTCAAATAAGGATTTATCATTTATAGTTATGCAAAAATAAAAACAGTATTCTCCAGCATATTTCCTAAAGATAATGTCTTTATACATTCTTTTAAAGTGTCCTACTTTTTGGCTGCTATTAGTCTCTTTATCCAAGTTATTCCTACTTGAGAGATACACATACTTTTAAGGGTGGTGTGAACGCAATGTTTTCTCATTTCTCTTATATTATTATTTCCTTCTCTACTTTTAAACATTATATATACATTATATATAAAACATTGCTGTCAATCTGGAACATGAACACATATCTCTTTTCATTATAATTTACATGTTTTTGTTGGTGGGCATTTAATGTCTTGATCTAGTACAGTAAACTCAGCACATTGACATCAACCTGTACATAGCAACCAGATTACCTTTATTTTCCATTTGCACTTTAACCTCTGATCTGTCATCCAGCAATGACACACACACTGCTGAGTGTTATCGGAGAAATAAGGGCTATCCCTGTGATTACTGCTCAGAAAATATCTTTAGTGGGTGTGTTGGCCCATAACGCGTAGACAACACTGGGAATATATTTATTGCGAAGAGAGTTTGTGCATTGTTCATATTATAAATGATTTATTGACGACTTCCTGGTGGAGAGCTGTACTTGGGACAAAATTCCAGGAAAAGAAAGAAAAGCTGGAGGGACTTTTTTTGGTTTTAACCAACAGTCACTGAACCAATCAAGAAACCACAATAACCTGACGGTGGGAAGGTATACCGTGCCACAAGATATTGCGATATTAAAACATTTCAAGATCTATCATCGATTGGGGTTTGATTTAAATAAATTCCACACTATCAACTACACACAGATGTGCTATGGTTTGTTTTTATTTATTATATTCCTACAGAGTTATAAAGGTCATACTCAGAGTACGTCTGTAAGTTAAAGTCAATGTAAAGCATGGTTATTTTTCCAACTGCAATTTTTTTTTCCATGTTTCTCTTTCTTAACAAACTGTATGGTATCGTGATTGTGAGCACATCGTATCATATTGTGAACTCAGTGTATCGTCCCACACCTATGAAAAACCAGATAACTCTAAGATAATCAAAGACTATGATTTATTTTATCGACCAAAGGTCTGCGCCTGTGTCATACGGGGCGTCTACCATAACCATGGGATTTTGTCTCTCAAGCACCCGACATTCCACGCACAATACTTAATACTTAATAAGTGTGTTTAAATTTGATGAATATGTGCAATGTGAAAACATAATTAATGTAGCATGTGCTAGCAATTGTATCAAACATGGAACTGTTTGTGGTGCCTGTTTTTGTCATAAGGTTTGCATGTGTAATACATACGTACTAACTGTCACAGCTTTACCCACAGTGGTGGCTGCAGTGATTATTAAACGGAGGAGATTCAAACCTGGTGAAGCGAGTAGATGAAATGGCGTACTCCAAACCACCAACAGGCTTATGGTGAGCATGGTGTATTTCTGTATATGATGATGCAGTGCCATATGTTGTACACACTGCATGTCAAATTCCTTTTCCATTGCTGTACAAAGTTGAAGATGAACTGAAAAGAATGGAAGAAAAGTGGTGTTTTATCGAATGAGTAAGCCAACCTGATGATTGGTGGGAGCCGACGATTCCGGTTCTAAAGAAGAACACAGGCAAAGTAAAGAATCTGTTTCGACCTCACCAAACTGAACAAGTCAGTAAAAAGATAGTACTACGTCTATCCCGCCTCAGACAAAATAACAGCCAGACTTAGTGGAGCAACAGTGTTTTCCTCCTTTGAGGCTACTGGTGAATTCTGGGAAATTTTACTACACATATTCAGCTACAACCTAACTTACTTAAAGAGTAACTAAATCCCAAACCCACTTTTTTCAATTTTGCTATTGGCTGAAACGGATTCTTAGGATTGCCCTGCATCATCAACTTTCACTGTTAGTCCCGCCCCTCCTATAAAAGCTGAGAGGAGGGAGGAGGGTTTATTCCAATCACAACCCTCACTGAGCAATGATTGACAGTTTAATAAGGAAGTCTAATGCTCTGTGTGAAGCAGCCGCTGTAGCAGTGATGTTTTTGATTCTGTGCTTCTATAAAGAGCAGATTCTGGTCTAATCAAAGGGTTCATCAAGCTATGTGTATGTGTGTACAGACACATGTTGTGTGTATCGACATCTGTCTTTGCGTGTGCGCTAACGTGCATGTGGTTTATGTGTGTGTGAGACTGCAGTGCTTTGAGGCTAATGGTGGGAGTAGAGTAGGGACAGTTTTTTGAGTAATATAGCAGGGGTTTAGGTACTCTCTAAAGGTTCATTATTATGCTATTTTTCACCCATCTCCATTTGATCTAAGAACCCCAAAAACAAAGTACTTTAGGTTAATTTTCCCAAACTCACCTTTTTCCTGAGTTTTAGCCCCACTTTCAGACCACTTCTAAAAACAGGCTGTATTTGGGCCTTCATGCATATGCATGAGTGGGTGTGTCTGTAGACGTAGACTTTATGCCTCTCTCTTGCAAGGGTGATTAGTTATCACTATTGTGATTTTATTTTGCTATCCACACACTCTTGTTATTGTTTTCAGCAGAAAACTCCACATTACAGTAAAACACATGGCTATTTTAAGCTGTGGTGTGTAGAAGTGTGAGGCGCTCCACGCTCCCCCTCCCCTCACCGGTCTTCTTGTGCACGTGCACACTGTGGAACTCTTTGCGATGATTTTATCCATAGAGACTCGTAACAAATGTAGGGACTTTATCTTATGCTATTGGAGAGTTTTAGAGACATGAAAGAACGTATCACTTGCTGCTGTGAGGACAGTAAGAGGCTCAGAGCTGCTCCTCACACACAAGCAGTCACTCCTCTGCCTCCTGATCCCAGCTGATCAGAGCAAACACACTCCGTCCACACTGCAGATGAATTGGGTCTGTTCTTTTAATAAGCTGTTTATTCCGTCTGTTTTCTCTCTCTCTGACTCGGGGCACACACCAACTCTGCAGAGTCTGTTCCTCCTGAACACATTTGTGCCTTTATTCTGTTGCTTCTCCACCTCGGTTTTTCTTTTTCTTCTTACTTTGCCATGTCAGAGACTTCAGCTGGAATATAATGCCATGGGAGTGGGACTGTCCCTACTCTCAGATTGTCAACGCACATTGACTTTTGCTGAGCAGCTCGAGCAGCCAATAGTAATGCTTAAAACACCTCATGGGCTCGCCCTGTTGGTAGAAAGATCTCTGATTGGCTGAAGTCCAGCTCCTGTATTTATAAAGCTCATTTACAGAGCCAGGAGAAGGAGCAGAGATTCACTGTCCAGTCAGAACACTTTAGATTACAATATGCAATACAATATTATAAGTATATATAAAAAAAAAAAACTGTGAACAAACGCTGCTTCAGGGTGTGTGTGGTTGGCAGCTGCAGCGGAGTCAGTCATCTCTTTCAAACACTCACCCGAGTGTTAAACTGCTAAGTCACTTTCTTATCATCCTGTCCTCTTCTAACCACAGGGATAGTCCATTCAACGTGATAATCATTTGTTTTGTCCAACCGCTGCGTCATATTTGGTCACAAACACGTCAAATCATATCAAAGGCGATACAAGGCGGTATAACGGGTACTAAATATGGAACTGCTCCCTGGGTGCTACACCGTGGCTGCCCACTGCTCCTCAGGGAGGGGTTAAATGCAGAGAATGCATTTTGTGTATGTAGCTTTATATATATGACAATAACATATAATGTATATTCTATATTAAACCACAGTGTTTGTTTTACCTCTGAGGTAGTTTGAGAGGGAGGAGCTCACATTCTTATAGGGTAGGAGGAGCGAGGATTGTCAGGAAAAGAAGTTGACTTTTTACAAAATGTGGAATAACAAGGGAGAGAGAACCTTTTCAACTTTGGCCCCTGAATGAGGCTAAAGAAATGTATATCACTGTAGCAAAACCATTATAAAGAGTTGTTCATGAACGACTTCCTTGTCCATGCAACTACAACAGAGCAGCATCATGCACAACTTAAAAGGGAACTGCATCATATTGAGGCTTGAATCTAGAAATCTGGGAATGAAGCTCTGTTTACTAGTGAACCAGTGAAAGCAAGATATCTACTAGTTGACTAGTAAACCCATTTGCAGCAGGACTAGTAAACTAATGGGGCTAAAAGTGCTCTGGTTGCATTCTATTTGCTCCAAATTCCAAAATCAAATATTGACAATATCGATACCAACGTTGAATTTGACAGTGAATTATACCAGAGTTTTAGATCAATCCTCTTGTTTTGTTTTATCTCCTGCCTGTGCTGACTGCTGCGATTTAAACAAAAGCAGAGCAGGCTGTCTGTCTGATCACTCATTTCTTTTTTTACTGAAGAAAAATCCACAAAAAACGTGCACTGAAAGGAAGAAATTGTATTATATTTTTCTATTGTAGTTTATCAACTTTTTACTTCAAAAAATATTTTATTTGCTTGTGGGGTGTGTGTTGGCGGACTGGGAGGAGCAGGGGAAGTTGTACATGGGAATGGCTCTTGTGAATGATTAAACGCAGTTGTGGCGGGGCGTTTTCATTATTCTAACTGTATTTAAATGCAGTGAGCAGCCGGGACCAGGAGAGAAAATAAAAGGTCTGGCATCAAAACACTTCTGTCTTTATGGTTTTATTTATGTTTGATAGGATCTTTTTTCTCTGGCTTACCTGGTTGTCTGCAAACCTACAGTTGTTTTCAACATGTTAATTTGTCAATTGTTTAGGTTGTATATGTACATTAATTTGTATTCGGTGGGACCAAATTGCCAATTTAATAATTGAATATTGGTCTTTCTTAAAAAAGAAAGAAATGTAGCCCAGTTTAAAAATGGCACTTTAGAGTAAGGTGACTAAAATGTTAATAAATTCATTTAGATAGAAAAATCTATTAATAAATATGCAATGTGGTTGAAATTCCATAAAATGTACCTGAACTAGAATATTTGCATTTCCTAGCCTAGCATTAGAATTAGCCTAGCAATCACATTAGCCTCGCAATAGCATTAACCTAGCGTTAGCATTGGCCTAGCGTTAGCATTAGCCTAGCATTATCATTAACCTAGTATTAACATTAACCTAATGCTAACATTAATCTAACATTAACATTGTCTAGCATTAATATAAGCTTAGCAATCACATTAGCCTAGCAATAGCATTAGCCAAAGGTTAACATTAGCATAGCATTAGCATTAGCTTAGCATGAGCTTAATGTTAGCATTAACCTAGAATTAGCATTAGCTTAGCGTTATCAGAATCAGAATCAGAATCAGAATCAGCTTTATTGACCAGGTACAGTTTAGAACAATACGAGGAATTTGACTTGGTAGTTGCAGTGAAAGAAGACACATCAACACACCGGAGCAGCCTTTTGCAGCGCCCACATATTTAGGTGAAGAAGGGATCAACAACAGGAGGAGAGGAGGGGTGAGGGGAAAAAAACTGCCAGTTTGAAACTGATTTCCTTAAACAGAGAAAGCAGTGTGAAACCAGGAAAAAAAACCGCCTCTGCAAACATAAATGTAAGCATGACACAGTCAAACAACTCGAGACAAGGCATGTGGGAAGGGTTGGGTGGGAGGTTGGCTGGGGGAGGGGGTCAGGTGGGAAGAACAGCAGGATTCCAGCTGTTTGGGGACATGGGCGTGCTGCCAATGGGCGCTGCAACCACGCCTCCATGCAGCTGCGGATGGGAGGTGGGGAAAGATGGCCAATGAGGCATTTGAATTTGAAGACCTGTAGCTGCGTTACTGACAACCAGATGACGTGTGGAAAAGTTCAGCATCAACAGTTCCAGGTGGGAATGTAGGGAAGGAGCGGGGGGAGGGAGTGGGGGTAAGAGCCGCCGTCTGCAGAAACTTCCTGGTGATAAGAGATGAGACAACCTTGGCTTTAGCCTTGGCTGGCTGGGGAGCCGAAAGGGAGATAAGCAATGTGATTTGATACAGGCTATGTCAATTTCAATAGCCTTCTGTCCTGGGTCTCTCTGCTGTAATCCAATGAATGGCCTAGTTTCCACTTCCAAGCCGGGTCTCCAACTTCTCCCAGTTGTTATCCATAACGCGTAGACGATCCAAAAGCAGCTTGCTTTTGATATCGATCAACACATGAGTCTGAGTGTTCAGAGCCCTGCTACATCCTTCAGAAATCACTGGCAGCTTTTCCAAAACAGTCGCCAGCGTAGTACGGACTTTTCGATAGATGAGGAAGCCACCAGCTCCGATCAGCAGCATGCCTACTATCATTATTCCAATCATGTAGATGTCCTCCACGTCTTCCACGGAAAGGATGGACAGACACACAACTCGCCACTTGTTCCAAGGGTCGAGGGTGTATCCAGCCGCAAACGTCCCGCTTGGACATGCGGGTTCACCACCCCCGGTTCTTTTTGTCGAAAAAATCTGATCGATAGCACTGAGAGACCAACTAATTAATTCCATTATTCCGGTTTTGGATGAGTTACAGAGAGAGGCTCTTGTTAGGCTCACAAGACCAGACAAAGCAGCAGCTGGGAGAGAGATAAGAAGGAAGGAGGGAGAAACAGAGAGTGCGACTGTCCTCGTTGAGAGAAGCAAGAAGAAGATTACATTAGCATTATCCTAGTAATTGCATTAGTACAGCAAAAGCATTAGTACAGCAAAAGCATTAGCCTAGCAATTACATTAGCCTAGCGTTAACATTAGCATTAGGCTAACATTAGCATTAGCCTAGCGTGAACATTCGTCTAGCATTAGCACTAACCTAGCATTAACAATCTCCTAGAAATAGCAGTAACCTAGCAATAGCTAAATATTAGCAATTAGGTTGAAAAAAGTTTAAATTAGATGAAAAAGTTTAAAACAGTTAAATTGGTTGAAAAAGTTTTTTTTAAAAAGTTGAAATAGGTTGAACAAGTTGAAAAAAGTGGGTTGGAGGCAGTAGCTGAACATGTTAAAGGTTGAATGGTTTGAATCAGGTCTGGGTATCATTGGATAATCCCTAATTCATCTGTGAACCAAAATAAAAGAATGGTTCTTCTTCCTCTCCTTTTCAAACAAACCGTTTTACCATTTTATTCAAAAAAACATAAAACAAACCAATATTGGCCCATTTTTCGATTGTCCTGGTGTCTTTATCACTGGAAAAAGTACTCTCAGCGAATTTAGATTTAGATTTAATATTTCGATTGAACATTTTGATTTAGATTGAACTTTTTTTATTTAGATTAATTTTTCAACATCGTAAAACACCATTAAAGAAACATAAACAATAATTCAATATAGCCTCTATACTCTCCCAACAAGATATATCTCATGACACGGCAGCACATCCGTTGTTTGTTTTGGAAACACAGAAACATGGAGAAAATGACAACAACAACAACTCAGAACAGCCTCAGTGAGGAGCATCCACAAAACCAATCCTTCCTTTTGTACCATTCACTGTGAAAAGTATGAAACATGTTCTGACCTTACCTTTGCTGAAGGTCTGGTCGCTCAGGTGTTGGTTTCCCATCTTTTAAAAGCTGTCGTTTTTCCTCAAAAAAAAGTTTCTTCATCGTCTCTAGCGCTGTCATCCTGCCTGTAGTGTTATCCCGCCCACTAGCTAGAGAACGTAGCAGCAGCGGTCAGATCAATTCAGATCAATTCACTAATGTACTGTGAACTTGAAAATGTATATAATGTGTTGTAAATGTACCAGTACCAGATAGGATGATACAGTATATTTGATTAATGATTGCCAATAGATAATTATCTTGTGATGCAACTTGGATTTAAGAGAAACTTATCTCCTTTTTTGCTTGTAAACCTATATATAGTTAACTCTGACCTTTTACTAGGATGTTCATTGTGCCCATGTTTTCTTCCTGGTAACACGCTGCACTTTTTAAATTGTATATAGATTCGCCTTATGGATTCATATAGTGTTTGGTCTTGTAAATATTCAATTATTATAAAAGCACATTTAAATAATAATAATAATAATAATAATAATAATAATAATAATAATAATAATAATAATAATAATAATAATAATAAATAAATAGATAAACCGAGCTCATTCAAAAGCTCCAAAACTACATTGCTGGGTAAATCATATGGTTCATAAAAAGACAATCTCCAACTGTATCATTATATGTCGAAATTAAATTGACCCAAAAAGGGATCTTTATGTAGCTTTTGTAAGCCTTTTTAATGATCTATCACCCTCTGTGGTAGATCCTGTGCGGTCTGGGTATCATTGGATAATCCCAAATTCATCTGTGAACCAAAATAAAATAACCGTTTTTCTTCCTCTCCTGTTCAAACAAAAAACAAGAAAACCGTTTTACCTTTTTAATCAAAAAACCATAAAACAAATCAAAATTGGCCCATTTTTCAATTGTCCCGTGTCCTTTTCTCCTTTTCCTTTTTACAATTGAACCTTGAAAAACAGCAGTTTCCGTTTTCCATTCTCCTTTCCCCGTTTAGAATTGAAAATAGAAAATCAGCTGTTGCCTTTTTCAGTTAAATTTTTTTTAATATTTGTTGCATTTTCCCAAAAAAAATTGAGTAGCATAGTTATTTGAATATGCTATAAAACGGTACTATATGCCTAAAAAAAACATGATACCCCCTTTAAAAAATGTGACTCCAGTTGAGACTAAGGATTGTACATTTCTTAATTTAGCCATGAGGTAATGAGGATGTGATGTTGGTGTTTTTAATAAAAACCAATTCAACGCTCACATTTGACTTAATTGACATCTTGTAAGTTAAAAAGGCAACATACAGGCATGTGAACATGAGCACACCAACTTTAAACACAACAAAAAAATGCATTCATTTTTACAGTTTTAAATCTCCAAATAAATGATGCAGAAAAGGCTTTTGAAGTGGGTAATTATTTCAGGTCTGCCATCACATGTTGGTCACTTTTTCTTTACTCTCGTCATCCAGATTTGCATAAGGGGCCCCTGAAATAGAAAAGATATGGAGTAAGCACAGCAGGCAATGGTGGCAGACATATTTTTTAGGTGAGCATTACAAAATAACATTTTATGTGTTACAGATGGAGATGCTAACTGCAGTACGCTTTTGTATTCTTACATTATCAACAATGTCTCTAAACCAGGGGCTGAATATGTGGGCCACAGATTAAAAGCAGGAAAACGAGTATTTTTAGAAAGCATTAGTGGTGGCTCGTGCAGGCGTAAGAAGTCACCAAAACGTCACAAACCATCATTCTGAGCCAATAGCAAAATTCATTTATAATAGCCGGGCTTCAAGCAGTCACTGTTACATTTTTACAACAAATTATGCCAAATTGACTAAAATGAATGACTAAAAGAGTTGAACAAGAATCAATGAACAACACTATTTCATTCCCAATTACATGTGTTTTTAGCAGAAAAAAAAGTGGATTGGGAGTTGAGTTACTCTTTAAGGAAGTAAACTAAGTAAGGTAAGTGAGTGCACGATTTTCAACAAGGTTACCCTAACCCTCGGACTAATTTTTGGAGGCCCCAAGACTGAATGCACAAAATGACTTAAAAGAAAAAATACAGTAAACAACATTGGAAATGACAAGTAAAATACACAAACTGACATGAAAAATACAAAAAGACAAAACAACAGAAATCCACAAATTGGCTCTAAATACATACAAAGTTAAAACAAAAAACACAAGGTGATAAACTAAACAGACAAAGTGACCAAAAAATAGCCAAAATTACAGAAACGTACACAAAATGATGACAAAAACAAAAAATTTATCATAGAAATACACAAAAAAACATACAAAACCTCAACAAAAATACACAAATCAACAGGAAATATATAAAACCCTGTGTTCTTTCCTGTGTTAATGCTCAGCTTGGACATTATTAAACATGAACATTGATTATGTGGCCCTTGGATCGAACACAATCGCATTTTTGTGAGTTGCCCATCTCTGGTCAAAGGTTAGCATACGTGCTTCTTTGATCTTACCTGTTGCCATGCTGAGCTTTTGTGTCTCTTGTTTCTTTTTCCTGTGGTAACAAGAAGAAACAATATGGTAGAGTGAAAGCTGAAGTCAGTTGAACAAAAATCAACCCATTCCCTTTCCCGTGCTGATGGTGCTCCCCCCAAAATTCCCCCAATAAGGTGAAAATTAGTATTTTCTCTTACCGACTGTGAGATGACTTCTTCTTCTGAATTATATACAGAAATGACCTGCAAATTAAAAAAAAAATTTTTCCTTGACTGATGGCAGCTGTGATATGAGCACTTCTCCCATCAACACACACACACACACATATAACCCTGGTCGTGGTTAACTCTGAACTTGTTCTTTATAGGAGTCTATAATCCTCATGCACGCAGAAGAAACTTACTTAGAACTCTTTTGGCAAACACACACGGTGACAATCACAATGATGATGATCACAGCAACTGAGACCAGGGCGGCGATGAGGATGATCCACTTGGTTTCTGTAACAGAAAAACAGAGAGTCCAGAGCTCATCTCTGACAGCAGTTTCTCCAACACTGTCGGAAATACGGTTCAGTACTCACAAAAATTGTATTTTAGCAGTTAAGTTGAAGTTAATTGAGCGTAGCAATAGTTCAGGCAGGCCGCGGATGTCAAGCCAGCCACACCTCCAATCAACCAACAGCCCAGATTGGCTCGCTATTGGCCAAAGCATATAGAAAGCACTACTTAAACCGCGACAGCTGCCTCTTACCTCCTCAGCAAGCATCTCAGATGATATCGCTCAGATCATCAGATGCATCATTCAGCTTACCTTGCTGCTCATCAGAAGATCCTAGGCCTCGACGAAGCTCAATGGCATGATGGCAGATTGAATCGAGGACTCCGAAACAAATGAAGCCATCTGCGAGCTACTTCCTGTTCCCCCCGAATAAAGGAGGTACATGCGGCAGGCAAGTATTGCTCAATCATTGCCCAAACTAACAATGTCCACAGAAAAGCCATGGAGAAAAGGAGACATCTTTCCACCATCTCACTGCAGTACGAGCCCCAACTCCAGATGCTCCAACCAAAAGTGCACGGTGGGCAGCTGGCCAACAACGCGGGTCCCAGCTGATGTCATCGTCTGGATCCTGGGTAACATTCCGTCAGCTCTGTCCAGCAACAGCTCTTGTATCCAAGCCTTGGAACTGCTCAGCTCCCTCCAACAGCTTTTGTCTCGGGCCCAACGGCTTGTTTACATGTCTAAAGCGCCAGCCCCTACGACGCAAATGATGATGTCACTCCAGCATTGCATGATGATGTCACTATCCCGCAAAGATCTCTGAGAAATGTAGTACTAATCTCACCGGGTCCGTCTTCCCTGCAGCTGCTGCCATCTCTCAGAATCTGAGATATCAGATTCTGGAAGGTAATGACATTTATTTAGTAAATAAATAATTCCTGCTTCAGATGTGTTGTGGACTGTGGAGACATTCAGTTATGTTCAGTGCTAATTTGTCAGTCACCAGGTCCCGGAACACCGGCCGTGTGTTGTCCGGCAGTAAGAGAGACAAATGTCACGAAATAAATACATTAATTAAATGATAATGAAACAAACACTTTGCTAACTGAATAGGCCAGTGGCGTCAAGTGCACACGGTCGGCCAATTAATCTAAATGTTTGATGGAAGAACAATGAATCAGAATTGGAGAGGTACGGACATTGCCCATTAAGGAGCACATCTGTTTCTCACATGCAATGCTAGCTGCTGCCACTCATTATGCCAACGCCTGCCACTCGCTATGCTAAACCCCTGCTACTCGCTATGCTAAAACGCTGCCACTCGCTATGCTAAACCGCTGCCACTCGCTATGCTAAACCCCTGCTACTCGCTATGCTAAAACGCTGCCACTCGCTATGCTAAACCCCTGCTACTCGCTATGCTAAACCGCTGCCACTCGCTATGCTAAACCCCTGCTACTCGCTATGCTAAACCCCTGCCCCTCGCTACGCTAACTGCTGCTACTCACTACATTAACAACTGCTCTTTTCTGCGATTTCCACAGAAACAACCTTAAACTTATTTACCTCAGGCCTCGCTTCACTATTGGCTTAAAGCTCTTTTAATCCAACCGCTTTTTCTGCAATCTTCCAAGCTGTCAAGACACTCTCCTCCATTTCGAGGCTACTCAACCTTTCCAAATCTGTAGCCAAACTACAGGATACGGTGAGCTTTGACTGGGGATACAGGTCCGCGCTCCGCTTCTTATCTCTCCTACTGGAGAAGTGTAACGTCATCTCTTTTTTTTCTACAGTGATTTCTTAGAAACTTCTATATCCTTAAAACTATACATGGATGCAGCACCTTCCATTGGTTTTGGGGGGGTTCTCAACAAGCAGTGGTTTGCTGACTCATGGCCCAAAGAACTGTCACCACTGCTATCCTAATGCCTCATCCACTGCACTAATGAAACTGTAGCCCATAGTGATAGCCTGCCTCTTGTGGGGAAAACACTGGTCCAGGAAGCAAATTGTGTGTTTTTCGACATAAGGCAACAGTCAGTATTATTAACAAGGATGTTGCTCAATCCTATTTATTAATAGACTTGAGAGGTGGCTAACCTGGTCTTCCGTGCTGGGTAACTTCATTATCCGAGCGACTCACATTCAAGGCTTGGATAACCAACTCGCTGATTCTCTCTTGATTTTAATTTCAGATAGCCCGCCAGCTGCTTCCAAGAGCAGCTCCACCCAGCCTGGTCTGTCCCCCATTTGCTCAAAGAGTATTCGATTAAGCAACACATGGCAGGAC
Organism: Gouania willdenowi; assembly: GCF_900634775.1. NCBI lineage: Eukaryota > Metazoa > Chordata > Actinopteri > Blenniiformes > Gobiesocidae > Gouania > Gouania willdenowi. The sequence goes on along the minus strand of NC_041061.1, from coordinate 25,024,777 downwards.
TACATGAGCTCTGGCTTGGCTAAAATATGCATTAAAAAAAAAAAAAAAAGTACAATTCCATATGGTCTTGCTTTAATTCTTTTTGTGCCACTTTCTTAATTGCAATTTTGCCCGTTAACATCCCTGCCATATGTGCCTTCATAGTACATAGCTTTGAATCTCGCCACTTGCAGCCTTCTCACCTTAGCAGCGCTTTACACTATCAGCTCATTCACCCATTCACACACTAATGGGATTGACAGAGCTGCCATACAAGGCCCTGGGCAACCACTGGGAGCAACTTAGGGTTCAGTGTCTTGCCGAAGGACACTTCGACAGGTATTGACTGGGATCAAACCCCCAACCTCGCAATCAGAAAATGACCCCTCTATCACCTGAGCCACGGTCATGGTTGACCTTCGACAGCATGTGCAGATAAGGTTTAAAAAAAATAGATTTTAGTCGAACTAAATCTGTAACAGATATAATCGACTAAAATATAACGCATAGGAGCTTTGCATTTTTAAAGATTCACTTACCATTGCTCAACCTGAATGTTTGTAAACGCACAGATTTGATGTGATCCATTTGTAAAACTACATAAGCCGTGAACGCAATCAGCTAGCTTCCAATTGGATCAAGTAGCGGCTTGTCCCGCCTTCCACAGGACAAAAGTAGTTTTGATTGGTTTGTTTTTTTATATTCATTGTTTAGTTATTGTCACTCCAAAAATATGTTGACAAAAACTTTTAGTCAATAAAATAACAGCATTTTAAGTTTGACAAGTGCAAAACTTTGATTTGAGCACAATTAGATTATTAAGATTAATAATTCCAATATGTCAATAGAATCAATTGTTTTTCTAACTTATCGAAATATTTTCAAAGAACTTAACTTATTTAGGTGTTACTAACTGAAACAATTCAATGAAGTTAGTCCATCTATTTTCTTTTTAAGTGTACACAGATGCATGTTGAAGTGCAACAACACTGAGATTACATCAGATCACGTAGAAATCAGATCAACCTGGTCAGAGAACACCACCAACAAATAGAGGATCACGAGAATGTCACGTTAATTAATCTACAGCGCGTGCCAACACAAGTTCCTCATTTTTTTCTGCGCTGACAAATGTCAAACTCATGTATTTCGATTGAAGGTTATTTCGTGCTATCCATGATTGTACGGTGGCTGGGAAGTGTCAGGTGAATGCATTTACAGAAACGAACACGAATGCAAACAGGTCACAACACGAATGCAAACAGGTCACAACACGAATGCAAACAGGTCACAACACGAATGCAAACCGGCCACAACGGAAGTGTTTCCGACGGACCGGTATTACAGTCGGACGGGTATTATGATATGATAGCCTGATATGAAAAATATAAGAGCATCCTAATCAACTTTCACTTACTTTCATACGCGTTTCGATGTCTTCTTCTTGTTCTTCTCTGTTCTGGTGGGTTAAATCCACCGAGAGACTAGACTGCAAACTAGGCTTTCTGAATGTATTTGTTCAATAAAATATTTAAAAAAAAACAATAAAGAAAAGTGTAATAGAAACAGAGTATGGTTGTTCTGAAGGCCAAAAGGACTGTGTATACTGTGTTCAGTTGAGATGTGTTTCCCAGGCCGTCCACTAGGTGGCGCAGCCGTTTGTGAGCAGTTAATAAGTTACACAAGTTTCCTGCATAGACCTGTGGTCTGGTGATGGTGGCCTGTGCTCTTCTTAACCTCTGTTTGTAAAGTGTGAGTCCTTTTGACAGGTGAGTGGTTTCTCTCCTGTCTTGAGAATAGGTTAGGAATGGGGATTGAGTTGTTAATGTTGTTTCTGTTCCTAATTTGTGTATATTAGCCAGTTATCCACTAAGCTAAGCTAATCAGCTATGCTACATGCTGTGTTATTAATATTGTGTGTTAGAGGCTTTTTCCATATAATTGTCCATGTTTAGAGAGGTTAATTTGAACATATTTCATAAGACTCTGTTTCCTGCTGTTAGATATTAATACATATTGTGATATGTTGTCAAGGTGTGGTTAATACCATTGAAATGTCCACAAGAGGGCAGCATGGCTGCATTATCCTGTTATTAGTGTGGATTGATCTCTGTTAATTTAATGTTATATTGGGGATTTAAGTGATCTGTTATTCTGATTATTATACTGTTTATTTGACAGAACCACACACACACACACACACACACACATACACACATAATCAGAAGATAATTAAAGGAAACTGAAGAATCATCCTGCCTATTCGTTGCATTCTGACCGATGCACACTCCGCGACACCAACGTTACTGAACTACATGATATTGGCAGTATCCGCCAGTACAATGGTACTGGTGTCACAGAATTGTCTTGAACTAATTAGTCTCACTGCGTTCCGATCTGACATGCCCACACTGTAGAAGCAGCTTCAGATCAGACATGGAATGTGTGAGGAAGTCAGTCAGAGCATTGGAAGACTTACCCAGTCCTTCGGTTGGCGTTTTCTCCACCTCACAGTTTGTGCCCTCAAAGCCGTCTGTGCACTGACAGGTGTAGATGTTGTTGCTGGATGCATCACATGTGCCTCCATTCTGACATGGGGAACTTAAGCAGGGACTTGCTGCAACACAGACACAGGAGACTAGTGTCACTCAAACAGCCTCAATGTCCCAGTACAGCATGTGTTTGATAGCAGATACAGCAGCTGCTTAAACCTGGGACTTTTGCTTAGCAGCATCTCTGGTACCAAATGTGTATATCTATGAAGTAGCCTAGTTGATGCAGTGGAAGTAAAAAACAATATTAATGTAGAGCATGTTTATTTCACTTTAATGATACGGACCGTTTGTGTACACAAGGTGTACAAGTGTAATTATTTATTTAAAACTGTCCTTGTGCCAAAATAACAATACATTAAATTCAGTTCTATCAATTAATGACATGATCAAGGCTGCAATATCCTCATCAAAAAATGTCACTGTTAACCTTATTTTTGGAGATAGTGAAATATGGGGTTTTTTCTTCTTTATTTTTAGTTAAAATGATATTCATAATAATAATGATGATATTTATCTTGATTAGAATATGAACTGAAAAGAGTAGACAGTTTTGGTCCCACAGTATTAGGGAGATGACCCTAAATGATAAAAACTATGGAGATAAATTTGATCATGAGAAACTAAATACGGTTTCTTTCCACTTATTTACAAAATGAGATTTAAAATGTGTGTTATCACTCACTCATTCCAACATTATGCTCTACAGTTGTTTTTTTTTTTTTTTATAGTATTCTGAGTAAAATGTTGCTGTCAGACAGAGGGGGTACTTGGATTCAGAAATTAAAGCCCGCTGTCTCTGGCCAGAAAACCGCACATGCAACTTTCCTGCCTCCGACCCGGTGGCAAGACGTACTGCTTTACGGCTGCCCAATACAAACACACCGTCGTCGCGGCAACAGGAACGTGCACACCCAGCACTCCGTAAGGCAGCACATACAGATATCCATCCATCCATCCATCCATCCATTTTCAGAGCAGCTTTGTCAGCACACAAACAAACACATCACACACATTTCCGCACTCCCTTCTGTATTACTCCCACATAATTTGTTTATTTTACTTGTCTCTCTTCTTTATACTGTTCACATGGTCACATGGGACTATATAGTGTCAGAGAGTGACACTAAGGCTTAGTGTCACTGTTGTAGTAGGATTTTTCAGTGATCGGTTGCAACCGTCTTCGGAGAGCAAAGGTGCACATATAGCTGTGGGGTGGGCAGGCGGTGGGGGTGCTGAATTTTTATGACAGTGACATAACCAAAAGTGACCTTTAGGGGGAGCGCTAAGCGCAAGTTACTAAGTTCTGCATTAATGGTTAATAGTGGCCAAAACCTGACCGGAAAAGTGGTAAAAAGGGTTCAAAGTGTCAATATTGGATTAAAACGGGCAGAAATCGGGTGGCGGGAGAGGTTTTGATAATGTCATTTAAAAAGTAGTAACAATTAGTTTAAACTGCCATGACAAAATGTGAATGTGGTTAAATTGGCAAAAATAAGCATGAAAGGTTAAAAGGGACAATAATGGGTCAACATATGTGACATTAGGTGGAAAAACGGTGGAAATGTGCAGGAAAAGGCATAGAAAATTGATGGAGAAATGGGAGTAATTTAGCAAAAATGCATTAAAACGACCAAATATATGGAAATAAAAAGTGATGAAAATAAGTTAAAATATGGCAAGTTTGGTGAAGTTGCAAAAAAGGGTAAAAATTCGCAATAATTGGCACAAATTGTTAGTTTCTTGAAGGCATTTGGACACCCCTCCCAGTGTCTTGACCCCAAGGTTGAGAACATCTGGTCTAAGTGACTAGGGTTACATTCATTAAAGTTATTAAATTTGTATTTTTATTTTCAATACATGACACACACAGACCTTTGTAGCAGTCCCGTGTGTAGTCAGAGATGGCACAGACGAACCCGCTGGTGCATGCCTTGGGCTGGCACACGGTGCCAGTGACCGTGCACGTACAGGACTCAGAGCAGTCCTCCGTCACAAACTTCTCTCCCAGCTGCAACAGAAGACAGAGGTGAGACACATGGAGAACACACAGTCTCTGCAGGAGCTGCGGGTGCTTACAGGGTAGTATCTGTTGCGGAAGGTGCAGCCACACTGGGTGTATGGGACACAAACACCCCCACTCATGGCAAAGCCTGCTGGACACTGGCATCCCTCCATGCAGGACCTTCTGTCACACTCAGAGGGGGCTGCCAGGTCAGCACAGGAGGCAGGACAGGGGGACATACATGAGGAGTAGGTGCTGTTGGCATCACAGGTGAGCCCTGGCACCAACACAGACAGAAAACAACTCTCAGGCTTCGTGTGAGCTTAAAACTACCCTGGACTTTATGGGGTGCCGAATGTAAAACCTCGGTCACTTTTTCATTGCCAACATATTTTGAACATTTAGCTACTTTTTCTTTGATTTGAGACACAAAATCATGTAAAACAGCATGTTCTATATCATTGTTAAAAAACGTGTACACATGAAAAATAAATCTAAATGTAAATGTTAAATCTAAATATATATATGATATAGGCAATATTGTAACGTTTTTATATCCCCCCCGAAAAAACTCGATATATCGCCGATACTTATAATTAAGTACAAAAACAATATTTAAAATACTGGATATCGTTTTTAAAAATGTTTTAATGCAACATTTTCCTGTTATAATATGATTCTTGTTCATCTGTTTCAGCATGACTTTCAAGAACTTGGCCAGGGTGGCATAAAAGTTAATCTTTTTAAGCATGCAACTGCATTCTGTCATCTTCAGGCCAGAGAAACCCAGAGACTGACACAGGTACTGCAATATATGCATTTGCGCTTTGACTTAAAACTAGGGATGTAATGATTAATCGTAAGGCAGTTAAAAAATAAAAATCGATTCATAGGTATTACGGTTGATATCAATTTTCTGAAAATTGAATCGCAGTACTTTTTTTAACCAGCACAAGTGTAGGCGGCGGCCGGAGTCTGCTAATACTTTCTTTCTGGCCGCCTTCTACTCTTAAATGTGTTAATAAATGATTCATTACCCCTTTAGCACCGAAAGAATATCTGTAATATTACTTGAATATCTGTAAAAGTCACGTTTTTCTATTAGCTCTGTCTGCTAGCATAGCTTCTCTTCTTCACTGCAAGATATCTGCATGCCAACCGACCACTGTGTTACCAGCGCCCTCTGATGGTCCAAACAAATATGACGTAAATCAGTGTAATCACTTTTTTTTTTAAGGCACAAAATACATTTTCAGTTGCACTTTTAAAAGAAAAAGAACTATTATGTAGTTTTGCATTGTTGATTATAGAACCAGAATTTAAATTAATAGGCTTCATTTTCATTTGTAGTATTCCTTTATTTATTTCATTCAAGATTTATTTTTAGTTAAATTGCATTGTTTTGAATAGTTTATCAAAGAATTCTTTTGACAATGAAAAATAAAAGGAAAAAAATACAGTATTTTCTAGTTTTTTTCCCAAAAAAAATTTTTTGTCTACAGTCCCATTTTGTAAAATAAATCGTGAGAGAATCGTATTGTGAACCCAGTATCGTGAATTGAATCATATCGGGAGTTGAGTGAATCGTTACATCCCTACTTAAAACTGCATATCCAAAAAAAAAAAAAACATGCACCGGCTACAACGGTAGAAGCTGAGGAGTCTAAGGAGTCTTTGAGTGCATTAATTTTAGGTAAAAAAACACACTGGATGTTAAACTACAGCCCAGTTGTGTGCTAATTGTGCAAGAAAGAGTTTGTGGATCACCAGAGGTCTTCTAGCCTCCAGCGGAGCTTTTCCACCTCAATGCTAACTATGTAGCAGCTAGCACGAACAGCGGTCCTTCGGACGGTACACTAGACCGAGCAGACAGAGTGGCCCATACAATCCACACAGGAAAGATGACAGGGTTCAGAGCCAAAATCAATAAATCCATGAGTAACAAATTAACAAAGTGAGTGGATAAATGATTGTAGTGGGCAGTCAACCACTATCAGTGGTAGAGAATGTGGGTGGAGCTACTACTATTAGAAGTGATTTCTTGATGTTATTACAGTACTTTATTTTGTGATGAACAATGTTATTTTTGATGTGCTAAATTACAGCACTGTGATTGATGGGCCTGTTTTATTTATTTTATATTATCTGAAGGAGAGAAGAAGCAACAAGTTGGGTGTTCATTAATTGTATTGCTAAAGAATTTTTTCTTACAGTTTATGATGTGCTAACTTATAGCACTACATATGAACCTGATTTTTAATTTAATTTCTATTTTCTTTTATTTGGAGATTGACAAAAGTACACATTCATATTTCCCTGATGGTCTAAAGTAAAGGTGTCAACAGCTCTTTATAGTCTCACATACAGAGTAATGGAAATAGTTCAAGTTTATCAAAAACAATAAATGACTTTATAAAGCCACTATGTCATACATCAATCTATCAGTCTGCCACAAAAATGAAATTTAAAGGAGCTTGGGCAGGATCTAGAAATCAGACTGTGACACCACAGTGGTTAGGGTAACTGCTGCCATCATTAGCCAAGCCACCGCGTGCATTAACTGTTTATCACCGGAGCAAAGCTGATATTGTGGCTAGAGGATGGATACCCGATTGAACGCTGATGGGACCCAACGGCACCGGAATTGTCGGGTTTGGACAGATTGTTAGAACTGGTTGTCATGTTTGGTCACATTGTGTTGTTTGCGTGCAGCGTTCTTCCTTTCCTACTGCAGCAGCCGCAGCTGCTGTAGCCCTGAAGAATGCAGCTTTTTACATTGAGAGCTGTGATCCACGGTGTAGGGAGAATGGAGCAGAGGACAATTATAAAGGGAAAAAAAATAAAAAAATGAAATAAAACAATAATAATTCAGAAAAAAAAAGAATTAAAAAGGGAGAAATAAAATGTCAACTCTTTCTTCTCCAACCCGTTTTTTTCTTTCTTATACACACACACACACACACACACACACACACACACACACACACACACACCTACCGCCTGCTTGTCTTACTCTATTTTTTCTTGCATCCAAGCTTTTCATGACATGGCTGTACACTAATGCTCACAGACTCTCGGTTATGCTCACATCTGTATGGACTAAACCCCACTCCTTTCCATGTCTCAGTTTACAGTAACATCTTGGAATGTGCGTGGCATTCGCTCACAGGCTAAAAAGATTAAGATATTTGATTATGTATCGAGATTAAATGCATACATTTTCTTCTTTCAAGAAAGTCACTTAAATCAGAAGAAAAATCTCTGACAGACTGAAATTTTAACAAGTTATATAATTAGTGTTTCAATTCCAGACAAGGAGGAGTCTTGGTTCTTTTCAACAAAAGGTTTCTCTTTAACATAATCAACTCTGCCACATAAGATTTCCTCTAAAATACATCCTATAATTATTAGCGATCATGCCCCAATATCCCTCACCCTGCAGTGTGACTCTATTCAGAAATGATCCACTCTATGGCGCTTTAACACTTCATTACTTAATGACAGTGAATTTGGAAAAATTATAAGAAAAGAATGGGAGAAGTTTCTGTTCACTAACGACTAACCGGAAGTGTCACCATCCTTACTCTGGGAAACCGGCAAGGTTGTCATTAGTGGGAAGATTATATAATTCTCTTCTTATAGAAAATGAAAAAACAGAAACAGATAGCAGAAAAAACGATTGAAGAAAAATCTAAGAAACTTACGGAAGAATACGCAGCTAACTCGTCTGAACTTTTATGGAAAAAAACTCCAAAATACAAAACTTAATCTGGATATCATCTTATCTAAAAAAAAAATCATTTATTTTTGCAACAATTATGATACAAAAACTTCGACTACAATAATAAATCAGGCAAATACTTAGCAAATCAGCTTAAACACAACAAAGATAATTCCTTTACAGCGGCATTTTCTGATAACTCATGTCAAACTTTAAACTCACCTCAAGACAATAAGATTTTTCATGTTTATTATCAAAACCTATCCTCATCAAACTTAAACCCTGAAGATGTAAAATCCTTCCTCAATAACTTAAACCTACCACAGCTCACCATAGATCAGAAAACCACCTTAGACTCACCATTAACTTTACAAGAATGACAAAATACTAGCATGTCGACAGGAAAAGCACTCGGTCCAGATGGGTTCCGTGCTGAATTCTGTACTAACAGAGATTTAAAATAAAGGTTATGTAGGAGGTCACATGAATACAACGAACATTAAATTATTACTTAAACCAGACAAGAACCCCATGTTAGCCTCAAGCTACGTCCCATCTCACTTATTAATACAGACTTAGAAATTATTTCCAAAGCACTCACTTCCAGGTTAGACAAAGTAGTACAGTCAATTATATACCAAGACCAGACAGGATTTATTAAAAATAGACACTCCACAGACAATGTGAGAAGACTTTAATTTGATCAACATGGCGCAGAACTAAAAAAAGAAAACAATAATCTTGTCACTTGACGCAGAAAAAGCATTTGATAGAGTCAACTGGTCATTCCTCCTTGCTGTCTATGCCAGGAATAAAAAACCCAAAATAAGCCCTTCAACCCTCCAAAAACATAAAAGCGATGGTGGTTAAGAAGCCCCTAATTTCATGCATTATTACTTAGCAAACCAAATATTATATTTAACAGAATGGCTAACACCAAGAGAATACTACAACACCTGTCTAGAAATACAACAGTTAGACTGTAAACATATTACCCAACAGAAAATGCATAAAATGGGCTTCTCCCCAACAGAAAGCTGCTCTCAGTGCACCCAGAGAACAGCTGATTCCCATTTACATGCCTTATGGCTTTGTTCCCCAGTTCAACAGTTTTGGTTTCTAATGATCAAAAAACTGTCCCCCATTTTGGACTGCAGGATTCCTTTATCTCCAAATCTATGTCTGATAGGAGACCTGACAATACTTGATCTTCCAGCAAACCAATCGCAATCCATCCTTGCGGCACTCGCCATAGCAAAAGAAAAACAATATTAGTGAATGGGAAAGATAAAAAATCCTTAAACATAAACAAATGTAAAAATTTCATAGAATTTAATTTCATAGAAAAGATGTCTGCTCTCAGAAAAAATAAAATAACCTGCTTTGAGGAGCGTTGGACTCGTACAAGAAAATGCGGCCCGATCCACGCACTAACTGTGACACGGTTATTTATTTACTCGCCGTTCATGTGACTGTTTACTGCAAGACTGTGCACATGCCTCTGCGTACATCTGTGGAACCAAAAAGTAGTTTAGTCTACTGTGCTTGTCTTCATTCAGTCTCCAAGCCATTTTCTTCTCATTCTTTTTTATTTCCGGTAGCGAGCCGCCTCTCCAAGCCGTCAAGAATGCACACCAGCGTCATTTGACGTCACCATCAGCGTCATTTCACTTCACGTCTGCAGAACTGCGTGGGGAAATCGGACCCGGAACAACTGTACAAAATGTATCACACAATCTTTTCAAGGCAATAGATAGAAATGTGTGTGGAGTCCTCTTTGGTTTAGAGCGCATCATCATCCATTAGCATTAAAAAAAAAAAGTCAATGTTTCATTTTTTACAAATGTTGCCCAATGGTCCTTTAAATGAAAGTATCCCAAGTTAAGGGCATTTCTCAGCATTTTTTAGGTGAGATTAAAAAGAAATTACTTATCTTAAATAACCACAGAGCATAATGAATTGATCGCACAATATTTTTAATCTATTGACAGCACTAACATTTGTATTTTATTTTACATATTTATAACAATGATATAGAACATGCTGTTTTACATATATGTCTAAAAAAAAAAAAACAAGCCAAACGTGAGGAAAGTGAGCTAAATGTTCAAAAATATGTTTTTACATTCCATCTATCAGCTGAGGATAGTGTGACCCTGTGCCTTACCACAGCCCATCTGCTGCCTCCAGGCTCCCAGCTTGATTCCAGCCTCCTGACATACTGCAGCGTAAGCCTCCAAACTATTACAGAGCAGCTCTGCACTGCCACTCTCAGCACACAAGTCAAATACACAGTCACTGTAACACACAGTAGCAAACAAACATGCTCTTAGTAAGAGTATGGGGGTGGAAAAGGGCCACACAAACACCACAGAAGCTTGTTTGGACGGATGATGGCTGCTCTCACACACTAACACTCACTCCTGGTAGGTTTTGGGAGGCAGCGTAGCGTGGCAGTCGGCGAAGGGTCCGCTGGTGTCCGACAGAATCCCACACTGAGCCACACTAATGTAGTTATTGAGTTGATCCTGAGAGCAGTCTGACGTCTCAAACCCAGAGTCTGGATCCGTCTCCACCTCTCGCCTGAGACCCAACAGACACAAAGACACAGTGTCCAAAGTGCACTTTAATGGAATAGCTTAAAGAAAATAGGCTGCAGCTGCAAACATGTTCTTTAAACTATCACCATCAGGTTTGCAGCTCTTGCCCTTCCTTGGATTTGTAGAGATACTTGAAGATGAAACCTTGTGTGGTGTTGGGGAATGACTTTACTACCTTAAACCAAGAACTTGGGTTTGTGACATTATCCTATAGCACTGTATTACACACTGTGTCTGGACCCTGTTGCTGGGGTTTGCACATTCCACTGCAGGCCTGTGTTTGTATGGCTCTAACCAGCTGCTTCTGTTACCACTGCTTTTGCTTTTGATCTTTGGGAGTTTTTGCCTATATACTTAAATATTTTATACGATAATATTGATTAAAAACCATTAGAGATGGGCAATATCGTCGGACATCATTTGCCATAGAATGTAATATTGGTTGACAGCAGTATCGTTTTTTCCTAGATATTAAAATACCGATTTGTGCTGCTCTGCCTAAAGCTTTACTGGATTTACTTTGTCTTTATGGTGTTAGAGTGCAAACTAGTGGTTGAAAAAGACAATGTTTGGGCTTTCCAACCTGACATTTCAATGTGGGTCATTTACTATCTAAATGGAAATACAGGGACGTACTATCGCGATACATCAGATCTATTGAAAGGGGCTTTCTTACTTTCATTCTGGGTGCTAAAGTATTGTCTGTTAGCGTTTTCAGATCGTAGACAAGTGTTTGGAATGTATTTCAGTCATTTTATTTATGTGGTAATATAGATTGTTGTTCCTTGTTTTGTACATATACATATTTCACTGTAAATATCATCCAACCTCCTTGTTAGTTTTGGAGGGTTTTTTTTTATTTTTTAGTGCTGCTATTCGAAGAGTGCAAAACCTTTTTTAACTGTTTTTCACAGTGACAAAGATCTATTCATATTCATTTGTATTCATTCAGCAACTATTTCCATTACAAAAGGTAAATACACTTTCTTAGTTCAAAAGGATGATGTTTTTTTTGTGGAATACATCCAGTGGGATCATATTAAAAGCTTAAAGTCATATTATGTCATTTTTATGGAAAATCTGACCTAAAATTATGTGTATATATCGGAGTGGGCTAATATTGAAAGTTGTAAATTTAGTGTTGGTACATAGTATCGGGCGGAAAAAAAAAAATCAAGCAAAGCAGGCTAATATTCCCATTTGACCGTAGGCCTATCTAGTTCATTGTTTTTTTTTTTAACTTTAGCTGAGCTGTGTTGTGATGGAGGTTGTACCTGTGAACGTGAACAGTTGAAGGCGTGTCTCGGATCGTAAGACTGTTAGCCTGTCGGTCAGTCACTCTCCAACTGTCTCCAAAGGAGTTCAGATCCCTAACCACCGTCCCATCTGGCTTCATGTACTCATTCCTGGTGATTCCATCATAGTTCCCACACAGACCTCTGATAGAGTTCTTATAGGTGCTGGGCAGTATGATCTCTGATGAACAGACAAAGGAACATTTCAGGAAAGGCTGATGAAAACCTTTTAATCATCAAGGTGAAAACCCTTTGTTTTTACCTCCCCGACTGTTGCCGTCGAATCGAACAGTGAGTCCAAAGACAGTGGTGAGCTGGACCTGTCTGGAGTTCATTGTGATGGTCAAACCATCAACTGGACTAAGAGGGGGGACAACACGCTCGCCATTTACCTATAAATATCACAGCACAATAGTGCAAAATTACATTTAAAAAAAAAAAAAAAAAAAAAAAAAAGGAAGTGTTCCCACACTACTGACCAGGACAACTTTCTTCTGTAGGAAGCGAACATTGACACCATATACATCAATATACATCTGATCCGGGAAGGACACCCTCCTGTTGCCCCCACGTCTAATGTTCTTACCCCTCACTACCAGAGGGGACTGGGAATTCTGCAGGTCATGGTGTTGAGCCAGGACATAGGTGTAAGGGCCCTGGAAGTAGTGGTTGAAACCATCAAATGTCCGGTAATGGGGATCTCCAGACACGCTGCACTTATCAAACTCTACAGAGAGGGATAAAAACAACAGGATCATCAAGTGTACTTTCTTCTCAATCAGCTGTTTGCTGTCTGATGCAGACAACTGGACTCACTGGTGGGTTGGCAGTAGAGATCTCCATACTTATCCAGGGCACACACTGAGTTAGCATTACAGATGTGATCCTTACACGTGATTTTACCACCGAGTTCACATTTGCACGAGTCAGCGCATTTATCCGTTAGCCAAGAATCACCAACCTACAGATGGACACATGATGTGAGATATCTGCGCACAGCAGTAGCGTCACACTGACTAGACATCCTTAATATTGGGGTTCACAATATAATGGTAGAAAAAAAGAGCTTTCCAAATTTTGCCAAATCATATTTTGCCTTGTTCCTGTTGATATTTTGAACATATGTACGAATAATTGAGCCAATATAACGTCAGTAAAGGGTGGCACACTCTTTATTAATTTGTATTGCTCAACCAAAGAATTCACAGATATCAGAAACCTGAGCGATATAAAGGTAAGGATGGTCATTGATAGTTTCTCCCTCTGGGGGGCTGGGTTGGTGCGCCTGGGGGCTGGCGGTGCGGCATTCAGCGTCCCCTCGTTGCCCAGGGAGGCCGGGGATGTGCTCGTTTTCCTTGGGTGAGCTGTTCCCGGTGCTGCTTATATTCCTGGTCCTTCTGGCCTGGGGTCTGGTCTCTGCTGGCTCTGGCCGTCTGCTGGGCGTGGGCCTTGGCCCCTCTGCTGGGGTCTCGGACGGGGGGATCTCTGGGCCCTCCCCTCGGGGAATTGGGGGTGGGGTGGTGGGGTGGATGTCGGTGGGGGGCCTTGGGGTTGGGGTCGGTGGCGGGGTGAGCTGGGTCCTCGGCTCCTTGGTGCTTTCTCTGGTGTGTATGTGGGGGGCAGTGGCTGCTTCTCGGCTTGGTGTCTTGGGGGCGTCTTGAGTGCTGCTCGGCCGTGGGGGGGTTGCCTGGGCTCCCTGGCCCCTGCTCTTTTTGCTAGCCTGGCTGCATCTTCGGGTCCAGGGCAGAGCTTGGGTTTGCAGTGGTGGTTTCTTGCACATACATCGGTCTACAATGCACTGGCATGCCTTGGACTGTGGGATTAACTTTAGACACGTTGATCCCAAATACCCTTTTTTGGTATTACCTCTCACTCCTTCCCTCTGTCTACAGCCACCACCATTATACCTAAGCCTCACGCCTACAACTTCACATCTCACTGTCACTAACACTGCCCTCTTTTTTTACATTCTCGCTTTAATGAAGTGCTTCTTACCCTTCCTTAGGGAGGGCTGGTGATGGTCACAATTATGCAATAAAATGAATTCATTTATTTAATTGCAATAACAAAACATGCATTGCTGTCTAAAAAAGATTGCACTTCTTGTAGTGTTGACCTTTGACAGCATGTGCAGACAAAGTGAGAAAAAAAAAATATAGTTTCTCCCTGGATTTATAGTAAATGAGAAAGAAAATTAGAACAGTTCAATTACTATTCCTGAAAATAGAAAAAAATATGTGCCACTCCTAAATGAGCAGCAATTTACTTCATTTTTGGTACAAATGCTTACAATGTCAATGTGAACGTGGCAAAAAGCAATCTGGCAAAATTTGGTGTTTTGTGAACTACCCTAATCCTCAATGATATCTAACTAAGTCATTGGTGACCCAAACGACTACAGATATGTGTTAGCTTTAAGCTAACTCTGGTAAATGGAGACTAACATTTATTTGTAATATTGTACATTGTTCCTCTACCACTAAATGCAGACATAACTATGTGAACTGAAAAAGAATAAAAACAAAGAAATTGCAACAAAATTAAAATAGGCTTCATCAGTATTGAAATAGGTTGGGACGTGATATCGTGCAACAAGATATCACGATATCAAAACATCACAAGATGTATCGTCGAGGGTACAAGTCAGATAACAAAATAATTCACACAATCCACTACACACTAGATGGTTATGGTTTGTATGTATGTACTCAACATTCCTATTGAGTTGAAAAGGTCTCACAAGTATGTCTAGGGTTAAAGTAAAAACAAAAATTGGTTAATAAGTACAATTTTTTGTTATTTATTTTTCTTTCAAAAAATATTGTATCATTATCGGGAATCCGATTATTTGCTACCATATGGTGTGTCGTCCAACACTAATATTGAAATCGGTATGAATTTCATGGCCTAGTCTAAATTCAAAAGAAAAATCAATTCAAGTCCTAAACTCATTTATTGTTTTTTTTTTTTTTAATCATTAAAAGTAATTGAAAATAACTCCCCAGAATTGTACTACTAAAGGTGATGGTTATCAGACAAATGCTGGGGTGTCTTTTGTTTTTTACTCACGTCATGATATTCTCCATCTGGTCCAAGGCAGCCACATTTATCCAGACGGACACATTTTCCATCACTGAGGACAAATCCAGCATCACACTGACACCCTTCTACACAGGTGGTCGGAGGGAGATGACAGAAAATGGGGAAGAGGTCCGAGCATGTGGGGGGGCATGGTGGGGTGCAGTCTGAGTAGTGGCTGTTAGGAAGGCAGGGAATTGCTGCAGGAGAATTCATCCAAATATCAGTACAAACAGGTTTCCTCTGTGCTTGGTGTGTGGATTAGTGCGAGTCCAACTCACGACAGAAGGTGGCGTTTCTCCAGCTGATGGTGACTCCAGCGCTCTGACAGGCCTGAGCGTACGCCTCCACGTTATCACAGAGTGTGGCCTGCATGCCGTCATACTCACACATGTCATAGATACAGTTATCCAGGAAGGCGTCGGGAGGCAACAGGGAGTGGCAGGGCTTGAAGAGGTCAGAGAGGATGACCTCGGCACACCGAGCTTCATACAGCTGTTTTTCCTCTGCTGTACAGTTAGGGTGGATGTCCGGACGAGTGTCTGGCTGACATCTGCAAAGGAATATGCTTGGATCAGTTTGGGTGAGCTCACAGTTTCCTGCTGTGACCCAGCAACTTGTTTCTTAATGTAATTAGGACAGTTAGTTTTATGACCAAGGGAAGTGTATAAAAGTGAAGCAGAACCAGTGCGCTATCTCTCTCTCAACCAGTACACAGACATGGAAGAGCACTATGTAAAGTTGTAAAGTTCCGCATGCTAAAATTAACAGCAACTTTTTGCACCATTCAGCAACAAACCACGTTTAAAAAACATATGTGATTTTGACCAGATTTACAGCAATATTTGTGAAATTTGTGATGATTTTTTCTCATAAAAATATAATGTCAATGTTCTGCCCTGCAGGTTCATAATTTGTTTCTTAAAGAGAGTTGATTATAATTGTCTCCCAGTGTTAGTTTGTAATGTTAAAAGCATAAATGCACATTAATATTACCCAAAGGCTTGTAAGAGTTGCCAGGTATCATGGGTAACAAACCTGCCAGCCAGCGTCAGTGCACAGTGTAATAGATGATAGCATGCAGCAAGTTCGTCCAAACTTCAGAAAGCAATGGATGCGAGTATATACTATACTAAACTATATGTTTAGGAGCTAAAGTAACCTGACTGTATAACTTTTACAGACTGTGTGTTTAAAGAGTTCATTTTTGTGGCTTGAAAATATTGCTATTGGATTAAACCGCCATCCTGTGGTACATAATGGAACAACAGAATATTTATTGTTACTTTGTCCATCTTGTGAGCATGTCTACCTGACATTGCATTTGTTTAATGACTTAGTAGTGATTTAAATGTTAATATTTTTGAAAGAGTACCAAGTGGTTAATTGTGTGCATTTTATTTTGTTTTCTGCTCTATTGCAGTTTCACTCGTAATTGCATGAGTCTTTATGTCTCAAAGTTTTGTGAATAAAGGGAGAAAGATGCTCCCCCTTAAACATGTTTGTAATTATTATCCTGTCTGCATTTACTTCACCCACCAGAGCGTCATGTTTAAAGGGGTGTAAATTGTTCCTTAATAGCTCCAAAGAGGTTTAGCACTCTTCTCCTCTACCGTTGAGAAGCAGCAGCGGTCACAGAATTTTTGAGGTCACAGACTGTAACACATCATCAGTAGGGTAAAACTAACCTGTCTCACGACGGTCTAATTCCAGCTCACGTTCCCAGTTAGATACAGGATTGTTTTTAAGTCTTTGAATGGGTTGGCCCCCAGTTACCTCTCTGACCTCATTAGATTATGTGAGCGCCCCCAGGTCAGCTGACCAGATGGTTTTCGATGTTCCTCGAACCTTTTTGCTGCTGCTCCAAAACTGTGGAACAATCTACCTCTGACTGTGAACAGCCTCTCTGCTTTTAAAACTCTTCTTACTCTCCTTAGTCACTTTCATTTTTGCCTGTGAAGTGTGATATTAGAGGTTTATAGGCCCTTTATGAATAAAGAATTGGCTCCAGGCAAAATGCATATGAGTAAACTATAGGCTAAACAAGAGACCCTGATTTAAGCAATAACACCATGACTAATCTCACAAGAATTTGGGGGTGTTATGGAAGGTTGGAAACAACATGCCTTTAGACTTTGTGTCCACAAAGTTCCTCTTTGAGTAATAAATTGTGAGGAACCCTATTTTGACATTAAGGGGAGGTGTAAGTCTTTTGGGGGCAATAAGAACGTTGACACAGGTGTTAATAGGTTACCATGTCCCTGAATAACTACTAACTGTTCCATATGTGAGACTTGGTTTTCCCAAATCTGTGTATTTCAGCACTGTTGGGGCACAGGCTCAAATTTCCTGTCTTAAGTTTCCATCTGATTGATGGACTGTTTTTTCCTTATGTTGGTACCCAGAACTGAGTTAACTCCTTATATGGGGATGAGCTAATGTTAAAGATCGGAGGACATACCTCTGAAGCATATAAGAGTTTTGCTTTTGTCTTTCGGGTTCAGAGTTTTGCAATGATTCGGCCAGCATGCTCTCAACAGGTTTCATTCTTTGTTACTTGTATAGGACTTTTGTCTGTATTAATAAACTGAATCTTTTTTTACAAGTCATTGGTCCGAAGACTTTTTCCACACCACCTTTTTTGTCATCCCCATCCACACCACAAGAAACAACACCTGTTATGGTTTTATCCATCGCTGCTTATTGTGTGTTGTGTACATATTTGCTACTGTTTTTACCTCTTATCTATTTTATTTTTTTGCCGATGTTATTTTATTATAAAGCACTTTTTTTAGCCCTGGCTGTATAAATGTGCTATGAAAATAAAGTTGACATTGATATTGCAGCCAGAAACAACACAAGAAATGCCTAACATTTGTCCTGAAGTCAAACGAAACAGTAGTTGGGAATAGCCGGGCACAAGTAGAAGTGGACCCTGGGTTTTTACGAATGTAAATAACTCTGCGTGCCGAAGTATGTTGGTCATCACAACACAAAGCATTGTTGGTCTGGGTATTAACTCAAAGAAGTAATGGACTGTCAGCGGGGGAAGTGACTGTCCTGGCTGTGTTTTCATTACAGATTTTCGCAAAATAAAACTGACGTTTCTAAATGTCGACAAAGTATAATTGCGCTTTGAATGCGTTTCCATTGAACGTTGTTTTGGGCAGGAGCCTCATAACTCCAGTGAAATGTCATCCCACGAGACTTCGCTTCAGAAAGACGGACACTCCAAACCTCCTTATAACTTCTCTGTATTCCTTTGTCATTTTACGTCTAATATGGCAGTAATAATTTTAAAGTATAATGCTAAGAAATGTCTCAGTCTCCTCTTCTGTTTACACGTACCGCGTCATGTTTTCTTGGAGAACAGTGGTCATGTGACCAGGTACTGTGCTAGTTCTGTAACTTGTATTTGCTGAAAAAGTGCTTCCATGGCGTTTTTGTGACACATTTCAATATCAAAACGTCTGAAATTCCTCCTCATGAAAGCGTTAAAGCTTTTTCGTGATATTTGAGTGCTTTTTCGAAATTCAGGTGTTTCCATTACCAGTTTTTATTGAGCTATTTAGAGTTTACACATGTTCAAGGGTAGTGGAAGCACAGCTTCTGTGTTGTTTTCTTTCTTTTCTCCATCTCAGAAGCCGTACAGGTAGTTACGGGCCTTTTTGTTTTAAAAGCAGAAAAGTGTAATATAAACAGGCCATGTGCTGTTCTTAATTTGCCGCTAGTTAGCGTGGTGGTAGTCCTTGTGTTTTAAGCACTCTAGTGTGTGCTTATATAATCTTTGCAGTTTTACAGCAGATTTGTTTCCAAGTGATACGTTACTATTGGGCACTCCTAAAGCTGTGCAGTGGCCTTATGTCTTATGGGATTGTATTTACTGTATCTGTTTGTAGTGTGTTGGTTCCTAGGAATATCAACTACAGTACATTCCTACAGCTGCTACATGCTAGCTGGAAGCCTGGATATTTTTCTTTGTGAGTTTTTATGTTGTTAAACTTTGTAAATGTGGGGTGTAGCCAGATTGAGAAGTGTTCATTACAGCACCACGTAACACACTCTAAAATACTACGTTACGTTGAGCTGGTTTAGATTTTAATTGGTTTCAACTTGATCACAGAAACAAGATGGTAATGACACAACTAATACAAAGAGCTTCACACTCACCCAGGATCACTGTCACCCTCAGACTTCCAGCTGTTTCCAAGTTCAATCACATCCTTGGCTGGATTCTTGTTAGGCATCAGGTTGTCATCTGAGGAGTTGTGATTGTAGTTTCCACACATGCCACAAACCTAATGAGAAGGTCAGTGTAAAATATTATTGTCCTGTTTCTGACATTAAAAAGGTTCAATAACACCTTCCTTCTGAAAGAACCAGCTTGTCTTGACGAGAGACTCAGAATTTACATTTAGTATCCTAAAAATTCTGGAGTCATTTTTTGTATTTTTGTGTCTTTTTTGGTGTAGTTTTGTGCATTTCTGTTGTAATTTTAGTGTATTTTTTTATTTTTATTTTTTTTTTAACTTGTCTGCACATGCTGTCAAAGGTCAACACCACAGGAAGTGCAATCATTATGAGACAGCAATGCATATTTTGTTTTTGCAATAAAATACATTGATTTATTTTATTGCTTAATTGTGACCATCACCAGCCCTCCCTAAGGAAGGGTAAGAAATCTTTTATTATAGGGAGGATATAAAAAGGGAGAGCAGTGTTACACCTAAGGGGAGGGAAAAGGGAGCAGGGAGGAGAGACTCAAGGCAGGAAATAGAAAAGGTGGGGAAGAATAGACTGTTTTGCAGTGAGGGTGAGATGTGAGGTTGTAGAATATATTGTGCTTATTATGTTGTGTAATCCAGCCAGTATGGTGACAAGTGTGAAGCTTAACTATAATGGTGGTGGCTGTGAACAGGGGGAATGAGTGAATGGTAGTACCTAAAGCAGGTATTTGGGATTAACGTGTCTAAGGTTAAGCCCAGTATGAGTTTTATCCCACATCCCAAGGCGTGCCAGTGCATCGTATACCAGTATATGTGCAAAAAAAAAAAAAAAAAAAAACCCAGGAACTGCCCTGGGCCCGCAGATGCAGCCAGGCCAGCAGAAAGAGCGGAGGCCAGGGAGCCCCAGGCAACACCCCCGCGGCCGAGCAACCCCCCAGATGCCCCCAAGATCCCAGGCCGAGAGGCAGCCACCGCCCCGAACACACACACATCCGAGGAAGCCCCAAGCAGCCAAGCACCCAGCGCAGCCAGCGCAGCCAGCCAGCTGGCCAGACCCGCCGGACCCAAAGGGCACCATCGCAGGACAGGGAACCCCCAAGGGCGAGCCCCCGGGCCAGACCTCCGTGGGGGACACACCCCCACCCCCCAGCCCACGAACAGGCCACAACCCAGCAAGACCGCGCAGCCCCAGACGGCACAAAGACAGCTGCCCACGTCCCACCCCCCACCGGACAGCGCAGGCCACAGGGCAATGCCCCCCCCGGCGCAAGAGCGACCGGCGGCCGCCACCACAGGAGAGAGGGACCCCAACGGCACACAACCGATGCGGCGCAGCAGCCCCCAGCCAAAGGCGCAGAACCCACCCACCCGCCAGCCCGCAGATAGCAGGACAGACCTACCAAGTGGCCGATACCGACCTCAACCCCCGGAACAGTTGGAGCCGCCCCACATCAATGTCGCCAGCAGAGCCCCCCCCACCCACGGAGACCACCCCCAATCACCCCCGCGCCGACATGAGACACCCCCGACGCCAGCACAGCCCGGAGGACAGCAGTCATTTTCATATTTTTGTTGTTGTTTGGTGTATTGTTCTGTAATATATGATTTTTGGAGTCCTTTTTTGTGTTTTTGAAGCCTTTTTGTATATTTTTGTTTATTTCTATAGTCATTTTGTGTACTTCCTGTGTAAATATTGTTTAGTTTTTTGTTTTACATCATTTTTTTGATGTAGTTTTGTGCATTTCTGTTGTCATTTTAGTGTATTTTTTGTATAATTATTTAGTTTTGTTTATTTTGAGTCATTTTCATATTTTTGTTGTCATGTTTGTTGTGTTTGTGGTGGTGGCGGGGGGGTCCATTCTAAATGTATGTGCACCAGTCCATCCACGCTTACTTGCCTTCCTAACTTTCGCTATGGTGGTCCGTTATACACTCAGCAACCACATGCATGTCACGTAGACGGTGATCGATAGTGAAGTGCACCTGATCGACGTGTGTGTGTGTGTGAGACTCTCTACCTGGACTCTAATCTCCTAAGTTGGTTCTCTCTCACACACACACACACCGCGGATAAATGTGCAGCCTTCAACACAGCAGCCATTGCCATCAACAACTTCCGGGTGAGGTCTGTCCGGTCTAAATAGCGTACTAACTAACATGAAAATTAACATTTTGAAACGTAATAAGGAACAGTAAAAAAAGTATTTTTCCTCAAAAGAGAAGTCCACAGGAGCTCTTGCATGCACCAGTGAAAATAGCTATAGATGGTGCGCTAGCGCCCCCTCACACTCTGAGGTCAAAAACTGAATAGGTTTCACTTGCCATGCCGTCCAGAATAAAATTAATATAATCATTTGGAAATGACCAAATTACTCCAAAATAACAGATGCACAAACTCGGGGTATTTGGAAGCCGGTGACAAAGTTTCAGGTTGAACAGGCACCGTGTCGGGGAGTGATTTGCCACACACACACACACACTGAATTATAGTATAGATTTAGTTGTTGTGTTGCATTTGACCATTACAGCTGATATTATCAGTTACTGTATTTCAAAGACTAATAGGCTGTTAAAACATCACAAAGGTTGTTAAGGTAAACTAATGCTGTGTGATTTCTGGCACAGCTCACGTGTCTGATTGGATCCTTCATCTTACCTTGTTGAAGTATTCTCCAGGAATAGTAATCTCCAGATGATGGACTCCATCAAATTTCACCTGCAGACCAAAGGTTGTGTCCAACAGGCTGTAGGCTCCACTGGTTATCACCTTTGCTCCAACTGAGGCAATGGAAACAGGAGATCTTGTTCGCCGCCCGTTCACCTGAAAAGGTGTCGGTGGGAACACATCAGTGATGCACTCCTACTGCCACATCTTCACCTTTACAAGTCTGAAAGTGAGTTGCTTACAAGAACCCTGCGGCCCTTCTGCAGTTCCACCACAGTTTCATGAGGAAGATAAACTTTCACAGAGCGAACATAGGAAGCCTCCGGCTGCCCACGCTCCTCATTCTTAGCAACAATTTTGAAAGGAGTTACCATGGTGGTGTTGCACACCTGAATGATAAATGGGATGAGCTACTTGTTAGATGGTTTATTGGGAAAATGAGAAAAATCCAGGTAAGTTTCTCCAATACCTCAACCAATGTGTACGTGCATGTCCCCATGAATGTGTGCATTACACCGTCAAAGGTGTAGTAGTGAGGATCTCCAGCTACATGGCACACTCCTTTACCTGGGGTGAAGAAATGAGACTCGGTTACTGATAATCTGTGTTCATCTGCTCATAGGTACCGGTATGTTCTGTTTTACCTGTGGAGTGACAGTCAAGTACTCCTTCCACCACTTTGCACTCCTGTGCAGGGCTGCACTGCCATGGCTCACATGTGATGTTTCCATTGCCAACACATTTGCAGCGTTCTGAGCAATCACTCTCTGTGAACCAAGTGTTTCCAACCTGCGTGCCCACAGACTGTGTCAGTCATATTGGTTCAATCTAACAAAACCACCCTGGCAGCTCCGCCCCTTCAGCACACTTACTGGTCGGTAATGTCCATCTTCATCCCTGCATCCACACTCATTAAGTGGGACACATTTGTCTCCACTAAGGATGAAGCCAGGGTTACAGACGCAACCCTCCACACACGGATGGTTACAGGAACCACCAGAGCCGGCAGGGTTCTGACAGCTGGGCTGTGCACAAGCAGGACCACATGGTGTGTAGGAGCTGCCCGGAGGACATTTTAGAGCTGCAACAAACAACAAAAACTTCTTATTCAACTTTTTCATTACAAAAATGCAACCATGCACGCACGTGCCATACTATATAGTCAATTGAAGACGTAAATCCTTGTTTAAATCAGAAATAAAATGGGTTAAAAGTGACCAAAAATGGTGGAAAAAGGGTTGAAATGGGATTTTTAAAACCACATCAATTGGTTTAAAGTTGCAAATGAAAATGGCCATAAAATGGACAGAAAAAGTGGTCAAAAGGGTTCAAAGTGTCAATATTGAAACAATTACTTTGAACTGGCAAATAATGGGCATGACACATTGTGAATGTGGGTAAATCGGCAAAAACAAGAATGAAATATGGTGAAAAGTGGTTAAAAGTGACAAGAATGAGTCAACATATGTGACATTATGTGGGAAAAGTGGTGGAAAGGATTAATAAGTGCTGAAAATGTTATGAAAGTGTGAACAAAATGTGCAGAAAAGACATTGAAATTTGATGGAGAAGTGGCAGAAATTGGTGTAATTTAGCAAAAATGCATTAAAAGGATCAAAAATATGGTAAGATGTGATGAAAATAAATTCAAATATGGCAAGTTTGGTGTAGTTACAGAAAAGGGTAAGGGTAAGGTTTTCTTAAAGGCATCTGGCGACCCCCTCCCAGTGTCTCGCAACCCCAAATGGGGTCTCAACCCCAAGGTTGAGAACACCTGACTTAGTCAATGAATTTGAATCTTACTGAGAGCCTTCAGTCACTATCATGATTATTATCTAATTAGTCGCTCATTTATAAAAGTAATGAGTAACTGACTGTAAGTGATCAGATTAAATATGAGTTTCCTCTAATACATAGCGGTGTCACACAATCAAGCACACACACTCCCTCTGTTCACTTTGATTTCATAGCGTCTGAGCAGTAGGATGTTTTCCCGCTAATATTCTCTCTACACATTTCACAATACTGGCACAGCAGACTCCACTCCTCTTCACAATATCAGCAGCACGACCAAAATGGCATCGCTTTCACCCGTCCTTTCATTGTTCTCCGTCACCGTTTGTCAATAACACTCATGCACCCATTCACCAAAACTTACGACAGAAGGTGTTGTTTCTCCACGCTATAGGGACTCCTGCAGACGCACACATGTCAGCATAGGCCTCCACGGCCTGGCACAGAGCTACAGTCTGAGCCCCTGTGGCACACATGTCGTACACACAGTTTCCAAAATAAGACTCCGGCGGCACCACACTGTGACAGGGCTTGAAGATCCCTGAGGAAGAGATCACAGAGAAGAGATGTAATCAATGTGACTCAGTATTTATTAATAATAATGGTATGGAATCACAACCTCATGTCTTTTTAAAAGACCAGGCTTTTATAGGCTAAAATCTGTCTTTGGAGTGTTCCTTCATTTTGTGCTCCTTCTACTATTTCCTTTCACCAATTTCTTTTTGTTGTTGTAATTATATGTGTTTTTGTTGTACTTTTGTGTATTTTTCTGTGTGAGTGTGTGTGTGTGGTAGTGTTGTGGTAGTCGAGACCGTCTCGAGACCAAATTTTAAAGGTCTCGGTCTTGTCTCGGACTCGGGATTTTCCGTTCGAGACCAGCACTAATTCCTGCTATTTTAAAACTTTTTTATAATGTGATAATAACACGGAGAAGAATGGGATAAAACAGTCCTTTATTCATTATTTAATCCACTCTGTATCATGACCGCAACCTACCTTAATGTGACTAAGTGACGTGTGTGACACACTCATACGTGTGTGTCTGGCTACGGTGTCAGTTTGGACCGCGGAGCGCAAGAGAGATATGAACTAATCACCGGTAAAAATCCCAGTAAAACTCCAGAAAACAATCACCAGTAATAAATATTATCTCCCTGGTGAAGACAGCAGCTCTAACAACAGGTAAAATAATAAACTGATGATATTACAGACTGTGAATGCTGGACAGGGGACGCACTTTCTCTGTTTCTGGGTCCTCGTACCAGCCGAAGTGAAGCCTGTTCCGTTTACCGTGTGTACTGAGGTCCGTGTGTGTTTAATAAGTCTGTGTGTGTCCGTGTGAAAGTCTGCATGTTAATGCCTCTGTCCATCCACTCTTTTCATTATATCCATGTCTTTTAAGGCTTTATTACATAATGTCGGCTGTAGTCCGGGCTTCCGCCATCTTGGTTTATGTCGTCACCAGTGCGTCATCGCCGCAGAGTTGCATTAGCACAGAATGACTCAAATAACTGTAAATAGGTCTTATATTAGTCTATTTTCTTTTTAAAGTGGTGTTTTTTTGTGGCTTTAGACTCCAATTACATTTATGTATATAATATGTTCCCTACAATATAAACAGGTTCACAATATAATTATTTTTATAGTTTCTGTTTCCACTGTATCCAGAATAACATTAATTCTCAACAAGAGCTGTTGATTAATTTGTCACATGACTGTTCCAGGGTTTGAGTTTGTTTTATTTAGTTTCACATCTACCTGTAGCTCTATGTTTTTTACACTGCTGACAACTTGTTTTTAATTTTATTTCAGAAAGTTTCACTTTTACAGTTACAGCTGGAAACCTTTGTTAATTGAATATCCTAGTTACATTACAGCAACCAAATTAAACTATATCAACTAAGTGAATTCATAAAAATGGCCTGTTTAAAGGCTTTTTCAAACTAAAAAATTATCTCGTGAAATCTGTGACCTGACTCGGTCTCGGCTCCCGAAAGTCTTGGTCTTGTCTTAGTCTCGGTGCATTCTGGTCTCGGGCAAGTCTTGGTCTCGGATAGTGTGGTCTTGAACACAACACTAGTGTGTGGGTGTACCATTGGGATCAGTGATCATGCCACAGCTGGTGGGCTTCTTGGCCTCTTCCTCCACAGTCTTGTCACAGTCCTCTTGTCCTCCCCCGTTAGTGCAGCTGAGGAAAAGGTAGACATTTGTTCTGTCAGAAACACTTTAGTCATAGAGCCTCACAGTTGATTAGTGGCCTTGCACATATTCTTGCTTTGAAAACAAACTGCCTATGGCTATGCCTATGTTACATTTCAAATGTTATTTGAAATGTAACATTTTTCTTTTGCTGGAATTTAAGTTTTACAGAAACCATGATAGATGCTGCTATACTAACACTATTTGTTTGAGTTTGTAGATAGATGACTGAACATTTGTTGGTGCTGGACATTTTTGCTCAAACAAAAAGTATACAAAGGGACATTTACCCACCACCAATATATTGTACAGAGCAAAGGAGCGCATGTAGCTGTGGGGTGGGGCAGGCGGCGGCGAGTGCAGAGTTTTTACGACAGTGATATAACCAAAAGGGACCTTTGGGGAGCGCTAAGCTCAAGTTACTTAGTTCTGCTTTAACCGGAAGTTTTGTCAGTAGCACAATGGCGGGTCTCCGAAAATCTCAGAAATGTCGGCATGAAAGTGTTTTCTGCAAGTTTTCCAGTTTTTCAGACCCATTTGATATTTTCACTTTCCGATAACACGACCGTGGGAGATTAACAGCTTACAGCTGCAGCTGGACAGCCGGAGAAAAGAAAACTTGGGCCCAAGACGAAAAGAAAAATGGTTAAAATACCGCATGCAGGCCCTACAGAACCTGATCCGGGTTTGGAAGAGGTTAAGGAGATGATACAAAACCTCAAAGACGAGCTATCTGCACGAGATAAAGTCGTTGGAAAAGACGCTGGAAAGATCACTGGAAAGCCTTCAAAGTGAAGTAAAGGTACTGAAACAACACAATATAATGAATGCTGAAGAGATAAAACTGCTGAACGCGAGGGTTGAAGAGCTGGAACAAAAGGAAAGAGAAAGATGTCATCATTACAGGCCTAAAGATAATACCCAGGAGTTACGCGAGTGCGTTGATACAGACAACGGAACCGAGTGACAAAGACACAAAATCGATTGAACAACAGGTCATCGATTACTTGGAGTCGAAGGACATTGTCTTGAACCCTAACAACATCAACTCATGCCAACTCCTGCCAAAGCGTAATGACACCAGTAGTGTTGTGGTGGTCAAGACCGGTCTTGGTCTCGAGACCGGTCTCGAGACCAAATTTTAAAGGTCTTGTCTCGGACTCTGAAGCATTTTGACTCGGTCTTGTCTCAGACTCGGGCTGCCCGGACTCGGGATTTTCCGTCAAGACCGTTCGAGACTAGCACTAATTCCTGCTATTTTTAAACTTTTTTATCATGTGATAATAACACGGAGAAGAATGGGATAAAACAATCCTTTATTCATTATTTAATCCACCCCGTATAAGGACCACAACCTTCCCTAATGTGACTGAGTGACATGTGTGTGTGGCTACGGTGTCAGTTGGGACCGCGGAGCGCAAGGGAGATATGAACTAATCACCGGTAAAAATCCCAGTAAAACTCCAGAAAACAATCACCATGAATAAATATTATCTTCCTGGTAAAGACAGTAGCTTTAACAACTGGTAAAATGATAAACTGATGATATTACAGCCTGTGAAGGCTGGATAGGGGACGCACTTACTCTGCTTCTGGGTCCTAGTGCCAGCCGAGCGGTGAAGCCTGTTTTTTTTACCGTGTGTACTGGGGTCCGTGTGTTTAATCAGTCCGTGTGTGTTTAATCAGTTCGTGTGTGTTTAATAAGTCTGTGTGTGTTTAATAAGTCTGTGTGTGTTTAATAAGTCTGTGTGTGTTTAATAAGTCGGTGTATGTTTAATAAGTCCGTGTGAAAGTCTGCATGTTTATGCCTCTGTCCATCCACTCTTTTCATTATATCCATGTCTTTTAAGGCTTTATTACATAATATCGGCTGTAGTCCGGGCCGCCGCCATCTTGGTTTATGTCGTCACCAGTGCGTCATCGCCGCAGAGTTGCACTAGCACAGAATGACTTAAATAACTGTAAAGAGGTCTTATATTAGTCTATTTTCTTTTTAAAGTGGTGTTTTTTTTTGTGTCTTTAGACTCCAATTACATGTATGTATATAATATGTTCCCTACAATATAAACAGGTTCACAATATAATTATTTTTTATAGTTTCTGTTTCCACTGTATCCAGAATAATAATAATTCTCAACAATAACTATTGATTAATTTGTTACATGACTTTTCCAGGGTTTGGGTGTGTTTTATTTAGTTTCACATCTACCTGTAGCTCTATGTTTTTTACACTGCTGACAACTTGTTTGTAGTTTTATTTCAGAAAGTTTCACTTTTACAGTTACAGTTGGAAACCTTTGTTAATTGAATATCCTAGTTATATTACAGCAACCAAATTAAACTATATCAACTAAGTGAATTAATAAAAATGGCCTGTGTAAAGGCTTTTTCAAACTAAAAAATGATCTTTTGAAATCTGTGACCTGTTGACCTGCACAACTCAAAGAATCAGAATCAAGAACCATTATTTCTTGGCAGAAATGCTTTTAAACACTTGCTGTACATTCAACTGACATAAAAATCTTGTTTTCAAATATGTAGAATAATTGTGAATTTATCAGTAGCAGTAGTAGTTTTATTATTTTAGTAAATTTTTTGCAGGCACCTTTTTTGTCCGTCAAATGTATTTAAAATAAACTAAAATTAAAGAGAGAATGTTATTTAACTGTTGAACCTTGCCATAATTTTATTTATTTATATATTTTTTTTAAATTGAAAAAAAAATGTTTATGGTCTTGGTTTTGGTCTTGGTCTCGGCTTGTCTCGGTCTTGGTCTTGACTCGGTCTCGGCTCCCGAAAGTCTTGGTCTTGTCTTGGTCTCGGTGCATTCTGGTCTCGGGCAAGTCTTGGTCTCGGATAGTGCGGTCTTGAACACAACACTAGACACCAGAGCTGTAAAAATCACCTTCACAAATGTGAAATTTAAAGGAGAACTACTGAAGCAAGGCAAGAAACTGAAGGAAACAAAGGTTTTTATGAATGAAAACTTGACGGAAAAAACGCAAGCATCGCATGGAAGGCACGCCAAATAAAAAAAGGAGGAAAAATTCTAAAGACGTGGACAAGAAACTGCAGGATTAATATCACGCCACTGGGAGAAGAGAACGGAAAACCAATCTTCATCAAAACGATGGAAGACTTGGGAAAATATGAAGGATCCACCTAAACAACAACATTACTGATGGTAATCACGGACATGGACCCAGATCTATATAAACACTGGAAACAAGACTCAGACTGTGCTTATTTTTCAGACACTGAATTCAATGTGGAAACCAAGAGTAAAAAAGGTCTGTCATTTATTCATTTCAACTGTCGTAGTATGTATGCAAATTTTGAACACATTAAGGACTACATTACAACCTTACAAGTTTGAAATAAAAGTACTGTCAGAAACTTGGTTAAATGAACAGAAAGGTATGAACTTTACGATGAAAGGATATAAATTTGTCTGTAAGAACAGATTATATAAACCAGGTGGTGGGGTAGCATTATACATAAAAGATAACAATGAAATGGAGATACTAGAATCGATGAGTACAACTGTGGAAGGAGTAATGGAATGTGTAACAGTAAAAATAAAGAGACCAAATGGAGAGAACATATTAATCTGTTGTTTGTATCGAGCTCCTGATTGAAAAATAGACATATTTAATGAGAACCTAACCAAAATAATAGAAAAGGCTAAATACAAGAACATATTGATCTGTGGAGACTTCAATATAAACATTCTAAATCCCTTAAAAAAACACACACATCGAAGACTTTATTAACTACAAGTACACAAATGGACTAAAACCTCTTATAACAAAACCAACTAGAATCAATAAACACAGCTCAACACTGATAGATAACATCTTCACAAACATACAAAATTCAGATCTAACCAATGGAATATTAATAAATGATATCTCTGACCATATACCAATATTTACAATATTTAATACTAACGACAACATCCACCCAGAAACACACAAACCAATAACATACAAAAGACTGGGAGGAGAAAAACAACTAGAAGAGTGGAGACAAACGAGATTTCACCAATTATCGACTATTTCAATATTACCGCAATTATCGAAAATTCTAGAAAAATTGTTCATGAAAAGGCTGGACAAATTCATAGAAGAGAATAATATATTACATGAAGGCCAATATGGTTCAGAAAAGGACGTTCAACAGCAATGGCTATAACTGACATCACGGAAAATATAAGAGATGCATTAGAAAATAATTTATTTGTATTCTGCATTTTTTTTGGACCTTAAAAAAGCATTTGACACAATACACCATGATATTCTGGAAGAAAAACTTCAAAACTACAGCATTAGGCACAACGCCCTAAACTGGATTAAAAGTTATATGAGAAATAGGAGACAATATGTTGACTTCGAACAAAACATATCAATATGCCAAACCATACAATGTGGTGTGCCACAGGGTTTGATTTTAGGGCCAAAACTGTTCATTCTATATATAAACGACATTTTCAAAGTCTCAAATTGCCTCAAACTAACGCTGTTTGCAGACGACACAACCATCCTATGTTCAGGTAAAGACATTAAAACTCTAATAGAAACGACAAATGAGGAACTATCAAAAATCCAAACATGGCTCAATGTAAATAAACTAGCCCTAAACGTCAGCAAAACAAAATTCATCAGTTTTTAAAATAAAAAAATAACAGAAAACATTAGACTAAAACTAGACACGGACATAATTGAACAAGTAAAAGTATATAGAGCACTAGGAGTGTGGATAGATGAGAAACTGACCTGCAAAAAAGCACATACAAGTAGTTAAAAACAAAATTGCCAAAAGCAGCAACATCGTATCGAAATTACAACAAATACTACATACCACATCACTGAAGACAATCTATTCTTCCCTTATTGGGTCACATTTAAATTACTGCTCAGAAATTTGGGGAACACCTACAAAACGTATCTTGAACCTTTATTTAAACTTAAAAAAAGCAATTAGAATTCTATATAAAGCACCACACAACGCACACACAAATGAACTATTTGAAAAGGCCAAATACCTAAAACTGCAAGAAATAATACACTACAACACACAAATTCTCCCATTTAGGGCCTCACTTAAAACACTCCCATATCAAATACAAAAACGTTTCACATACAAACACACTGCTTATGAACTAAGACATAGTAATGTGTTTATACAAAAAAGGGTTAAATCTAACATTGGAAAATACAGCACTGTCAACAGAGCTATCACCAGCTGGAATAACCTTGATGCAGAGACAAAACAAGCTGCAAACTTGACTAGATATAAAGAAAAAACTCGGAACAAATTCTTACACGAATACGAGATCAACACATCAACGAGATGGAACTTATCAACTGGTCAATGAACACAATCGACTCAATCTTCACGAACAGAAGATCACAAGACGAACCAGCGTGTCCAAAAGAAGATGAACTTTTCTTTTTTGAACAACGATGGAGAGAAGGAGGAATGAAATAAGACAACACTGACTACAGAGAATACATCCTACATAAAAAGGACAAAAAAAAAAAAAAAAATGAAATTGTGTTCAGAACAACCAAAGACTGTTTGACCAGAGAGACAAGCTTTGATGTAAATTTTCTGTGTTCAAAACAGGGGACGGGACTTGGATAAGCAAACTGCTTGTCTCGTCTCCTTTTTCGGCATGGACAAAACAAAAAAAAAAAAAAAGGAATAACATAACTTCTGTGAATGCAACTATGTCGGAAATAAACTGAATAAATAAAAAATAAAAATAAGACTTTTTTGATTTTAGCAAATGGCTGGAATGAAACAAAGAGTGAACAATTTAAAGGGGTCGGAATACTTTCCATACTCACTCTACATGTTGATATTCTACTTGGTCAATTTTGAGCTTAAAATCTTTTCAGAACTTTCAACGGTGGCGAATCAACGAAGATATTTAGCCTCAGTGCGCTTCAGGTTTTTATCATTGTAGGTTCGAAACGCATCTTGGGAAACTTGTAAATATACTTCAGTGCGAATAGTCATACTAATTTTACTAATAGTATATAGTAGACAGTATATACTCATTGAGTGTGTAGAGTATAGCGATTTAGAACACAGCCTAAGTCCAGTATGCAAAATGTGCTGAGTCACTTCCACCTCCTTAAACTGTGTTTGTTAGTGTCGGGGACTTACTCAGGCCGTGGGTCAGGGACCTGCCAGCTGTCTCCTAGCTCGTTGGTATTAGCTGCAGGTCTATTGTCTGGTTTTAAGTTGTCATCTTTGGAGTCCCCGTTGAAGTTTCCTGCAAGGTTATAAGAAAGAAGTTTATGTTTTTAAAAATATGCTGCATGTAATATGATGGGAACCTGTCCAAAGGATCTGCTGCACATCATATCTCCATCTCAGACCAAAGGCTGACAGCTTTACCATTCAACACTACAGAATATTATAGTCCCACCTACACCTCAACCACCACCACCACTGCAATAACCTGTTCTGTACGTACTAGGGGTGAAAATAACCACGCTTTCATTTGGCTAACTGAGCATACTTACTCTGGGTGAAACTTTTTCAACTCAATAATAATAAATAAATAGATACATTTAAAATAATTAAATAGGATATTTTTTTCAATTCAAAGTGCAAAAAATGCATGAATTTTGCATTGTAAGGCTAAAAAAAAAAAAAAATCAAACTAGAGCAGTCTACACAGGCCAGATTTAAGAGACATTTGGACATTGGCTATTTCTCCTGCATACAGTGTACATTTAAGGACATGCTCAGGTCTCAGAGTGAGGAATCAGGTATCAGGAAAACCTCTGCCATTTATCACAAAATTGATACAAAATACTTTTTGTTCTTAAACCTGTGGCTGGTTTTTTAATTGTTGTTTTTTTACACACACTCCTACAGACCTTTTAGAGAATCCAATCAACCTACAATGTATGTTTTTGGACTCTTGGGGGAAGCTGGAAACAGAGAGATGGATGAATGGATCTTACCACACATGCCACACAGCAGGCCGTTGTAGGATGTTGGGAGAGTGACATCAGCATGGTGATTCCCATCAAAGCGAACTCTCAGACCAAAGGATGTTTCAAGGACAACAAACTTTCCACTCATGTATATTTGGACCCCAGGGATGGAGGTGACAGGTGGAATAACCGCTGTTCCATTCACCTGTCGGAGCAGCAGGTTAATGGTGGCAGCAAGCAGGCTGGAGACATCTGAGAGTGACCTGGGATATGACTTACCTGCACTGTGCGGCCCTTTCCCAGCACCACAGTCACACCGTTCACATTAACCACAACAGCTCTTACATAGGAAACCTTCTTGTTGCTTCCTCTATGCTCATTCTGGGTATCCACTGTGAAATATGGCAGGTCAGAGGACTCATTGCAGGGCTTGGTCAGGGTGTATGAGCAGGCTCCCATGTAATGGTGGGTGCGCTTGTCAAATGTTGTGTAGTGAGGATCCCCAGATACAGAGCAGATGCCATTTCCTGCACAGGAAGGTACACGTTTAGATGATGTGTACACACTGTATGAAGTGTGTTCGATTTTTGTACTTCAAAGCGGTCCAAAAAAGTATTTTACTTTTTAGGAAAAACATGATTTCTTCGATTCATTTTAACTATCATAACTCTTGGCTAAATTCTCCAGTTTCTTTGATTGTTTGATGTGGTGTGTGTGTGTGTTAAACCTACCCAGAGGCTTGCATTCATATTCTCCCTCATGCAGCTGGCACTTTGCAGTTTTTGGGTCACAGCTGGTGTTCTGACACTGGATCAGGCCTCCACTGTGACACGTGCACTTCTGCTCACAGTCCTTCAAATACCAGTCATCCCCTGCCTATGCAAGGTTGAGGATCACAATATGAAGTTAATTAGCACTATGAGATTAAATTTTATATTTCATTGACAATAATCTTTTTAATCGTTCGTTGACCACATTTCAGCAACTGCTCAGACATGTAAGGCTCTGACTTACAGGGTGGTAAACTCCACTGGGATCCACACAGCCACAGTCTTTCAGTGCTACACATTTGTCATCGCTGAGGATGAAGCCTGGGTTACACTTGCAGCCCTCCACACACACATCCTCACAGCCAGATGGGCCAACAGAACCCAGACAGGTCTCAGGACAGGAACTGGTACACAGGGAGTAGGAGCTGTTGGGAGGACAGGCCAGGGCTGGAAGAAGAGTGCAATTTAAGTCAACTAGACCACTCCCAAACAAAGAAGGGATAGTGCAAAGGTAGTTTATGAAATGATGTAAAGTTGGATACAAGTACATTTTTAAGCAACAGTCAGATAACGTCAAACATTCTGCATTAGGACACTTGAGCTTCATGCAGGTACAGGCTAAATAACTTATGGACCTAACAGGTCTATTTATCACCACCAGAGGTGAAAGTAACTGATTATAATTACTCACATTACTGTAATTGAGTTGCTTTTATGGCTTCTTGTACTTTTTTGAGTACATTTCTAAATCAGTAATTTTAGTTTTAAAAGAAGTAGTCATTTGTTACATACAGTAAATTACTATTTTTTTGTTTTAAAATGATCAACGGACATTGTGAAACTACAAAAATTAAATGATCAGACAATAATCAAATGCATCACATCATAGCCGACCAACCAGATTATACGTAATACATGGCACCAAAACACCATTGAATGTCGGTTATTTTCTCAGTTTTAGAGTTCATAATTTAGCTATACATAGAGCCTTAATTTTTAAATTCATTAATAAGTGTTCATCATCATTATTGAAAAACCTCTTATTTCATAAAGATGCCTTTGTGGAAAATAAACAAAGTTTCAGTTGTGCAAGATTTAGTCTTCCTTCTGAAGTTTATACATGTATGGTTGATTTACTGTACGTAAGATTTATGAGATTTATAACCAAAAATAAACGTGGGGGGTGAAAGTAACTAGTAACTTATACTTTGAGTACTATTTAATTGAGATACTTGTACTTGAGTATTTTATGTATGACAGTACTTCTAGTTGAGTAGGATATATCAGTACTCTTTACACCTCTGATCACCACCTCTCCAACCATAACACTAAAGTCAGCAAGACTTACGACAGAAGTCTGGAGTTCTCCACTGGTGGACTTTAGCCCCAGCACTCAGGCATGCATCCGTGTAGGCCTGCAGCTGGTCACAGAGTATATGCTGCTGCCCGAAGAACTGACACATGTCATACACACAGCTTAGGAAGAATGGAGTGGGATCCACCACCTTCACACAGTCCCTGGAAGAAAGCAGATACCCAGGTTATTGCTAAGTGAAAGAGCAATATTATATACAGGAAATATGACATTTAAAAACAATACAAAATGTTTTATGCTAATGAGCCACACATAGGCTTATTACAGTGCCCCAGAAATGAAGGTTAAAAGAAATTAACGGGAAATCGGGTTGCTGGTGCCACTGCAGCACCCCAAAAATGTATTCACACCAAAATAAATACATAAAATACATTGAAAAAAAATCTAATATAATCCTCAAAAGTTACCTGGAAACACTAAAAATGGTCACGGTCAATATAATTTGTGTAATGCTTGTCACATGATCACCACACTTAAGGTCAAGTGTGACGTACGTAGAGTCCCATATCGTCACTTGAGGTTGAAGTTGAGCTAACGCCAAAATGGCACAAAAAAGTATTCTAGACTTCTTTGGGAAGCCCAATCACAAAAAGATTGGGTAACACTTTACTTGAAGTTTTATACATAAGGCTGACATTACACTGTCATTATTATGACATGACACCTCTCATTTGCATGAAAGCTGTCATTAAGTATTGTTCGTTACCCTAACCACTAATCTTAACCCTAATCCTAACCCCTTACACCTGACATTTCTCAGGCTGAACATACCAATTGAACGTCTCCAGGCATATGATTTTGATGGAGCTAGTAATCTGTTGGGACCGTTTACAGTTGTTCAGGCGCGGCTGAAAAAAAATGTTTATGTTTTGTTTCTTTAATGGTCAATCAATCAATCAATCAATCTTTATTTGTATAGCGCCAAATCATAACCAATGGTATCTCAAGACACTTTACAGTAGAGCAGTCTTAAGGACGGACTCTTCATTTTATGGATACACACACATGCATATATACGTATATACACATACATATGTATCCCACACCCAACATGAATTCATCATGGCGGCAAGGAAAACCTTCTGTTAAGCAGCAGGAACCTTGTGTGGATCCCATTCCTATGATGAACAGCCATCCACGTTATGCTGTGTTGGGTGTGTGCAGAGGAAAGGGTGGAGACAGAGTTGTTGAGACTCTGTAACTCCACACTGAGGATCCCACGGACCTGCAAGACAAAAGCCAGAAGGAGTACAGGAGCAAACACACAAGGAAAGAAGCAGACATAGAGGGAGTGTTTGAGAGCGGAATGGGACCCTCTCCGGTCCCTCTCTAACCTAAATGACCTCTCTCTTAACGCCCTCTCCAACCGAGCATGCCAGACCCCCCCCCCGGCAGTCTATGCCTATTGCATCTTAGCTATGAGCTATGAGCTGGTTCCTAACTAAAAGCTTTACCAAAGAGGAATGTTTTGAGCCTAACCTTAAAGGTAGAGGTGATGTTGATTTTGTTAGATTAACACTTGCCAGCAGAAACATATGGAATTGTCATTGGTGTAACATTGGTGGTCTCGATTTGCAACGCCATGTCTACCCGACCTGAGTGCTCACGGCACGTCACTGGCTGTGATGCAGAAGTTACTATTCTGGCTTATGTCCGACAAGATGGTGCATACAAACAATAGCCATCAAGTGTGTATGCAGTGCCTACAGACAGAACATTGAAACTTTGGAGAAGCTTAAGGATGACAAAAGTGTGAGAGGAGAGACCCGAGCCAAGATCGGAGCCTGTATAAAAAGGCGCTGAAAGCTAAAACCCACTTTAGCCTCCTATGCTGTGAAGCATTTTTAGAGTCGTGTGAGACGGTGACCAGGAGTTTACAACACACTGGGTGCCCTTGAGTGCACTGAATTGTTAAGAAAGCACATGGATAATGCAGTGGTGG
Source organism: Gouania willdenowi (assembly GCF_900634775.1). NCBI lineage: Eukaryota > Metazoa > Chordata > Actinopteri > Blenniiformes > Gobiesocidae > Gouania > Gouania willdenowi. The sequence continues at coordinate 24,987,620 of NC_041061.1, read as the reverse complement.
AGAACCTACAGCACAAGGTATCCACAGCTGGACTGAAAATGCCAGATGAGAACAAGATGACAAAAACCCCAAATCACAAAGCCAGAGGCAGCAGCACAACACTCATGGTGATGTGAGTTTCATGAAGCAGTGGATTTGGTTACAGAACAACTAAAGAACAGATACAACCAAAATGGAATGAAAAGAGCAGATCTGAGGGAGAAAGTGGTTGTTAAAGCAGCCAAAAAGCAACAAACAGCGAATGAGTGTGATGCAGAAGGTAAAATTCTTTATTTTTCTAATGCTGCTGTTCCGTGGGCAACACACCTTTACGCACGGTGTTGAGCATGGCAGCTGAAGGTTCATTGTTATTACATACGACCAATCAGCTCTGAAATATCTGTGAATTAAAAGTTACTTTTGGTTTTTGCTTGAGAAATGATCTCATGCCTCATTGTGTTTAAGTGTTGTGTTTCATGGTTCTCACTTTATTTCTTTTCATAAGACTGGTAGATATGATAAAACGGGGTGGGAGGGTTGGGGGTTAAGTAGAGCTTTATTGCTCAACACCCTTTCCTGAGAATGTTTCCACGGATATGATTATGGCTAAATTAACTTTGACGTGTGCTCAAAACAAAAAATATTTTTAGAAGTAACAAATGTCTCACCTAAACGGTCCAGCAGGGTCTTTGAGTTTGCCACATTTGTCAGGTTTCACTACCTCAGCCTCGAGTTTGGGGTCACAATCTGGGTCTGGTTTGGTGCCTGGAGTGCATCTGGTCCACACAAAGCACAAACACAGTACAGAGCATGATGCAAACAAGACCGATCCGTGAAGAAACCTCATGTTTGCTCGTATTGGAGTAAAACTTGTTTTTTATTTACAATTTTATTTGATCCTATTTTGAATACGTCAAATGCTACACAGGCACATAATGTGAAAACCATTGTTAAAAACAGTCAAACGGCAGCTTACAGCATCACAAGGGTTTGAAAAAACTTACGTGTCATCCTCATCCTCATCTGTCTGCCAGCTGTTCCCAAAGTCATTGGCGTTTCCTACCAGGGTGCCATCAGGCTTAGTGAAGTCATTGTTTGGTGTCCCATCATAGTCACCACAGAGACCACACGTTTGGTTGTAGTAAGAGCTGATGAAGGAGGATGAAGAGGTATTAACAGGGTGAATAGGGCTGGGGTTTTATTCTAAGCGCAAGTGATGTTAAAGGTGTTCATTCATGAACTCTTAACAAGTCATTTGCCTTTCAGTTTACAAGAAAAGTGAAACTTTAAAAACCCACAAGTATATTTACCCTGAACTGGATGATCATCCTAGCACTGATGAGGCAAAATTATTGCTTTTTCTTAAGGATTTTGACACTTTTGAAAATTAAAATATGGGGCTGTTTGGTTCTTTTGTGTGAAGCATACCTTGTAACTGAGATCTGTGCATAATGGTTTCCATCCCAGCGGACTTTAAGGCCAAAGGTTGTCTGTAGGGTGACAAACTGACCCACAAGGCTGATGGATATCATAGGGGAAGGGGAGTGAGGGAGGGCCACCTTGACTCCATTCACCTGACAGATGGATGAGGAAATACAAGAACAAGCAGTGTTAAGCATGGATTAACTAACATCTTGTTGTTTTATAATATATTATTGACAGTTTTCTTCAGGTAAAATGGTATCAGTCAGACTGACCAGTGTTCTCCTGCCTTTCATCAGAGTCACTGTGGTTCTGTCCACTGTCACATAGAGCTTTCTCAGGTATGACACACCAGACACCCCTCTTTCCTCATTTTTCCCCTCCACAGAGAACCAGGGACCTGTACAGGGGGAGAGAAGACACTGCTTACACTAACAAATCATTGGCAGGTAATTAATTGATCAGCTAATACTATACAGGGGGACTTGTTGAGTCGGTATTCTGCACATCTGGACTCAAGCTCCAGTTCTCTAAAATGCATTCTAATGTGCATTTTATGCCAGCTATGAATTCTGGCACAAGATATGATGCTTTATCTCCATGAGCTAATTGGCGAATAGAAATGTCACATGGAGCTTCACAAGTTCACTGGGCTAGTCAGCTGTACTGTATGTGTTTGTGCAAGACAGCGGCTGTTTCAAGACAAAATTTTGAAAAAACATAAGATACATCTAGACAGCTGTTGGTCATTTATTCTGAACAATGATTTATTTGCTCCATTAGTAAAAAAGAAAAAAATGCCTTTTTTTTTACATTGACTACAATTGTTCACATGAGAGCAAAAGTCAAAATACTGTAAAAAGAAAAAACCTCAGTTTTGAAATAAAATTCTGAGATTTTCCAAACATCATCTGCAAAAGTGTATTTAGCAAGAAGTTGCGTATATACTGTATATGTTTACGTCACCATTTACAGTCAAACATTATGATGCACTGTAGGTTCTAGGACTGGGCGATATAACGAGATTCAAGATATATCAAGCTTTCTTTTTTGGCAATATAGAAAATTACAATATTGCCTTTATTGATATATAATATATATATATATATATATATATATATATATATATATATATATATATATATATATATATATATATATATTATAGCTTGTTTCGTTTTAAAATACTTGTTTTAAGAGTTTGGCTACTTTTCAGAACAGCATTAAAAGCACAGTTAGATAGATGTCTGAGTGCGTCCTAACCCAGACCTTCCCCTAAACATCCACACTAAAGAACTCACTCACACATGCTGTCCTTTATAGGAGAAAAAACCAAAAGTGGCACATTTTGTGCAACTGTTTGTTAATAAATGCATATCGCCATTTTGAGAAAAAAATATCGAGATATGAGTTTTGGTCCATATTGCCCAGCGCTAGGTTCAATATTTCATAAATCAAAAATATGTATGTATCGTTTGTGTAGGGCAGTCTGAAGATGTGCTGTCGCAAGTTTGGTGTCAACTGGATTAGATCACGTAACTGAGGTAATCTTTGGTATGGGACCGGACCTTTGTGCAAAATTTGGTGATTTTTTGCTCTTTTTCTATTTTAGGATTTCTTCTGAAGAAAAAGAGAGACGACTATGAGAATAACTGGTCTCCTGTCAGTTTAAAGTGAGTTATAACCTGTGGTATTCTTGCAGTTCCTGGCCAGTGTGTAGGTACAGGTTCCCATGAAGCTGAAGAACTTCTTATCAAATGTGATGTAGTGAGGATCTCCTGAGACCACACAATCCTGGGATCCTGATGGACAGGATGGAACAAGCAGACAAGTCAATATGCAACACAGTCAAGTTCTCAAAAATTGGCCATTTTCCTAAAATAAAAGTCTACATGAGGCTTTTATTGTGCAAAACAATTGTTTTACTTCAGTTGGACCGATGTAGACTTACCAGTAGGATAGCAGCCCAACTGGCCATCCTGGAGTTTACACTCGTGCATTGAGGGACAATCATGGGCCACACAGGTAATAAATGGAGCATCACACCGACACTTGAGCTTACAGTCCTCCAAATAAAACTCCTCTCCAGGCTATAAGAGCAAACAGCAGAAAACATATAAAATGTGTTTCTTTAACTACAACAAGGGCTCAGTCGCTTATTGTTAGTAAAACCATGACACAAAACAAACAAAAGCTCACATCACTGTACCTTATAATACTGGCCGTTGGTGTGGGTGCAGCCACAAGAACTATTTCTAACACATTTGCCAGCACTCAAAACGTAACCAGGATCGCACACACAGGCCTCGGAGCACGGCTGACCACCACAAGAGGGAGGCTTTCCAGTACATGTCTCCTGACATGCATCTGCACACGCTTCATAGTGGCTGTTAGGTGGGCAGGGAAGTGCTATCAAGAGGGAGGAAAAAGATTCATTAATAGATTCCACTCCTAATCCTTTTCACCAGTGATGCACAATATTATCAACACACTATCAGTGTCTGACATGTTGGATTGAAAATTAAGTATTGGAGATCGACCATTCAGCAGATATAATTAACTAATAAAACAACAGGCTTTGACTCCTTGATCAACTCATCGACATCATATTTATATTGTACGACGCCTCATGTCCAGTGGAAAGGAGAGACTAAGCATCAAAGTAGAATTTTGAATTTCCCAATTTCTAAACACTTTAATCTTTTTTATCATACACAACATCCCAATTGTGTTTTTTTTTGTTTTTGCTCTTTTTTTATTTATTTATGTGTATCCTACAGTTCTTATATTTTGCACTATTGTCTTATGTTGGTATTTATTTTTGTTTCTTACCATCTGCACTTTTTTATTGTGTTGTGTTGATGCAACAACCAAATTTCCTCTCTGTGGATCAATAAAGGTATATTCTATTTTCAACCCGGTCTCAGATTTTCGTGCATTAACACCACGACAGTATATCTATTATGTCATGCACGAATATGTGTGTTGTCTTCGTGCAATAACAGCACAATGTGCATTAACTACACAACATTCAACGGGCTGACGTCAGGTCACGTAACTGCTGACTCATAAAAATGGGTGGAAATTGAGAGTTACGGATGTATCTGCGGTTCTATCAACCCAAGATGACCGCCAGAGGCGGTGCTTTTAAGCACTGGATGAAATCGTCTCGAGAAGACGCAGGTCGAGTATAATACCAACAACCCGATCATCTATAACTTTCGGTTCCGTTCGAGGCTCTGTCTCTTCAGAATCTACTCGCTAACAGAGGATTCCGAATAACTGAATAACTTCCGGTCATCCAGAGTTCATAGAACCGCAGTTTCATTTGTAACTCTCGTTCTATTTCACTCTTCCTGAACGCCAGAGGCGGTGCTTCAAGCACTGGATAACCCCTACCAACAAAGTCATGAGGGACCATCATCAACCACCTACCAATTGTGTAGAGGAATGGGAGAGAACCATGACCAAGGGATGTGGGAGAGCGATGTTCACCCTATAAAATCTTGCAAAGGTGTTTGGTGACGTCCATGATGCCACCGCACAAATTGCCTCTAGGGGCACCCCCCCCACAGCCCATGACGTGGCTACTCTCTGAGTGGAATGGCCACTAACTCCTTGTGGCGGACAATCACCCTTTGCACGATATGCATTGGTGATGGCATCAACAAACCAGTGGGAAAGCCTTTGTTTGGATAAGGCACGCCCCTTTCTGGGACCACTGTGACACACAAACAATTGATCTGAACAGCGAAAGTCAGTCGTAGCTGTCATATACGCACTCAGTGCTCGGACAGGACATAGTAGCTCAGATTTCCCATTCCCCACTTCAACTGAGGGTGTAAATTGTGCCAGTTGAATAGGTTGGTTGCTATGGGATCCTAATAGAACTTTGTGCAAAAAAGGTGCATTAGGCCACAGAGTAACTCCAAACCCATCTGGGTTCCACCTTCAGCATGTCTCGCTGACTGATAATGCATGGAGCCCACTCACATGCTAAGAAGAGCTGATCTCCAGCAGAAAATCCGCCTTTTCTGATACCCATGCTAACCCCACCTGCGACAAGGGCTCAAAGGGGGAGTCCTCAATCCCTTCAAGACTGAGGGCAGATCCCATGATGGAGCTTTTAGGGCCATTGGAGGCCGAAGCCTTAAAGCCCCTTTCAGAAAGAGTGATACCAGTTTATGAGCACCTTCCACTCTCTACTCAGGCTACACCAAATTTTACAGACATGATCTAGGAACCAAGGATACCATGTGCTGTGAATTTCACTCATCTAGGAGCTAAGAGGCCTTTGCAATGTCTTAGAGAACCTCCAAGCGCACGAGGGATACTGCTCTGTTTGCAATCGCACTGATGAGAAAGTTACCCTATAAACGGCCTCTGGCTGTGCGCAACGGAGCTGATAACACCTGAAACGTGCACTGCACACCCCTAACTGGCAGCCACATTTGAATTTAATTAATACTATTGAGTTCTGTCCCTCAGAATACATTAATTTCAATGTTTTAATAATGAATATGTGTATTTTTTTGGAGTTTAACACTGAAAACTTATTTTTCACATTTTACGAAATGGTCATTTTGGATTTCGAGATGGAAAGAGTACTTTTCTTAAAATATAGGTTCTGGACATCATTTATGCCAAATCTGGTGCTTGTATCACCAAGTGAAAGATTCTTATGGAATATTAAAGTAATCTGCTGCACTAAAACAAGTTGTATTTGGTTATTGACCAAAAACTCCTAATCATGCATCCCAACTTTTCACGATGTGGTGCATTAAGAGTCAACACTCACGGCAGAAAGTCTCATTCCTCCAGGGTCCAATGATGACCCCACGATCCTGACATTCATTCACATAGGCTTCGATGGCCTCACACAGAATGGGTTTTGCTCCATCCAGTTCACAAAGATCAAAGAGACAGTCTCTGAAGAAATTCTAAAGGAACATATGGTAGTTTGCAGTTACAAACCAAATATCTCCATTTTATGTTGCATCCTTCAAAGCTTTATATGCAAACCTGATTCAAATAAAACAACCTTTAAGATGTAATACAATGAACTCATTTGCATTTATGTAAAAAGTCTCATTTTAGCTTCCACCCCCAACACTCCAATCCATAACTACAGCAAAAACTGGATTATTCTGGGTTTATTTTATAATCAAATAGGGATGTCCAATACCTGACATGGGCAATTCAGTATAAAGTAATGTTCTTTTTTTAAATATAGATGTAATAGATTCTTCTCCACATTTGTTCCAAAAAAGTTTGGTAAAAATACTTTTGGCTTTGTTTTATTAGACACAGTTTGAGGTTTAACTAATTGGCCAGAGAAGTTCAAGCTTTTTGGTATTTCAATCAGTTTGGAAAAAGTCCATATTGGTAGATCACAAGGATTGATGTTTCTCGTGTGTGTGTGTGTGCGTGCATGCGTGTGTGTGTGTGTACATTTGGGTTAATCTTGGGGTGGCACACAGCAAAGGGTCCCTTTTTGTCCAGCAGGATGCCACAGAAACCTGAGCTCTGATACAAGTCCAGGTCGTCATCGTCACACCCAGGAATGGTGACATTGGGTTTCTTGTTACAACTGTCAGAACACACATAGAGTTAAAGTTAAGTGCTTTTTCCTTTAACAATTTGATGAAACAGTTTGATTGTAGGGGATTTGCAAAATCTAATTTTTTTCTAAAAAAAAATCCTAGATTATTTATGATAGAAAATTTTAACAAACAATGTCTCTGATTGCCTTCCTTGCTATGCTGAGTGGATAAAAAGTTATTGTTAATCAATTGTTTGACATAAGTACAAAAAACCCCCAGAAATAATACAATTCATTACATTCTTTTAAAAAGCCTAAATCCTGACATATCTCAGTTTCCACAACTTACTCTGGATCTTTGTTCCAACTTTGTCCAAAGTCATTCGGATCATTGGTCAAGTTTCCATCTGGTTTACGGAAGTCATCCTTAGTGTTCCCATTATAGTCTCCACACAGTCCGCACAAAGTGTTCTTATAGCTGTGGGGGAAAAAAGGTTTCAGTTTAAAATGAATAGATGGAATTTTAAATTTAGAACATTGAAACAAAACTGTGGAGAAAACAAGTGATTGGACAGTAACACAAACACTGGTATAAGTGTAGATGTGAGGATAGAAATGGTAAGGTTGTCATTTGTCTTTTTATGAAACTTTGGTTATAGAGAAGTATTTTTTTATTTTTTTTTATTTGTTTTCACACCCGATCCCTTTAAATCCTAATCTAATCACAGTGTTCATCGTGTTTTCCAACTCACTCTTTAATCACTTTGATGTCCATGAAGTGGTTTCCATCATAGCGAACAGTGACTCCAAAATTCAAGGACACAGTGGAGTATTTGCCTGATTTAAACACGGAAACACCAGGGGCAGGAGAAACTGGTAGGTTCACTTTGGTTCCATTGACCTACAGGATGAGAATAGAAAATAATTTCTTTATTGTCATTGTAAAACATCCATCCATTGTCCAACCCACTTGTTCCTTCTCCAGCAGTCATCAGACTCTAGGCAGGGTTACACCCTGAGCAGGACTCCAGTCCATCTCAGGGCAACATACACACAGACAGACAACCATTCACACTCCCATTCACTCCTATTGAGACTCCAGTTAACCTGACAGTCATGTTTTTGGATTGTTGTTGGAAACTAGAGTAATCAGAGGAAAACCCATGCATGGGGAGAACATGCAAACTCCAAAGGACGTAAATGTCCATGCTGGGGCTTGAACCCAGGACCTTAAAATTAAAAATGTCATCCAATCAAGAAAGTAACATAAAAGTAGCATAAAAGCAAGAAACTAAATGAATACAAATAAATAAGATATTGTTTAGAGTGACCTATACCGTCTGCCTGATTGTAACAGTTCAAACAGGAAGAGTCTGGGGTGGGAACTGTCCTTGACATGACATCAAATGTCATTAAAAAACATTTCTTACCTGTACAGTGCCACCTTTGAGAAGGGAGATCTTCATTGTGTGCACATACACGTGAACAGCCTTTACATAGGAAATGTAGGGGTTGTTGAAGCGGTTTTCATTATCGACATGGACCTCAAAGTATGGCAGATCGCTGTCATTGCAGGGTGCTGACATCAGGTAGCTACAGTTGCCCATGAAGTTGTACTTGCGTTTGTCAAAGGTGGTGTAATGAGGATCACTAGTTGCTAAACATGTAGATGTTCCTAGGAGAAGATCAAATCAGAAAGAGTTACTGGAACATAAAGCCAATAAACCCTGAACTCACTGGAACCTAAATGCTGAAAAGCCTTGTGTAGCACTCCCAAAAAAATAACAGGGATGCACTTTTTACCGATTATTACAAGATCACATTTATTTTTCACATTCAATGCTTTTCTTTTAAACAATTACTGTTCCTGCTATGGGTGTCCTGGCACAACTTTTTCACTTCCAACATGACACCGATATTGCAACCTGGCATATCGGTTGTCACCGATATCGATCCAATCAGCACAAACCATACAAACTTTTATTTTGTAGTGTGGAATTGGAATGTTAGAAAAGGCTTGATTTTTTTTTTTTTTTTTTTTAATTATTAAAGTTTGGGAACACTTTACTTGAAGTTTTATACTAATAAGGGTTACATTAGTCTGTCATTATTAAGACATGACACCTGTCATTAGCATGAATAAAGTGCCATGAAGGTTGTCATTAATGTTGTTCGTTAGCCTATCCCCTAACACTTCCATTATCCTAACCCTTAACCCTAACCCTTAATTATATGGAGGGAGAAGTGTTCTTGTGGCCCGTGCCCATTAAATTTCAATCCCTACCTAACACTAATCCCACTAGATCCTTCCACCTAATCCAAAAAATGCTAACATAGCTCCAAAGGTGTCATAATTTAGTGAACAACACTTAATGGCAGCCTTTATGACACTTTATTCATGCTAATGACAGATAATGACAGCGTAATGTCAGCTTTATGTATAAAACTTCAAATAAAGTGTGACCAGTTTTTTTCCACACTAAGTATATGTGGGAACATCGGAGAACATGAAAACCTTCCCCACAATATTTTCCAATGTCCATGCTTGTGTCAGAGATTTTTGATTAAGGCCAATTTAATCTGATACTCATATTTTTGCTGATATCGGGCCAATATTTGTCATCAAAATTGGATTAGGACACCCTTTGTTCATTCCATGGTGTATATTCAAACAGTCGCTTTGACTGGACTGATCATACCTTTAGGATAACAGCCTGCCACACCATTCACATCTCGGCACTCTTCGGTAGGGTCGCAGGAGTTATCAACACACTCCAAGGTATAGTTCCCCACACAACGACATAGTTCAGTGCAGCCCTTTCCAGAAACAATTTCTCCAGGCTGAAACAGACAAATTCAACAGATGGAAAACTCAACTCAGCGCAAGTAGTGGCGTTCACACGTTTTTACAGCCACAAATATTTAGCAAATCTGCCCCAGAGACCTATAAGAAGCTACATGGATAAGTGGTGACTTGTGTTTAAGTCAGGTTGCTTTATCTAAACCACCACAACCAAGCTAATGATTGCCCTGGATGACTGATGTTGAGACTTTACAAATGTTACAACTGTGCCTAATCAAGTGGCTTACAAGTGTAGCCATTGTAACAATGGAATTATTTTGGATTTATACACTATATGGAACATGCTCATTCCCCTTCATAATTATAAAAGTATGGAATTTTAAAGGAATAGTAAACTTCTCACCTCATAATAGTTATTGTGCTCATCTAGACAGCCACACGTCTCCAGTGGTACACAGCGTCTTCCCTTAAACACAAACCCTGGTTTGCAGAAGCATCCAGTGATACAGGAGCCAGAGCAGTTAGTGGAGGGTTCCTTACATGAGGGAATGCAAGATGGACCACACTCAATGAACTCTGCATCCGGTGGACATGGGTCTGTGCAGGCAGAAAGAGATAAGAGGTTGGGAAATCAGACAAAAATTACTGACTTTATTGAGGTAGGAATGTTACTGGAATTTATTCTTTCACGGGGGAGTTTTTTTTATTGTAAGTAGAAGTATTTTTAATGTGTAGCCTCTTTTTAATTAGTCGTAGTAATAAGACTTTAGCATTTTTAAAATGTGTTTTTTATGTGTATAGTATTAAAAATCAAAGTTGTAATGATGGAGTATTGTATAAAAAAGACAGTTTACTTGGTGGCTTGGTTGTTGGCCCTGGTGTTGGTCCTGGTGTACTTGGTCCTGGTGTTGGTCTTGGAGTGCTTGGTCCTGGAGTGCTTGGTCCTGGTGTTGGTCTTGGAGTGCTTGGTCCTGGAGTGCTTGGTCCTGGTGTTGGTCTAGGAGTGCTTGGCCCTGGTGTTGGTCTTGGAGTGCTTGGTCCTGGAGTGCTTGGTCCTGGTGTTGGTCTAGGAGTGCTTGGCCCTGGTGTTGGTCCTGGTGTACTTGGTCCTGGTGTTGGTCTTGGAGTGCTTGGCCCTGGTGTTGGTCCTGGTGTACTTGGTCCTGGTGTTGGTCTAGGAGTGCTTGGTCCTGGTGTACTTGGTCCTGGTGTTGGTCTTGGAGTGCTTGGCCCTGGTGTTGGTCCTAGTGTACTTGGTCCTGGTGTTGGTCTTGGAGTGCTTGGTCCTGGAGTGCTTGGTCCTGGTGTTGGTCTTGGAGTGCTTGGTCCTGGAGTGCTTGGTCCTGGTGTTGGTCTAGGAGTGCTTGGCCCTGGTGTTGGTCCTGGTGTACTTGGTCCTGGTGTTGGTCTTGGAGTGCTTGGTCCTGGAGTGCTTGGTCCTGGTGTTGGTCTAGGAGTGCTTGGCCCTGGTGTTGGTCCTGGTGTACTTGGTCCTGGTGTTGGTCTTGGAGTGCTTGGCCCTGGTGTTGGTCCTGGTGTACTTGGTCCTGGTGTTGGTCTAGGAGTGCTTGGTCCTGGTGTACTTGGTCCTGGTGTTGGTCTTGGAGTGCTTGGCCCTGGTGTTGGTCCTGGTGTACTTGGTCCTGGTGTTGGTCTAGGAGTGCTTGGTCCTGGTGTTGGTCTAGGAGTGCTTGGTCCTGGTGTTGGTCTAGGAGTGCTTGGTCCTGGTGTTGGTCCTGGTGTACTTGGTCCTGGTGTTGGTCTTGGAGTGCTTGGCCCTGGTGTTGGTCCTGGTGTACTTGGTCCTGGTGTTGGTCTTGGAGTGCTTGGTCCTGGTGTTGGTCTTGGAGTGCTTGGTCCTGGTGTTGGTCTAGGTGTGCTTGGTCCAGGTGTTGGTGCAGATGTTACAGGTGTAGGTAATGGAGTTGGCAGAGCTACAAAAAGAGAAAAGTGAAAAAAAATATGCTAACTGGTATTTCCAATGCTAAAAAGAGTATTTAGTTTTGTTCCTTACCCGTGCAGGCTGTGACACATACAGCATCAACAGCAATATCACTCAGGGAAGTTTCTCCATATGTACCCACAATAACAAACTGTAATACATAAAAGTGTAACAAGTAAGACAACTCTCACACAAAAATTAGAGATGAGCAATATAATCACTATTTGCCATAAAATGTCATGTCTGTTGACATCAGTATTAGTATCACTAATGTGCGGTTGTTCTTAAAGAAGCTTTGTGTTAATAAATATAATTTGGTAATGAGTTACAGTGCTGTCTCGTGGTGGAAAATAAATGGACTTGTTTTTTCTGCTTTCAGTCCTTCTTTAAACAACAGCAAAAACAAGGAGAGAATCATCAAAACAAATACTCCATCAAGGGGTTCAATTCAGACCTGCTCAGACATTTCCCTGTCCATGTGTGCTGCAGGAGCCATCTTGGCTTGTTCTCCCTCCTCACCTTCACTTCCTGCTTTTAATAGGCTTTTATAGGCTTTTATAGGTTTATTCCATGGATATACAGTATATATTGTGACATAAATTAGGTTGGAGGGGAGGGGCTCTATGTATATGTCTGTGTCGGTCAATTTCGGAAATCGCGTATTTAGCGTTGGACAATATCTGCATATTGGATATCTAAAAAAAGAAGCTAATATTGAATATCTCTCACATGAATATAAAGATGGTAATGACAAAATAAGTCCACTATTTACCTGAATATTCGTGCTTCCCTGGTATCTGACCTCAGCAGGCTTCCAACTCTGACCCTGGTTTCCTCTTACAGTAAAAAGAGCAGGTCCAACAGTTCCTCCTGGTAAACAAAGACAGTTAATACCAATCCAAATCTTGTGTGGCATCCATTGCAAATAAATGAGATGCTTGGCAATTTTACCTGCGGTGATGGTGTGGACACTGAGCTGCATGTTCGCACTGGTACCATACAAGTAATAATGGAAGGTAAGATCCAAACATCCAGAAGAAGGATTAATTTGAGGACTTCGGATCTGAGCACTTGCTCCAGCGATGTAATCAAGCGAATCCATCAACATGTACATGCCAACTATGTTTGTAAAGGTGAGAACAAACAAAATAATTAATAAACCTAATTAAAATATGAAAAGCAATCAACAAACTGTGAATAAACCTTAGTCTTATTCTTGTACAAGTATTTTACTCACTCCTCTTAGTGGTAATGTCTACGGTGTCTGATTGTATTTAATGTTATAGTCCACTTTTGGTAACACTATTATTTAATTTTTATACATAAAGGCTGATATTACGCAGTTATTATTATGACATTACACCTGTCATTAGCATGAATACGGTGTCATGAAGGCTGTCATTAATTGCCGTTTGTTACCCAAACTTTAACCCTACCCCTAACCCCACTAGATCACTCCACCTAACCCAAAAAATGGCAACATAGCTGCAAAGGTGTCATAATTTAGCAAATGACACTTAATGACAGCCTTCATGACACCGTATCCATGGTAATGACAGATAATGACAGCGTATTGTCAGCCTTATGCATAAAACTTCAAGTAAAGTGTTTTACCTGCTTAAAAATGTTGCATAAAAATCCTCTGGATGCAGAGTTTTTGATTTGGACAATGTTATGCTATAGTTGATGAAATTTTAAAAGCTCACATTATTCACATATCTGAGAACCACATCAGTATTGAAAAAAGGCTTGCTGTCATCAAACTGGAGAAATTTAATGACTTTCTAAACACATGCTTTCACTTTCAGCCCAGACTAGAAGGTTGTTCTGACAAAACAGAATCAGAATCAGTTTTATTGCCGAGTAGAATTTTTATTAGGTTAATAATTTATTTAATTTGATTTATTCTTTTTTTTTCAAGCAGGGACAAGAAAACAATAGGAACAAAAAGACTCTTTTGGGGCGTATTCACTAAGATCTGAAATAAAGGATGGTAAACCAGCTGCGTCCTTAAATCATTTGGTGGTGCTTTTTTCTCACCTGCTGTGAGGAATTCACTGACATTGCAGCACATATAGGTGTGCGTATAAATGTGGTTGAGACCCTATTTAAATGAACATTGTGTTAATTAACATGGACATGTGAGTGCACAGAAGCACAAAATGACATTTGAGGAAGTTAAATTGGAGGCAGGTGGACTTCTCTGTCTGCTGCACAGACATTCATAATGTAGAAACAACATAAACAAATAAAAATTATGTTTAATAAACTTTCAAACCTAATGTTATTTTTCCCCCTAATGCAATGTGTCTTTTCCATCACTTCCTGTAACTTTGCTCTTCAGTCCATGGAAAGCATCATCCAGCAAATAATACTCAATAAAGTACAGATACCAAAAAAAATTACTTAAATGCAGTAACAAAGTATTTGTACTTCGTTACTTATCACCTCTGCAGACATGAAACTTGAAGAAAGATTGGATTGTGCATCGATTAAACACTTACATCCAGGTTTGGAGAAGTCATCATCAGGCCCAGTGCCTTCTGTCTCAGTTGGTCCTGACCACTGAATGAAGCCATACACATCTGGACTGTCTGTGTGAGTCGTCCAGCTACACAGATCGCCCTGAGTGTCAAAGTCACAGCCAGTGATACAGGCTGAGGACCAAACAGCAACGGATTAGAAATAGTAGTTAGTGTGTGTCTGTGTGTGTGTATTTTTACTCACATGGACATGCTCCCTGGCTGATAACAATGTTATCCAGAGCTGTGTCACAGGATGAAGAAAAGCCTCTCTGTGCCTCAAACACAATCTGCAAATGAGAAAATACAACATTACAATAAACACTTTTTGTTTTTCCATAGCTATGATAGGTAATGAGGGTCTGAGCAGCACAATGACATTAATTGTTGAGAAAAGGTTTTCAACAAAATGTTACTAAAGTAAGCAGAGTATTTGGGTTTTCAATTTGAGATTAATCATTTCTAAAGAGGAATACACATTTGCAGACTTTGAGATGAATGCCACAAGATGTATAATGTAATTTTTGAATAAAAAAAAAGGAAAGTAAGGTTTTGGATCAGGAATCTATAGGAGAACCTGGAAATTTAGGTGAAACTTTAGAATGAGTGTGATACAAATGTGTGTGTGTAGCCTTTGTGAGTAGTGAAGATGTTAAGCTGTTGCTAAATGCTTTTGGTCATCAGAGGAGAAAGGATGGCTACTAAATGATGGCTAATATAGAACTTTTTCTTTTGAATAGAACCATTCCTCAGGTTGAAATGTTGTTTTACAGAACAAAAAGTGCTTTTTATTTTATTAGATTAAAAGTTTGATTGTGTTAGTATTCTCTTGGTACCAGGCCTCCCTTACAATTAGTATTGCACGTACATGTCTAAGAAAAGTAAACTTTATCAACTTCACTGTAATCACCATCATATGGACAGCTGGGAACCCTGACATAACAAGTGATAAACTTAATATTTGAGTTCTAGAGAATCTTGAATTTACATATAGATTTATTTTAGTCATCTCAATTCTTTGAGTTAACTTGTTTAGTCCATTTCATCTAAATAGACACATTTAATAAACAAAACTGAAACTGTTGTCGGTATGTCTAAACTTCACAATAAACATCTCTTCATCAAAAGTAGCTGCTAAACTGGAAAACATTATTTCTGATTGATTTTAGACATTTGGAGCAATTTAATGTTGTTTTATCTTTAATGAAAATGTAAAGTAATGTAGTTGTTGCTTCAGTCATCCTGTCTTTATGTTCAGTGAACTCAACATAGCACACAATCAAATACTGTATATAAGAACCTTAGATGACATTATTTGTGAGAGCACCTGTTTGGAAAGTGAGCAAACCACCTCCATATCTGCATGTAAATATGATAGTCAGGTTTATTGCTCAGGGCGTAGCTGCTGAACACTTTTTCAACATGATTTAACTCGTGCACATTATCATAAAACTGTCCTTGTTTGTCTTAACCTCAGCATTCACTCACCTCCAAGTTTATTTTACAGTTTTATAACCTGTTTGCCAATAATAAAAAACTGATGAGTACTGTAAAATCATTCTTGTTGGTGTTTATGCACGTCAAAGAAGAGCAAGTACAAGTGCTTTTCAGCAACATTATCAGTTTTTCCACTCAACCAAATCCCAGCTCTGTTTGAATGGGAAAGGGACCATAGATGAGAGTAACTTCAGGATATCGAGATTCTTAAACATTTTGTCCGGGGGCGTCACTATCAGGAGAGGCTTAGCCACACATATACACCCTTATCAATGATAAAGTATTTAATTAAAAAGTTATTTTATAGTATTATACAGTTATAAAAGACCTCGGATGGATAAACATGTCAATGTTATTGAAATGTGTCTGTTCCCTCAGTTCCTGTAACTGTATATGAAACTTTGATAAATAAATCCAGCCACAATTATTTTAATTTTATTCATTATTATTATTATTATTATTATTATTATTATTATTGTTAATAATAATAATAATAATAATAATAATAATAATAATAATAATAATAATAATAATAATAAAAATAATAGGCTATATCAGAGGTTCCCAACCTTTTTCGAGTCGTGACCCCATTTTGCTATCACAAATGTCTGGCGACCCCAGAGACATTAGTTTTTGAAAATGCATGTTTATTAACGTGTTACATATACGGAGTAGCCAGGATTAGTGCATGGGTTTTTCCCTTACTTATCACATCATTTCAGAAAAAACTAAAAATATTTCCTGTAAAAACAGAAAAACGGGGCGAATTTTTTTTATTTACTTATTTTTATCTCATCAACTCAGAAAAAACTAAACTTTTTTTTCTTCTGTGAATGCAATAAGCTTCCATCCCCTATCATAGCACATACTTTAAGCCTCTCTGTTCTTTTCTTAGACGGTAACTAGTGAAGTGATGTGGCAACACCAGGGGTGGAAAGTAACGAATTACATTTACTCTCGTTACTGTAATTGAGTAGCTTTTTTGTGTACTTCTACTTTTTTTTGAGCACTTTCTAAAATCTGTAATTTTACCTTTACTTGAGAACATTTTGTTTCAAGTAACAGTACTTCGTTACATTGGAAATAGATTCCGTTACAGAGTAAAATAAACCCTGCACGGACGGGAGTCTGCTCCATAGATATAATATACTGTGGTGTAATTGTTCTACATTTGTGCTATTGAAAGTACCCTAGAGCTGTTGTTAGGATCAGCCAATAGAATGTGTATATGTCTATGGCCTGCTCTGTTGATTCACATGACGTCACTCACATTGCTGCATCGCGACAAAGCGAAAGCGAAAAATTCAGATGGAGGGCAGGAAGTGAAGCTTGAGAATCTGCCATCTGAAATAATCCAAATACCCATGTTTTGTGTAGTTTATTGCTGCTCCATTCTTTCTAACCGAGAAAAGGAAAATAGATTTTATAGAGTACCGAAAATTGTCATTCACAAAGGTGAGAAATGTAAAAAGTTCACAGAACAACGCCGTAAAAAGTGGATTTTAAACCTACGTCTGTGGTCGGGAGGAGCAGAGTCTGCTGATGCCCGTGTCTGTAGCGATCATTTGGGCAGAGGTATGTTAGCGAGCTAACTTTGTTTTTGTGGCTGTGTTTATATAGCATTAGGTTGTCGTTAAATGCTCATTTACTATTATTTACCTTCACACCCAAATGCTATTTCACTGCATGTCATAAAGTACTGTTCAGTAGTAGTATATATGTTGTTATGTTCGCTGTGGGCAGTGTTATGTTTATTGCTTGGTAAAATGCGCCATCTAGTGGTTGTTTTAAGTCCGTTTTATTTGAGACAGTAGAAGAAGAACTCAAACAGGATGTTGTTCAGAATGATCTCACTGCAGTACATGGCAGCTCCACTCTCCTGGTTTTTCCTATGTTTTGTGTTTGTTTAAGTATTGTCTGTAAGTATTACAAAGTGAAAAGGATTACACACTAAATTTATTGACCTTTAGTTGCACATTTGAGAGTCAGGATGTTTATTGATGTGCTTTTAAATGTGTTTAACTAGGGATGTAACAATTAATTGCAAGGCAGTTAAAAATCGATTAATAGGTATCACGGTTGATATCGATTTTCTGAAAATTGAATCGCAGTACTTTTTTTAACCAGCAGAGAGTGCTATCCACCGAAAGAATATCTGCAATACTACTTGAATATCTGTATATCTGTAAAAGTCACGTTTTTCTATTAGCTCTGTCTGCTAGCATAGCTTCTCTTCTCCACTGCATGCCAACCGACCACTGTGTTGCCAGCGCCCTCTGCTGGTCCAAACAAATATGACATAAATCAGCACAATCACGTTTTTTTTTCAATTTTTAAGGCACAAATTACATTTTCAGTTGCACTTTTAAAAGAAAAAGAACTATTATGCAGTTTTGCATTGTTTATTATAGAATTAGAATTTAAATTAATAGGCTTCATTTTCATTTGTATTATACCTTTATTGATTTCATTCAAGATTTATTTTTAGTTAAATTGCATTGTTTTTAATAGTTTATCAAGGAATTCTTTTGACAATGAAAAATAAAAGGAAAAAATACAGTATTTTCCAAATTGTGAGAGAATCGTATCATGAACCCAGTATCGTGAATCGAATCGTATCGGGAGTTGAGTGAATCGTTACATCCCTATGTTTAACTGTATGCTAATTTTAATGCTAATCGCTATGCTAACAGAAGCAATTTGGTTCTTTTATATGTAAATGTGCCAAGTTATAGCCTTCTATTATTATTTTAGCACAAGACTTACATTTACCTGTCTTGTTTTTTTTTTATTGTTGCAGTTTCACAAAAAAGATTTGTTCAGTAAACGACATTGATATTCTTTGGGAGTCTGTGGACTTTCTGGATCTTTGTTTCGCTGTTTGGATAGCTAGATCTGCTTCTAGCGAGGCTTTTACATATGTATTTGACAAACAAACCTCATGCATCCTTGACTGTCAGGCTAACGTTTTTAAGCTGTTTTGTAAGTTTAGCTATTACTGCTGAGGAGGTTGTGGACCCACCCGCTTAGAAGTGCACAAATTTTAACTTTACTTCTACTTTAAGTAAAATTTAATCAAAGTAACATTTCTTCTACTTAAGTAGATTTTTTTGTACTCTTTCGACCTCTGGGTAACACTTACAGTCATGGGATCAGTGCTGGGTTTGGACACAGTGATTGATGCCTTTAACCAGGATGGACTCTGGATGCCAGTCTTCTTCCAAACCTCCAGTTCTACTTCGCCCGTCTTTGAAAGAACTCTCAACACATTCGTGTTGTCAGAGCCATACATGAAATTATGAAACTGGACACAAATTTGAGAGGCTGATGTGGACAGGGTGGTGCTCAGCAGACGAATCTTTTGTCCATTAGACATATTGTCACATTCTTGATAGATATAGAAGCCCTCTGTAAGAGACGGGACAGAAGAAGTGTTGGTAGTGTTTTTAATAACCAAATTGAGGAAGATGGCTATATGTATAATGAATTAAGTTTCCGTCATATAGATACTGACTTCCATCGGGGTAGTCCCCACTGGGACCAGTACCCGGCGTCGGAGTTGGACCTTGGTGTCGAATCCAATCATTGTTATCTGTCGTGTCTTGTGTAAAGTTGCAGAATGGCTCGCTGTCCTTGTTAAAATCACAGGAGGTGAGCACTCCTGTTGACATGTGCACAACATAATATTTAAGAAAACATGACACATCATCTTTAATGTACAGACAGCAAAATAATATGACAAATGTGTGTTTCAATTTTATTTTCCACACACACACATATTAGTAGAATGATAAAGGAATCAGAGACGGATTAAATAAGCCCAGAATTACAACAAATACATTTGTATTGTGTTATGGCAATTTTTATATTCATCATCATATCGTCAAATGTATGTTCATGTGTACAATTTGTCATGTTTTAATACATGATGACTCCATTACTCTTTGCACTTTTGAACAGCTGAATCATGTTAGATTAAACAGTACAGATCGTATTGTACTCAGTGCAACACAGAGTCTCTGCTGAAGGCCAAACTCAAACTCACATGCAGATATACATGCACACACACACTATCAAGGATAGATAAGAGTGGGGCCCAATCTTCCTCATAATATACACGTCTTCATCATCCTCAAATGTTTCCACTGTTGGGCATCTGACTCCCTCCTTCTCCTCACCTCAGGGTGGAACTTTTTCTGTTATCTGTATAAAAGCTTAAGCTGTGAAACTGTTAGTTAGAGTGGGTCTTGCCTTTTTGCTCTGCCACGAGCCTTTTGCCTTTCATTCTTTCAGGATGGAAGCTTCTTTTTTACTCCTTTTTATTTTATTTTATAATAAATCTTTTTTATAAAATCATCAATGCCTCGCCTGGACTCCATCATTCAACCAGAGCAATAAATCATGTCTCCAAATGAGGTCAACCGCAAATTTGCCGTGACAATTGTAATAGTTACATCTGTAAATATGTTTACACCTAGCACTAAACTTTACATTTCTATTAATTAGTTCATCAATTCATCTGAGACATTCATTAACATCTGCATTCAGATCAGCAGAAAAATTCAAAAATGGGAACATGAAGGAATGTGTAACAATTTAAAAACACTCGTGCACACTATTGGTACTTTAATGTAACATTTCTGAATTTTGTACAGAAGAAGGTTAAGGTCACTGAAAAATATGGTTATGGTCTTTTTTTTGTCTTAATCTTGTTTTTTTTTTTTGTCTTCATTTTCATTTTTAAATCTTGTTTTTCTCCTGTCCTGTTTTTTTTTATTTTATTTTTTGTCATTGTCATTCATTACTATTTCAGGACGCCTGCAAGCTCCTCTTACACACACTTGCAGGCGTCCTGAAACATGAACAGATAAAAAATTAAAATAAATAAATAAATAAAAAAACAGGACTAGAAAAAAAAAAGGTTAAGACATAAAATTGAAAGAAAAAAAAAAAAAAGATAACCATATGATTACATTTTTGTTGTTGTTCTTCCGGTTGCTGTTTTTTTTCTCAGTGGCCCTAATCTTCTTCCATAAACTTGACTTTGAAAAAAACATAATCGACAACAAGGCAGAAATGCAATGCACGAAGCATGTGATTGAGAGCTTATGATCCTATAGTTAAATGATTACAGGCAATGTGCCATGTAAGAAGGACAGAGTGCTAGTAGTGAATCACGTGCTGAGGCTGTCCCAGCTTTGTGTGAGCGTAAGTACACCACGCTTACCTTCACGCTGAACTTTCCACTGGCTACAAAAAAACAAAAACAAATGGGAACAAAGGTTAACTATTGCATCTAAAGCATTTCCAAAGAAGAAACTTAAGATGATCAAGAAAAACAGACTCAACCTAACAATGGATTAACACAGGTGTAAAACACAAAATAGGGGTGGGACACGATAGATGATAATGGGCTCACTCACAATATAATAATATTTTGAAAGGAGAGAAAATAAATTATAGTTGGATAAAAAGTCATGTTTTTATTAAACTTTAACACTGGTCATTCTGTAATACTTACTCATGGTATAAACCTTTCAACTCAATAGGAATATAAATAGAATCAAATAAACAATAACATAAATTAGACCAATTTTAAGTGAAAAAGTGCCACTCTGCAAATAGAATGCAAAAACAATCTGTGACAGCCATAAAGACAATATTAAAAAAGAGAAAAGAAAAACAATTTTTCTAAAACGTCAAACTGGAACAGTCTACACAGCGCCCCGCCCCACCTCACAATATCACAATACCACTCTTACCATCGGAGATAGACCTTCTTACATTTTAATATTACAATATATTGTTGCATAATATACGGTACCTTTATTGATGAACACAAGATGAATATTACCGCCGCCAAGGAGGTTATATTTTCACCGACGTTTATTTATTTATTTATTTGTTTTACTGTTAGCAGGATTACGGTTAAAGTACTTAAAGATAGACCTTACCATAGAAGAGTCTATGACATGTGTTATTATTGTGCATTTCCTCACAATTAAAATAAACAAAAAACAAAGGGGGAGAGGGGGGAAACATTTATACATTTGGACCTACTGTATGATTATTAATGGCGATAGAAATGTCTTCCAAGCCTTTAAAGTTTGAATGATCATGGTAGCATAAAATCTGACAAAGAAGATATTTGGTGCTGGGCTTGGTTTACACTCTGAGTACTGTTGTTTAAATATACGACCAAATAAGCATTTCCTATGTCCAGTCAGAACCTTTTTTATTTACATAGCACATTCTGCAAACAAGAGGTAAAAAAGTGCTACACAGACTAAATTAACAATCAAACAGAGATTAAGATCAAAAAGAGAGGAAAAAAGCAGAATAGATAAAAGTTGATAGCCAGGGAAATAACAGTTTTAAAAAGAGGTTAAAAATCCCCCTTACCCTTAGATTTTGATTTAGTTTTATTGAAAAGGCTCAACTACAAACAGTAACATCTTTAAACAAATTCTAAAGTAACATGGAGTTTATCACAGAAAAACAAAAAAAAATTAATTGTATAAACATGTACATTTGGACTGACGGTTCAGACTAAGTCTTAAATAGAGATGTACGAAACTTCACTTCCTTGGGCAGATCTAACCTTTGAAAAGACTATTGGTCCTCCATATTCAGTTTATCTTTCACACATTGCTCATTTGGGTAACTCATTTTGATCACTGTACGGGAACAGCTACTGCTGATCAAGTTCATAGGATACACTGAATTTATATAAATCTTTCCAATATGGGATGAAGAAACTTACTTTATTTGAATAAAATATTTCCCCTTCAACTTTGAAATCAGCTACTTATTGTGTTGGTAAATCTGATATTAGAATATTTGTTTGACCTTATCTGTGTTATTAACTATTCATTGATGAAAACAAGACTAAATGCAAACAAAGATAGGATGAAAACTGAATAAAATGCACAATAATAATAATAATAATAATAATAATAATAATAATAATAATAATAAATAGAACCAGTAAGAAGTAATCTCTGTATTGTAACTTAAGACAGAAGCAGTTAAAAAAAAGTTCAACTGAATTCAAAAATGTGTCCAACTAAATTTTTTTAATTTATTTGACAATTTGGTAAAAAAGGATTTTGATCAGAAGACATATATGAAAGAGCCCTGTTTTGTGTACCATATTTGTACACTATGAAATACAGTAACCAGTTTTTAAGTCTGCTGCTCACCTTAGCTCTGCCTTTGCCTCCTTGTAGCAGCACATCCACAGAAGCAAAATCATGAACTTTATTCTCTCCATAACTAAGACTTAGTTATCCTTAGACTGGGGTTGGGGAAACCTGAGCTTTTATACAGGACAAGGATGGGTGTGAGGGCGTTAGGGGTCCTAGATGCTGAATTGCTACTACTACTACAACTTGGTGTTGTAATGTGTGTAAATAAGTAACTGTGTGATAGGAACAGGGTGTGTCTTCATTGGGTGTGAGCTCACAGGTGTGGATGAGTGGTTGTTGACCCCTCTGCTGTTCATGGCTTGGGTGGAGATGCCCATCAAATACTGTACAAATGAGAACTGTAAGCAATAATAAAGCTTGTAATACAGTGTAATACACCAGTTTGATTACATGACACACCCATTCAGCATACACGCTATAATAACATTAGGACAAAAAGCTATATATATATATGTGTAACATTGCTGTCAATCTTTTGAACATTAACACATATCTGTATTCATTATAAATGACATGTCTCGGTCTTAACTTGAAATCATTTTTACATTAATTTTTTAATCATGTACAGTAAACTCAGCTGTTGCCATCAACTTCCCTGTACGGCGCGAAAAGAGCAAGAATCGAGAATATCCTGATTCTGTTTAGAATACAGACTTTTCTGATGCACATCCAGAGTTTATTTTATATGGATTATATCTGGTCAAATACGGACCCAATATATTGTATTAGGATACAAACAATATTTACATTTTGTCATGTATGTGTTCCGGAAATGTCCTCAGGTTGGATGTTCGGATCTTTGGTTTCAGCCCTCTGAAAAGGTTAAGAGGGCACAACTTGTGTTTGTCTTTGTTGGTTCTTACTTGAACTTTATTGACCACGGTATGTGGTAGACCACAGGTTATAAACCGGAAACAGGATAAATGCTTCATCATATAACACTCATCACACTTATTACCAGTGCTTCGACAGATTCATTTAACAGTTCCTACTTTACCAATGGATCGTGTGCTCATGGCTCTGTCTGGCCCTCGACCTTCCCGCTTGGTCTTGATGAATGCCGATATGGCCCTCCTACTTCAGATTGGCTGTCAAATTTTTTTTATATGCACTATATCTGATCAAATATGAACCCAATATACAATATCTAGATTTTGTCATGTATGTGTTTCGTCAATGTCCTCAGGGTGAAAATACCCAGAATCCATAAATATCCATTTTTGGATTCTGTCTAGAATACGGACCTTTCTGATGCATATCCCAAGTTTTGTTGATATGCACCATATCTGGTCAAATATTCAATTCAGTTCAACTTTCATCTCAAAGCGCATAACAATATAAAATGCATAGCAAGAAAAAAAGAACCCAACAACATTCACATTGAACAAGCATTTAGTGACAGTGGGAAATAAAAAACTCCTTTTTTTATCAGGAAGAAATCTCCGGCACAACCAGGTTTAGAGGTGGCAGTCATCTTCCTCAACTGGTTGGAGTTAAGGCAGGCATACACTGTGCAATTTTTGGCCCATTTTGAGCCGACTTTTGACTCGTGCGACTATTTTGTGGGATCTTGCGAGTCTCTGCTAGATCGTGTGTGGTGCATCGTGTAATATACATGGGGTCACGAGAAGCAATTAACACCTCACGACTGCCTCCCGATCAGCAATCGTAGGTCGTAAGGATTTCAAACATGTTTTTTCATTTCCGGAAACAAGACCCCGACGTGTCGTGTATGAACGTACAGTGTGAGCAGTCAGATTGTGTCAGAGTGTCGGACCGTACAGTGTGAGAACATGCATCGTGAGCTGCGCACATTCGGGCTCTGCCTCTGAGTCGCACAGTTTGAGCTGGAGCTGAGTGCAATGATTAAAAAAAATCGCACAGTGTATCCCAGCCTGTAGTGAACAGAAGGACAATCAGAACAGGATAGAGGGCAGACCATCAGAGTGTGCCAGACTAGTTGAACCATGAACCATCGACCAGGAACTGCCAGCTCCAGCATCAAGATAAAATATTAATATTAAAATATTCACAAAATAAGAATAAATAAAACAATGCAATTCCTAAAACAACTGGGTGTAGTAGTATCAATTAGAAGAATTTTCCAGCAAAACAACAGTTTTTACATCAGCTAGTTTTTTTTAAATATATTGATTATTGTATTTTGTATAACTGTACTCTATAATTAGGATGCAGAGGAATTCTGAGATTAAATTTTTTTTGTTTACAGTAATCTTTATATTTCTGTGCAAGGATCTTATTTTGTAATAAAGTACTGATTTACCTGACAAAAATCATTGAAACCTTAAAGATAAGATGTATTTCATGTATTGCTCTTTGTTGTTAGTATTTAGTAATTCAGTGTGCTCAGAGTGACAAGATGTGTTTCCAAAGTGAGATTATTTGTTAGTGTTGTGGTTGAATGAGCTTCATTTGAGATGCGTATAAAGTGTTTTGTTGGTGAGAAACACTTTTGGGGATGAGAGTAACTGTTGAGCTGAGATGACTGATGGATATGCAGGCTGTGTTTAGAGTTTTTCAACATGTGACTTCAGTTTTGACCAATGCTTGTTAGCGATCGAAAAAAACTGTAATAGCGTGGAAGGGTCCCAACCCACAGGTTGAGAACCGCTGGTGTATAATATGTCCAAGTATTCATGTATAATGACTAGATTGTATGTCCAAGCATGTATTTATGTCACTCCTATCCATTGCACACATTTGGTCACCACTGTATTTACTGTATATCCCTACAGGGCTTGGTCCGTCATACATATGGACAGAGCTGCAGTGACAGTTCTAGCCAGAGGACAAGTATGTTTTTTTGTCTCTTTCCTTCTGAATTGTCACTGTTTGTGAAAATTACCACCACCACCACCACAGATTCCATTCTGATCACAACAAAAAAGTGACCCTGGCTGTGATGGGGGCCATTTAAGATGCTGAGCCACACTGGGGCACAATCCAAGTTAGAACTAAGTCTGATCGCGTCAATCTGGAGACCTAATTGGTAATTGTCTGCTAATGTATTTTAGTGATCACTTGCCTTTTCAGATGCCTTAAAATAATACATTTAGAGTTCATAACATGGTATTTGTGTTGTCATTTTCATTCACTAGGAGCCTGCAACAGGGCTTTTGAATCCTACAAGGCCAGCGAGAAGCTGTGCTCAATACTTTTGCATTTATTGATAATGGTATTTATCAATTACCTGCAAACAAAGTGTATACAGGCTATTTCTAAAGTGACACTTTGAAATGTTAAGACTTTTTAATTGCCTGTGACAAGTTGTTGAGCTGAGCATCAGTAACCAATTGAAGCAATAATTAATAACAGCAATGGATTTGTTTCTGTTATCATTTACTGTCATAATTTAATGACCTATAATTGTTTTGTTACATTGTGTTAGCCTAGAACCGTATCAGATTAAATAATAAATAATTAATCATGCGTGCATGTTAGGACAGCTGAAATAAAAAGGGTCAGGATACTGACCTCTCTTTCTTTTTGTCACACAGCTTTTCAAGAAACAGGTCACAGTGGGACAGAGGGTCCTCTCTCCAGAGGACTTGGTGTATCTCTGTGGGGTCGATGCCAACTTTGTGAGTGACGAGGACAAAACTGTTTACAAGTTTGCCTCTCCAAAGTGGTGAGAAGAGATGATGGAAACCTGCCAGAAAGTACTGGGTAATAATAGATAAAAAGGTGTCGAGCCAAGATCATCTCACTTACGCACAGACTCTGGACTCTGGACACTTTTCAAAAAGACTCCACCCTACTTCAGATACAACATCTATCTATCTGCATGTGAGTGAGGTGGAAGAAGACTCAGATAGAGATGTTTAAAATTTTGTGTGTGTTTCTTTTCCTACCTCGTTCTAATTTTATTGTGATATAATAAAAGTTATGTGCACTAAGTGATTTTTGTTTTTAATATTTATCTTGAGAGTCTATCTTCAAAGTATATTTGCCATTTTTAATGAGACAATTGGTGTAGAGGGGAAAAAGGTTTACAGAGACCTAGTATAAAGTTAGGGACACTGCATTTAACTGTCCTGGGTATGGTGAGTCACCCTATGGGCCATGAATTGTATACTGAAATATGCAGACTGCTGAAATCATTTGTAGGACATCTAATATGGTCGGGTAGAGTATCAATGCAGTATTCAGAATAAAAATACTAATGATGTTCGGACTTCAATCATGGTTGGGGAGAGTATCCGTGAATAAATGAACTCCGGGATATGGCAGAGTATCCATCCCATGTGGATATCACCGTATTTGACTCATCTTGGAATATTCGGGCTTCGATTCTTGGGTTTTTTGCGCAGTGTTTAATCTCTGATCTGTCATCCAGCAATGACACACACACTGCTGAGTGTTATTGGAGAAATAAGGGCTATCCCTGTGATTGTGCATTGTTTATATTATAAATAATTTATTGACGACTTCCTGGTGGAGAGCTGTACTTGGGACAAAATTCCAGGAAAAGAAAGAAAAGGTGGAGGGACTTTTTTTGGTTTTAACCAACAGTCACTGAACCAATCAAGAAACCACAATAACCTGACGGTGGGAAGGTATACCGTGCCACAAAATATTGCGATATTAAAACATTTCAAGATCTATCATCGATTGGGGTTTGATTTAAATAAATTCCACACTATCAACCACACACAGATGTGCTATGGTTTGTTTTTATTTATTATATTCCTATAGAGTTATAAAGGTCATACTCAGAGTACGTCTGTAAGTTAAAGTCAATGTAAAGCATGGTTATTCTTCCAACTGCATTTTTTTTCATTTTGCTTTCTGTTTCTCTTTCTTAACAAACTGTTTGGTATCGTGATTGTGAGCACATCGTATCATATTGTGAACTCAGTGTATCGTCCCACACCTATGAAAAACCAGATAACTCAATCAAATCAAAGACTATCATTTATTTGATCGACCAAAGGTCTGCGCCTGTGTCATTACATTCTCCTGCCAGGGAACAAGTCCCTGTGGTGTCAGGAACAATGACTTGAGATCATTTTGTCTGTCAAGCACCCGACATTCCACGCACAATACTTTAAGTGTGTTTAAATTTGATGAATATGTGCAATGTGAATACGTAATTTCATGCATGTGCTAGCAATTGTATCAAACATGGAACTGTTTGTGGTGCCTGTTTTTGTGCATAAGGTAAGCATGTCTAATATGTAGGTATCAACTGTTAAAACTTTACACTCAGTGGTGGCTGCAGTGATTATTAAACAGAGGAGATGCAGGAGAAACAAAAGGCACCAAAAAGAACAGAGGTTTTGAGATCATTTTAGTATCCAAATGTGTTTAATTAAAACTTTTACAGCATTGGTGTATTAAAAGTAATGACAAATAAGTTGTGGTAGTTCCAGGTTCACTATGTACAATAATGTTAATTCAAAGTTTTCCATAATTATTGAACCAGTCCGACACTTGACTTGTACATTTTATTTTATTTTTATTTTTCCTCTTTGTGTATTAGAGTTTCACATATCTAGCCTATGTAGTTTGTAGAAATTCAACAACCTACAGAGCATATCCCCAGAGCTGCCAAGCCTCACGCTTTGAATGTGACAATCACGCAATTTGACGCATTCTCACATCACACGCCACACTTGACATTTCTCACGCTTATATTTCCCCATTCCCCATTTATTCATGATAATGAACTTTGATCCTTGCGGCCTGCCGTAGCTTGAGTAACTCTGATTGACTGACCGAGATAACCAATCCCAGACCAATCCATGTCTCCTTGTGCCTAAATCTAACCAACCAAAGCAGGCACCACACAATAATGAACCAATCAGAAGCAACGTAAGGCGGGTCTTGACGAGCCATCTCTCGACACAGCACGCACTGACTCGTCGACAGAAAGAAAGTGTTTCTAGAAGTCAGACGCCATCTGAGATGGTATGTAACTACCCAATTTTGTTCACTGTTTATATTGCTGTGTGTGTGTGTGTGTTATAGTGTTAATTTACTCATCTAAACTAAACTAACACCCCCTCCCCCCAGTGCACGGACACACAGTCAGCTGTGTTAGCGACTGTCTGTCAGAGGCTCAGTGTAGATGTCTGCCTGTCCTGTAAAACTATCAGTTCCGAGTGTTAAACACTGAGAGACGTTTGAGGAAGCACTGTATGTGTTTGTCTTCTCTAACTAAGGGTCTACTCATACTGCCAGCTCGGGCCATTTCAAGCTCACAGCAGGAATCCCCCCTCCCTGTCCCTTTTCTGGCAGAACAGACGTGATCACCAGCTCAACTCGGTTCCCACAGACAAACACGTCATCACGTTCATTTACGACACCATTAAGCAACTCTGGGTTTGTTGTTGACAGTAAATGCTGTTAATTTCATATTTTCTGTTGTGTAGTGTAACTATACATCCAGATTTACCCAGACGCGTGCTCTTTTCGCGGCTGGATTATACAAATGGACTGGGTTTCCCAGGGCCCCTGAACGCAACATGGTAATGCAAATGACCGAACTCTGCTCATATTTGCTCTATCGGAGAAATAACATCAGTTTATTAAAGATGAGAAGTCGCTCTTTACAGCCAGTGTCGGTAAATTTGTTTTGTTGAAATCAACACGAGGAAAAGAGAGAGAACCAAAGTTTGAGTGAGAAAGAAAGAGAAATTAAAAGAGACCAAACAACGGTGGATTTAATTGAAAATGAAGACTCTTGGTTGATAAAAAACCACCATGGATGGAGGTTCAAAGGGATTTGAAAACAAAGAAGGAAACTGAGCCTATAAGTTAAGGTAAGATCAGTTCAATTTCTGGATCAATAAATGCTTTTAGTTACCTGTTAGATTAACAGGTAACTGTACCGGATTACTTTTTTAAATTAACCCTCCCAACTCTGAACAAAGCTAATACAGTACATAGCCACTGCAAGCAGGAACCGTGTGATCAGGTATCGACTAGTCACCCTGGACAGAAAGACAGAAAAGGCTGTGGGTCATTGCTTTGACATAGCTTTTACTTGACAGCTTGAGCCATCAAATAAAAGCAATGTCAAAACGCAAATGGAAAAGACAAAGACAAAACAGAAAAAGCAATGACAAAATGGAAAAAGAATGATGTGACTACATTTGTATATTTTTTATTTTTGATTCTCTTCATATTTCCACATTAATTTCCTTTTCATTTTGGCACTCCTGCGATTTCATAATTTTTTCCTGTAGCTTTTTATTATATCATCTACCCCAAACCCTGTGATTTCATCGCTTGGCGAGTAGACACGCTGTGCAGCAGAAACACCTCAGCAGCAGGAGGGCCGACAAGCAAGAGATGCCCTGTGCCATCAAGAAATGCATCGTGCACGTGTAGAACAGGCACGCAAAAACAATTGCAACCTTGCTCGGTGTGATGACATAGACTTTTTTTAAAGAGGAGCTTTATGGTGATTTCACACACACACTCACTGTTTCACCTCACTGTTTGAGTGTCCTACATGCGTACACTGCAATGCCTATGTATGGAAAGAGGAGAGGAAAGGTTTCTGTTGCGTGTCTGGAAAAATAGACCTCACATACAATCCCACTAATCCTAAACCTGGCTCAATCCCACCACAGCTTCCAAAATGCTATCAAGGAACTTTTCATGAATCAAAACTTTGTTAAACAAGCTAAACAATACAACAAAGAGATCGCTAATCCTGGTTTCAACCCAGGCATACAAATACAAGGAAAAGTTTTTCATTTCATTGCCCGCCCCCTTCCTGAACAGGGTAAAATGCCCAACTTTGCTCAGATCTACTTTCATGATCCTTCCCATGAAGTGATCTGAATGAAGAATTCTTGCTGAGAGCACAAAAGGCCATTCACAGGTGCAACCCATATGTACAACAGTTCAAGTCAGCAATTGAGTACATGAACCAAAATGACACTGCTGATGATCTGAGACGCCATGGCCTTGATCAGAGTCAAAGGCAAACCAGACTTCTTCCTCACTTTCACTTGCAACCCCTACTGAGCTGAGATTAAAAATCGCTTTTTGAAGGTCAGCAGACCCATCAAAGACCAGACATCATTGCCAGAATATTCCACATGAAGGTGGAAGCTCTTCTCACAGACCTTCTGAAACTTGACATACTGGGACATGTGGATGCATTTGTGATGGTGAAATAAACTCAAAAAAGACATCTTCCTCATATTCATATGCTCATCACCATGGTGCAATGTGACAAACCCAGGACCTCCACTGATATTGATCGCATCGTATCTGCAGAGATTCCAAACAAAGACACAAATCCACATCTACATCACATTGTCACATGTGGACAATGGAATCGTAACAGTCCATGCATGGTTGACAGAAAGTGTTCAAAGGACTACCCCAAACAGTTGAGACATACCACAAGCTTCTCAGACAACTCTTACCCACTGTACAGAAGATGAGCTGAAGATGCACCTGCCTCTCCCATCTTAACACATGTCAGGGACGCTGGCGAGACTGACGCCGCTCCGACTGATGCCGCTCAATTAGGCTTGCTCACCTTCTTTTTTTTTTGATTATTTTGATTATATCAAGCTACATTTATTTTGTGTTAGCCTTAAGCTTGGTCTGCTGTACTGCTTGTTTGGACACTGACAGATGGCTGTTTTACCTACCTACCTTCGTGTCCTCCGTACACCGGCCGGTGCCGAGGATCATTGGCTCGTCCAACGGCAATCCATCATCGAAGATCATCCCCCGTGTGTCCCCGTTAGCCTTCCAGGGCAGGAGCGAGCCAGCTACCATCCGCTCAGCTAAGGCTAGCATCGGGATCAGACCTCCCTCCACCGAAATGCGGCAATATTCCTCCTTGCAGCTGTTGAGACTTAACTGCTCCAGCACTCCAGCGTTTCTCTCAACCATCAAACAACTAAACCTCATACCCCGGCCCCGGTATATTCACAGGAGCTCCCGGAGAAAAGCTGTTTACACGGAGCATGAGGTCCCACAGCCTGGTCGTGCAATCCCCACCATCGCACTACTTCCGCGTCATCAGAGCGCTCGCTCTCTGAGACCAAATAGCGCTGGGAACATTGCTAGAGCTCGTGACACCCGGCAACAGAATAAAGCGGATTTCAAAGTGCTCCGGCCTCTACTGAGACATATAACACCAACCACTGTTAAAATTGAACTTTTTAATGCACAATCCCTCACAAATAAAGCCGGCCTTATTCACATTCTGGATAAAGAGATTGACATCATGTGTCTCAGTGAGACCTGGCATCGAACTGAGGTCTACTCAGCTTTGAATGAAGCCTGTCGACCTGGCTACATCTATTATGAGAAAGCATGCAGCACTGGCTGTGGTGGTGGTCTGGCCATTTTACACCATGGCGAACTGGAACTGACCCCTCTCCCCCTGTCAAAATTCTCCTCGTTCGAGTGCCTTGCCACAAAGTGCAAACCACCCTACCCCATGACAATACTGGTTATTTACAGACCTCCCAAACAAACCCAGCGTTACATCCCTGAGTTACATGACCTCCTTACCACGCTCTGCTCAACATCCACCAACTTGGTTACTCTTGGAGACCTGAACATTCATGTGGACACTCCCTCCTGTCATCCTGCATCCGACTTACTACAACTGCAGTGTCAACTTAATACAACATGTGGACGTCCCTACACACTCCAGGGGGCACTACAGGCCCATCTCCAACTTCCCATTTCTCTCCAAGGTGCTAGAGAAGGTAAACCCATCTTAAAGACAGCAACATTTTTGAGAAATTCCAGTCTGGGTTTCGGTCAGCTCACAGCACCGAGACAGCCCTAGTAAGGGTCACCAACAACCTGCTGATGGCAGCGGATGTTGGCTGTCCATCTCTTCTTGTCCTCCTGACCTATCAGCAGCATTTGATACAGTAGATCATGCCATCCTCCTGGATCGTCTGCAATCCACCGTTGGTCTTCTCGACATGGCCTATCTGGCAGGTCGGACTGAGTGTGCCGACCTTGGTGGCGTTAAATCCTCTACCCAGCCGGCCACTTGTGGTGTCCGTCAGGGATCTGTCCTTGGCCCACTTTTATTCACTTTATACATGCTCCCCCTTGGCCCTGTAATCAGCAAGCATGACGTGTCATTCCATTGCTATGCTGATGACACGCAGCTCTACATCAGAGTGGAGCCGTCACCCCCTACAGCACTTTCATCATCTTCATCATTAGCCACACTGACAACCTGTGTGGAGGAGACTAAGGTGTGGATGAATCTCAACTTCCTACAACTCAATAGTTCCAAAACTGAAGCCATGCTGGTCGGCACTCCACATCAGGTTCAAACATCCCCCATAATCAGTGTCATCACTTTTGACAGTAACTAGTACTGTATCGCAATATTCTTCTAAAGAAATAACGCCGTTGCGTTACAATATGGTGCATTTGTCCATTACTTTGCTAGCAGCAGTGTACTTCCTGTGTACAGTGGTGCTACATATTTTTGCGGGACCCCGTGCCAAACACGGTAAAACAGTAGAAGAAGAAGCATTGTCAGCGTGTTTCTGTTTACATCACGTGCGCCAATCATGGCGAGTCAATGCGAGAGCAGGACAAGCTTCTCAGAGTGGAAATAGGCGCATTATTTTTGTCTCCAAAAGATGCATCAGTGAAGCTAAGCTAACACTGCGGCTGGATTTTAACGGACTGTGACTGTTATCCAGGGACAGATCAGCCAAACCATTGCACGGTATGTTGTTGTAAATATGTAGCCTGTTGCTGCTGCTGAGTCACTGCTAACAGCAGCTCATTAACCTGATATGTTTAGCATTGTGTAGCTGAGAAAAATGCTGTGAATTAGTTTTTCCACATTTATAAGCATTTTCAACAGCAGAATGTGCACCTGGAATATGCACAGCTTACTATACATTACTGTGCTAAGGCTGAAAAATTACTGTTTTAATTTTGGAGCAGCTGTTTTGTGCTTTATATGCACATCATTTATGGTTGTTTTATATGCCAAAACTCCTTCTACCACCTGAGGAACCTCGCTAAACGCCACCCCACACTTTTTCTGCCCGATGCTGAAAAACTGGTACACGCCTTTGTCTCCTCCAGGATAGACTATTGTAATGCTCTCCTCATCGGGATCCCAAGCAAGAGCATTTGCAAGCTTCAATACATCCAAAACAGTGCTGCTAGGATCCTGATTGGGTTGCGCAAATATGATCATATCGCCCTCATCCCCCAGACCCCCTCACACACCCTCCGTTCCGGCAAAGCTCCCCTCCTGAAGATCCCCAGAACCAAGGTGTGCAGCATGGGTGATCGAGCCGTCTGCTCAACTGCTCCCAGACTGTCAAATGCTCTCCCTGACCATCTGAGAGCTCCACAGACTGTGGATTCTTTTAAACGCAGCCTAAAGACTTACCTTTTTACAACGGCCTTTAAGTAGTCATATTTATGGTAGGTCTTAGGCTTTATTTAATAATGCATCAATTTTATATAGCGCTTTCTCATAGGCACTCAAAGTCGCTTTACAAAATTAAGGCATTATTCTTTCACTCCACACTTAGTGGTGGTAAAGTACAACTGTAGCCACAGCTGCCCTGGGACAGAGTCTGCCAAAGTGAGCCATCTGCCACTCCGACCACCACCAACATTCACTCACACACTACATTCATACTAGGCAATGTGGGTGAAGTGCCTTGCCCAAGGACACAATGACAGACACCACTGGCGTGACTGCCACTCCACTGTGGCACCTGGAATTCTCAATGGTCTCCCATCCAAGTACTAACCAGGCCCAGACCTGCTTAGCTTCCGAGATCTAACGGGATCGGGCAATGACAGGCTGGTATGGCTTATTTGTAGCACTTTGAGATTTATTTTATGTAAAGTGCAATACAAATAAAATGTATTATTATTATTATTAAAGACAATCAGAGGGGGCATAAATGTGTCCGTCAATAATGAGTGGGTTGTGCCATACAATCTATACCTCCTGCTCCGATACAATGCACATATCAACCTTGAAATTGTCTGTGCTGTCTCCAGTGTCAAGTATTTGTACAAATACTTGGGGAAGGGTCCAGATCAATGTCTTGTGAGGTTGGATGTGGCTGACCGTGAACAACTGCGATATGATGAGGTGACGCGCTATGAGTTAGGTCGGTACATCACTGCATCTGAGGCCTACTGGGGAATCTATGAATTCCCCATTCAACAAAAAAAAACATCCTTGAAATGCTGGCAATTCATTTAGAAAATGAACAGGTTATCACGTTCAATGATGACGGCACTGTCCACAACTTACTGGATGCAGGACCACCTGCATCTACACTGACTGCTTTATTTAAAGCAGTCTCTACATCCACACATGTGACACATTGTGTACCCAGATGTATTTCAACACTTCACATGCACAGGTAAGACATTTCAATTGCAAAAAAAAAGACTAAGTTCCCACGATTATCACATGGCCGACACCGACATTCCAATGATTGCCTTCAACCCACACACTGCTGAACTGTTCTATCTCTGCATCCTTTTATACCGTATCCCAGGACCGTCTTCCTTCAGAGACCTCCGTAAAGTTGGAGATGTGCTCCTGGACACCTATCTGGCTGCCTGCATTGCACATGGCATTTTTGACAATGGATTCTGTTATGGAGGAAGCAGCAAATGTGACCTTTGGCCCAGCACTACGTGAAGTATTTGCCACCATGCTCATGTTTGTGCTTAGAGGAGAGCACTTGCAGTTTTGGGAAAGGCACAAACGTGTTCTTTGTGAAGACTTCATGCACAGGGCTGCAATGAATGAGCCAAATGAGAACATTCTGAATCAAGTGCTACTCGACCTCAAGGACCACATTGAAAGACATGGCTTCACACTGAGTGGAAACTTTGGACTCCCTGAGCCTAATCTACTTCATGATCAAAATCAGACTCCCCGCATCATCCAGCACGATACAGAGCACAACATGGAAGAACTTCACGCTCAAATTACTCAAACAGAAAACACACTTAATCACGAGCAGCAAAGTGTTGTCAAAACCGTGAAAGGGAGCGTGGAACAGGGACTTGAAAAGATGCAAGTGGTGGGACAGGAAAAGCATCCTGAACAAAGTCCGTGCAAAAGGCAAAGTGGCTCTTGCAACAGCCGAGAGTGGCATCACAGCAACCCTACTGCCAAAAGGCACCACCTTTCGCAGTAGAACAAAATGTCCTCTCATTCTCACTGATGAATCCACTTGCGCTGTCAGTGAACATGACAACACTGCCACACTCATTAGGACGGCACATGGTTGTGGATGAAGTGACGATGATGGATCACCATGCATTAGAAGCAGCAGACCGTACATTTCGGTAGCTTCATAGATCAGACAAACCATTTGGTGGCATCACAATGGTTTTTGGTGGCGACTGGAGGCAAATATTGACCGATGTGCCACACGGTAGCCAAACCGAGATCATAGGACGATGTTGCAAGGGCTCATACCTATGGAAAAATGTTGAAACTCTCAGTTAACAATAAACATGAGAATCTCTCAAGCTACAGAACATCAACAAGCTGAAGAAAACTTTGCCAAATTCCTCTTATGCTGCGTTCACACCAAACGCGGTTTCTGCAGGACCGTTCGCGTCTGTCGCGCGAAACCTTCCGCCGGATTCGCGGGATCAAAAAATGTTTCCCTATTCGCTTCACATTCGCGTCTGAAGCGAAGCTCCGCCCACCAGACTCCCAAACGGCGACAACTAGGCTCTGTTTGTTTCCACCATCAACTATGGAGGACCTCCGTCAATTCACTGCTCCTTAATCTCGGAAGGGGAAGAAACGTCGGCTTTCCTGGCTTCACCAGGTTAACCAGCGCCACATCGAACTCGGTGAGCTTCACTGACTGCTTCAGAAGCTACACCTGGATGATGACTGCTTCCAGCGGTACCTGTGGATGACCAGCGCCCGATTCAACGACCTGCTGGGTCGGATTGGCCCACGGATGTCCCGGCAGGATACCAACTACCGGAGCTCCATCTCTGCTGCCGAACAACTGTCTGTCTGTCTCCGGTAAGTTTCATAAGCAACCGAAGATGTTATGATTCATCAGACACATCTCTCAAATACACAATAAAGATAGATACTATATTAATCCCAAGGGAATTTAAAAGCAGAATTATTAAAATTATTATTTTCTGGAGATACCTATTCTGGGAGAAAAGGCCTGCTTTATTATTGTTTTTATCATAAATATATTACAACTAAAATAAAAGTTAATCATTATAATAAATTATTTACTATTGTTATTTTTTGTCCTCTGGAGACCTATTCTGGAAGATGAGGCTTGTTTCATTAATATTTATTGTTTTTAACTCTTATTAATAAATCATTTATTTACCACTGTTAATTATTGTCATCTGGCAACACATTCTGGGAAATAAGGCCTGTTCTCTCTAATCTCTCCACCTTTTATGCACACGTACACACACCCACATTATATATATCTGATTATCAATGATCTGAGCTTTTTTATGTTGTTCACTGTGCAGGTATCTGGCCACAGGTGACTCCTTCAGGACCACAGCTCACAGATATGGACGAGAGGTCTTCACATCGTACTTCTCTGCAGGAGCCGTTCCATGGCTAGACATATTGCACCAGCACACCCAAAACGACTATTTTAAGAGCCAACCACATACTTCTATAGAGCAAACTTCCTATTGTATTAACATGTGTATAATAAATATGGAAGAATGGGGAGAGAAACGTCTGTCAGCTTCATTTTTAACCAGAAAGAAATAATCCAAGAAACCTCACCTCGGAAAGTAATTTAAGGCATTAAAGGTCTCACAGAAAATCAATATGAGGAAACTATATATTCTTGTATGAACAAAATATATAACCTTGATGTGGTGTACACATTGCTGTTAAGATGCATTGATAGAAATTAAAAAGAAAGCAAAAGTACACTTCAAAATGTGTTTTTAATCAACAATTCTGAAAGAACACCATGTACATTAACATAATACCTCAATTTTAAACAAACTATTTACTTCAATATTATAATACTTACATAATAAACAAACTAGTATAAACAACTATTCACAATGTGGTTCCTGCCATGCAAAGAGTGCCGCCCACCCCAGCCCATCCAGCCCAATCCAAAAGCTAATTAAAATTTTCCAAATTTAGTGTTACCGGATGATAATCAAGAAGTTTAAAACTTTGAAATTTAACGTTCCCTAAATTCTGGTGGCACTTTTTGCAGGATAGGAAGCAGGTCTCTGAAAAACATCTCATCCTCAGTCAGAGCTGGTGGTGAGGAGGTGGTCTGCTGAAGGTCTGTAGGATAAGCTGCTCCACCTCTCTTGGAGAGCCTTGGCTGGACCTCTTCTTTGCTCTTTTTCCTTAAAAATAAACAAACATTATATATATATATATATATAAAATAGCTTATCAAGTCACTGTTACTTAAATAAGATCATAGATATATTTTAATTAAACATTAAATGAGGTAATGATCAACATTGTCATCACTGATATACCAAGCATTTATAGATACATTTTATTTATAACAGAATGCAAAACAACTTCTGTCATGTTCATATCAGATGGTTTGGCTGCACTTGTTTCTGCAGGAGATGCTGCTGTAGCACCATCACCATTATCAGCATCTTCTCCTGCTCCCTGAGCACTATCTGTTCCCCCTCCCTGTCCTTCTCCATCACTCATCTGATTGTTTACCTCTGAGTGACAGCAAACACAATATATGAAACACATTACTATAGATTTTAAATCACTATACTAGATTTAGATCCCCCACTAGAAGAAGCCCTGTGATGTATAAAGACCTGAATATTAACCTGGTATATATTTCTACATGTCTGCACTGATAACAAACCTCCAGTCTCTGATGGTTGACCATACTCTTGTGGTCCTGTCTTCCTCAACCCTCTACCCCATGTTGCTGCTTGTCTCTCGCGGTGAAACAAAGGGGTCGATGAAGGACATGACCACAGGGTATTTCCACAGTTTGGATGTTCCTGCAGCTGACCCACTACGCTTCTCCTGACTTTTTTTTCCTCTCATAACCCATAAGTGAAAATAGCTGGTGTTAGCGGCTAATGCTATCATTAGCTAATGCTATCCTCACTCACTGCCGACTTTCAAAGATGAAAACTACAGAGAGAACATTTACCTGCTGCTCCACCTCCTCGCTGATTCTCCTCCACACCAAATCCTTCCTTGTCCTGGTCCCGGTTAAAATAACAGGCCGTGTCATACAGTTCCCGGTGGTCACACAACGCTACGATTAGCTTCTCCTCAATGGTTGAACGGGTGAAAATACTGGTTTCCGTGTTGCCTGCCTGACGTCATTGCCAACAAGGACTCTGATTGGCTTTCGCGCCTGCGCGTCACGCGAAACAGCCGCTGGAGTTCAATATTTTCAACTCAAGCGAACGGCGAATAACGCGAAAATCGGGAGCGCGCTTACCGCAGCCTTCGCGTTCAACGCGCAAAACAGTCCGCGCCGCCCCACCGGCGAATAATTCGCCTCCCAGCGCGTCTAAACCATTGACTTTGCATGTAATTTGTTCGCTTGTGCCGCAGAAACCGCGTTTGGTGTGAACGCAGCATTAGACCTTTGCAAGGCAAAAATTCCAATAGTTCCAGAGGAAGATGATTGAACTTGAACTCAACAACACACTGACAATTTCTGGTGACAAACTAAAAGACATTGTAAATTGGGTGTATAAAGACATGCTGGCCAACATTTCCTGTCCAACGTGGCTATCTGAACATGTCATATTATGCCCAACTAACTCTGAAGTCGACACAGTAAATGAGCACATGACCAAGATTTTTCCAGAAGAACACGTTTGCAACAGCGTTGTCATATGTACCCAACTGAGTTTTAAACACACTTTGCCCTTCCATAATTCCTCCTCATCGCATTTCTTTAAAAGTTGGAATGGTGATCATGCTACTGCGAAACTTTGACCAACAAAATGGACATTGTAATGGCTCAAGATACCTTATCGAAGAAATCCTGCCGCGCCTCTTAGTTACAAAATCTGTAATTGGTGTAAATGCCGGACGCACACTCCTAATTCCACGAATCACACTCATACCATCTGACAACATCTTAAGACGCAAACAATTTCCAGTGAGACCATGCTTTGCCATGACTGTGTGTGGGTGTTTTCAGCACAAGAGATTTCTTCAGCCATGGACAATTTTATGTTGCCGCCCGCAGAGTTGGAAGATCAAACAGACTTTGTATACTTGCTCTAGATGAAAAAAAAGTACTGACTCACTAAACCACTCTCTCATGCTCACTCAGTAGTTGGGGGGAGCTGGAACAGGTCCAAACAGACCCAGTTGTAGTGAAGCCCAAACAGGCTCCCACTTCTGACCCGGCTTACAGTTCTCTTAACCCTCATACTACACAGAATCTGAGGGTGTGCTTCCATTATTTTTAACTTCTTTAGTAATTACGTTTAAAAACGTTTTTGATTTTGAAATCAACAGAAATTAGACCAAACGAGACATGAGAGGGAGGAGCGTCTGAGCGGCACACACACTGATACTATGTACTATTACTACTAAGAACTAACACACTAAGAACTAACAAACTAACCTCTAACATGGTGTGGTGGCTGCTAAAGGAGTCTCTCAGTGTGATCCTGTGTGCCAGTCCCAAGCCTGGATAAATGGAGAGGGGCACCTTTAGTGTAACACCCACCAGTTTTCTGTGTCTCTTCTCTATGGTCGTATGTTGGATGTACATGACATGTTTGTGTGTAATTAATTTTCCCACTAGGTTTTGTGTTTTTCCTTGGTGAGGTAGGGTCTAAAGACGAGATGCTCTGGTACATTTATGTTCATTTACCAAAGTCCAGCAAACATTTGTGCAACCTTTATCTATATATTATGTTCATGTCCCATAGAATTAAACCAGAGAAATCACACACGCTATTGTACTTTGCACCCGCAAATATACCCCTTTATAACACTACAGAGTATGTACACCTCTTTCTACATCCAACCTTCAAATACATACTCATTTGACCATAATTGACAACTCTCCGGGCACTGTACTAGTTATCTATAAATACAAGGAACGTCTGTGTGCGTGCTTGTTATGTGTGTGGAGCAAATATCTCCCCGACGTGGTGCCTGTCCAACCTGAAACTTTGTCAATGGCTTCCAAATACCCCGAGTGTGTGCATCTGTTATTTTGGAGTAATTTGGTGTAGCAAAACTTTCAAAACTTTCAAAACGTTCATTTTAAGATTACACAATGATGATTGAGCGTGCTACTTCCGGTTCCGGGTTCATGACGTCACTGTGTCGCAGTTTGTTTGGGTTAAAAAAAAAGTCAATATTAAAAACGTTTTTGTACTGATAAGTTATTTAAGTAAATATTTCAAAATTATCCCCTAACTTCCTATAAGTCCCGGGTCACGGAGTCCACTTCCTCTAAAAAAAAAAAATGTAAAAAAAAGTCCACTTCCTTTTCCGTCTCTGTGCCTCCCATGCTGTCGTTGAGTCTCAAAAACGGGAGCTCTCTGAATAAGTCATTTGAACCCGTCAGCCACTGGTGAGT
This sequence comes from Gouania willdenowi, assembly GCF_900634775.1. Lineage (NCBI taxonomy): Eukaryota > Metazoa > Chordata > Actinopteri > Blenniiformes > Gobiesocidae > Gouania > Gouania willdenowi. Next base: position 24,946,142 of record NC_041061.1, on the reverse strand, counting down.
CTTTTACCGACAAGTTTTCCCTTGTTTAAACTATATAACTGTCCGTGTAATTGCTCACTAACGCGCTGTTTCACAATGGTCAGTATTAAACTCAACTCATTCAATACTCCATCTGGAAAACTGCAGATGCAGGTGGTGCCGCCCATGGAAGTTAAGCTCTGACCACTCGGTTCGAAGGTAAACAATGATTTTTGTTTTTAAAAAAGACAGCCAAATTGTAGATAATAATTTAATTTACCTACTCACTCATGTAGTTTGGAGCTTTACATTTTGTTTTGCGCAGTTTTGTTGTTTTTCTGATTGGCGCTACAATGGCTATGGAGTTTGGTTATCAGCGTCTCAAATATTTCATGGGAACACACAGTATTTATTTATAATAAAAATATAGTAAAATAAAACAAAAAAACTAAACAATATTTCTACAAAAAGTACACAAAATGACTCCACAATTATACAAAAAACGCACAAAAAGACAACTGAAAGAAAAAAAATACACATAATGATGACTCCAAAAATCAGACCTTTACAGAAAAATACAACAAAAATATGAAAATGGCTCAAAATACACAAAACTAAATATTTACACAAAATGACTCCAGAATCACACTACAATGGCAACAAAAACAATAATTATTAAAAAAAAAATGCACAAAAACACAACAAAAAAATACACAAATACACACACCAAACAAAAAAAATATAAAAGTGATTTGTGTTCGACCTGAAACTTTGTCCACGGCTTCCAAATACTCCAAGTGTGTGCATCCATTATTTTGGAGTAATTTGGTGTTGCAAAACGTTCATTTTAATTTTAAGTCTACAGCTCTCTTTCAGTTTAAGCCTTTTCACACTGCGCATGCTCGACCTGTGGCGGTCATAGGTCGAGAGGGATAAAAACGTAAACAAGCACGAGCTGTTAGGTTGATATTTCCAACCTAACAGCGTTTTTAATGTTAATCCGGAGATGGTTAGTGTTTTAAGGTGGACATATCATGGTTTTAAATCCTTCCTTTTTACATATAAATCATACAGTTGTGGTCTTTATAAAGCGGAACTGCAATGCTTGGGTCTGAATTCCTCATTATTATAGCTCCACAGGCCCCTTTTCTACCCCTTTTCTGATGTGCTTCTGAGAGCAACTCGTTTTGGTGTGGTCTCTTTATATGCAAATGAGACACTCCATACCCCGCCCCCTCTTCAGGTGACACTCGGTTCAACTCCACCCTGCTCGGCCATTTTTGTAGTTTGATAGAAGAGATACGGCCATGTAGCGGCGCATAAACTTTTTATTCAGAGATTATTTACAAAATGTCAACAACAGAAGACTTGTCCATCCAGCCTTACATGTTCCAACCAGAGTCGGACCCAGCGGAGCGAGATGAAAATGAAGATGATGAACCTGCAGAACCCTAACAAGTGAGCTAACACAAGCACCGAGCTAACGCTAGCCCCAAGCTAACGTCACGAAATGCATTTTAATACTGTCTTTTCAAAGACAAAAACGGCAAAATGAAATGACTAATGAAAACTTTAGACTTAAATTAAATCACGTAGGCCATATCATCAAGGATCTAAAACGAGCACACAGCGCTAACATATGAAGTCTGAAGACGGTGCAACTGCTAATGCTAACAAAACAATGACAGGGCCATCTTATCATCACACTTTTTAGCGTTATTTACAGCTTACCGAAGTGCTCTGTTCGTCGTCTCCAAAGATAGAAGGAATTGAACCCTCAATCAGACAAAGTCTTTCGGCAAATCCTTCTGGCGGAGGTTGCTGAAGCAGTCATTATTGAAGTGCTTCGCGCACACAAAAATGACCTTACCCACAGATGTGGGTACATTTCCCTGAAAAATAAAACTCAACCAGGCACTTCAAAAAGGTTCTGATGCTGGGAGACGGTGTAATGAAGCGTGTGGGTTACTACATCCAACAACCAAACATTTTGACTTATCCTCTTGTAACTTCGGCATCCTTGAGCTTGGACTACAAAATAAAAGCGAGAAATAAAAATGGCGGATTGTTCGAAGTGTTGGACCTGGAGTTGATGTACTAATTTGGCAAGCCCCGACTCGGACTCGACCCCGGATTGACTAAGATATTCGGACTGATCTGAGCACTTTAGTAAAACCGATGTGAGAAACATTATCAAAGCGATCCTCTGCTTCCACACTCCTTCTACCAGCTTTTAACTTTCTATTGTTGTGTATTTTCTATATTTAACTTTATTGTTGTTGGTTTCTTTTTTTGACTTGTGTAATTGTTTTAACAACTGTAAAGTGTTTTAGTGTTTTTGAAAAGCACTTGTAAATAAAATGTATTATTATTATTGACGGGACAAGCAAGATTTTCGAGTGTGAAAAGGACAGTATGAGTTCTCACTTTGAAAAGGTAAATTTACGAGGTACACCTGCACTAACCAGGTCCATGGTTATTTTTATTAAGCTATTATTTTAATTCAGTTTACAAATTAGAAGGAAGTGCACAAAATGGACAGTTCTACTTTGAATTGTATTTGATTTGTTTGAAAAGTGCAATATAAACTAAATTTTGATTGGTTTGCTGCTAGTCAAGTTTGATTAAACCAATGTACTGATTGCAGCATATTTGTGTATTTCAATAAATACAACTGATTAGCTGTCCTAACATGGAGCAGGTAACAGTTGTCAAAATATGTGTCCTTACTGTAGCTAAGGTGGAGAGGTATGACATACGAAATAAACTAATTCAGGTGACTTATTTAATCTTCACATGTATAACCATAGACTGTCATCACTGTGGAACACAGCTGGACTGAGGAAACCTAGGTCCCATTTTTAGGAGGCTGCTATTAAAATACAGTATGTGTCCTCACTGTAGCTCAGAATCAGAATCCTTTTATTGTCATTGTACAAAGTACAACAAAATTGCAAATGCGGCCCACATAACATTCAAGAACACTTAAAGATTCAAGCCAGGACAGATACAGTTATAAAAAAAAAAAACAACATAAGGTATGGTAAAAGTCTGTCAGAGTAAAAGGTTCAGCAGTATAAAAGTGCATTGGTATAAAAAGTTAATCTAGCTACAGTATAAAAGCAAAGAAGGTCTGCTTTTATACGTGCGTCCGTGTGTGTGTATGGAGCAAATTTCTCCCCGACACGGTGTTTGTTCAACCTGAAACCTTATGAACGGCTTCCAAATACCCTGAGTGTGTGTATCCGTTTTTTTTGGAGTAATTTGGTCATTTCAAAACGTTTATTTTAATTATTTTTTGCCCCAATGACACATTCATGTTTGCCCAGAAGTAAAACCTATTCAGCTTTTGACCTCAGTGTGTGAGGGGGCGCTAGCGCACCATCTATATCTATTTCACTGCACAGCTCCTCACAGCGGCTTGCTAGAGTCACGTGTGCAGCCAGAGCCAATCGCTGCGCCCACAGCCAAGCAGACACGGACTGCAAACACACGAGTGAGAGAGAGGAAGATCGTTTGGACCGGCGAAGGGGGAGGGGCATCTGAGCAGCAGCGCTCACACTGATAAACTAGCAAAGCTCCCAAGTCTCACTGATTGGGCCTGATGTGAGTCACTGGTGTGTGTGCATGTGCGCGGCTAAAGCACATGCGTGTGTGTGGGCCACAGAGTAGCAAGTCACACACACACACACACACACACACAGACACACACAAAAATATGAAAATGACTCACAATACAAACCTAAATATTTATACAAAAAAATACACAAAATGACAACAAAAATGCACAAAACTACACTAAATGACTCCAGAATCAAAAAACAATAATTATACAAAAAATGCACAAAAAGACAACAGAAAGATACAAAAATACACATAATGACTACAAAAACTCCATTACAGAAAAATACACCAAACAAAAAAAATATAAAAATGAGTAAAAAAAACAAACACATTTATCCTGCACATGTCCCATAGGATTAAACCAGGGAAATCGCACACGCTGTTTTACTTTGTAGCCGCAAATATACCCCTTTATAACACTGTACTAGTCAATATAAAATGCATGAACTTTAAAAAGTCCAAAGTGCATGAGGTATAAAAAGTTCATCAATACAAAAGTGCATGAGGTATAAAAGGTTCAAAGTGCATGAGGTATAAAAAGTTAATCAAAACGAAAGTGCATGAGGTATAAAAAGTTCATAGTGCATGAGGTATATAAAGTTCATCAATATGAAAGTGCATGAGGTATAAAAAGTTCATCTGTTTATCTATCTATCTATAAAAGCAAAGAAGGTCTCGTGTGTGCATGTGTGCGTGTGTGAGTGCGTTTGTGTGTTTGGAGCAAATATCTCCCCGACGCGGTGTTTATTGGACCTGAAACTTTATCAACGGCTTCCAAATACCCCGAGTGTGTGCATCAGTTAATTTGGAGTAATTTGGTCATTTCAAAACGTTTATTTTAATTATTTTTTGCCCCAACGACACATTCATGTTTGCCCAGAAGTGAAACCTACTCAGCTTTTGACCTCAGTGTGTGAGGGGGCAGTAGCGCACCATCTATATCTATTTCACTGCACAGCTCCTCACCCGAGCTAGAGTCACATGTCCGGCCAGAGCTAATCGCTGCGCACACAGCCAAGCAGACACGGACTGCAAACACACAAGTGAGAGAGAGGAAGATAGTTTAGACCGGAGAGGGGGGGGGCGTCTGAGCAGCCACTCTCACACTGATAAACTCGCAAAGCTCTCAAGTCTCACTGATTGGGCCTGATGTGAGTCACACACACACACACACACACACACACACACACACACACACACACACACACACACACACACACACACAAAGGCTCCAAAAACACACAAAATGACTCCAAAAAACATATATTACAGAAAAATACACCAAACAACAAAAATATGAATATGACTAAGAATACACAAAACTAAATATTTATATAATAAATACACAAAACTAAATATTTATACAAAAAATACACAAAATGACAACAGCAATGCACAAAACTACACCAAAAAACATACAAGAATACATATAATGACTCCAAAAAACATACATTACAGAAAAATGCACCAAACAACAACAAAAATATAAGTGAGTAAAAAATAAACACATTTATCTTGCACATCTCCCATAGAATTAAACCAGGGAAATTGCACACTCTATTTTACTTTGCACCCACAAATATACCCCTTTATAACACAGTACAGAGTATGTACACCTCTTTGTATATCCAACCTTCAAAACGTTCAAAACGTTAATTTTAAGATTACAGCATGCACGCTACTTCCGGTTCTGGGTTCTCGTGTTTGTCTTTGTTGGTTCTTACTCAAGCCTTATTGACCACAGTTCACAGTAGGAGTAGACCACAGTAGACCACATGTTATAAACCTGAAACAGGACAGATGCTTCGTCACATTACACTCATCACACTCATTACCAGTGCTATCAGGTTGATTTAACAGTCCCTACATGCCGATGAATCGTGTGTTCCTGGCAATCTGATCCCATGACCGTCTTCGTTCAGTCATCTCTTAGCACTGAAGCAGCTGTGCTCTCGCACGCTTTTATAGTGCCATTCAACATACCTGTCAACAGCGCTACTCTAACTTCAGCTCAGCCACCATGACTACCGGTCAACATCAGTTTTTCCCATTTTAGCTCAGATTAATAGTAAACATTATTAATTATTAACTTCCTGGACCAGTTCATTTTGTTAAGCAACCTGGAGCCGAACAGTAAGATTAGCTACGGTAAAAAGGTGACATACGAAAAAACCTATTTTAGGTGACGTATTAACTCTTTACATGTATAACCACAGACAGGGGACACAGGAATGCTAGTCTGGAAAATAGGAAACTCAGCAACGCAAGCCTGGAGGCTAGGAGACACAGGAACGCTAGCCTGGACGCTAGGGGACAAAGGAACGCTAGTCTGGAAACTAGGAAACTCAGAGACGCTAGCCTGGAACTAGGAAACTCAAGAACGCTAGTCTGGAAACTAGAAAACTCAGTGACGCTAGCCTGGAGGCTAGGAGACACAGAAATACCAACAATTTTCTGACCTTACCTTTGCTGAAGGTCTGGTAGCTCAGGTGTTGGTCTCCCATCTTTTAAAAGCTGTTGTTTTTCCTAAAAAAAAAAAAAGGTTCTCTATCATCTCTAGCACTGTCATCCTGCCTGTAGTGTTATCCCGCCCACTCGCTTGAGAACATAGCAGCAGCGGTCACGTGGGATCAATTCACTAATGCACTGTGAACATACGTATAGCATTTAGCATAGCACGGTTACATCCAAAGGCAGCGTAGAGAACTGCCTTTGGACGTAACCCTTGCGACAAAGTCAACTAACTGCTTGTTAGTAAAATTCCAGGATCAATAGTTGTTGGAGATTTCCGAAGTGATCCTTATAGCCCAGGCGGCTAGTCACCTCTGAAAGGGCAGTGTGACAAACCCCAGCCAAGTGGGCGTGTTCAAACTTCAAAGTGAGGTGTTGATTATTATGGAGCGATCCTGGTACGGGATGGACATGGATGATTTTTTTTAATTTAAACAGGAACTGATCTCGAGCACCAGACAAAAATCATTTTTAAACAACTAATAGATGCAGCCATTCAAATGCAAAAAATAGCGTCTTTCACAGCAATATTAAGGGAGGAAACATCCTGGTTTCCCTGGATGGAGAAGCCTCCTCAGTGAAGATCATAGGCTTTGGCTGTGGAGACTATACCCTATGTGCCACCAGAGATCTTTCTTCAGAATCAGTAATGGGCCAAGCAGGCTACAGTGTGGCAAATAGGGCTAGTCCTGTGGAACCTTTAATGTGAAGAAATATTCAAGCTCATGGACTACATTCAAAACCCTAACCATCTCATGATGGCAAAGACTTCTTCAACTGGTGCCTAACCATCAATCCCAAACAGCGATCGAGAGTGGAAAAGCTTCAGCTTCATCCTTGGCTGAACGAAAAGCCTTCCAAACTAGGTCAAGCTCCTTCTCATGTGTGCGTTCCCAAATGTGTAAGAAGCCTGTAAAATATTTGGTTTGTTCTGTGAGAGTCATGAACGTGCACCCTAAATAAGAAGAGATTTAAATGAAAGATTTTCAAGTGGGACCCATGGTGGAGCGGGGCCGGCTCTATGCTGGGGCCAGAGGGGACAGGCCCCCTCAAACAAACCTCCTGCCCCATTAAATAATACATTCCCCAAAAACTGAATATAAACTATATTTACAACAGTAACAGGAAAAATTTGCTGGAAAAAAACACAATTGAGATGATCGGGTTCATCTTTCCTTCGCTCTGCAGGTTTACAGCACTTGGCAGCTAATCGTGGTTATTATTAAAAAGACAACAAGCATATGTTATTTAACACAAGGTAAACACAAGGGGAGGGTAGAGTAGGGATTTGCACATCTTCCTTGCAGCAAGAAGGTCCTGGGTTCAATCCCTGGGGGAACCTAAAATCTATTGCTAAAACTAATAAATACACAAACTTTTACACAATATAATTATAAAGTGCATCTGACTATGCTACAAAACATAAAATGCACAATGCTTTAAGGTTTAAATTATATACAGTTCCCATGTAGAGGCCTAGATGAAATGGCCATCTATCTCCACAAACTACGTCTACCACACCTATTATTGTTATAAATCCACCTCATTGGAGACTGGATCCACCAAACTACACATAATAATAGATTGGCATGCATGTGTAGGCTACAAGACCACAGCATATCCAGCATAAAAGCATCTAACTTTAAAATGAATCTAAAAGTTGTGAATTTAATTGGGCTAAGATAAGGAGTGTAAATGAACAGTAAGAATGTAATAAAACTGCATCTGTTCATGTGAACACAGAAGTCAAAGTTTTAACTACCATAATTTCCGGGCTATAAAGCGTACTGAGTTATTGCATTACAATAATTTAGCAATTTTCTAAGAAATTGCTTCTGAACAAATCCAACGTGATGATTTGGCAACTTTTACTGTAGACGGAGCGGATATCAGAACAACCTAGTCTAATGTGACGGAGCTCAATTTTGTGACAGCATGAAGCTAAAAAAAACTGAGAAAAATCCACAATTTAGCTGCGTCATTGTTTAAGCCGCAGGGTTCAAAGCCTGAGTAAAAAGTAGCGGCTTATAGTCCGGAAATTACGGTACTTTCAGTTTTTTAATCAATAAATCTTGAAAAGAAAATCAAACTCAGAGTAAGTTATTGAAATCTGCTAAACACCCCCGATTGTAGAAAACAAAGGTCTAGAATCAAAACACTTTTGTCTCTACGATTTTACTTATGTTTGCTGGGGTCTTTTTTCTCTGGCTTACCTGGTTGTCTGCAAACCTACAGTTGTTTTCAACATGTTAATTTGTCAATTGTTTAGGTTGTATATGTACATTAATTTGCATTCGTTGGGATCAAATTGCCAATTTGATAGTCAAATATTGGTCTTTATTTAGAAAAAAATATCTAAAAAATATAAAAATTTAAATGTAATGAGCACTCAGTGGTACCATATGTGTCATTCTTGCTTACAAAAACACTTCAGTTTTGGTTGATTGCCAATCTTAAGCACATACAGTAACTACAACCCCTTGAGACACCTAATCACTAAATCCATCTCCTTAAGATCCCAAGTTTAGCATAGGTTTATAAAACAAAATATTAAAATGTGTTGCACATATGGTTGACTTATTATGAATTTTCAAATTTTTGAAATTTAGAGGACTTCCTGTAGCGCCACCTTTAGGACAATTGGCCTGTTTTGCAGCTGAGGCAATCTGGCATGGGACGTGCAAAATGTGATGATTCTTTGAGGATAGGTGGAGGGTTTCCTCAGAAGAAGAAGGAGAGTAGGTTCAGGACCCTATTAAAATCACTGTTAATCAGCAGTTACATTTTTTGTATTTGCCAAGGGAGCAAACATTTTTAAATATGCAAACATCATCCACAACTTAGCGTATTTTGACTTGGTCAAAAGACAAAAGGCAGGTATAGCAGAGGGTGCAGATGTGAAAGGACCTGTAGGTATGAGAATAATCAAAAGAACTAAAAACCTATGGAGCAGACAAGTGGTCCAAAACACAATTCTGAAATGGGACTGGGGTTTTTCTAAATGTTCATATATTTTATCCAAAAGGCATGATCCACTACTTTTCCTGTCTGATATGTTAGCTGCAGGGCATCAACTTTGCTGTCAATAAGGTCAAGGATGATTTCTTTGAACATTTCTCAAGGTTTTTTAATCAAGCGCTATGGGCCTGAATTCCTTAATCAAAACTGAAACAAAAAGGCCCCGCTGGGATTCGAACCCAGGATCTCCTGTTTACTAGACAGGCGCTTTAACCAACTAAGCCACGGCGCCGTCATGTTGGGTAATCCGTACCTTAGCACAAAGTGTGTGTCAGGTCCAACACTACATAACAAAAAAAATATAATTTACAAAAATAAAATAAAATAAAATGTCTCATAGCAGTGACTAAACAGAGTCACTGCTAACAGTATATTTGCTCCTTCTCTGAGACGGTTATGACCGCAAAGCCGGAGACACCAGCTTCAGGGCTCCAGCACCAGCTACAGGGCTGCGTCCTTCTTCTACGGTCGCATTTTTACAGCACTTATCATAGACAGCGCCCCCTATTGCAACAAGTGATCACAAAAGCTTACAAGTATCATATGCACACCCATTTGTCATTTCCCACGGGGATCAAGGGTTTATTTTCCCCATAATGATTATTTTTTTAAATTTCCATCTTCATGAGAGGCATGACAAAAAAATGATTATACTATTATCAAATCTTATCATTGATAAGTGTAGATTCTGATATTGTTGAAAAAGATATCGAATAATGTTGGGCATGTGCACTCATTAAAATAAATAACGTTGAGAATTACTTGCACTGATTTAAAAAAAAAAAACGTTTTTGAAAAGTACACTGAGTTTGAATTACAGTAACTTAATCAAACAGCAACACCACATTAAATTGCAATTGTTAAGTAAAATATTCTTGGTACGGAAACGTAGCGCTGCCACAGATATAATTTGTAATATATTGTACAAACAATAAAAAATAGTAACATCATGTTTTTTTTAAAGCGGGAGTCATTCTAAGTTCCTTTTTTTTTTATTATTATTGTATTAATAAATAAACTTCAAACCTTACAGTGTATAGCTGCTTACTTACCTGTTACTCTGTATATGTCTATTAAAACAGAGGTTCTCAACCTCTGGGTTTCAGTAGATTGTAGACAGAAAGCAACAACGACCACCCTCAAACCCTCAAACCCTTGGCAGTGACTCCTTTCTTTCCACCTCTGAAAAACGTAGTTCAGTTTTGAAAGCTAATCATAAAAATTGGATTGTATTCAATAATCATATCTTTTTAATTTCACTCTTTTATTATCTGGAATTTGAATAAAAATCACGGCAATTTTATTAATTCATTGTTTTATTATTATTATTATTATTATTATTATTATTATTATTATTATTATTATTATTATTATTATTATTATTATTATTACATAATTGCTCTTAAAATAAGGTAAGTCCGTTAAAGCCACATGCCAAATGTCACACAGGGACCTTTGTTAACAGAGGTGTAGAGAACAATATCAAAATTTAGAAAACAAATCATGTGCAATTGTGCACATTTGAAAAACAACTTCAGCTGACCACAGTGCTGTACACAGTTTTATTATTATTATTATTAGAATTAACTATCAATTATGTATTAATTATTTCTGACAAATGTGAATTTATCAGATACTATTATCCAAAGTGGCATAGCGAATATATAAACAGCTACCACTACTAACACACGCACACATGCACACACTCACACACGGGCGGCTGTAATGATGGCCTTCTGCGGACTGTCCCTTTAAGGGCCAAGGTAACAAAAGGTCAAAGTTGAGACAGACTTGCCTTCTCCTGATTTGTACTGAGTGCATGGACGGAGTTTTATGTTACTTCTCTGTTACCATCCCATCTGAAACGACTACATTACAATACCATAAACGTGCAATGTGACTGTAACAAACTGTTTCACTGAGCATCATGCATGTCATAGACTTTGTTATTATGGGGACCATGTCTTCAGCAATATGGGAAGCCACAGCTTTTACTTGTTTTTTTGTAGGGCACACCATGGGCCAGTGAATCTAGCAGGAGGGTTTGTTTCAGCATTGTCTGATGCACTCCTCGTACTGCACTTCATGGTGGGTTTTTAAGTGATGAAAGAGATTTGTTGTGCTTGAACCAAGAGTTGAAACTGGTTTTCGACATTCCTTACAAAGCACACTTTGCTGCTGGTCATCTGACACTGAAGCCAAACCATTTCCAAATTATCAAACCATTATTCTTTTTTTTTACTAACCAACTCTTCAGTGGCGGACTGTCAGCATGTTGTTGCTGCAGAGGTGAGTGAGTAGAGGAGGGGGGATTAGTTCATCATTGACACGGGAGAGGTGAGAAATAGGTGAGGACTTGTGGCCAATGGAAATATTTGTATTTCTTATTTTAACACAAAATGAACTATATCGATATAAATTAAAATATCGATTTATCGCCCAGCATTAAAACTAGACATATGATATCATGCAGTTACATTGTCCGTCTGAAGAGGATGCTAGTCATCTCTCATACTTTCAGAAAAAATGAGTCTAGTGCACCTAGACAACTTGTCAGCCATGAAAGATTTAAAAGATTGAGTTGTCACTATTACACCAGGCACAAAGACACATAAGATGATATAGTCACCATGTAAAAAGAACACTTTGAGGTTCCCCCAGAGAGAAAAGAAATGTTTTTTTTGTTCTGAGTTATAATTCTGTCTCGGGCCTGGTAGTGAACTGTGGTAGTGAATTAACTCCCCAGAAAAGTACATAAAAAACACAGCCATTTGATCTAAAATACCCAGAATTCTGCTCTGGAAGCATCCTATCCTGATTCTATGGTAATAGATAAAGCTATGAAGCCATTATCCAATGAGGAGTTGGTAAAGAGGTGTGCCTTCTTAATGATAGCCATGGTGTTGTCTCTGGTGGTCAGTTTGTCTGACAGATGTATCCCCAAGAACTTGGCACTCTCAACCCTCTCCACCTCACAGTTGTTAATTGTGAGTGGAGGATGATGTTTTCCAGATCTTCTGAAATCGACGATCATGTCCTTTGTTTTGGTGTTGTTAAGGGCTAGATTGCACCAGGCTGTGAGCACCTCCACCTCTTTCCTGTACGCCGACTCATTGTTATTAGTAATGAGGCCGACAACAGTGGTGTCATCTGTGAGTGGCAGTACAGTGTACATGAGTAAGCAGTGTGAACAATAATGGGCTCAGAACACACATTGAGGTGAGCCTGTGCTCACTGTTACTGTTTTAGATGTAGTGTTGCCAAGTCTGACTCTCCGTCTCCTCTCCGTCAAAAAGTCCAGAATCCACCTGCACACTTCGGACTCCAGACCCAGCAGTGACAGCTTCTCCACTAGCTGTCGAGGAAGGATGGTATTAAATGCTATTATTAATAGGCTTAATGTCTTTGGCTGGTGGAGGAGGTGACATCAAGACCAAGACGGCGGTACAGTATTGGTTTTATGTGGGGTAAAAACGAAAGTAAATTATGGATATTGTCATATAAAGTAAGTATTTATTGTTATAATGCTCTGTCTCCATCCAGGTTAACTGAAGTGCCTTCCACCTGGGACCTCATCCCCTCGTCCTGGTACTGGGTTGTTTTTTGCTTCTGGCTACGTTAAACTGTAAAATGTTTTACTGAAAACATACGTATTTTTTTTGTATAGTATTATCTGCAATTTAATGCTCATTACTTTTAATGGTGTGTAGTTACACCTGTTGGTCAAAGGAGGGCAACCGTGTGCTTGTTGAGCGAGTAAGATACCAAGCAGAATGCAGCACAGAAATCTAACCTGCTGGTTTTATAAAGACTTTCATTCATGTCTCTCTTTCTTTATTGACCCACTGGTACAGTTTAAATCATATCTCGTACTATTTATTTGTCCTTACATAAGCAGGAATGGTTAGGAAAATGATTTAAAGTTGGGAGTCACAACCGCCATTAATGTAAGAGAGACAAACAAATGTACAATCCAAAAATGTTCACCTTTTAGAGATTGATTTTTATATCCCAATTTAGAATATTTAATCAACTTACTAAAATGCTCTTCAACTGGTGGACCATTGTAAATATCCTTTTTTTTCTCCAGAGATTTATCAACACTCCATCGGACATATGATTTGACTTGTATGTTTTTGTTCTGGAAAGCGTTGTTTGTACTTGAGAGAAGATTAGAAATATGTATTTATATAACAGTTCAAAAAAAAGTGGGAACAAATAAAGAAGGTATCAACATAGGCACATCATAAATGATCTCATGAAAACAAAAGCAAAAGAATTTGACTTGTTTGAAATAGAGAAGAGTTTGCTTGATTAAGCGAATCTTTAATCAAGCAAAAAAAAATAAAAAGGGGGGTGATGCACTCACTATTGTCATTTGTACTGATCCAGGTCCTTCAATTTTCTTGCCATAATCACTTTGGCTTGTTCTGGTGTTCCATTCGACCAGATAAAAACATTTTCCATTCCTGGTCCAGGTCGCTTGAATTTTTGTTTTGCTTTTTGAGGGACCGGTTGGTCCAAGCAATTTCCGTATTTTTCTTTGTCAAGTGTTCATTTAGATAAACTCTGGTGCCTTTAAGTTTCTTAACTTCGTTCAAGATTTCCACCTTGTGCTTTCTACTTGTAAACTTGACAATGATTTTAGGCTTGTTTTTTCTGTCCTTACTTGGAAGAATGTGACATGTGCTGATTATCCAGAGGAATGTTTTTACTCTTCACGTAGCTTACCACTTGTTAAAGCAGGACTGAATCATAACATAACATTTACAGACCTTGGAGTCGCTGTTAGCTTATCAATAAATGGGAAGAGATTCGTCACCTTTACAATTAGTGTTGACTTGGCAACTGGGAGTGAGGCCCAAGGCCAAGGCAGGCTGACTTGATAATAATGTATCATGTTTTCTGCAGTCAGCGCCTTCTCCACGCCCTTTTCTCTCTTCTCTGTTTCAGGTGTTGTGAAGCTAATAATGGCAGTTCCTGACCTGTGGGAAATGAGTTCCACAGCTTCGGACCTGAGTACGAAATGGCGGACTGACCAAATAGAGTCTTGCAGAGTGGAATCATACAGTTGTGATTGATGGAGCCTCTGGTGACTCTGTTATTGTTTTGTCTCTGTATAAATGAAATGAGTGGCTCAGGTGCTAGATTATTGATACATTTGAAAGTTAGTTTGAGAAGGCACAACTTGACAAAGTTTTAAAAGTTTAGCAGTTTATGCTTCTCAAGAATATTGCAGTGATGGTAGCGGATTGGCTTCTTGCCCATGATCTTTATTGCTTGATTGCAGGGCCGGTTCTACGGGGGATTGCAACGAGAGCAATTGCACCGGGCCCAGGCCTGCAGGGGGCCCTCTTCCCCAATCCTCCCAAAAAATTAAATTCTGATTATTATTCATTTATTTTTTTGTCACTCAGTACAAGAGGCCCTTTATGTTACTCTTTTCCCCCCGTAACAAGTTATTTTCAACCATGTGCCAAAATGTGTCGTCACGCCCCTCCCTCCACCTTTAGTTAGTATTGCCCATGCCGCATGCGCAAGAGAGACTTGAGTCAACACTAGACATTCAGACCGTGACTTGCCAACATGTCGGTAAAAAGCTAAAAATTGGGTTGCCAGAAACGGAGAGAGGTAAAACGAAAAGTAGAAAGAACAAAAAATGCTAAAAAGGTTCACGGTTCATGGTTTAACGTTCGGGCGGCCGCAACAGAAGAACAAGAAGACACTGTGGATGTCCCTCTGTGAAACTCAACACACACACGCTTACCAAACCCCCCTTTTCCACTCACTCACCTCAGCAGCCACAGCTAAAATATTAAGACAGTGTCGAATGAAAAGTTATTTATTAAAAAAATAAAAGGGAGGTTGGGGCCCTACGCAATGGTTTTGCTCCCCGGCCCAGAATTTCATAGGACCGGCCCTGCTTGATTGTATAATGATCCAATACATTTAGGGGCTCAGGGAGCGGCCTGTACCCATTTCAGCAGCTAAATATAACAACAGCTAACTAACACAGCAGCTAACTATAGCAGCAGCTAACTGTAATCACTCATACACGGTTTCACAGATAAGCAAGGTAAGCCCAATCATGAACCAATATTTCAATTCAATTAAATTCAACTTTATTTATATAGCGCAAATTACAACAGTCATCTCAAAGCGCTTAACAAAATAGTCCATAGTAAGAAAGAAAGAACCCAAGAAGATCCACATGAACAAGCATTTAGCGACAATGGGAAGAAAAAACTCCCTCTTTTTATTGGAAGAACTCTCCAGCAGAACCAGGTTCAGAGGTGGCAGCCATCAGATTTGACTGGTTGGGTTAGTGAACAGTAGGGCAAACAGAACAGGGTAGAAGGATAGTCCATCCGAGTGTCCCAGACTAGTTGAGTCACGAGCTATCGATCAGGAACCGCCAGCTCCAGCATCAAGACACCTGAAACAGGAGGGCGAGGAGAAGGCACAGACTGCAGGAAAAACAAGATACACTATGATACACTCGTTCTTAGTGGTTGGGTTAACATTAAACGTATTGCGGCCTCCTCCGTGCTCTGAAATGCTACCACTACAGACAAGGTTTTGTCTTGAACTGGTCGCACGTATTGCTATATGGGGTGGACATCAGTGTAAATGGTGTGAAGCAGTGTGAGCAGTATGATGCTTTGGATCGACATGGTTCCACAAGCTCAATTCAAAAACACCAGAGCTGTTGCTATGCTCTTACTCGCAATGTTCCCCTCCACATACATATGCAAGTCATCATTTTCTTCAATGCACACTATCAAGAGTCAGGACAGAAACAGACTCTCCAATACACATCTTGGACAGTGCCTCAGGATTGTGACAACATAATACAAGCCCAACATCAGAAAGATTGCCTCATCCTGTCGCTCTCACTTCTCTCACTGATTGGTGAGTAAACATATATTAATTTTTGCCTATTTGTATCAATCAAAAAGAGTAAAATGATGAAATGAGAACAAAATTACTTCAAAACTATTAAAATGTCATACAACATTAAAATTAACAAAATAATTTCAATAATTTTACTTTTGTTTACTGCCTGATATTATAAACATGCTTAACTAATATTATTTTGTGTTCCTATGTTGTCTAATTAATTTTAAATGGGACAAATTGATAATATCTCTCTCTGTCTGTTTGTTTTCCTGTCTGTCTCTTTAAGTCTCTGTGTGTGTTTACTGGTTCTGATGTCCTCCAGTCTGACTGTTTTTACACAGTCTCACTTGGCTCTTCTTTAGATGAATGTGGTTGTAGAAATACTGCTGACAGCTGTCTGTGTGGAAAGCTGAAAGCCTTTTGGTCATTTTGCTGAGGGGTACTGTTTAAGCAGATATATTCCAGATCTATGTAGAAAAGTTATCAGTTATCTTTGCCTACTATAACTGCTACTACAACCAACTACCACTGGTACTACTAATCATTACAATAATACTACTTCGAAAAATAGCAATATCTGCACATAAAACAATGTTTACTTGTCCAATGAAGAAAAAAAAAAAACAGACAAGTCGGCTCTCGACTTGGAAACCTGGACATAATTTGGCCCTCAGTGAAAATGAATTGGGAAACCCTGCTGTAGAGTTTTGTTCTCGGCCTGTCTCCCATTCCTGTGATTCATTCCTCACAGGACTGTGACAAACACGCACAACCAACCACAGTCAGCTTTTCTCTGAAGAGTGTTTCTTCCAGAGCACGTACTGTTCATTCCACTTCAGAAGGAAGTCAGAGCCCAAGCTCACCACAGGCCACGTTCTTCCATCAGTGCAGCTGACAATTTGTCTCAATAAATTGCTTAGTGTTCATAACAGTAAATGTTGTACAACTGTTTAAGGATGAGAAGTGTAAAACCACTGGTACTCAATATTTTTTAGCAACACCCCGGTCTCATTTACATACTCTCCGCCCATCCTTTTTTAATGAGTAGCATAGAAAACACAAGATAATAAATCATATATTTGTGTCCATGAACAAGCAAATGCACTCCTACAGAATTTGATCAACCAATCATACATGTTTTGGATTGTGGAAGGAACCCACAACAAAGACATGATGAAATAATAATGAATTCAACATGAACAGTAACCAAACTCCAAGGTTTTGCTGACATGAGTCTTGGCTGGTTTTCATAGAAAGGTGGGAGGAACTAAAATCAATCAATCAACAACACTACTTCATACCAAACTACATTTTTTTTTTTCAGCAGGAAAAAACAGTTTGGGGGATTCATCGACCCTTTAAAGTCCACATTTGAAAGCATTAAGTGTTCCATTTAGTATTTCAACCATTCAGTTATTTTCTAAGAATAATCTTAGTGTTGGTGGAAACCTTTGCTCTATCATTCAAATGTTTTGTACAAGTTGGCCTTGGGAGCCAGTCAACTTTTTTCACAAACATTTTCACCCATTGAAACTACAACTTGACTATGAAAACTCCAATGTTTCAAGCGTCTTGCTTGAAACCTGAGTAACTGCCAAGCTAGCTTGTGCGTCTGTCTGAAATGAATCGATGGGATATTATAAATAAAGGTACTTTGAAAAGCCAAAATTTACCTGCAGTGAATTTTAGCTTCAAGCTCTTGCAAAATATCATAACACTAGAGGTGTAGTCAGGTAACTTTTTTAAAAGTCTTTGTAGAGCAGGCGGGATGGCAAAAAAATCTGGTGGCCATTTTGGTCACATCAGACACTTGTAGTGATATCATGCCATTTCAATTGATGCTGCCAGTTGCTCCACGACAGGTACTTCTTTAATAGGTTGTCCTCTTCTAAATCACTTCAATGTCTTTCCAGGCCTGTCCCCCAGTAAGTCCACTCTCCCCCCTACTCAATTTGTCACACAGAGCGGTCTCCATCATATCCCGTATGTAAGCAATGCAGTTGATTGCCTGCAGTGGCTGCTCCGATGCACAACAACTCACAATAAGAGTTTCATACACGTCAGAACTTCAAGAAGTTCCAATACACATTCTTAGGTTGTCCATAGTAATAAATAAAACCATAATGTAAGTGAAGTTGGAATTACTAAACCTGAGATCAGTAAGAAAGAAAGACAGAGGAATTCTTAGTGCCATATCTTATGAATCAATCAATCTTTTTAATAACAGAGATTTAACAAACAATCAAGAAGAATCAACAAAATTACTAACTCATCAATTCAATAGAGAAATACAAGACATGGGCTCAAATCAACTCCTGGCCTATTCTGGCAAGGACCAAATGCAAGGAGTAAGTAGTCTTGAGTGCGGATGTCAAGGCTCCTTTGTGTTTCATCCAACAGTCATAATTTCATTGCTCCTTCTCATAGGTCATGACTTTTAGCCTCTTGTTGTGCTAAAAAGGACATCCTGATTTCTCACCACTGTCTTCTTTCTTTAGCTGAACACGGTTGGGCTGTGCTCTGGTGCTATACTTCTTATCAAAATGCTAAATGACATAAGGTTGAAAACTAATTCAGGGAAAGCTTCTGTTCTCATTCTACTGGATCTAAGTGCTGCATTTGACACGGTGAACAATAAAATTATTTTTGCACAGATTGCAAACATGGGTTGGACTAAATGGAAAAGTAGTGCAATGGTTTAAGTCCTACTTGGAGGAGATAAGTTAATTTTGTAAGCATTGGAAACAATGTATCTGACAGATTAACAAAGTCCTGTGGGTTACCTCGGGGCTCTGTTCTTGGACCCATTCAGTTAAGCCTTTATATGCTTCCTTTATGAAGAAATTACCCAAAAAGAAAGAGGACTGCTGTCAGCGAGTACATTCAGTCTCGAGCTCTAAAAGCTAAAGACAACTCCCAAACCTTGGTGTTCTGATTGTCTCAGATCTCATATTACGCAGTCAGATCAAGTCAATTCCGAAAACAGCCTTTTATCACCTAAAGAACATCTCCAGAGTCAAAGGTTTCATCGCTCAGAAAGATCAGGAGAAGCTGATCTATGCTTTTATCTCTGATCTGCTGGACTATTGTAATGGTTTTGATGAAACAGCTACAGCTGGTTCAGAACGAAGAGGTCAGAGCACATTACCCCACTTTTAAAGTCTTTACACTGGCTCCTAGTCAGCCGCAGAATAAAGTTTTAAAGTTATGCTGCTTGCGTATAAATCTGTGAATGGGTTTGGTCCAGAATACATCAGTGAGATGATAGTCAGGTATGAACCCAGCGTGTCTCTCAGATCGATGGACACAGGTCAGATAGTGGAGCCAAGAGTTCACAGCAAAAAATGGTGACGCTGCTTTTAGTTGTTACACTCTAAGAAATGATTCAGTGATTATGTTCATAATATATACAGTACGTTTGTTGTGTTAAAATTACACTAACTTTGAGGTTTTTACTCTAAAAATAACCAGGTTTCATTGGATTAATTTAAAAGTAATAGATGTCAAGGCTACAAAACACAGGAGATTAAATCAAACACGTGCACGCAAAATGAGGCATTCTCAGACATGCGCAGTACCTACTCTGGAAGCACCTGGACTCAGCTTGCTCTCCATGTGCGCTGGTTGTGCACGGCTTCCTTCTGTCGTCCTTCAAGCGTGGTAAGTAAAAATGTTTCCTTAAAAATACAGTGTGAAATTGATATTATGCTAACCTATTTGAATGTTCTCAGTGTTTTTAATCACACTCGGTTGTGTGTTTTGGTAGAGTTTACATAACATACAATTCAATACAACAGCATGTTAGTACAGGGGATGGGTCTTTAAGATGGGTAGCTCACAGGTCAGCCACAATGTGGCGTTGCCCTTATGGCGCGCCTTCTACTGCCAACCGCTGAGAAGGAGAAGGGTGACAGACACGATATGTAGTGATGTAGGAGGAGTGAAAGTGTTAGTTGAGATAAGCCTGTTTACTCAGACTCTGCTGCTGACTCTCACAGAGAGATGACCTCGAGAGTTCGTTGGCAGAGCCGGGTCCAGGTGTACATGAAAAGGGAGGGAAAGGTCAGAGCGTTGTATCAACATTCCGTCCTTGGAGAGTTTGGAGTGGTTTTGGTGATGATGCAGGCATCTGAGTTCTGGACAAACTGGAGTTTATGGAGGGACTTGCTGGGGAGACCAAAGAGAAGGGAATTGCAGTAATCAAGCCGGGAAGTGACAAAACTGGACAAGGATAGCAGTAGTGTGAAAGGTGAGGGAGGGGCGGAGTCGATTGATGTTACGAAGGTGGAAATATGCAGACCTGGTGATATTATTGATGTGGGATTTGCACGATAGAGTACTGTTGAAGATGACACCCAGACTCTTGACCTGTGGGGAAGGGGAGAGCAAGGAGTTGTCGATTTGGATGGAGAAACGGAGAAACTACTGATTTTGGAGAGTTTTGATTTTGTACCATTGAGGAGAACCTCTGTTTTGTCACTGCTTAGTTTTAGGAGATTATGATTTAACCAGAATTTAACTTCTGTGATGCAGTTGGTATGGGAGTGGGAGGGTAGAAGATTGTTTTCTGGTGAGGTAGAGCTGGGTGTCATCCGTGTAACAGTGAAAGTGAATACCATGTTTACGGAAGTTATTGCCAAGGAGGAGGAGATAAATGATGAATGGAAGGGGCATTGCTGGCAGTAAGTCAAACTCGTTTTTAGTGAGGGTTGGACTCCACCAGGGCAGCCCTTTGTCACCGATTCTGTTCATAACTTTTATGGACAGAATTTCTAGACGCAGTCAGGGGGTTGAGGGGTCTGGTTTGGGGGCCTCAGGATTGCATCACTGCTTTTTGCAGATGATGTGGTCCTGTTGGCGCCATCATGCCGTGACCTTCAACTCTCACTAGATCAGTTCGCAGTCGAGTGTGAAGTGGCCGGGATCAAAATCACCACTTCCAAATCCGAGTCCATGGTTCTCCACCTGAAAAAGGTGGAGAGCCTTCTCCGGGTTGGAGATGAGGTCCTCCCCCAAGTGGAGGAGTTCAAGTACCTCGGGATCTTGTTCACAAGTGAAGGAAGGATGGAGCAAGAGATCGCCAGGCAACTTGGTGCAGCATCTGCAGTGATGCGAGGTCTGCAACGATCCGTCATGGTAAAAAGGAAGCTGTGTTGAAAAGCGAAGCTTTCGATTTACAGGTCGACCTACCTTCCTACCCTCACCTGAGCTTTGGGTCATGACCAAAAGAACAAGATTGCAGGTACAAGCGGCCGAAATGAGTTTCCTCCGTAGGATGGCTGGACTCTCCCTTAGAAATAGGGTGAGAAGCTCAGCCATCCGGGAGGGGCTCAGAGTAGAGTCGATGCTCCTCCTCATTGAGAAGATTCAGATGAGGTGGCTCGAGTACCTAATTAGGATGCCCCCTGGACGCCTCCCGAGTGAGGTTTTCAGGGGAAGGAAGGAGACCCTGGGGAAGACCAGGACACGCTTGAGAGACTATGTCTCTCGGCTGGGACATCTTGGGATTCCCCAGAAGAGCTGGATGAAGTGGCTGGGGAGAGGGAAGTCTGGGCCTCCCTACTAAGGATGCTGCCCCCATGACCCGGCAACGAATAAGCGAAGGAAAATGGAAGGGTGGATGGATGGATGAATGTTAGCTGGGAACATTACATTTTTACCAAAAACAATTTCTAAAAATTTTCAATACAAAATGATTGACCAATGCCCATGTGTTCAGCGATTTGAGTTTGTTCATCAGCACCTCCTGCTGGTACTGTTGCACATTACTTTACATTTGCATGCTTTTTACAAAGCTTGTTGCTAGCTAATGTCACTTTAGCTCTGTCCAGGATTTAATTTACTTTTCTACAGTTTCAAATGGATTTGCTTGATTTACGATTAGCTAAATATTCCATTCATTTGCCACAGAGTGAACGTTAAGCCTTTTTTTTTGGATAATCCTCCAGTCACATCTGCTGTAATGCTTTTGCAAGTGTTGAGTAATACCTTTGGAAAGAATATTCAGATGTTGAATTTGGGTACATTTTGACAGGATTTATGGGAGTATGGAATTTTTGTTTTCTTATCGTTTTTGACTCAGGACGGTGATTCATGTATGTAGTACAGCAGTCTCCTGTAGTCCCATTCCACTGCAGCCCTACCTACTCTTACTCACTCTAACCACATGCAGGGAATCATGAACTAAACTTTACAGTTCATCTGCCTTTATCATTTGTATTACTCATTCTTATGCACATAATCACATAATCCTCCTTTAACATTAGTCTCAGCACCAGGCATCTGCTCTGGATATGTATTTTTAATATGTGGTAGCTTGAAAGCTTCCTTATTCCATATAGTGGGCATAAAACATATTATGGCGGAAGAAACTAAGGTGTAGCTCCAGTAAAAGTTGGTGCCAGGACATTTACCATATGTACATTTGTTCAACACAAAAAGTCAAAAAGGGACTAAGATATTGTACAAAGTACAGTAAATTTAAAAGTAAAGTAAATCTACGGGTCAGGGTTAGTAAATATTTTGTTCGAGAGATGTTCGATAATAGCTTCTTCTTTTTTTGCCGATATCCGAAATGTTGATAATGTTTATCAATTAATTTCCGATATTAACCGATATATACATAGGGCCCCTCCCCCGAACCCAATTTTAGGAGACATTGATCTAAATGGAATTAAAAGGTTAATAATACTTTTAATGTGTTGCCCCACTGGATGTATTACACATATAAATATGATCTGTGCAAACATATTCAACTTCAATCATGAAAAAGTGCCATATTTGTTCTTAACATGTTGTCTAAAACTACAGCATATATTGTTTTCTATATTGTAATATATTTTAGTGGTGGGAAGTTGTTCCTTTATCAAACTTTGGGGTGGGCATTAGTTTGGTGGACAAATATCACACAATCATAAAAGTATTTTCTTACCAACCATACATTAATTGGAAAAAATGTCACACACAAAATAATGACTATTTCTGGAATTTACTGTTTACTAGTTTGAAAAACAAACATCTATCCTGCATTAACATATCTAATAAGATTTTGTCGTTTTTGTTCCATCTATACTTGAAGTTTGAGTCATCACTCCTTTAAAGCAGAAGTATTTCCCTGTTTTTTGTGTGGGTTTTTTGTATTCAGAAGTGTTTCCAGGACGACATTCTTTAAAGCCCATGGCTCCTGCTTTTTTTAGTTTTTTCAACAATAATGTTGCTATTATTAGAAAGCTGTAAGGGTTAGCCAGAAACTCCATTTCCGACAGATTTGGAAAAAGTTACTTAACTCTCCCTCCTTATAGCAGATGCCTGATGAGTGTTAAAAGGAGGAATGTAAAGAGCAGAAGCCAAATTTGGATATTTCAATGTGTCACAGCCCAGAAAGGGGGGCATTAACTCATCCAATGGGGTGACTATTAAACTTAATAATAATCAAAGAATGTTTTTAAAATGAGAAACACTGCTTTATTGTGTATTTACTTGGTATAAAAAGTCACTTCACAACATAACGTCACATCAACATGCAGAGGTGAAAGTAACGGATTACAAGTACACACACTGTTATTGAGTTGTTTTTAGGGGTATACTTGTACTTTTTTGAGTTGATTTAAATTAAATCCATCCATTTCTGATCAACTCTTTCTATGGTTCCGGTTGGGGTTTTTACCTATTATGTTAAATTATGGCAAATTTGGCATGGAACTGTTTTAGACCCTGATCATTTTTAAATTTTGAATTGAATTCACTGGTGTTATTTATTTAATTTAATTTTTTTTTATTTTTAAATTGTACATTTTGACAACCCCTTTATTTCATACTGACGTTGTGGAAAATAAAAGTGTGCAAGACTTTGTCTCTTTTTGAGTTGTTGTTTACTGTATGCAAGGGAACCGTGGCAAGATTTATTACCTAATAAAAACGTAAGGGGTGAATCACTAGTAACTTGTCTTCTGTACTTTTTAATTGAGCTACTTTTTGTATGTTTTTTGTACTTGAGTATTTTATGTATGACTTACTTGTACTTGTGTACAAGTTGAAGTAACAGTACTTCTACTTGAGTAGGACATACAAAAATACTTTTTACACCTCTGCAAACATGTGTTCCAAAATGAAAACGAATGCCTTTAATGGGAGTTGAATGTTTCATGCGGTTCCCTGTGGGTGTGTGAATGACGGAAAAACAGTGAAGTAACTTTCCATTATGCTCCGTCATGCTTGGAGCGAGGAGACAACAAGTGAGAGGAAGTGAAGGAAGTCTGTCCAGACAGCTTCAAATGACGTCATCGACTGACTATCTCCATATGCGCGCCAGTGACTGTCCGTATAACAGACGGAGCGCAGGAGGACAGACACACACACGCACACACACGCGAAGGAGAAGAAGAACTCTTGACATCTCTGAGGTAAGAGCCACGCGCTGTTAGTGACTGTTTGATACTTGTCTTTTATTTTCCTGCTTGACCACAGATATGATCGATTATATTATTATTCTGCTCACATTGATTTAACATATTTTTACATTATCTAACTATACCTAAACTAAGACCAACAACAAGAAGTTTGAGCAGTAGTGCATTTTAGAACGGTCACATTTGAACGTTTTAAATCAGAAGTGCTCTTTTTTTGCGATATATATATATATATATATATATATATATATATATATATATATATATATATATATATATATATATATATATATATATATATAAATAATTCAAAAAGAGACAACATCTTGCACAATTTTATTTTCCACAAAGGCAGTATGAAATAAAGGGGTTGTGAAAATGTACAATTTAAAATTAAAATAAATTAAACAACACCGGTGAATTGAATTCAAAATTTAAAAATGATCAGGGTCTAAATATAGCTAAATTTATGAGCTCCATAACAGTTCCATTCCCAATGTGCCATAATTTAACATAAAAGGTAAAAACCCCAACCTGAACCATAGAAAGAGTTGATCAGAAATGGCACGACTAACAACATATGAGTGAGACCATGAAACGGAAATAAAAAAAATAATCACAAAAATAATTCACTCAATAACGGTTGGGTATAGAACTGTAACAAAAACTACTTTACTTTTTCTAAAATGTACTTAAGTACAAGTAAAATTACTGATTTAGAAATAAACTAAAAAAAAAGTACAAGTATACCCATAAAAACAACTATATATATAGCTTATTTTATTTAATCTGTATTCATATATTATTTCATCCCTGTTTGCTGCTTTTCATTTATTTCTGTCATGCTGCTGGAAGTGGAAATGTAATTTCCCTGACAGAGCCTTCCTAAGGGATTGATAGAGTCTATCTAAATCTAATCTAAACAAGTCACACTTCAGAATTCACTCACACATGCTGTCCCTTATAGGAGAAAAAGACTAAGGTAGCACATACAGTAGCTGTTTGTTAAATATTGTGTCTGTGTGGCATTTTGAATGAGCAAATTTAACCCAGAATTGTCTTTTTAATCGAATCACCTGCTCCTTGTCCCATTTATCAATTTTCCTGAAATTTTCATCCGAATTTGTTCATAACTTTTCAAGTTATCTTGCTAACAGACAGACAGAATGACAGACTGACAGATAAAGAGAGGGTAAAAAAAAAAACCTTACCGCTCGTCGCTTCTCTGGGCTTTGCTCTTGGCGAAGGTAATAATTATGAATAATTATAAAATAATATTTTTCATTATTTATCATTATTATTATTATTATTACTCACCTTAGTTACAAACGTTGCTCACCGAGGACACCTGCTGGTCAATATTTACATTTTTTTAGGATATTAGACCCACTTTAGTCATTTTTAAAAGCTCTTTGTGCAATAACTCCTGTAGATTCTACGCAGTTATCCTTTATTACAGTGATGATGTCATCAGTTTCATAAAACTGTCCACTCCCGGCGGACATTTTTATGAAATAATTCATTAACGGTGTCATTACAGTCCAAACAAATCTGACATTGCACAACCTGGAACCAAGCAGCAGCCATGTTGAAAGTCTTATTATTATTAGTGTTAATGAAAACCATTTCACCAAGAAGAAAAGCTAATTTTCCCTCACCAGCATCATTACATATTTTTAACTCTAAAATAAACTCATTAAAAAATGCTGCGACATAGATTCAAATTTGATTCACAACCAATTTTAAAGTCAAGCAGGGCTATCTTAATTTAGAACTATGGTTTTAGATGACGCATGAAATGCATTTTCAGCATTGCTTCTTTTTTAGTACATGACAGTGCATTGTGACGTGTGAGATTTATTTATTTTTTTATTGCCAATATGAAACCTGCATTTTGTTTTTACTTAAAACAGTCTTGCTATTTTAGAAATATTGACCATACGTTATTTATTTTTAAAATATATAATGCTAACTTAGAAAATACTCTTTGAAGTGTGTGGTCTAAGGTAATTTAATTGATGCTAAGTTCTTGGAATAAAATACATGTGCACTAGATGCTCTGCAATATGTTCCTCAATATGGCCACTGTTGGTGTTTGGAATGGAAAACCAATATCATCCAACACAGACCAGTGAATACATGCACTGCCTGTGTCATGAACACACACACACACACTCACACACACAGACTGCTTTCCCCAAACAAGGGTGATGTGTTCCCATTTCACTTTTGGGGGGGAATCGTTGAGGTTGAAAAGGCGAGTACCTTCAGTGTTTGGATGAAACTGACATCATTTGTCGAAAGTAGGAGTAATACGTAAACTCAATGCTGTCATTCAGTCTTGTGATTCATAGACACTTACATTAAAAATAAGTAGTAAAATAAAAAAATATTTTTTTGTGTTTTAAAGCCTATTGACTGCCATGTAATAACTACTATGTTACGTGACTGTTGTGTAACTGACTTTTACGTTAATGACCATTTAGCAGGGTTGGGGTCAATTACATTTTTCAATTACAATTATGTCTTCAATTACCTATGTTAAATTACAATTACAATGGCTGGCATTTTTTCCAATTACAATTAAAATTATAATTAATATTTTCCCCCCGACAGTCAATTACAATTACATTCTCAAATACAATTGATCACAATTACTGAACCTAACAATAATCTAAAGCTAAACCAGGTCAGTTTTGACCCATGTCTTAAATCAGCTGTAAAATACACTAAAAAAATATTATCTATCATCCACTTTGTTTATCCTCTGTTGGTTAGCTTGTTAGGCTTCTTTATCCATGAAAACATTGGCATTAATATTGTATTTATCAATTACAATTATAATTGACCCTAACCCTGCCATTTAGTGCTGATCCTGTGGTTTTTCTGTCCAATTATGGAACTAATGAGCCTCCGATTGAAAAATGTTGCTTCCTGTTGAGAGATTTTTCTCTTTCGTCACTGTTTGCCTCACACTTCAATTTGAAAAGCAAACCGTACATCACTTATCACATGGTCTTCTCTTTTCCTCCCAGAATGCTTTGCAATACTATTTTCTTGATGCTGAGCCTGGCCACAGTAGGACAGAGCTCTCTGCAGGACAGGCAGACTGACTTTGGCCTGAAGGTTTTCTCCCAGCTGGCCCAGGAGTTTGAAGACAGGAATGTTGCCCTCTCACCATTTGGACTGGCCTCGGTTCTGGCCATGGCTCAGCTCGGTGCCAGTGGAAAGACCCGCAGGGCCCTGACGACAGCTATGGGCTTCTCGCTGCAAGGTGAGATAAGGATGTAAAGTAGGCTACATCATGATTCTAGCACGGTTTATTTCATGTATCTGAAAGGGACAATACACACTGATGTACTATAGTATAAAATAATACAAACATAAACATGGCAATTATTTTGTAACTAAGCTGTTCACATGTGTAAAGGTCCAGTATTATGTTATTTTTCACCCATCTCCATTTGTTCTAAGAAACCCAACAGCATAGTATTTGAGGTTTATTTTCCCAAACTCTCCTGTTTTCTGGAGTTTTAGCCCTCTGAAAAGTCACTTTCAGAGCGCTCCTAAAAACAGGCTATTTTTGCGTGTGTTTATCATTGCAGCAGCAGCAGTATTAAGCAGCATTAACAGTCTTCCTTCTCCTCCTCACCTGTACTGACCACAGAAATAGTCCATTTAAGACGATAGTCCATTGTTTTGTCCAACCGCTGCGTTGCATTGGCTCGCAAACACGTCATGTCATCCCATAAAAGTGATACAAGGTGGTATAACGGCTACTAAAAATGGAACTGATTGTGACCGCTCGCTCAGTGCCGCAGGGAAGTAAACTCTCAACTATCAGCTGAGTCAGCTGTTTCAAACACTCACAAGAGCCGCTACATCGCTTTCTTTTCATCTGCACTCTTCTGGTCACAGGAATAGTCCATTTAAGACAATTGACCATTGTTTTGTCCAACCGCTGCGTTGCATTGGCTCACAAACACGTCATGTCATCCCATAAAAGTGCTACAAGGTGGTATAACGGCTACTAAAAGTGAAACTGAATGTGAGCGCTTTTCGGTTTATCTGTATACTGGATTATCTATATACTGAACATAAAGATGTTAATTGCGATATCAACCTGCCGTCGCTATGTCCTACATTCTTATGTAGATTAGGAGGAGCCAGGATTGTCAGGAGGGGGAGTTTCCTCCTGACAAATCCAACTCACCCTTTTGGAGCTGACAATTTACAAATCTTATCACACGATATGACGTCCCACCTTCAGTTGTAACTAAAGAAGTGATTGTTTTGTTATAAGATTAACTTGAAAAACATATGCACAGAACTGCATATGTCAAATTTTAAGACATTTTACAAAGTTTCTTGAAAGAAATAGAAATGAATTGAAATTAGGTTTTCAATCTAAGAAAAAAACACTTCAAATGTATTGCCCTTCTGTTGAGAGTTAAGGACTGAAAGCGCTAGACTCATCATGAAAAGTCTTTGATCCATTGCAAAGGTTGTGTTAATTGTTTGCTCTTGGATGATAGAATGTTTTTGGCTAAATATGCAGGCACTTCCATTTGTACTTTTCCCCGACCAAAGTGTTTTGTTGCTTCTCCTAGAGCGAGGAATGCCTCTGCAGCAGCGGCTTCTGCAGCGTGACCTTTCGAGTGAGGAGGGTGTGGAGATGGCCAATGGGGTGATGGTGGAGAGGAAAATGTGCCTGGAGAAAGGCTACCGTCGGGCTCTAGCCAAGGCCTTTCAAGCTCATCCTAATCAGGTGGACTTCTCAAGGCCAGAACAAGCCGTCAGCGTTATCAATGCCTGGGTCGCAGACCACACAGCAGGTACTCACACTCATCAGAGCAACAAAGAAGGCTCCTGCAGCCATCATTGCTGTTCCCAAATCAAATCTTTCATTGTACCAAACATTTGGATTTGTCTCTGTCCCACTGAAGGAACCATCCCAGAATTCTTAGCATCTGGATCTCTGTCCCTTGAGACACGCCTGGTCCTCCTTAATGCCCTGCATTTCCAGGGCCTGTGGAAGGTTCCCTTTGACCCCAAATTGACCCAGGAAAAGATGTTTCACTGTGCTAATGGTAGTGCTGTGCCTGTGCACATGATGAGATTGAAAAACCGCTTCAACTATGGTAGGCAGCGTTAAATATACGTCTTCATAAAAGGCTACGTTACTATGGTTCATTTTGCATGTATTTGTGAAACCCTGATTGTATTTTTGTCTGAACCCACAGGTGAGTTTGTGACTGCTGAGGGGGTGGACTATGATGTAATAGAGGTTCCATATGAAGGAGACTCTCTGAGTATGCTGCTGGTGTCTCCATTTGAGTCCGATGTTCCACTGAGCGTCCTGAGTTCAGATCTGAGCAGCCAGAGGATTCAGCAATGGAGAGCAGAGCTGAGGAGCGTCAAAAAGCAGCTGGCCTTGCCCAGGTAAAAATACACAGTGTGTGTGTTTACTATCATACTGATGCCAAACAGAAAGAGTTCAATGAATCTTTGGAACTTGTGTGTGTTTTCAGGTTCAATCTAAACGCTGAGCTTAATTTAAAGAGCACCCTAGTGAAGATGGGTTTGGGAGACATGTTCAACCTGGCGACTGCTGATTTCACACGCATCACTTGTAAGTCCATTAGCCTTTGTTCTAGTCGTCAGTATACAAATTGCCTCCTCTTCTTTTAATGCCAACTGGCTTCTCTGATATGTGATAGAACGTAAAGATGTTTTGTCGTCCTGATTCATCATCATTGTGCTGTACAGGATGTTTATTGTATTTTGTTGTCTGTTTCTCAGCTGATGAGAGGCTTTGTGTGTCGAAGATTCTGCAAAAAGTTCAGATTGAAGTGAATGAACAAGGAACCAAAGCGGCAGCTGCAACAGGTAGCTTTCTTTGTCAAACCAAAGATCATACTGTGATGATCTTGGTCTGTTGTAGTCAGTATATTTTAGAAAGAGGTCCAAGGAAGGAAAAGTACACTCGTTCTGAAATCTCAAAACACAACACAAAAGCCACAACACAACACAAAGGTCAGTAAAAAATCTGAAGTAAGAAACGAACATACATACTTACAATTTGCTGCAAGTATTCTTTTGATTCTGGTAAAACTCTTCTTCATGGACTTATTAACCACTGTTAACTTTACTTCTTTGGGAACTTTTACTTCCATTGTGGCTTTTGTGTTGTGTTGTGGGCTTTCATGGCCACCGTAGAAGTAATTTACAGGGACAGACAGAAGAGAAGATGATTATTGACACATGAAACAGCGTCAGTGCAGTGATAACACACGTACAGTTGTCACCCAGTTCCAAATACTCAAGACCATTCCTGTTTCCAGCAGACCCCCGTGACCCTAAAATAAGAGCAAGCGGGTTGTAAAATGGATGGATGGGCATTCCTGTGTAAAACACATATAAACCTACACTTCTCTGTTTGTCTTCTTCTTTCTAGCTGCGATAATGTTTTCTCGTATGGCAGTAGAGGAGATTACTCTGGATCGACCTTTCCTCTTCCTCATTTATCACAAGCCCACAGGTAACAGCCCCAAGACAACTGTCTTGGCATTGTTTATCAATTGGCTAATGTATTTCAGTGTTGACTGTAATCTAATTTTTCGTTCAGGTGTGATTCTCTTCATCGGACAGTTTAATGACCCTCATCACCAATAACCAACTCTAAGGACTTCCTTTTATGCTTTTATGTGAGACTACTGCTGCCCATGAACATCTTACACTAACAGGAACAATTGGATCACTTTATTCATGTACATGTATTTGAAATGTGTTATATTTATTTATTTGTCAAAGTATTTGGAGTAAAACGGTAAAAATTGTATGAGACATTAATGCACAGAGCTAATGTTTGCTCATGAACGACTAGCATAATTTTTACCAAAAGGATGTTTCATACTAAAGTATTTTTTTTTATAGCTTTTATCTATACTTATTTATTAAATTAATGTTTTTACAAAGCTGCTGTGTCTTTGTTTTTTGTGTCCTTGATGTACCAACAAAAGGCATACACAGATACTGTATGTAAGTGAATACAAGAGAGGATGATCCCAATGGAGGATGTTCTTCCTGAGACAGCTGAAGCACTGCCATCATTGAAAGCATCCTTACCACATCATCACGCATTAGGGAATTTGAGCAAAGGCAGATAATGCAACCGCGACAACACCTGGAAATGAATTGTCTGTCTGAAGAGGATGCATCTCTTCAGTAAACTGACAGAGAGCAACTGTGCAGTTTAAGTCCACATCCACAATAAATACCCACAAAAGAAAATCTGACGATGAGAATAATATACTCTTTCAGAAAAAAAGGAGTCTAGTGCACCTGAACAACTTGTCAGCAATTAAAGATTTGAATTTGAGTCGTTACTATTACACCAGGCACAAAGACACATAAGACTAGTACACTCGAGCCGGGTTGTAAATGAACTCCACAGAAAAGTACATAAAAACAGAGTCTTTTATCGAAAATACCCAGAATTCTGCTCTAGAAGCATCCTATGATGTTTCTTTAGAGAAGCTATGAAGCCATTATCCAATGGGGAGTTGGTAAAGAGGTGTGCCGTGGAAATGGCTAGAGCTTTTAGGAATGACTGTATAGCCTAAACTTAGAATCTGTCCCAAATCAGGAACAAACTGTTTTTTTAAATTCAAAATGTGTGTACATGCGTGAGCAAGGAGAGAGATGTAGGTGGTGGTTCAGGGAAGGACTCTGTGGGTAATTCAATGCATGTTTATTGTTTTATATTTTCTTGGGAGCAGCTAGCAACACTCCTACAGAGAAGCAGTGGTGCTAAGCTAAACTTACTGAATAGCAAACCTGCAACCCATATGTGTTCTTATGTCTGAAATCTTACCTGGTCAGGAGACATGTTATACTAAGCTAGCAGGGTGAACAACTGGTTGCTAACAGCTGTGAACAAAGTGAATATGCTTTATGTCTTTGGCTGGTGGAGGAGGTGAAAGAGCTGCACATTCAGAATGCAGAGAAGCAGGAGAGAATAGCCTACGTCAAAAGCTGAGTGGAGGAGCTGGCACAGAACACCAGATTATTGCTGTTATCACGATGCACTCTATTTAAAACCCTGGTGGCCATGGAGAATGCTGAAGCTAGACATTATGTATTATGTTGATATTACGTTTGTCGACATAAAACATAATGTCACGCAGCTTGAACAGAAAACAAAGCTTAAAGCTAAGCAAGCGAGTTGGGAAACCGCTGGGTCGGATGAGCTTCTTCGGTCTCACCTGTAAAGGGAGCCAGCCTGCAGTCAACAAAGTGGTGGAAGACTGCTGGGCAATAACGGTACCCACACACTGACATCAAGGCCAAGACGGCAGAACAGTATAGGGTTTATATGCGGTAAAAACTAAAGTAAATTATGGATGTTGTCAAAAAAGGTAAATATTTATTGTTACAATGCTCTGCCTTCCTCCAGGTTAACTGAAGTGACCTTTTTGCTTCTGGCCAAGTTAAACTGTAAAACATACACCACTATCATTTTTTAGTTTAATATTATCTGCAATTTAATGCTGTAAATGTAAGAGAGACAAACAAATGTACAATCCAGTAGTCCCCCCCCCCACCAGATATTTATCAACAGTCCATCTGACATTTGATTGGCCTTGTAATATGCAAAAACTTTTTTTTTTTTTTTTTTTTGACTTCGACAGCCCTACAATTTAGCTGTTTGAAAGTTTCATATTAGTAATACAGTATGAATAAACATGTTGGCTGAAGTAATAAAATATATCTGGTCTTGGCATAAAGATACATTACGGCAACAGGAAAAATTGTAAAAAATTCATTCATTCATTCATTCATTCATTAATAAAAGCAAGACTTGTATGTTTGTTCTACAAAATGCTGTTTGTACTTGAGTGATGATTAGAAATATGTATTTATATAACAGTTCAAGAAAAAGTGGGAAAAAAAATGAAGAAAATAGCATTAGAGGTATCAACATAAATTGCCTCATGAAAATGAAAACAAAATAATTTCATTTATTTGAAATAGAGCAGGAAGAAGCTAATGCATATCATGTCCTGGTCCTTTTTACTATATCCTTACAACATGTAAATCATGTCTATTGAAAAATAAAGAATATACATACCCACATGTCAACATCTGAGATATACACAATTTCTTATTAGTCGATTATTACACGTCCCTCTACCTGTACTTAGTAAACATAACCTCCTTATATTTCCTTTTAAAATAGTTTATATTTCAGCTTAGTTTTACTTCCACATTAAGTTCATTTCATAATTTTACACCATAAATAGATTGACACACAAATGCTCTTTCTATTTGTGTGTATTTTATGAATACAAATTTCCTTCTAAATGAAGTTATGACCAAGTTTTTCTTGAATGCAACTAAGTGCCTCACACCTATGTAGACTGTAGAGTTTTGTTCTCGGCCTGTCTCCCATTCCTGTGATTCATTCCTCACAGGACTGTGACAAACACGCACAACCAACCGGTCAGCTTTTCTCTGAAGAGTGTTTCATCCAGATACGTACTGTTCATTCCACTTCAGAAGGAAGTCAAAGCCAAAGCTTACCATAGGCCACATTCTTCCATCAGTGCAGCTGACAATTTGTCTCAATGCATTGTTGAGTGTTCATAACAGTAAATGTTGTACAACTGATGAAGGACGAGAAGTGTAAAAAAATTTTTAGCAGTACCCCGGTCTCATTTACAAACTCTCTGCTTTTCCTTTTTTAATGAGTAGCATAGAAAATACAAGATAATAAATCATAGATTTGTGTCCATAAACAAGCAAATGCTCTCCTACAGAATTTGATCAACCAATCATACATGTTTTGGATTGTGGAAGGAACCCACAACAAAGACATGATGAAATAATAATGAATTTCAACATGAACAGTAACTAAACCCTAAGGTTTTGCTGACATGAGTCTTGGCTGGTTTTTATAGGAAGGGGGGAGGAACTAGAATTAATCAATTAACAACACTACTTCATACCAAAAATACATTTGTTTTCAGCTGGAAAAAATTGTTTTGGGTATTTAGTTACTCTTGAGGTTGCATTGTATAGCAGAGTGGAGAGTAGCTTTGAAAATAGCTCCAATGGCTGGTTGTCTTACCAACCTCTTTGATGTTTAACCACATGCTGTAACCAGGATGTTTATCGACCTTTTAAAGTCCACAGGTGATAGCTTTAAGTCCATTCTGTAATTATACCACTCACTCTTTTTTTCTAAAAATAATCTTAGTGTTGGTGGAAACCTTCACTTAATCATTCAAATGTTTTGTACAAGTTGGCCTTGAGAGCCAGTCAACTTATTTCATATTTTCACCCATGGAAACTACTACTACTAATAATAATAATTATTATTGTTATTATTATTACCAGTGCTGTTTTCATTTCTACTATTATTATTTTTCCACAATTTTCTTTCTGTATATGCCGCTCTATGCCTTCTAATTGCCCTACGGGTATGATTAAAGTTTTCTTCTGATTCTGATTCAGTGAAATTGTGTCAACAGGTGAGTTCACATCCTGCATCATAGTTCACATACAGTGGTGTTAAAGTGCAAACATGATATCTGAGATGAGATATGAGCAGTATGGTCAGAGGAAGAGAAGAGGTCTACGGAGGACTGAGGTGGTACATTAACTACATTAACTAATATGACTCATTGATACCATCAGAGAACTGACCACTCATCTATCTGTGGTGACTGTGTTTGCAGAAAGTCATAAGGGACTGTGGTGGTGTGGCTGCTGTCGTCTGATCTACCAGTAGACCAGATTCCTGTGATCTACTGCAGTGAGAGAAGTCAAGAGGGTCAGGATGATGTCCTGCTGCAGGAGACAGGGACTGGATGTGCTCAGTTGTATTGCTTCATGGTGATATCTATACATGGCCAACCCAGCTCCAACTGAGACCTGCTGGATCACTGTCTCCTTGATTACATTATGTTTCAGAACGTTAGGTTGGTGGAAGTGCAGCCAAAGAATTCATGCTCTGTCACTCATTTGTGTCACAATAATGACAGTTCTATATCAATTAACAACATTCTCACCACACCTCTCTAAAATAAGCTGTTGATCAAGCACAGATTTAAGTCAGCAGTTAGCATAATGTAAGCAACATTTGCTTTCTCTTCAGCTCCTATCCAACAATGGAAAAAAACACAAAATAGAAAAA
This sequence comes from Gouania willdenowi, assembly GCF_900634775.1. Taxonomy (NCBI): domain Eukaryota; kingdom Metazoa; phylum Chordata; class Actinopteri; order Blenniiformes; family Gobiesocidae; genus Gouania; species Gouania willdenowi. The sequence goes on along the minus strand of NC_041061.1, from coordinate 24,910,523 downwards.
TCTTTACTACGTCTTAAAAGCAACAGACCATTTTGCTTGTTTTATCTAAATGGGTTGTGTGTGGTTGAACAAAGAAGAAACCCTGAGGTGAGTTTATTCAAGTTGGAATATTTGTTAATTCAAATGTAGTTTAAAATGTTCAATAAAAAATGGGGAAGTATATTTTGTTATAAGCATTTTAGTCATTGATTTATATGGATTAAACAAATTTAACTGATGACTCAACATCCTATCTATTTACAATGGCTATGGATTTATTCAGTTAAGAGAAGAGATGAAGAGGTCTGAATCAAATGCAGAGAAACATAATGGTAATTGGGTCTGCAGTAAAGGCTCTCTTCTTAAAATCACATCTCATTCAAAATTACAGTGCAGCATACAAGTGTAATTTGCTATATCTGCTATTATTCTGGACAAAATAAAAATGAGCTTGTATGTCTATTCCAAAACCTGAGATTAAAGGCAAAAAAATGACATTTTATGTTATTAGTTTACAGCAATGTGAGCATACAGTATATGGGAGGCAGGCCAAGTTAGTTACAATTTCTCTTAAAACAGTGTTTATCTTCACTTTATGACATCATAATATGTGTTAAGGCCTATTTATCATGTTTCATTCTGTTGACATGTTGTAGAAAAAGGTAGTTCTCCTGCACTCCTTCATAAAGTGATCATTTCACTCTAAGGCACTATTGGCTGAAGTCTCTAAATATAGTTGTGGTTCAAGCACAATGTGCCTTCAAACGGCTGCTTTGGACATTTTGCTTCATAATCTGAGTGATTTAGAATGTTATTTATTATTAAAACATACAGTACAGTGGTATGTGTGATCAATGTGTTGATGTGAAGTGAACAGCTTGGAAGCTGTAAGAACTCATCAATGCTCCAATGAATGAAATGCTTGGGAACATTTACACTGCCATATGACTTGAAAGTCATTCCCATGAAGTCAGCGTTGTCTCCATCTTCACATCGGAATGGAATCCCAATGGAGCTGGCTTGATGTAGAGAACATGTGTCATACTATTTGTAGGACAGTGAGATGTTTGGAAAAAGATGGAGCTGAACGCTTGAGGGGCAAGGAGGTGTTTATTAGAGTGGATCATCATTTATTCACATGAGACACAGAAGCATCAATATCCAATCCCCACCCATCAACCCTCATTGGTCATTTGTAATCCTTAATTCACTTCTTGACTAAATCCACAGCAACCATGGTTAATACACAAAGACATCTCCAGCATGCAGTATGGCAGCCTGTTGGTCCTCGTCCTTCAGTGAAGAACTAGAGAGGCAGAAATGAGCTTTCTAAACATGTTTTCTGTAACCCTAACCATATCATGCTGGAGAGTCGAGTATGAAACTCTGACAGGAAGTGGATCATTTGCTGTGATGTTCTGATGTAAATGGATGAGTCAGTGTAACAGAAAAGTACACAAAGAACTATAGGTTTTTTACATAAACCCAGTTTTCTGAGTAATGTGTGTGAGATGTCTTGCTATGGGATATATGCCTCCGCGTCATTTCTCAGAAGCCCTATCTCATTAAGTCAATCTTGATTGGCTGGTGAATGCCGCAGGTAGTCCTGCCTAACTATAATATTCAAATAAGTAATCCTCTTCTCACTCAATGAGCAAGAAGGACTGTCTGGTGGGACATTTCACTCATATTACTCAGAGAACCGGGGTTATGTAAAGAACCTATAGTACTCCTTCATAACATTTGTTACGATGTCTCACTATGAAATAAAGTAGCTCAGGTTTATCGCGTGCTACACCAGCCCGCAGGGCAAGCACTGCATCGATCTGGACAGGAGAACCGCCCGTGCCACACATGGAGCAGAAACATCCGGCCAATAAAACCGGACAAAAGTGAGGGGCGAGGACAAACTCGCCACCACACCAATATCCTGACAGACAGTCCCGTGAACAAGGCCCAGGATGTGGCTGAATCCAAAGTCGACTGTGCCTGCAAGCCAGCAGGCGGCTACAGACCCTGACTCGTATAAGCTAAAGCGATCACCTCCACCAACCCGTGTGACAAGCGTTGCTTAGTAACAGGCTCCCCTTTATGCCCTGGAGACGAAGAGCTGATCGCTTTTCCTGAGACCCCTTGTCATGTCCACGTATGCGCGCACAGCGTGTACCAGGCACAATAAATGCGGTCGCTGCTCACCCGGTGAGGCAGAGAAAGCCGTGACATCAATAGGAGAAAATATGCCCAACAACTTTGGCACAAAAGCCGGGTTGAGCCTCAAAATCATCCTTGCATCGCCGGAGAAGAATAAGCACACGATGAAGTGCACTGACAGTGCATGGATGTCACTGACACGCTTAGCTGATGCTAAAGCCAGTAGCAACACTGCCTTCAGGGACACAAACTTTAAGTTTGCACTTATATAGGAGATAAAGATTAAATATATAAATGTAATTAATTTAATGCCTAAACATTAAATAAATTAAACTGTGTAACTGAGTGCTGGCTGCAAAAAAAAAAAAAAAGTGTTGCGCTGCAGCTGTCAGTGCGCTGTCCTCTGATCGGAGCAGAGAGGGAATAAATTAAGACAGGTTTGCTTGAAGCACAAGCATCTACTACTGAATCAATTCTTTTTCTGCACAAGAACATGGATTATTCTTATATTTGATATGTGGATTATGTAAAAAGATCCACTGCTGTCTCTGGCACCGTGGGCATGCTGGGCACCTGTGTTTGAAGTGGTGATTTCCCCGTGCGCTAACATTAACAGTTAACTGGTGTTTGAAATGAACTGGACATCAGTCAATTTCTATGAAGGTAGATATGTTGCAAAATGTGAGAGCTTGTAGAATGCGATGTGAAGTTGTAAAATGTGATGTGAGAGCTTGTAGAATGTGATTTGAGCTTGTGTATAAAAAATCCACACACGTGAAACAATTTTAATGTCACAATTGATGAGAAAAAATGTATAGACTGATACTTACACATAAAATTACAGCTGCAAACTTGTAATCCAACATTTATTCACATGTTTTTTAATTACTTGCGTAAATGATCGTTTACAACCGCAACTCACCGGTTACAACTTCTCCAATCTGCCGCTACAGATGCACAAACTACTCGTGTGAATCTGCGCTGCTTGAGTTTTGCAACACATTTTGCGAGACGTCTGTAGCAAAACTGATTCATTAATATAATAAATAACCCTGATACCTGTCGTAATTAATAACCCTGATACATGTAAAAAGCCATGAGCCCAATTGAGGATCTGTGCTTCCTTCACATCTGACTATTCCGTCTTCTTTTACAGTGTTTCCATCCACAGTTCAGAGACCAGGAGTGTGGAGTGGGCTACAATAGATGATGGTCATTTCCAGGGCCTGTGTCTTCTGTCCTTGCATCTTTGTGTGTGTGTGTGTGTGTGTGTGTGTGTGTGCGTGTGTGTGTGTGTGTGTGTGTGTGTGTGTGTGTGTGTGTGTGTGTGTGTGTGTATCTAAGCATGATTTGGTTTGATGTTCATTTTAAGTGTGGTGGACTTACATTTCTATTGAAATGTGATTTTGTTTAATACATCTTCAGATCACACTGTCCAAATTTCACCAACAGGTTCTTTTGTCCTGGAATTTAGATAACAAACATAATTCTACACAACATAACTCTCCGATATGGAATAACGGGAATGTTCTGTTTGGTAGAAAGTCTGTGTGTTATAATGATTGGTTTAAATGGAGATGTTTTAATATGTTGTGGATGTAATGGATTCCAATAAAAAATTTGGCTGGTTAAATATATATTTATGATTATATTTGGTTTATTTTCAATAACATTCAACAAAAAAAAAAGTGCAATTCTGTCAACTATTACATTTGCAGTGCCTGCACATTAAATTCACAGCTTTCCATACTTTATTTACACAATTTAATTTTTTTAGATAAAAAAAATGGGAGATGGAATTGATTGGACAGGTATTAAAGTAGACATTTTTTTTACTGTAAAAATAAATTATTTTTGAAAAGACACTTAATCCGATTCAGTTATAAATATTCAGATGAGATATTTCTGTTAGCTGCAAAGGCTGAAGGTATTTATTTTTAAGTGTTCAATAATATAATTCTGTGTAATGATTTCTTACATATCAAACGTTTGATATTGATTTGATTAAATTATTATCACAAAAAGAACATTTATTAGAAAAGGCTCATATATTTATAAAATAATAATGTTTTCCATAATTTCTCTTAAAAGATTATTTAAAAACAATGTAAAAATCTGTCCGACCTAAAAGCTGCTGTTAAAAGTTCTTCAATTGTTGAATTTAGTAATTTTTTTTTTTTTTTTTTTTTTTTTTTTTTTTGAGTGACGTCTGAATTATTTATTTAGTTTATTTTCTGTTAGTTTAAGTTTTTTCAATGTAGCCTTTGTTTATTTGTGAATATTTTTACATTTTTATGATTTTGGAGACTTTGTTATGTGTGTGTTGTTAAACAAAGTTTTAAAAAAAAGAAAGAAAAGAAAACTGGGACGGAAACACGTGATTCGAGTTGGTTCAGTCGATGTGCGCAATGCGCATGCTCAGCAGAGGCGGAAGTGCCGACACCGTGCACGGTTGGCACGGTGAGCTCCGCTGTCTGACGCTGACATGAGCGCTTAACCGAACCTTCTCCATACCTGGCCACAGCAACGGCGGTTCTGTATTCACGTTACAACCGTAAAATCTTCGCACAGAATGGTAAGTGACCCTGTTAGACGTAGCAGCTAACCTAAGCTAACTCTGGGAAGGTGTTACGTTCCAGGAAGTGTTTACCTGTCCGCTGCCAGCTGGCTCTGCAGGCCTCGCCGTCCGTGGTTCCCTGTCAAAGTTAGTGGGTCCTGTGTCATGTCATAGTCGCTGACATGACGGTGTGAGGAGCGTCATGCTCCAAGCATTGGTTTGTGTCACTGCAGAGAAGGTGTTGTCCTGCTTCAGGTGAGCTCCAGGTGATAGTCGGTGCCAGCACAGAGAGGGTGTGGTCTAAACCCAGGTGATGTTCTCAAGGCTGTTCCTCACTTCAGCAATAAGAGGTTGGAACAATAGGAATATGGTTGCGCTGCCCTGAAGTCTGAAGAGTTGTAAATTCATGTTCCAATGTGAAATCCAGCACTATTGGGCTTTGCTGCTTAAGCAGAGGACTTTGTACGTGTCTCTAGGTTCTGTGGTCCAGCCCCTTAAAGCAGGAGACGCTCCACTGACCACGCCCACATTCATATATACACATCCTATTAAAATAAACCCCTGCAACATGATCAGAAAATTACAAACCTACTTATTTTTGCTATATATATTTTATTGAAGATTCTTACTATGTTAGTCAGTTGTGGGTCAATCGCATAACTGATAATTACAATTATGGCGTTATTATAATCGTAATTGTAATTTAAAAAAAATCTGCCTCCATTGTAATTGTAATTTAGTTAGGATAATTTACTTTGTAATTGTAATTACTTTGGAAATTAACTAAAAACTGTCAATTACTATTCAATTAAACGGAAAACAGGTCTATGGCTTACACGTATGTAGTTAACTATTATTAAAATATGTCTCATATTAAGTTTTCCACTACCTGTCAGTGAATTTTCACACCTATACAGGTGGCAAGGGTTAGAGTTGGGACATAGTACAAGTTTTTTGAAAAGGGACGATACAATTTTACAGAGTAACAATAGTATGAATATAACTGATGTAGGGCTGGGTCTTCGATTTTTTTTAAAGAAAAATTTGAGTTTCGATTCAATTTTTTTTTTTTTTTTTTTCAATGACTGCAAACATCAGATATATTGTCTAAAGTGCAACTTTATTGCTGTGATTGTTAAAATGCATAGAAAAATCCCAAAATAAAAAGTAAATGAGGCTCTGTCATTCAACTATTTCAAGGTTTAACCCAGGTTTAAGCAAAAGTGCAACAGCAACTTCACAGAAGCTTAAATTTTCTGATTAAGAAGTCAGATAACATATTTTACAACATAACATTACAATAAAAAAAACAGATACATTCTTCCCTGAGCATCTCACATAGTGCAAATAAAAAAAATTAAACATGCCTATGGCACACACATAGCCTACTCAAAGGGTAAACAACATCGTGGACGGAATGCAAAAAAGTCAGAAAAATTTTTATTTTTTAGTTATTTTTTTTTAAACTTGAATTTGCAAAATAAAAATTGTTTTTATCTACAAATTCGATAAATCAATTAAATAGTTTTTTTTGCCCAGCTCTAAACTGATGTTTTGTACAAAGAGTTTATAGCTATTGCTAAATTCCAACTCTTGCCCCTAGTTGGGCTGTTACATAAGATATTATAATAAATTCACTAAAATGTAAATGTAAAGATGCTAAAACGACGTGGTACACTTAAGAAATCATTACAACGAAATATGAATAAAATTTTGTAGATTTGTAATTGAACTTTAGTAATTGAGAATGTAATTGTAATTGACTTTCAGGGGAAAAATTATAATTTATTTGTGTTTGGAAAAAATGCTAGATATCATAATCATAATTGATTTGTTATTGAACAGGGATATATGAAGACATAATTGTAATTGAAAAATGTAATTGACCCCATGTTAATACAACAATTACAAATTCTTTCATTACAGTGATGTTTATACATGGTCTGAATTATAAAGAACAATCAAAAACATAACGGTGCAATTACAAGAAATAAATTAATTAAAACAATTGCTTATCTTGCTTCTTTAGCTTTTGTAATCATCTTAGAATGGTAGCACTTACTGCAGAGTACTTGGGGATTAGTCAAGTCATCAGATGTGTCCCAGCCCTTAACACAATTTATAAATGGTCCCAAAATACTAGACAGTCGGGATCAGGTTTTATGCTGCCTATTACCGATCGTCCAAAGTGCAGATCACGATACCTATCACATGGATTGGCTGTAAATTTTTCAGTGTAGTTATGAGTGCTACCGGCTAGATGATATAAAATCAACTTAATTTTATTTTTTAAATTTTTCAAGAGAAAAAATACAAAAACATTGCAGGCACAATGCAGCAACTATTCAGTCAAAGAACTGAAAAACACAACATAGGTTCTGAACCGGCTAAATAGTGCAGAAAATCAAATAAATAAAAGGCAATATATCTCACAACACTGCTTATATCAAATATTGTCAAGTAACAAAGGGTACATGATTCAAAGTCAAATGCAGGTTGCATTTAAATAAACTATCTTAAGTTACTCAATCAAAAATACCTGAGAATATGGCTTAGCAAACTTTGTTGTGCATTGTCAAAGAAAAAACATCTTTGTGCTTACCTTTCTTAGAATTTATAGAATAAATTTTATAATGAGTCTGTTGCTTCGCATGTAAAATAAAATAACAAATATGGTCTTAAAGACCTTGAAACAGAAAAATAGCAGAAGTGAACTTAAAGTGCATTTGTTTTGAACAGGAAAAATATGTTAAAAAGCATTTGCACATGTGACTTGTTGAGAAGCATTGTGGGAATATTATTTTTAATAAAGAGGAGCATCTCTGCTTTTTCAGTCAAGAGTCTATTCCAGTGTTCATATATCACTCATGAAACTTAGAGGATGAGACCTTCTATAAGGAGACGTTCGATTTGAGAGTGCACTGTCTGGTGGAGTTCTGGCAGGGCTACGTCTGTGAAATCTTTACGTCTCGGTAGCATGTAGCGTGGCTCCAAGTGAGAGAGTAGTCTGCGGAACCCGGTGTCTTCCACCACTGAGAAAGGCTGGTTATCTAGTCCGATGAATACAATTTGCTTAACCTTCTGACTGTCGTGCTCATACTGACGAGTGTTGCCAAGCGTGGGCTGCATTAACTGCCGTCTGACTGTTGCCGTCTTCTTTTCTTTGTCTGTCGTGATCCATGAAAACTCACCATACTCTGTCAAGTGTTTGTTCTTCAAATGTCGGATCAAGTTTGTTGTTTTGAAACCTTTTAACGTGCTTCCTCTGCAAGGTATTTTTTCGTTGCATGTGTTGCAGGATGCAAACTTTACATCACGATCTTTTAGAAATTCCACACGGCAGACATGTTTGTTGTTGAGGTTTGCCGCTGCGCGCCTGCGCAATGTGAAGGGAAGGGGGAGGGGGACACTACCCTGCGCAAAGAGCGGGGGTTACGTTCTAAAAATAACCCCCCAATAGCGAAATCCGCAAAGTAATCAGCTTTATTTTTTTACAATTATTATACATGTTTTAAGGCTGTAAAACCCCTTACCACACACTTTATACACTTTTCACAGACAGATGTTGACATTGTGGGTTTTGTCAGAGAGAAAACTTGCAAACATACAGCACTTCAGGGTGCGCAGGATCATATGAGTTTCATATGAGAGTTTGAAGCAAAGCCCAGCCCACCAGCGACACATCCAACTCAGTGAGTTTCACTGCCTGCTGAAGCTTTTTCTCATCTCATAAACATAAACTAACAGTGATAAAAGCCGGTGTGATTAGCGGCTACTGCTATCCTAGCTCAGTTCTGACTTTCAAAGATGAAAACTACAGAGAGAACTGATTCTCCTCCACGCCAAATCCTTACTGGTACGGTCCCAGTTATAAAGGCCGTGTCATACAGCTACTGGTGGTCACACACAGCTTCTACTCCATGGTTGAATGGGTGAACAGACCGGTGTCCGTGTTGACGTGACGTCATTGTCAATAAATGACGCGCGGCTCGTATCTCACCGCCGCACAGGAAAGATTTTGCATCTGGGATGCATCTGTCCATTGACTTTGTATGTAATCTGGACGTGTGGACATTTTCTGACACATCCGGTGTGAACACAGCAGCTAATCAGGAACACAGAACACAATGCGCGGGTTCTCCCTTAGCCAATCAGGACGCAGAACACCACGCGCATTCATATGCAGTAAACAAAATGCATGCAAAATTGCACTGTAAAAAAAATCCGCGAATCAGAATGGTGAACCGCGATATAGCGAGGGACTACTGTACATCTTTGTGCAATCAGTGAGCTGAAATCAATAAATGTAGTTTTCATACTTACTCAAATTATTTCTTGTGGGTGTAAGACAATTTCAGAGGGGTATTCTATAAAGCGGGTTATGTTCAAATTCTGAGTATGTTACCATGGCAACATTGTCCGTGAACTAAACCTGGTCGCTGGCACTTTAATGAACCTTAACACTTTTCTTTGAAACACATTAGTAACATCACACACCACTGATGTGCTCACATCATTACTAATGTTGTGTTGCTTTGTTTTTTTTGTTTTTTTGTGCGCAAATGGTAGTTTTCTTTGTGGATACAGATCATTAGGTGAAAGACACTGAGAGGTTGATCTGCATTAAAACATCTACTGATGTCTGTAGTAAAGTTCCCTGACTACAAACCTGTGGATAATATAAAGGAGGAGATGACAATTTAAATGAATCCACTTTTAAGGCTCGATTGTTCTTTTATGCTGTAATACAGTTTGACCTGTAGATCACATATCTTTGAAGTTATGATGGCGCAGTGAATTATGACACTGCTCTTGGAAGCGAGGGGTCACGGGTTCGCGTCCAGCTTCAGTCTTTGTTTATGACATATTTTTAGGACGTTGGGATGACTGGCGACAATAACACATTAAAATCATTATAAATGATGCGAAATCAAGCGGCAGTCACTGTCTTTATAGCAAGTGTAACAGCAGGGCTCTCTGTGCAGTCATCTTTTGCTGCAGCCACGTCTCTACGGACACATTTTATTCATATTATTCACCGCTCGTCACATCACTGAAGCAATAAAGTGATGAAGCAACCAAAAAGTGTGACTAATTACGGGGAATTTAAGCCACTATAGTCACTATAGACTGAACACACCTTTAGAACATGCTCATATTCCTCAAACACCGGCTTATTTCACCCATCAGGGTGAATAAATCGCTCTCTTCCGGGTGGTTGCCATGGCAGCTCGAGTAATCGCTGATCCATTGATGATGGCTTTTTATCGCGCGTGTGCACAAAAGTAGCACATACGACTGATTTGTTGCCCAGTACTCCCAGGGCTCAAGACTGCAAGAAAAAATCCTGCATATGCAACTTTTTTTTTTATTTTTTGTCAGCATGTGCGAATTTGATCTGGTCCCATTGGTGCAAGTGCTTATGTTTTAATGCTGTTTTAGACATTGAGCTGTGTCTGGGGAGTAAGTATAAACTTGTGGCTGGCTCGTTATGCCTTCACCGTGTTTGTTTACCAGCAAAGTAAATAGCGAGGGTGGAGGGGCAGAGGGAGGAGTTGTTCCTCCTATGGCGTCAATAACTGCTCAAACTTTCTAGTCTGAGCACACGTTTAACAAAATGTGGAGCAAAGAAGAGATGGAGGAATTGTACATTTTCACATTTGAAGCCTCACAATGAGGCAATGGGGATGCATATTACTGTTTGAAGACCTTTAAAAAGTGAAATATGCATGATATGAGACCTTTAAACTTTTGTAGAATAAAGTCTGACACAAATCTTGGTTAAGCAATTCCTTTTTTGTAAAAGCAAAAAGTTTAGAGATCTCGGGGGGGTCAGACAATACACTGTATTGTCTTCTCAATGAAGACAATACAGTGTAGTAAATTCTATACAGTTAAAATTATATAGAATGTCTGATCAATAAATAAAACAGTATGTTGCATCTTCAAATTCTTATACATCTCGGTTTACATGAACTCATTGTTATATAAATGAATATTTTTTTTTAGTAAATGTATTTGAAAAGCTACAAAAAGTAACTTGAATTTGATAATGCATTATCATGTTTTCAACACATGCTAATTGCTCATTTCTTGCTACACATGAAACATGCATATTTTACCAGCACATTGGCAGTTAAATTAATCTGTTCCCACACAATTAAAATCTCTGTTTTCTTCTAGAATAGTGTTTGTGCTTGTTTCGTTATTTGCTGTGTTTAAACTTGTGCATCCTATCGATGTGTGTTGTAGATGCGTTTCATGCTGCTGTTCAGCCGGCAGGGGAAGCTGCGCCTGCAGAAGTGGTACACGGCCACTGCTGAGCGGGACAAGAAGAAGATGGTGCGGGACCTCATGCAGATCGTCCTCGCTCGCAAACCAAAGATGTGTAGTTTTCTAGAATGGAGGGACCTTAAGATTGTCTATAAAAGGTAAAAGTGATGAAATGTAAGAACCATCAGCTTCTGCTTTTTTAGCTGTTGGAAGTATGCATTTTTAACACTTTGTTTTCAGGCAATGTACTCATCAGACTGCAGTTTGTTTTGACCTTTTTATGAGCAGATGCTAGAATAGGGTAGAATGTCACGCATCTGATACATAGGGTTGATTTGTAGCTCAGTAGCATTAGGTTGAAGGTGAAGTAATGGCGTAAGATAGTGTTAGAGTTTTGAGATACTCTTGTGTTCAGTACCTGAGATTGCATACAGAGAGACAGAGGTTTTGCTTTGCTGAATCAATCAATCATTTTATTACAGATGATAGGAGTGTGACGATTAATCGTAAGGCAGTTAAAAATCGATTCATAGGTATCACTGTTGATATCGATTTTCTGAAAATTGAATAGCAGTACTTTTTTTTAACCAGCAGAGGGCGGTGTAGGCGGCGGGCGGAGTCTGCTAATACTTTCTTTCTGGCTGCCTTCAATTCTTAAATATGTTAATAAATGATTCATTACCCCTTTAGCACCGAAAGAATATCTATAATATTACTTGAATATCTGTAAAAGTCACGTTTCTCTATTAGCTCTGTCTGCTAGCATAGCTTCTCTTCTTCACTGTTAGCTCTATTAGCTCTGTCTGCTAGCATAGCTTCTCTTCTTCACTGCAAGATATCTGCATGCCAACCGACCACTGTGTTACCAGCGCCCTCTGCTGGTCCAAATAAATATGACGTAAATCAGTGCAATAACGTTTTTTTTTTGTTTTTTTTTAAAGTCCAATTGTTAAGGCACAAAATACATTTTCAGTTGCACTTTTAAAAGAAAAAGAACTATTATGCAGTTTTGCATTGTTTATTATAGAACCAGAATTTAAATTAATAGGCTTCACTTTCATTTGTATTATACCTTTATTTATTTCATTCAAGATTTATTTTTAGTTAAATTCCATTTTTTTGAATAGTTTATCAAGGAATTCTTTTGACAATGAAAAATAGAAGGAAAATAGTCTACAGTCCCATTTTGTAAAATAAATCGGGAGAGAATCGTATCGTGAATCGAATCGTATCGGGAGTTGAGTGAATCGATACATCCCTAACAGATGAGCAAAAAAATGAATCAACAACAACATAAAGTCAATAGAAGAGCAGACACTCATCTAAAACACAGTCGGCTCACTCCTGGGCCCCAAACGTAGTTTTGTTTATTCTATGGTAGTCTCATGTTTCTCCTCCCTTTGCCTGGCACGATACGGTTATCGATATACCATAGTATTTTTATAATGTCTTCAAAACACTGATAAATTGAAATAATTTCACCAAGATTTATATTTATAGATTTGTTATATATTAAAGTCTCAACAAGTAACAATTAAAGTCTCATTTTGGTCACTATAACTGCGGTGTGAAATTTTCATACCGTTACATCCCAAGTTGAAATGAGCTGTTCTGAAAGTGTGTCCTTGTCCTAAAAGTGGCAGCTAACAAGTTGACCTGAATATATTTTATTAATATAATTATTGAGTATAAAGACATATAATTATAGTATTACACACAAAAAGAAATGAATAATAATCAATTCCAACAATAGGGAAGCTCGTGGTTACCCGATAACAAAAATTTAAACCAATTAATACTAACCTTTGGATTTTTAAAAATGAGGTACCTATGTCAATCAACTCATGGGGCGTGCAACACGTACATAACACAAGCTCCCTAAACAAACCCTACCTCACCAGTTTTCTAGACCAGTGTTTTTCAACCTTTTTGAGCCAAGGCACAAATTTTCATTGAAAAAAAATCCCAAGGCACACCACCAACTGAAATTTAATTTAAAAAAATGAAACTTTGTAGCCTATTATAACATTATACAGTAATTATTATCAAAGTGTCTTGAATAGGAATGGAAAAAAAAAATCATTCATATTTTGCATACTTGATAAATGTCATGAGAGGGAAAAGTATGTTTAAAAAAAGAATCATTAAATATGATTAGAACTACATTTTAACTTTATTCTGTTTATTTGTTTTATATAATAGTTGTTTTTTATATTATGAAACTTTATAATATATATATATATATATATATTATTTGCATTCTGTACCATATTTCACGTGTCACACATGACAGTTTTCCCTGCTAAAACTTTGAATATCAAATGAATATGAACATTTGATATCTCATCGACAACCAGTTAAGTTGACATGCTGGTTTTCCTAGCAAACAAAAACCTCTGTGATTATGAAAAGAAAGTAGAACAATCTCTCTGGCTGACAGTACCACACTGATTTTGCACTTTAGTGTGTCATGTGCTGCTTTTACTGAGACAGTATATTATTGTCATTAGTTTTTAAATAACCAACAATAATTAAAAGCCACACATTGGAGCTTGTGGACATTTTCAACAGATTTGTTTTAAAGGGGGGTTGTGTTATTTTATTTAATTTTTGAATAAGAGGTCCGGCAGATGAGTAATATTTCACTCAACATTGATTGTTCAATCAAATAGTTTCATATATAAGTATATATATATATATATATATATACACACACACACATTTGTGCTGCTATTGAGTTGAAATCACATTTTGTTGTTTAACCTCTTTAACCCCAATGGACCTGCCGGCGGGGGCAGCTCAAGCTGCTGTGACTCCCATGGGCCTAATGTTTATTATTATCGTCACCAAACTTCCTGAAGTTGATGTCCATACATTAATTAAATTTTTCCCACTTTTACAGCATTCAATATTGAAAAATTGCTTTATATTGACTCTAAATCTCTAGGTTTCTTTTTTTTTTTTTACAGATTTCTGTATTTGAGACATGAGTTATTGTCACTCAGTATCATATATTTCCAAAATTTCACATCATCTGTAACCACTAAGGGTCCTTCTTTAATATGAACAAATATTAGCCACGTAGAAGCTTAGAAAAACCTTATTTATTATGGGTATGTGACTTTCAGCAAAAAGTGGCTGGGGTTTAAGAGGTTAAGACATTAAACACAAGATGCTTAGAAGACAGAGTTTCACTTGCAAATAAATATGTTGTAATGTCATGTTTTTTATTTGCATTATTTTACATGGATGAATTTATGTTTGGATATGATAGAGTTGTTGAAACATTACTTCTAATAATCCAATAATTAATTCCCATGAAAAGTTTCTATTTTTGAATATTCCCATAATTCCAGAGTTTACGTTCCCGTGGAAATTCACCAGAAATGTTCTGCCCACTTTGCAACCCTTATCATAACTTGGTGATACAGAGGCAAAAACAAAGCAAGAATGAATCGTGCTTTACAGGCTACAGTGAATGATGAGTGAATCATCTCCAATAACATTCTGCTCATTGTAGGCTCAAAGATTACTGGAATCATGGTAGGAAATTACCCTGAATGTTTCCTGTTGTGTCTTTTCCTTTGTTACTGTGAAACACAGGAAAATAATGGTGGTAATTCTATTAACAGATATGGACGCTTATTGCATTCACTTGAATAAAAAAAGTTTCTGTTTTTATGAGTAAAGTTTCTGTTTTCATGAGTAAAAGAAATCCTGTTTTACATAATCATTTTGAATGCAATTCAGATGCATAATTTTGTATCCATGGAGCATACCGGTGTCACGTACTACGTAGTTTACCTCCGTACTGAGATTATAACCCTAACCCAATCCAATAAACAAATGAAACATGTGTCGGTTCACTTTGAAAACAAAAAAAAAATAAACAAAAATTAATTCCTTTTTTTGCAAAAATGTATTTTCCGGTAGTGCACATATATGCTCAGTATATGTGCAGCTGATCTCAAGGTAAACTCAGTCAGTGACACCCTACTGGTTTAGTTGATCTTGGAGAAACACAACAACGTCCAGCAGGTTCCACTTTTCTTTACGCCTTGACAAATGCATTGACCTGAGATGTCTTCTTAAAGTTGACAAACTGATGATTATACCATCTAAAGTACTCATTGACAGTAAGATTTCCCAATGCCATAAGCCTAAAGTCAAATAAAAGCGGATTCAATTGAATAATCAAGGCATGGCGCAGCGCTGAACATTAAGCTGCGATCATACTGTAGTAGGAGACAGTCATGAAAATAGAATAAAACAGGATTTATTTTACTCATAAAAACTGAAACTTTTCTCATAAAAACAGAATTTTTTGTGAATGCAATAATCTTCCGTAAACAGAATAGTGGTAATGTTTAATTGGTTTGTATGTTCATGTCCAAGACTGTCTGAGAAAAAAAAAAAAAAGTAGTTTCACTATCAAAGGCAGGGTAGGTGATTTTCTCTAGATACACTTTTTAATTTTTTTGTTTGAAATTTCTTTTATATCCTGACAGAAATTAAGATCTTATCTGCTCTGAAAAAGGAATGAAGAAAATCTGTCATCTGTAGCAGCTGTTAACCTTTAAAAACTTTGACCAATGAAAAAATATGGTTAGTTTTTTTATTATTATTATTTATATTTAAGCTACTGCAGACAATACTATAGACAAGTCCACAGACGTGTAATAACAATACATTCTATATGACAAAAATACAAGTATGTGTGTGTGTGAGAATGTTTATGGAGGAATCAGGAAAAGGAAATATTAATATAAAAGGGCATTTTTAGGCTAATTACAAAATAAATAACAGTAAGTTTCAAAGAGTAGTAAGATTATCTATTTTGTAGAAATTGAATGATTTTGGTTTGAAATTGAGGGGTTTCTATTGTCAAATTCAGGGAATGTTGACTGAGATTCTTTAAGAATATAGTCAGATAGCAGATTTTTTTTATTTCCAATTGGTGAGTTTAGGTTTCTTGGCGATGGTTAGGGTGACAAGCAGTAGTTTAGTATGTGATGAATCAAGAGTGATGGTTGAGGTATCTCCTAGAAGGCAGAGTGAGGAGGATAGTGGGATGCGGCAGTCCAGGAGGGCAGAAAGGGATTCTGTCACCTGCTTGGTTCTTTTTTTTTTTTTTTAACCAATCACGTCTCCATCTTGACTCCTCGTGTGCACGAGCCCGCACTCAAAGTTCACTTCAGCTTGAAGTCACAAACAGATGGACATTCTCCTTCAGGATTTTTTTGGTAGACGGCAGAATTCATGCTTCCTTTTATCACAGCAAGTCTTCCAGGTCCTAAAGCAGCAAAACAGCCCCAGACCATCACACTGCCACCACCATATTTTACTGTTGGTATGATGCTCTTTTTCTGAAATGCAGTTACCTTTATGCCAGATGTAATGAAACACAGACCTTCCAAAAAGTTGAACTTTCGTCTTGTCAGTCTACAGAATATTTTTCTAAAAGTCTTGGGGATCATCAATATGTTTTCTGGGAGAAATGAGGGGAGCTCTGGTGTTCTTTTTGTTTCAAGTGGTTTTGGTCTTGGAACTCTGCCATGCAGGCCATTATACCCAGTCTCTTCCTTATGGTGGAGTCATGAACACTGACCTTAACTGAGGCAAGTGATGCCTGCAGTTCTTTAGATGTTGTTGTGGGTTCTTTTGTCACCGCTTTGATGAGTTGTCACTGCACTTTTGGGGTAATTTTGATCGGCCAGCCATTCCTGGTAAAGTTGACCACTGTTCCGTGTTTTCACCATTTGTGGATAATGGCTCTCACTGTGGTTCGCTGGAGACCCAAAGCTTTAGAAATGGCTTTATAACATTTTCCAGACAGATGGATTTCAATTACCTTTTTTCTCATTTGTTCCTAAATATCTGTGGATATTGGCATGATGTCTATAGC
This sequence comes from Gouania willdenowi, assembly GCF_900634775.1. Classification (NCBI taxonomy): domain Eukaryota; kingdom Metazoa; phylum Chordata; class Actinopteri; order Blenniiformes; family Gobiesocidae; genus Gouania; species Gouania willdenowi. The sequence goes on along the minus strand of NC_041061.1, from coordinate 24,893,658 downwards.
TTTTGAGGATCTTTTGGTCTACTTCACTTTGTCATGTAGGTCCTGTTTAAGTGATTTCTAGATTGAACAGGTGTGCAGTAATCAAGCCTGGGTGTGGGTACAGAAATTAAACTCAGGTGTGATCAACTACAGTTATGTTTTAACAGGAACTGTGGGGCAAACACTTTTTCACACAGGGCTATGTAGCGTTGGATTTTTTTCTTCCTCATTAATAAACCCTTCATTTAAAAACTGCATTTTGTGTTTACTTGTGTTATCTTTGACTGTTTAAGTTTGTTTGACCTAAAACATTTATGTGTAGAAAACATGCAAAAACGTAAGAAATCAGGAAGGGGCAAACACTTTTTCACACCACTATATGTGTATATATAATTGTACTTAACTAAATCCTAAAGATATAAATTAAAAAACGATCATATTAACATATGTAGATATATAATATATGACATTTTTTTTTTAATATTGTATTACAGGTATGTAAAATCAAGCCCTTCCTGCCCGTAACTAATTATTAGCTGCTGATTTAATGGAAATACTCTAGATTTATTATTAAAAATGTCTTTTTTATATTTTTTTTTGTCTATTTTTAGTCAATAGTCAGATATAAATGTATAGCTGATGCCAACAGCTATAAACATTATTAGTCAGTGATATTAATTGTGCTTGAACTCTTTGTAAAACAATAGTATTGGTCACTCCTTTACTGAGATAAGTGTGTGTGTGTGTGTGTGTGTGTGTGTGTGTGTGTGTGTGTGTGTGTGTGTGTGTGTGTGTGTGTGTGTGTGTGTGTGTGTGTGTGTGTGTGTGTGTGTGTGTGTGTGTGTGTGTGTGTGTGTGTGTGTGTGTGTGTGTGTGTGTGTGTGTGTGTGTGTGTGTGTGTGTGTGTGTGTGTGTGTGTGTGTGTGCGCGCGTGCGTGCGTGTTCGTTCATGTTCATGTTCATGTTCATGCAGGTATGCCAGTCTCTATTTCTGCTGTGCAGTAGAAGAACAGGATAATGAGCTGATCACACTGGAAGTCATCCATCGCTTTGTAGAGCTCCTAGATAAATACTTTGGCAGTGTGAGTAGTAGATCTCCAAGTAGCTTGAATTTTTAAAAGAGCAGTAGCAATGTTTCCGTTGGTCTTTTGACCAGTGTTGATTTTATGTGTTTGTGCAGGTCTGTGAGTTGGACATCATCTTTAACTTTGAAAAGGCCTACTTTATTTTAGATGAGTTTTTGATGGGAGGAGAAATCCAAGACACATCAAAGAAGAGTGTCCTTAAAGCTATTGAACAATCGGACCTACTGCAAGAGGTAAGCTGCATCCAGTATTAAATTTACCAATAATATCGCTCATCTCTAAATAAAACCTGATAATGGCTTAAAGTAGTGGTCCCCAACCAGCAGATCTTTGAACGGTATATGTCCGTGGACGATTTGGTGCTGGACAACCCACTCTCAAACATACCTCCAACATGTGTCATTTAATGACCGAAGTTAAAAACAAAAATATTAAACTAAATGTATGGGGGAAAAAAACCTAAATACAGTTGAAAACCAAAGAAATGCAAACACTCCCTTAACTAAAATGAAATGACAACATAAAAGGTGTCATGTTAGCACAAAAAGAAGGAAATGTGTGTTAAATAGATTATATCTTTGCTATAACAATGCTTCCTGGCATTGAATCTTATCCTCTTGGAAAGCCTGTTTATTTTCCTTTTAAATGGTGCCACATTTGTAAAGAGTGGGTTGGAAGTAAAACAAACAAACCCAAGTGTTAAACCAAGGCTGTGTTTGAAATGGCACACTCCATACTACACACTACAAACTCAGTAAGTACATACTGTCTACTACTGTATATACTTTAAGTATGGTTAGGATGATTAATATAGTGACCGTTCACACTGAAGTATATTTCCAAGTTTCCCAAGATTTTGAACCTACAATGACAAAAACCTGAAGCACACTGAAGCTACATATCTCTGATGAGACCCTCTATTATGCTACTGACAAAACTCTTGGTTTACTTCAAAACAAGAGCTTTATTTACGAAAGGGTTAAACTAATGGAAGACAATAAGAGATGCTTTTGTTTTGAAAAGGAGATGTTTGATTTTTAGCTTGAAGCCCGTCCCAGGATGATTTTACATTCCGTTCGCAATGCATCTATGGACGGTTAGGGTGTGAAGGCACTACATATTCATTTTGATGTCAGTCTTGGTATGAGTAGTACGTTAGTATGACATTTCAAACAAAAGTATCATTCAAACCAACAATGTTGCTAAGGAGAATTTATTTCAATAAAGCTGATGCATAGACACACGGTCGCCACAGAATTTTGAAAAAAAAAAAAAACAGATTTGTTCAAGTTTGTTTAGCGATGAAGGAAATCCAATCGGTCCTGTCTGTGTGTCTGTGTGTGTGTCTGGTGCTTTGCAGGAGGATGAGTCACCCCGGAGTGTTCTGGAGGAGATGGGCCTGGCATAGTGAGCGGCAGACTATGGACACATGGCAGGGATGGAACCTACTCGGACTAACATCGTTTGTTTTCTGAAGACGGATGTACAGGGCAAGAGATGCAGTGGTGTGTGGGCATGTGTGTGTGCATGTGTGTGGTGTATGTGTGTCGCTGGTAGAGCTGGATGTTCCTGAGCTCTAAAAGGAGTTTGAGGTGTTTGAGTTGTGCTGTGTGGGGTGGAGCCACAGTGGATGGGGGGGGTGATCTATTGGAACGGGCCCCGGACAGAGACTGAACCCAGGACAGTACAGCAGGATCACTACTGCTCACAGTCCCTTTGGGTAAGGAGGATTTTGGCTTCCAGTGTGCATTCTTGTAGTTTCAAGCTCCTTGGATCTCACTGTTAAAGTCTAAACTGAAACCAACACTAAACGATGCGACTTTGACACATAATCAGATGATCTTTGTTTTCCAACATAATAGTTTTCTGGGATTTTCTAACTTCTTCATATGAAAGGTCTGTCAAACAACAGTTTAGAGATATTTAAAATGACGCAAAGTACTTTTTTTGACTGTCAACACACTTGTGAGTTGTGTTGTTGCTTTTTGTCACATTTTGATGCTGAAATGAAATGTGCATGAATGCAAACCTTTGAGTGAACAAGAGACATTGAAGCAGCTAATCCTGCTTCCACTTTCTTGTTGCTGAGCCTTGTAGGTGTCAGATTAACCGAGCCGTTTACTGCAATATGCACTGAACCACTCATTTGCATCACTCATCTCACACACACACACACACACACACACACAAAGGGAAGACAGAAAGGACCACTCTGGGTTCAGCTCTTTTGAGGTTTACTTCCATATGATTGACTTTTGATGATTCAAAAAAGTCTTGGGTATATAATAGAATGTCATATCTCTTCCTCTAATGGGGACATGTGTCAAACTCAAGGCCCAGGGGCCAAATCCAGCCCTTTAGGACAGTGGTTCTCAACTGGTCTCACCCTGCGACCCAATTTTGCCACCGTCATTAAATCGTGACCAAATTTAATCTTATTAATCCATTTAATTATTATTATTATTTTTTAAATAAATCTATATATTTGCCTGTGCAACAAGCATTTCACAACAGGCCTGTCAAAAGAAAAGTTTTTTTTCAAAATAAAAGACAAGTCCAACCCAACATGAGAGACATTAGGTATTTATTTATTTTTGACCAGCTGTCCGTGACCCACCCAGTACAGGTCCGCGACCCACTTTTGGGTCCCGACCCACCAGTTGAGAATCACTGCTTTAGGACATCCTTTTCGGTCTGTAGGAGAAAGTATAAATGAAATTGTGTATGACCAAATAATTCAATTGTAGATATTTCAGTCCCTGTAAATAAACTAATTCAATGAAATTCCATAATGTTTGGGGAGTTTTCCCATGCTTTTATCACATGATGGCCATCATAATTTAAAATTGTTCCAAAATCTTGTAATTATCCTTAAAATGTTCGCCAATACTTCCCCAAATTAAATAAAAAATGGTTACAAAATCAAGGAAATGTGAAGTGAAGAATTAATATCTGTCACTTATTTTATTATTGAGGTCCCCTGGTCCGTATTTGGCCCCTGAACCAAAATGAGTTTGACACCCCTGTTTTAAGGGAAGACATGATCACCTCATCTAGAACCAATGCAAAGCCATTGGGACAACATGGTTCTACTTTTCCAGCTTTTACTTCATCCAATGAAGATCAGTGAGATGAATAATAATTGTATTTATTTTATTAAAAGGTTATTAGGGTTTTGCTACTGATTAGCTCAGCTTAGGAGTTTGAATATGTTTAGTATAGTCTGGTGTGTTGATGAACACTTGCATTGAGTGAATTAATCAGTTTTTGTAAAGATAACATTTCAAAATGCAGCTCAGACGGATGAATTGTTATTGAAATGCTTCTGTTTAGATGGATACTCGTCTTTGGAGTGATGAACCCACATGTACTGTTATAGCTTTTTACATCACCTTCATTCTTATCAGTGTGAAACAAAGTGGCCCAGATTTTCTGGGGTTGTAGACAAACAGGTTGTCATGTTTTAACTGTGACTGTATTCAATTTGTTTTCACAAACATACATTTCCATAGACCACATGGTTCCATTTTTACCTCTGGCATGGATGGTGGGGCGTCAATATCAAGTGACATCTAGGGGTGTCCAGATGCAACCCATATTAATCCAATTAAAAAATCAGCACAAATCATACATACTGGTCTGAACTATATAGTGTGAAATGTTAGGTCTTGATCAGGTGATATTACCTGTACCCTAACAGAAAACGATGTTAAGCAACAGAAGGTATGAGAAAAAGTGACCCATTTGTTTGTTTATAATGAATGGGTTAGTTTTTTTAAGAGATTAGATTAGATAATGATACAAATGAGATTACAATTGAACAAACAAATTAATTAAAAAAGTCAAAAATAACCTCAATAAATAAAATAAAAAACAGAGAATTGTCTTTTTAAATTGCAAAATAACCACAAGTTCAACTTAATCATTAGCATGTTCTACAATTGAATAGAATAAAGAAAGAAAGTAAAAGCAAATACAGTTTTGGTGTGCTGATGTCACAGATTTTAGATGCAGGTCAATTGAATCCGATACTTTTCTTTTTTTGCTGAAATTAGGCCGATATGGAATATCAGATTAGGACACTCAGAAACATCATTACGTCTTGTAGATGCAATAATAATCCAGTTTGTTTTGTTAAATGGGAACCAACAATGTTAATCTTGTCACAGCAATAGGAAACGAGTGACTGGCTTGTCTTCAAATAGAGCTTGAAAAGAGCTTCACCTCTTCAAAAAAGCTTTTTAAAATTTATTCATAACGAACTTCTGCTTAGAACACTTTTGTATCTTAGCTACAATTAGCCGAAGCATCATTTTCACAACCTTCTTGTGAGACCAAAGTGATGGAGGTGTTTAACCGCTTCCAAAGCTATATATGAGGTTATTTATCATGAGACCTACTGCTAAATACAGTGGTACATTTTTAGAGGCCGCTGTCATTTGTAAAATAGTAATAAGCAAGTGAATTTGAGGGATTTGTTGGATATTTTTGATATTGGTGCTGCTTTGGTGAAGCACAAGCTCTAATCAAAGACAAAAGGGCTGTTTTTTTTTTGGGGGGGGGGGGGGGGGGGGTGCAGTTGGATGCATTCAAATGTACATAAATGAGCTCAGAGAACTTGTCCAATTTTAAAAAAAAGTTACACCATTAAAGCTGCTGAACGCAATAATTATTATTTTTTTTATCACAACATTGTGTAGGTCTCATAGATCAATAAATCAAAGATCATTTGCTTGAAAAAAAAAAAAAAAAAGATGTGATGAATAGAAAGTGCCGTTTGAAAGCTGTCTCCCCTGTAAACACTCATTGACATTGTTGGAAAAGTTTCATGCTTTGCATTGTGGGATGTGGAGTCACGTAGACGGATGCATAGAAGTGTTTTTACTTCATTCTCATTGTGATTCCTTGTATTTCTTCACCAGACGAAGAAGACAGTGATTCTCTTGACAACCGTGATATCGTTTCACTCTGCAAGACATTCAATTTCTGCCGGATTTGGATTTTTGCGTGAGCCCCAAAATAAACATCTTCCATGGTTTAGCCACAACTTTCAGACCATGAAAACACCAGAAATGTGTTGGGAAGTCAATTTGTCAGTTTTAGGGGGTTGAATACAAGAAGTCACAATAAGATTGAAGTAAAAACACTTTTATCTATTTTTCTAGTTAACTGGTCCTTCCCTAGCTTTGACTAACTCTGTTCTCTGACTATCAATGCGTTTATCCTTGAGGAGCATGTTGACAGGAAATGATTGTCAGACTAATTATGCGTAACCATCATTGCTGGAGATAATGTGCACAGCATGTTGTAAGGATGTGTTGCAAAGAAAACTCACTGTTCAAACCTTGTCACATTCAACAAACTAAGAATTGAGACGATGTCTGCGTGTGAAAGGAAAAGAGTTTAGTTCCTTTCAGCCTAAATGCCTTGGAATGCTTTTTCCCCTAAGTTGTGTTTTGGATGACGGCTGAAAGCTGAAGTGCCTGCTCTCTCTCACACACACACACACACTGGCTGATGTGTTGGAAAGTAAACCCTAATGTTAGAGCAGGGGTTCTCAACCTTGGGGTCGGGACTTCGTTTCGGGTCATGAGACACTGAGAGGGGGTCGCCAGATGCCTTCAAGAAACTAAGTTTATTTTTTGAACAATTTTAACACATTTTTGCTTATTTTTGCCCTTTTCTTGCCACTACATCAAACTTCTATTTTAACCTGTTTTCATCACTTTTTATTGCCATGTTTTTTTTCTCCCCCATTTCTGCCCTGTTTCTGCACATTTTTCCCCACTTTTAAGACATGTTCAGCACTTATAAACCCTTTCCACCACTTTTCCCACCTAATGTCACATATGTTGACACATTATTGTCACTTTTAACCGCTTTTCATCACATTTCATGCTTATTTTTGCCAATTTAACCACATTCACGATTTGTCATGCCCTTTTTTTTTTTGCCAGTTTAAATTATTCATACTTTTTAAATTACATTACCCCAATTTATAACTCTTTTAAGCCCATATTAACACTTGAAACCATTTTTATCACTTTTTCTGTCTATTTTTGGCCACTCTAATTTCCCATTTGAGAACCCCTGTTGGAGAACAGATCATCTCCGCCCTCTTTAGACGTGACAGTAAACTGTAGTGAGTTATTGCTTCATGAATGATTGTGTTTTTTGGCTTGACCTTCAACTTTCTTACCTCTGCTACTTTTATCCTGAATCAGCATTTTTCTCTGATGCTGATTTTAGTGCTATCTTAAATGTTTTTTGTTTAATATTTGTCATCTGTTCAGTAAGCTTTTAATATGCAAACTAACCAGTGGCAGTTTTTAAACTATTTACTGTCAAAGAAAACCGATTCATTTTGGCCTTGTACTTAGAGAGAAGATGATAAGAAATGGATGACAGTGCTGTGTGTATTCTGCTAGTAATAGCTACAGGGAGAGACCCAATGTGTGAATGTAAACTTTGTCAAATAAAATCCAAATGTTGAATGCAAAGGAGCAGTTTCTGGCTGAGTAATTCAGTATACAGGACAATCCTAATGTTGAGGATTTTCCACATATCCTCCACTTTTTAAGGAAGTGTGTTACGGGACAACTGGCTCCTCAGCTGTTCTGTGATGTAGGAAAGCAGAATAACTTGCCCAGTTTGTGAGTCCGCTGGGAAAAAGTGTCACTAGTACTACTTAATAGAAATTTGAGCACTAGTCAAACTTTCCTATAGGTTAATATCACATCTATCAAATATTACAGCTTTCCTACCAACGGTGCAGAAACAGATGCTAAATGCAGTGTTTTCCTATGTAATAAAATGGACAACCAGGAATCACATTGTATGAAATGAAAGATGTTGTGCTCTGTGACAACTTTAGCCCTTATTCGATCATGTTAGAGCAAACGTGTACAAGTCTGGGAGTAAATTACAAATTCTAAGAGTACAATGTCACTAACAATGATTATAAGTAATCAAAAATTTTGCAGCCCACAGGATTAATAGCTATATTTATAGATGTGACCTTATAGGGTGAAGCTGTCCAGAACCTCCTCAGTTTGATCCAAAATGGTTTGAACCAGTGAAACCATTGCACAGTAACCTATATGACAAACCTTTTCCTCTGTTATAGTGCAAATAAGTGAAATTACATTCTGAAAATGTTCACATTGACTGAACAATTTTTGTTTTTTATTTTTTTAAAAACAAACTAAGATGTAATGATTATAATCACACATATACATTACGTCCAGATCACAGGCATTGTCAGTGGGGGAGATGTATGTATAAAAAATGGTATACTGTATATATCAACTCGCCCACATTATATGCCTTTTACAAAGCCATACTGTGTATGTTATGGATGTAATGATAGTTTAAGTAATTGATTAAAGAAAACTTTTATCAGGAATTGAACTCACAACCCTTGGTATGCAAACAAAGAAATTCTAGCTACTCTGCATGATATCTTGATAATTATATGATCCCAAAGTTAATTAACTATTGATTATTCAATGTCAAGATACACAATAATGAAGAATTTCTACGCAGCAAAATACCTAGAATAAAATCTATCAAATTTTTGATTAAATAATCTGTATTACTGTGTAAACCAGTGGTTTATTGACTCAAGTACCCCCTTTTTGTCTGACTACAGCATTTTACTCAGAATACTATGAAAAAACAACTATAGAGCATAATGATGTAATGAATGAGTGATAACACATTTTAAAGGATCTAATTTTGCAAATAAGTGGAATGAAACTGTATTTAGTGCGTCCTGAATAGATTTATTTCTATAGTTTTTATCATTTTCTGACATCTCTCGATATGGGAACAAGACTGACCCTTGTATTTTCAGTTCTATCATCATTTTGTGTGTTTTTGGTGTCATTTTATGTAATTTATTGTTTTTTGTCTGTTCTTTTATTATTCAGTATATTTTTCTCGTGTTTTTGTCGTCATTAGTCTGTGTTGTTGGTGTTCTTTGAATCATTATCTGTCAGGTGTGTGTGTGTGTTTGGTGTTCTTTGGTTGTTTCTAATGTAATTTTGTATGTTTCTCTCTGTTCATTTTTGTGTATTTTGTAGTGATGCGTGTGTATGTATTTAGTGGGTCTTTGTTATCGTTTTGTGTGTTGCTGGTAATTGTAACTGTTTTCGTCTCAGTGTGTGTGTTTTTTTTCTCTTGTGTGTGTGTTTTTGGTGTCATTTTGTTGTTGTTTGTTCTTTTTATTATTCAGTATATTATTATCTTATTTTGTGTGCTTTTGTTGTCGTTTAGTGAGTTGTTTGTAATAATTGGTATAATTAGCATTTTAAACTAAAAATAAACATAAAACCCCATATTTTCAATGCATTTATTTGTTAACACGTACCCTCATTTGAGAAACACTGGTGTAAACTGTACAATATTGGTTTAAATGAAATAATCCTAAGACACTTGAGGAGCATCCATTAGGCTGTGCTGCATGAGTCAGTGACGAGCTTCCCCACGGCATCACTGGTCACTGCCCAGTCTGGAATGCTGGGAAACACTGGTGGGAGCCTCCAACCAATCAGCAGCCCGCAGCATCTTATGAATGAAATTCAGTTTCGTGACGTCAATGGGCTTCGCTTGACGCAGGGATCACGTGCCGCTGAGGAGGAGGAGGCGGCGCGCGCTGCAGCCGCTGACCAGAGTCCTGAAGCGCTCGCGGACAGACTGCACTGTAAGTAGCTCTCACTGCTTTCTATGGACTTCACATTGTTATTGTTACAGCCTGCTGTTTGGAAAAAACTCAATTACAATGATGTAGAATTGTTCCAACAGTTATTTATCATTTAAAAACAAAAAAAAAAAAAAAAACGTTTTTTGTTGTTTGATAAGACTGAGATATTTATGATATTCAGATTATGACAAAGGTTTCTGATTATGTCTCTTTAAATGAACTATAGATATTATGGGATTTTATTTTATTTTATCCGTAGTCCAAAACAAATGATAATCATTATCATTTCAATCTTAATGGGGATCTTATCCAGAAGCAGCTGCTTTTTCTGGGTGGACACACACACACACACACACACACACACAAAATCTGACTCACGAGTCTCCAGTGGCTGTTGTGTTTGTTTTGTTTTGTTTTTTTTTTTAGATTCTGTTTTAGCTGCAGAGTTGTAAACACATTTTGATCTCATTTTGTAGTAATTTTGCTTATAAAAACTGATCAATCCATTCAGTTTAATTCAACTTTATTTATATAGTTGAATTGCATGGATAGATGTCCATCCATCCATCCATCCATCCATCCATCCATCTGTCATATTTTGGGAAAAAAAAAGGTAATTAAATTCCAGATTTGGTTTGTATGTGTTTTTTCTTGCAGGTATTTCTCATTCCCTTCGGTGGTGAACAGTGGACCCCCTCTTGCCCTGACAATGATGAGGTGCTACAATATCTCATATGCCACTACACTCCTGCTCCTCCTTGTGTTTTCATCCTTTATACATTTATCTGCTCCCAACCCTGTTGGAACACTCAGACCTAAAGATGATCCCAATGGACCAACAGCATCTGAAAACAGAGAAAACTCGGATGACAAAATGCCACTGATACAAAGAGAGGGCGCACAGGAAGAGGAAGAGCTTTTTAAAGATGTCGATCCAAAGAAATTAGCAGCAGTTTTATTGGAGGCATTGAATCAATCCCACGTCCAAACCAGATGGAAGAATGATAATTTCGAAAACGAAGAAGAAGAAGAAAGAAAAGCTAGTACAGGTGATGTGCACAGTAAGACCCCATATAGTAAAGTGGGCTCATTGGGGCGCTCCGATCGCGATCGAGGTGGAAGGGAAGAGCTAGAGCTATTGATGGCTGCAAATGGGAAAGCGCAGGAAAAAGCAGAGGAAGAGGAGAAAGCCAAAGCTCAGGAAGAAGAGGACAAGATGACTGAGAAGGTTACGAGTCGCACCACAAGTCAGACTGTCCAGATTCAAAGAGATCCACCATCCAGCAGTTCAGATGGAGGAGAAGGAAATGGGCAAGCTTCTGTCCCTCAGGAATCAACCAGACCAGGTCATGGAAGTCATGAAGAAGAGGAAGAGCAGCTCAATCCCGAGGAACTCAAGAGTCTTGAGAGAATGATGAAAGAGTTTCCCCCTCTGAACACTGCTGTCAAGCGAGAGGGAGGCTCAGAGCCCAATCAGAGAGAAAGCAGAGGTTACACAAGCTACAACGAAGTGTTACCAGCCCAGAAAAGCGGCGACCTCGCCATGTCCAAGAAGATGCTGAAATGGCGGGAGGAAACACAGAAAGCTGTTTACTTTCCAACATTCAAAGAAGGAAATTTCATGGATGACTTTGAGGACAGCAATGATGGCAGCAATGCAGCACAGCCCCAGCTTCCAGCAGAGCAGAAGGTCATGGATGAGGAAGAGGAGGAAGAGGAGGAGCTAAGTCTAGAAGAGGAAGAGGCTCGGGCTAAAGCAGAGCAGGAGGAAATGAGGAGGCAGGCAGCAGAGGTGCAGAAAGCCAAGATGGAGGAGGAGAAGTTGGCAGATATTGCCTCTGATATGCTACTGCGCTACATGGTCAAACAGAACAACGGTAATCAGAAGAACAGCTTGTCTGTGTCCAATGCCATGGAGGACAAAAGGTCTGAGGAGGAGCAGGTGACGGAGGAAGATGACATCGATCCCCAGACCATTGACAAGCTAATTGAGATCTCCAGCAAGCTCCACCTCCCTGCTGACGATGTGGTGGACATAATCAGTGACGTGGAGAAGAAGAAAAGAAAAGACATGCCACTTGACACATCACGTTGGCAACGACCTCAGTCACTTCAGTCCTCTTCTTCCTCAGCATCACAGCTTTCAGCCAATCATTACAACTTCCCTGTTGCCAAGCAACCATTTCGAGGCGTCAATCTCCTGAAATCTTGGCTCCAGGAGAAAACACCAGGTCAAGCAGAAGACTTTTGGAGAAAACAGGATGCACCTTTGGCGGGGAGTGTGTGGGCCAAAGATCAACCTCTGTCCATCAAATCTCAAAAGTCTTTTTGGTCGGGTTACCCAAACTACCTGTACACCTTCCCCCCCCACTACCAGAGGAAGCCCTACCCCTACTACCCAGTCTTCTATCCCCCTCCAATGAAACCCAGGTATTACATTTCCAAGCCTGCTCTCGGAGACGGCTCCTTCCTGTGGAACACTTTACCTCCAAAAAGACACTACCAAAGCTGGATCCAACCACGATTGAGAAAACCTCCCACCTATTCCATCCCATACCCTCTAACGTTCCAGTCAGTACCCATCAGCAAGCCTTTGACCCTCCCTCGCAGGCCTGTGTTTCTCTCTAAACCAAAGGATGCGTATGATCCTGCCTCAGTTCCTCCACTGACAGAAACCAGAGAGAGAAGCAACCTGGAAAGATTAGTGCAGCAGATCCTTATGAGGAGACCACAGGTGCTGGACTGAGAGTGGACTGAGAGACAGACGAAGAAACAGAGTAGGCAAAATTGGACGTTGTGAGTAAGAAAGACTATTTCTATCATACATGTTTTGTTGGAATTTGGTTTGGTTTAAATGTCCATTTTTCTTCTTGACTGATCACAATGTGGACAAAGAGGGAAGAGATTTTAACGGTATGTTTGAGAGGAAAATGGACAAGAAAATAAACAGGTCACACTGTTATTCTCTCTGTAAAGGAATGGGACTGCCAGCGTTCTGTTAGAACACGGGCTATGAGGGAGATTTGTACTCTTAGCATGACATCCTTCTCAATTTGGACATTTTACTATGCCAACAAAGAAGGACAAAGGTTTCCTGTAACATGGAGACAGGTTTGGTTCAGGCACGGTGTGGAAAGAATTCTGGAAAACTGAAGTGGTTGTTGGAAAGTGCTGAAGGAGCCTTTTGGAAAGATACAAAAATCAAATGGTCATTAATATGCTGATACATGATGAAAACTATATTTGACAGACATCATCCCATTAAAGTCTGACAATAACCACGGTCAGCAACGCCCTCCCCTCTTTACTCTGCCACTACCCATTACAACAAGCCTGAGGGCTGCTCTCCTGCAGGTTTTCCTTGGCCTATAGGAAGGAGGTTGTAAGTGGAGGGGATATTATACCAGGGGAAATTGGTATAATTATTATATATCACCTTACCCATATTTTATACATTTATACCTTACCACATATTTTAGAATAACATTCATTTAAAAACTAAAATACTGAAATAACCCCAAGGATAAAAGGGTAACAGGAGAGTTAAGTAGTTCATTCTTTCTATAGATTTTAGTAATAATGCTCATGCTGTAGAACAACATTGTACAGCCACTGTGTGGCCTGATGGCAGTGAGGGGGGTTATCAATGGGTTATTAATAATAGTATAATAATAGCCACAGATATTTGAACGCTGAAAAGTACCAGCGAAAATGTCACTTCCATTTGCTAATACGGATAACGTCATTAGATCCCCTACATCAATGGTTCTTAACCTTATTGGTATGATTTCTCCAAAACTTACACACGTAAGCCTGGGCCATTTTTATTTCATCATTTATTTTCTTTGTTCAAAATGTTTTTAATTTCTATAATTTAATAAAATTAAACATTTTTGTCATAATTTATCTTTTAATAAACTAGTTTATCATGGAATTGTATTTGTAACACATTTTTACTGGATGTGTTTTGACCCCTGTTGAACCCCTGAGACTTACTCAACTTAGATTAAACCAAGGTTAAGAACCACTGCCCTGCACATATTACCCTTATAGAATCCCTAGGGTTATCATCCAATTATTGAGGACGCATTCTAGCATTTCAGTAATTCTAGGGGTAAAACTAGGGGGGCTAATACCATATGATTTCTCGAGTAGGGCCATGCCCCCCCAATCCTGCATTTGAGCCGCCTTTGGTTTTAAACCCCCTCCTTTACAACACACCTAAGCCTGTGCAGTGTCTCCGTCCCTGACTGCAGCAGGTCTAAAAGTGACTATTTCAGAGCTGCACATTGATAATAAGGAGAAAACATGGAGCATGCAGATCAGAAGCTCTTCACGACTGATATGACACTATTGATCAAAACCAGAGGTGTCCAATCTTGGTCCAGGAGGACCTCTATGGGATTAGGGTGCCATGCATTAAGCCTCTCCTTACAATCATGTGTGCTAAAGCAGGAGAAATCTAAAACATGCAGGATTGTTGCCCTCCATGACCCACCCTTGGTCTGTTTACACTACCCTCGTTTTAAAACTAGTCCTGAGCTTTAGCTAATGAAAAGTAAATGGTCTCCTTTCCATCACTTGTTTTGTCGGACAGCAACTAATGATTAGCACATGCACCAAAGCCAATTTATCAATGACTGGAAACCACCCTCACTGTATGTAGCTTGCTGGGATGACTCACCCTTTTGCATAACTTCAATTACCTTGTTGCTATGGTGCCAAACTCTCCATGCCATTTCTACTGAGGGTCTTATTGGCGTTTGTTTTTCCTGACAAAAGCATTTAAATTCCATATAAATTAAATGTAAGGGCTTGTTGACACTCTTTAGAGTGGCTTTGGTCCACTGATGACTTTATTATGTGTTCCTTTTTTCCTTAATCACAGAGAGACAATGCTTTTAAAGAGGAGCAGAAATACCACACCTGACTTTGGGAATGTTCCTTTAAACTCTTAAAAATCTGTAAGCCCTTTGGTAATGAAATCATGTGGGATTTTACATTTTCCTGCTCAGGTGCTCACTGATGAAGAAATTAAAGTGCGATCTAAATTTTTTAGGGTTTAAAATCCAATTACAGCTGAAAAGTAATAGTGCTTTGAGCCTTGTGACATGTTACCAAGCAGACACATAGCATAGACAATCACAAAACTATAGAGACATCATGAGGCTATGACACAATGAGAGGAGTTGTAATTTAAGTTTTTTTAGGTTAACAAAAAGAAGGGAAAACGAAGAAGGCAGGATTGAAGATCATGTATCTGCACGTTTCTGTAACCTTGCATTTTAAAACTGCATCAATTTGAAAAAAGTATATAAAAAAAAAAAAATCCTGACGGTTGCAGGAGCAAATAATGTATCTTGGTGTTTGAATCGTGTTTGCAGTCAATATTGTCCATGGTCTTTCTCAGTGTATCTTGTTAAAATCATGAGAATAAACAAGCATTTGCTTGATGACGCGCATGGCAATGACTGCTTCTGCAACACGTAGAAAAACAAATAAATGCATTTATTTTTTTTGTCACGACAAAATGCCTCATCTTTCCAAATGGATAACCATTGATGTTTATACACATTAAAGCCTGTGTGGAGCTACTTCAGGAGCTCAAAAACATTTAAACTGCACAGAAAGAACAAAGTTAGAGCAGCTGCTTTCAACCACCTTCATTTGCACTACAGGAAACAGGTTTAGCTGAAATAGATATATTTATCTGAGACACAAGTCACACAAATGTTTTATTTGCATATATCAAATAGTAATAAAGGCTGTGTTTTGTTCTCTCACTAATTTGGGGATTAAACATAAGATCATGTTGTAAAGGCCATGTATCATACTTATATTTATATACATAAAAAAGGACAGAGAAAACATGAATATTAGTGTAAAATACCAACTAATTCAGTTTTAGATATCTCAACCCCTCCCCAAATACACACATTTAGTGAGACTCCACAATATTTGCAGGGCGCTCACATGCAGTCACTTTTAATCACAAATATTTGAAAGACCTAAATTTTTCAAAAATCCTTCATTTGTCCTTCAATTATTTCACAAAATACTCCAAAATTCCATGACAACAAGAGCGCAAACCTCCTCTTTGACAGATAAACTGGTACCATGATTTTTAATAGGCTTGGAAGAACTTTCTATCCCTATTAATAACAAAACAGTAGGTCAAAATGCATGGACACCCCCATTTTTACAAAGATTACGATGAAATACGCATTCCGGTTTCGATCCAGATGCAACTCATGAAATTTCATACAGACCGTTCAATTACGGATTTTTTAAAAAAAACTGATCAAGAATCAGTAAATTGATACAGATCCATAGCATATGGTCGATCTTCAGTTAAAAATGTGTCAAAATCTGTTAAGTACTTTTGACGTTGTTCTGCTAACAAACAAACAAACAAAGTGATCAAAGAAATGTAAGTGACGATCCTGCAGGAACTGTTATCTGTCACTTATTGCTTGATATTGTCGGTGCTTTCCATACTTCATGAATCAAAACGTTATAAAGTTACATAGCTCTGGTGATGTGCTCACACACACACACACACACACACACACACACTGAAAACAAACAGCAATGAGCTGTGCATGTTATCTACATCAGGGGTTCTCAACTGGTCTCACTGGAACCCACATTTTGCCATAATCATTAAAATGCGATTTTTTTTAGAATTCAACCAACCAAATTTAGTTTTTCAAAAGTAGCTTTTAAAAACACATACGTATATAATCTTTATAAAAAACACCAATCTATATATTTGCCTGTGCAACATGCATTTCACAGCATGCCTGTCAAAAGAAAAGTGTCTTTCAAAATAAAAGACAAGTGCAACATGAGAGACATTAAGCATTTATTCATTTTTGACCAGCGGTCCACGACCCACCAGTTGAGAATTGCTAGTCTACATCATTGACAGCAGCTTACGTGATGACATGTTTAATACAGTCAAAGCAGGTGAGACAGAAGCTGGAGCTGCGTTGTGATTCAAGTCAGCCCTGGAAAAGGAGAAACTCTGCAAGTACAAATAAAGTGAGTATAAAAGAAGAGCAAAGAAAGAGAAACAAACAAACAGATGATGTCAGCTAAGGTGACTTGGCAGAGGAATGGAGGGAAGAGATAATGGAGGAGTGCAGTGGTGCTTGATGATGGCAGCTCTGCCCACGAAGAGGTGCAGTGAATCATGGAGTCACGTGGGGAAGACTGGGTGACTCATCCACCAACCACCTCATCATCATGCAGCCACTGCAGAGCACCAAGCACACACACACACACACACACACACACACACACACACACACACACACACACACACACACACACACACACTGTACAGAATCAGTAGAACTTGTAAATCCTTTGAAATGTTCTGTGTGAGTCATGTCCTGTGATTAGTGCGTACGTTTCCATAATACCATAAAGGGGACATTTTTCCGGACTTTGCAATGCCATGATAAACACTGAAAAAATAATAAAAACCCATAACAATATAAGACTGAAAAAACAGAGCTCAGAGTCACATTTGATGTTAAAAACACAACAACAGTCTTCAGATCTGTTAGTTTTAGTGACTGACTGGCCTGTTGGTTTTCCAACAGGCCAGTCAGTGTCTTAGGTAGAATATATGGTAACACTTGCAGTTTTATACACAAAGGCTGGTATTACGCTGTCATTATTATGACATGACACACCTGTCATAAGCATTAATAAGGTGTTGTGGAGGCTGTCATTAAGTGTCGTTCATTACCCTAACCCTTTGTTACCCTAACCCAGGGGTCTGCAACCTTTACTCTCAAAGGAGCCATTTTGCCTAATCTCACCTGGATTAAAGTCAATCCGGAGCCAAAAAATGCTTTCTTAGTAAAGACAATATAGTGTATAAACGGGCGACCGTGGCTCAGGTGGTAGTGGGTCGTCTTCTGATCGAGAGGTTGGGGGTTCGATCCCAGTACCTGACTATGTGTCGAAGTGTCCTTGGGCAAGACACTGAACCCTAAGTTGCTCCCAGTGGTCGACTAGCGCCTTGCATGGCAGTCCTGTCCCACTGGTGTGTGAATGTGAGAGTGATTGGGTGAATGAGCTGATATGTAAAGCGCTTTGAGACTGCTTCAGTGTGGTGATAAAGCGCTATATAAAATCAAGTCCATTTACCATTTACAATGCTATACAGTTCAAACTATATCAACTTATTTCATGTAAAAAAAAAATTTTAAGTTAGTGTATTTGAAGGGCTTCAACACATGATCATGTCGGTCACCACATGCTATGTGATCATTTCTTGCAACATATCAAGCATGGATATTAAACTATATTTAAAGAAATCTGTCCCCACACAAATAGAATATTTTCTTCCAGAATATTCTTTTTGTTAGTTTTCTTACAAGAAATTTAAAGCCTGGTAAGTTGATGGTCTGTAGAGGTTTCAGGAGGCGACGTATGTGATTTATTTTTAGGTTAACAAATTGTTTTATCATAATTCTATTTCAAGTTAATGTCATTCGTCATCAATGCCCTCTGTAAGAAATAACAATTAATTATTATTATTATATTTTTTAAGCTATAGGGAGCCATTGCAAATGTGTCAAAGAGCCACATGAGGCTCCAGAGCCGCAGGTTGCAGACGTCTGCCCTAACCCTTACCCTACCTAACCCCACTAGATCCCTCCGCCTAACCCAAAAAATGCCAACATAGCTCCAAAGGTGTCATAATTTAGAGCAGTGTTTCTCAAATGGGGGTACGTGTACCGGTACACGATGGCACTACTACTAGAGAGGGGGTCGGTCGGAACTGCATGTAGTTTAAGTGTTGTCACCTGAAATTTCAGAAATATGAAAACAAAATTTAGAATTTTTTTAAATTATTATACAAAAAAAATAATTTATTACAACACAATCTTAAACAACTGTACACTGTGCACACTGAAAGCTGAACCACCAAAAGCTATTTCACTACATGTCATAAGTAAACAGACCTCTTGTATCCTTGACTGTCAGGCTAACGTCGTCATTAAGATGTTTGTTTACATTATAGCTGTTACTGCTGGCATCTTAACACATAAAATAATATAAGATCAAACACTCACCCTGGTGAAGACCAAACCATAATCATTGTGGAGCCGTTTGGTACCAAGGTTGTGGACTCACCCGCTCCTTACTTTTATAGGCTTTCATCTGCTGTTTGGTGTTGTTGGATCATGTTTAAATGTTGAATGGTGTTTGATCTTTATTTGAAATGTTGCTGCGCTAAAGCACGCATAGTTATATGCGCACCAGAGAGAGAGAGAGACGTGGCTTTTATCAGCTGTGGTATAGTCCCTTTGAGCTTTGCACAATGTTTTGAAGTGAAACTTGCTGTGTTTTTAAATGGCAAACATATGTATAGTATATATAGAATAACTCCAGGAATTAAAATAATTTGTGCCCCCTGCAGTTTTCTTAATGCCCCCCCCATTGAATTGAATTGTCTGGTTTGTGACTAGGGGTGAGCATTGGCAAGGACGTTGCCAATAAATTGAGTCAAAACTGTTTGCTTCAAAACATCCTATTTATTATTTATTATTAGTGTTTTTGCACATTTTCACTGAAAATAAGAAAATGCAGTGTTACACAATGCCATCATGAAATAAAGTGCAACAAGTTTCTTTTCACTGAAACTTCTGTGGAGAAGTCTCAAAGTAACCATGACAACATAATGACGGCATTGTAACAACTGTAAGTGAGAACAATAAGGAAAAATCACCCTGAGTTACTGATAATGCACAAAAATAAGAAAAAAATATTCATCCTATTGTGCCAGTTTAAACACTGATCTGAACAGATTATATGAAACTAAAATACCTGTGCATACATAAATATTGCAGGCATTACACACTGCCATCATAAAATCAAGTGCATCAAACAACCATTGCAACTCATTGAAAGCATTGTAACCACTGAAATAGTGCACAAATACAAAAAAATTTCATTAAATAAAAAAAATAAAAAAAAATAAAAATAATCTTCTTTTTAAATAAAAAATAGATTTTTAAAATACTGACCCCCGCCTAGTTGGAGTTGAAAATTCCAATTTCAAAGTTCAACCGAGTTCAGTTGCAGCACATCAAAATATACCTCTCTAAATATAATATTAGATTTTTTTTCTTAACTTTATCGTGTCGGAACTTCGACTTCAGGTGGCGTTCAGTCACTTTAGTAGTTCCTACTGCATATTTACAAGTTTATAAATATTATTTTAATTACTGTGCATAGTTCCTGTTATGAACATATGCATAGGCTACATCTGAATGAAGTAACTGTTGGAATGGATTATTATTCATGGTTTCATTAGGTGTGTAATACTATAATTATGTCTTTATACTCAATAATTCTGTTAATAAAATACATTCTCAGTCAGGCCAACTTTTTTCAAAGCCCCACAGGACAAGGACAAACAGTTTTACAACATCTGATTTCAACTTAATCTAAATCTAAAACAAAACAACCATGTACGTGAGCAAAGAGACAAAACAGATATGATCACCGGACAGTAAGATTAACACTAAAAAAGATAGTTTGACCAGAATGCACAAATCTAAATCATTAACAAATAAGAATATTTATATTTTAAATACTTAATATACATTAAACAACTCATGTTCATATACCTACATAAATCAAATAAACAGACACAATGGACCCCTAAATGATAAATAATAAGAAATCAATCAATAAATCTTGAATTTAATTTGTATTGTTTTAAATCAGCTGTAAATGTAATTTATAACTAACTATAATAACTGATCGTTTGATTTCTGAATGTAAAACATATTCCAATTAAAAGGAACACTGTTAGATATAAACTTTTTCATGCTTCGATCTACTGTATATGTCTTTATCTTTGATGAGCTCATGTTTGATCCTGACAATCACTAATGTTTTATGCATCATAACAAAAGAAGACACATGTGCAGCCATGTGCCAGGCAATAGAGGAGAAACACCAGATAACATAGAATAAAAATGCTGAGAAAACTACGTTAGGCACACAGGGAGTGAGACCACCCTGAGGCCCACAGCGATGCATTAGATGAGTGCCTGTTCTCCTATTGACTTGATATTGTTGTCGTTTCATTTTCTGTTGTCAGGGCCAAAATTGTTAGTTAATGTTTTTTAACATATTTACTCATAGACCTTATTCTTTTTAAGGCTTTAAGTTGAGACTTTTCATTTCTGCTGTCTCATGTTTTCTGCTCTCTTCTCGAGGTCAGCTTCCCAAAACACATCTTATCCCTCAGACACAGAGGCATCACACAGTCACATGCCTACACACACTCACATAGTCACACATACACACCCAATACACATCAATTCATACACACAAACACCATATACGCACACACCTCCAACACTCACGACAATCAGGAGATACCAGAGAACTGGTTGTTTTGACCCAAAGAAGAAACTGTCTCTTTTCACTCTCTTCTATCACCTCCACCCTGTCCTCTTTATCTCCTGGGGGGAGGAGGGAGGGGGACTGAGGGGGAATATACGTGATGAGTTAGAACTGTGTGCCACTCTGTCATCAGACGTCCGCCCGGGCGGTCACTAATTTTGTCCATCTTTGTACTCTTTTTTACTTAGTTTTATAATAAACCTTTTTTATAAAATCATCAATGCCTCGCCTGGACTCCATCATTCAACCAGAGCAATAAATCATGTCTCCAAATGAGGTCAACCGCAAATTTGCCGTGACACTGTTCATCTGTAATAAATAGTGTTGTAGTAGTAGAGACCCGTCTTGGTCTCGAGACCAAATTTTAAAGGTCTCGGTCTCGTCTCAGACTCTGAAGCATTTTGACTCAGTCTTGTCTCGGACTCGGGATTTTCCCTCAAGACCGTTCGAGACCAGCACTAATTCCTGCTATTTTTAAACTTTTATAATGGGATAATAACAAGGAGAAGAACGGGATAAAACAATCCTTTATTCATTTTTTAATCCACCCCGTATAATGACCGCAACCTTCCTTAATGTGACCGAGTGTGTGTGTGTGTGTGTGTGTGTGTGCGTGTGTGTGTGTGTGTGTATGGCTACGGTTTCAGTTTGGACCGCGGAGCGGAAGAGAGATATGAACTAATCACCTGTAAAAAGCCCAGCAAACCTCAGGAAAACACTCACCAGGAATACATATTATCTCCCTGGTAAAGACAGTAGCTCTAACAACAGGTAAAATTATAAACTGGTGAAATTACAGCCTGTGCAGCAGTATGGGGACGCATTTACTCAAGGTCCGCAAGTGTTTAATAAGTCCCTGTGTGTTTAATAAATGTGTGTGTGTCCGTGTGAAAGTCCACGTTTATGACTCTGTCCATCCATTATATCCATGTCTTTTAAGGCTTTTATTAAATAGTGTCGGCTGTAGTCCGGGCCGCCGCCATCTTGGATTATGTCATCACCAGCGCGTCATCGTCACGAGTCGCGCAAGGGCAGAATGACTCAAATAACTGTAAAGAGGTCTTATATTAGTCTATTTTCTTTTTAAAGGTGTATTTTTGTGGCTTTAGACTCCAATTATATATTTGTATATAATATCTTCCCTACAATGTAAATAGGTTCACAACTATATATATATATATATATATATATATATATATATATATATATATATATATATATATATATATATATATATATATATATATATATATATATATATATAAACTATTTTTATAGTTTCTGTTTCCACTGTATCCAGAATAATAATAATCTTTCTCACCAAGAACTGTTGATTGATTTGTCACATGACTGTTCCAGGGTTTGAGTTTGTTTTATTTAGTTTATTTATGTTATTTCTTGGCAGGAATACTTTTAAACACTTGCTGTACATTCAGCTGACATAAAAGTCTTGTTTTCAAATATGTAGAATAATTGTGAATTTATCAGTAGCAGTTTTAATATTTTAGTACATTTTTTGCGGGCACCTTTTTTTTTTCGTCAAATGTGTTTAAAAGAAACTAAATTTAAAGAGAAAATGTTATTTAAATGTCGAACCTTGTCATAATTTTATTTATTTATATATTTTTTTAAATTTAAAAAATAATGTTTATGGTCTTGGTCTTGTCTTGGTCTCTGTGCATTCTGTTCTCGGGCAAGTCTTGGTCACGGACAGTGTGGTCTTGAACACAACACTAGTAATAAATAGAGGGTTTCATCAACCTGGAAGTCGCCTTTTTGGAGATAAAGCAGCAGGTCTACGAACAGCACGCAGAAAAGAAAATCCCGAATTTTGAGACAAAATGGTGAACTACTGCCGTGTTTTTGGCTGTACCAATCGTCAAACAGTGAGACACTTTTAGGAATTTTATAGATAGGCACTTATGGCTAGCAAAGCTAAACCAGGCAAAAATCTGGACAACAGGTCAGTAAATTGTTGTTTGCAGCAGCTCTTACCTAATTTTCTAGTGTGATGATGATAATATAATTCATATTAATGCCAAAACAACCCGTCATGAGAACAGTTTCTTCCCCCAGGCTGTCACTCTAATGAACGATAAACAGTCAAAGACTGTCAGACCTGTTGCTGTGAAATAACCTTGGAACTAAATAGTAACTGTACATACACATGTATTATTTAATTTAAATCTACGTACACTCGTTAATGTATATACTGGAAAATATAACCATGTTTACTTCATCATCCTTTTGCACTACTCACCACTGCAGGTTAGCTTTTACTCTACTGATGATGTGCTGTTGCTATATTCGGATGTTGTCCAGATGTTTGCCTCGTAGATCCTGGTTTAGCTTTGTTAGCCACAAGCGCCTCCTGTCCTCTGATAACTTGTGAGATTGTTCTCCCTGATTTGTGGTAATCTATAAAACTCCAAATGTGTCTCACTGTTTGACAACTGGTACAGCTAAAAACACAGCAATTGTTCACCATCTCGAAATTTGGGATTTTCTTGTCTGGTTGCTGTTGGAGACCTGCTGATTTATCTCCAAAATGGCGGCTTCCGGGTTGATGACGTGTGGATGACGCGTAGTGAAAACCCTCTATTGATTGATTCAGCAAAGCAAAAAATAAACAAAATAGTAATAATAATAATAATAATAATAATAATAATAATAATAATAATAATAAAGAAAATGATTCAGCAAAGCAAAACCTCTGACAATGTCTCTGTATGCAATATTAGGTACTGAACACGAAAGTAAGCTCAAAACTCTATCAGTAACCTTTTAAATAATAATGATAATAAACTATTTTAAAAAATGCAACTGGTTTCAATGCGTTCCCGAGCAGCAGCAAACTGGAAAACCGTACATCACTTTGATGTAGCATTTATATAGGCAGCTTCCCGCCTATAGTTCTGCAGGTAGCGTGGCCGAGCGGTCTAAGGCGCTGGATTAAGGCTCCAGTCTCTTCGGGGGCGTGGGTTCGAATCCCACCGCTGCCAACAAGTTTTGGCGCGTTTTCTTTTGCCTTTATTAACTATATTTATTAACTTTACTTGGAAAAATAAAAAGCACAACTTGAAAAAAGATATACTTTCAGGATCCAGGAAAGAAGGGGATTTTGAACTGTTACATTTTGTTGATTTGAACTATACTTTTAGGATTAAATGGATAATGTCTCAAAACTCCAAACTCTATCTGGCATTTTATTCCAAATAATATCTTGGTGGTCTTCATTTTTTACTCACTTATAATTATAATATAATACAAATTATAATACAAATTACCATTAAAATTATGTCAATTTTATCAACAGGCTCTTCTATCTTAGAAAATGTGTTACTCTCACAATTTCTCCCTGCACAAATCTATAATTTTAAATAATGAAAACATTACAATCAGAAGGAAATCAATATTTAGACAAAACTGTATAATTATTATTATTATTATTATTATTATTATTATTATTATTATTATTATTTATAAGAGTGGAACCTTTTCTAATGGTAAATGGTTTAGATATCATGGACCGAAAGTGCAACAAACATATACGATACATGTTATGAAAAGAGGAAAATATCTAGCTGATTTCATTGTAAACCTGTTCATTTCATATGGTAAATTATATATTCACAAATGTAGGTTCAACAAATCTACTCCTCACTTTGTAAGCTTTCTGTGTGAATTTAAAGAATACATCAAACTATATCCCTTATTCAGAAAAACAAAAAGCATCCAAACCTTGACAATATACAATAGTATAATGGAAATGGAATCATCACTAATTTACCATTATTTATTTATTTTTGTATATGTGATTCTTGCTTGTCCCCTCTCTCTATATTTTTATAAGGTACACTCCTGACTTGTTGTAAATTTTTATTTTTCAATAAAAAAAATTAATTAAAAAAACAAGACAAAATGGTTGGTTCCTCTTGGCCATGGTTCACTCATAATCCAGTGGGTGGCGGTAATACAACTTTCAGGATGTCAACCGCCATACAATACAAAAGAAGAAGAAGAAGAATAGTTTGTAAACAGGCTGAATCCAAATGTTCACCTCCTATCTCCTTTCCTATCCACTTTTCCTTAACCCCGTGGATGATGTCACGGTTTTAAGGAAAGGAGTTAGGAAAAGGCGATCACTTTTTTCTTGACGATCAGTTGCACTTCCACCGCAAAGTGGTGACGTCATAATCCTGTGGCCGCGCCTCCTTCCCCCGGGAAATTCGAACGTTCTTTTACCTTGGCCACTTCAAAGCCATTAAAAACGTAGGCATCGAATGTGGGCGGACACGTTAACAGTGCTGCCATCTTGAATCTGTGCCTGAGGAAGCAGTGGTCAATACGACAGGAAGAGGTATTTCTCAATCAATTTTGAACCGATTTCCAAACTGTTTAATTTTTTAAAAACATCACACATGGAGCTATGATACAAGGTGCTTGGATATATTTAAAATGCTGGTTTTACCACTCAACACTTAATCTCCACACCCATATTTTTGAATATTTCAGTTCCTTGGCCACAATAATTAATGAACTATTGATGATAATAATAATAATAATAATAATAATTGTCAGGTTCTGTTTGATATTTAGCCCTTGGGGTATTTTGGAAATAAACATGGAGTGGTTCCAAGAACGCTATGCGTCCATCTTGCCTCCATCTCTCCTTGCGTTTGGGTCCACACCTCCACTCAACCGTGACAATAATAATAATAATAATAATAATAATAATAATAATAATAATAATAATAATAATAATAATAACAAAACAATATAAGAATCCAGTAACTATAATACAATAATAAAAACAATAATATTAATAATAAACAATATTTATTATATTGATATTACTACTAGTACTACTACTACTACTACTAATAATAATAATAATAATAATAATAATAAAAGAATGTATTAATAATAATATAGCAATAATAGCAATAATGATAATAATATTACAATATTATGAGAATATAATGATAATTATAAGAATAGCAATAACAATAATACAGTAGTAGTACAATTATACAATAATATTAATAATTGTCAAATACAGTGTATAGCCTATAACAATGTTGTCAATAACACCCTGAGCACATCTGAACGTTTTCTAGGTTTCTTTTGTTTTATTTATGTCTGTCTATCCACCTACCTACCTATCTATCCATCTATTTATCTCTGACGTTTGTTACAAACAAACCCCGTGAAAATTCCTTGAGAATTGAGCGATTTATGACAACTTTAATTGTGTGAGCTGAGCACATCATTCCTCTAGAGATGACTGTAGGAGCAAGTGTCACCCGTCCAAGATGGCCCCCCTGTTGACGCACCCATAGATATCATATAAAGGCGAGATGTCTCGTCCGCACTTGCGGCCATCCTGTCAGGGTCAGCTCGCTCCGCCATAATTGTGTAGTAGTTGTGCATGTACTTTTTAAACAAGAATAACTTGCTCAATTTTCAAATGGTTTAGTTTGTAATAAAGGTCAGAGGTGTCGTTTTAACACTGCACTTATGGATAATTATATTACACTTCCGGTCAATAGTTTTGGATGACCTACTTATTTCCACATTGGACTTCAGATAGGTGCAATGAACACACACACACACACACACACACACACACACACACACGGTATTAATATGTCAAATCAATATATGAGCTACTAAAACTCGGCGTACAGAATGGCAACACGAGATATATGTATACTTTTATTATAGGATTATTACTAATATGATAAAATAATTTTAATTATTACATGTTTAGTTTAAATAAGTAATAATTAAAAATATTGTATCATCGTAATATTTTATAAATGTGACATTTATTTGCAATAAAAAAATGTACAAGATTTCCGTTTACAAATACACATCAAGAAATACTGCATGTTGAAATCCCAGAACGAGACTACTGTGGAGGTATACACATGGAGTACAGAGATAAAAAATGACCCAAAAAACATAGTGGAATCAATAAATAATATTTATTATATAAGGATACTTCAGATTACATTTTAAGACTAACCACATTAAAATAGTGATAAAAAGGTGTCCAAAAGAAACATTCGGTGATTGATTAAACAATTAAACATATTCTAAATAGCCTTGCGTCAACAACAATATTGCAATTCTGTTATGTCAGCCCCGCTGTTCCTTTGTAACAGGACCTGTATTGTACATACTTACACTAAGTAACTAAATATATCCTAAATATAGTCATAGTGTTGTAATATCTTACATGTGAAAGGTGATCCCACAGACTCTGGTTCCAACAGAACGGCGATTAAAGTATCCGTCGGCTGCACAAAAGTCTGGAATCTTCACTTCAATCTTCATTCAGCAATTTGCTAAAGGAAACATAACGTCAGATGTTTTTTTTAAAACAAACTTTCTTAACAAGTTCAATCTAGTGGTCTCAGCCTTACACAACTATGCTCCATGATTAAGTTGTTTCTTGAAGGGAGAAGCTGCAATTTTAACATTTGAAAACATCCAGAATTGTAGCCACGTTAATAAGAAAGCAAACTGTATCCAAATCCGTCAAGATTTCAGCGAGATAAAAGTATTTACATTCGGCAGATCACTCACCTTCCCTCTGGTTCCGCAAGACTCAGTCAGAGAGCTGCCCGGGGCAAGATGGCCGCCAGTGATGCCATGGCAGAATCCGCCTTAAGGCATCTAGCCTTTATGATATCTATGGCTGCAGCAGTCGATGCGGCGTCTACATATTGGTGGCCACCACTTAAACCACCACTTAAACACTTCCGGGGGTTAAAGAACAGTGGTAGGAGTTAACTGCCAGGTGAGGGCGGTAATGCGACAAAGAGGGTGCAAGAAAAACCCAAAGAAGAAGGAAAATAACACGATGAAAAGCATATTTTCTCTTCAAGGTTTTTAGAACCGTACAAAACAACAAACGCGATTAGACGGAATTAACAGGAAATGTACGACTTGCTTTCTGGCCTCAGCTGTCCATGCTTCTGCTTAAGCCTTTTTTTCAACTTTTAAAGGTCGCTTTTGATTTCTCTAGAATCCTTAGCAGGTGAACAGCTAAATTGTATTAATTAAACGCTAACTACAGTTATAAAAAGCTTGAACATGAAGTCAGATTTGTGCTGATGTGTTTTACTGTGTCTGTTTGTGCAGGAAATGGAAGAGTTTTCTGTGACGGCTTCAGAAGTATTATGTACGGTAGCCAGTTTGGTCCTGTCAGGAATCAGCTATATCATTTACAGGAGAAGTCGAGCCGATGTTGAACAACTTAATGTAAGTTTTTATTTTAATTTTTACTGTAAATCTTAATCTACAGTTTTCTACAAGTTTGTTGCATGTGGACGTTTGTGGAATCTGGTTTTAAAAGTTATTGCAGGGCTGCCCAGTTTCAGAAAATGACAAGAGTGAGACTTTAGTGACATGATGCGTTCTGGCGGGAAAAATATGTTGGCCTTTTTCAACATGGCTTTGACCTGTTTTAACGTTGATTTATACCTTAAGACTGACGTCCTCACCTCCATGCCAGCAGCTCTCCCTGCACTGTGGCCGCCTGATGCTAGTTTTAATCAACCAGAAATTAGAAATGAAAATTGTAACAAGAATTTTGACAAAAAACATTTATTTGTCAATATTTCATTTCAACCAACACTCCATCATTTATCTGGGGACATGTCACATGTTGTAGGTGTTTGCCGCAAATTTTGATGCCTTGATGACAGAGGCAGGGGGCTCCCACTTAAAACACTGTGGCCCAAGGCAGTGCTACCTTTACCTCAGCGCTCCTTGTCTGCAACAGAAAGGAGGTCATTAAAAAGATAATCATGTAAAAAATGTTAAAACATCAAGTGTTTTTTGATTGAAAGAATGTCTTAGCAGCAGACTCAAGGTCCGTAGGCATTTATGTACAAAAATAGTCATGGAGAGTGCCTCTCCTTGTTTAAATTTAGGTTAACGCTATGTGGAGATGAGGATGGAGAGCTGACAGCTGATGCAGTGGTCAAGCGTTTAACGTACTTTACAAAATCTTCATTGTTTTATTGCTTCGTCACATTATACAGATTGTAGATTTTGTAAAATACATTAACCGCTTGGCCACTGCATCAGCTGTCAGCTCTCAATCCTCATCTCCACATAGCGTTAACCTAAATTTAAACAAGGAGAGGCACTCTCCATGATTATTTTTGTTCATAAATGACTCAAAGAACCTTTTTCAAACAATCTGTGGAGGCAAATTTCAGCATCCTTCTTTTACAGTTAAGAAAAATGACTTTGTTTCGGTCAGAAAACTGGCTGCTGCGCTAAAAAGACACAGCCCTCTGTCTCCAAATCCTCGCTTCTGATTGGTCAATCCCACACACGGGGGAGAGGGGAGGGGCCATTTCTACGAGCATGAATCAGTTTTGCTACAGACGTCTCGCAAAATGTGTTGCAAACTCAAGCAGCGCAGATTCACACGAGAAAAGTAGTTTGTACATCTGTAGCGGCAGATTTGAGAAGTTGTAACCGGAGAGTTGTGGTTGTAAACGATCATTTACGCAAGTAATCAAAAACGTGAATAAATGTTGGATTACAAGTTTGCAGCTGTAACTTTATGTGTAAATATCAGTCTATACATTTTTGTCCATCATTTGTGACATTAAATTTATTTCACGTGTGTGGATTTTTTATACACAAGCTCAAATCACATTCTACAAGCTCTCACATCACATTTTACAAGCTCTCACATTTTGCAACATACACAGTTGATCAACAGTGGATTATTATATTATTACAGCACTGATATGAAGCTGTATGGACACAAATTCTTTAAATCTAAGTAACTCAAAAGTAACTTTTTCCAGTAACGCATTACTTTTTGGTGTAAGTAATCAAAATAGTAACTGAGTTACTTGTGAATGAAGTAACTCGTAATGGTAACTAGTTACTTTTTTCAGTAACTAGCACAACACTGACTATAACACACACAGCAATATTTAAACAGTGATCTCGGAACTTTTTTTCTGAAAGGATGTCGACGACTCGGTGCGTGTTGTGTGAGGAAGATAGTGTGTGAGGAAGGGCTATACTCTGTTCAGCCGATCCAGGCGGTTCTGGCCTTCGCAGCTGGGTTAGAGAAAGGCTCGTGGCTTACCCCAATGGGTCGCAGGCAGGGCTTCTTTTTCGGCTGTTACGCACGTCACTAGATGCTGGATTCGTCCGAACCAAGCAGCTGTTGATTCCAAAAATCTAAATGTTTCAACTAAAAATAAAATGAAATAAATGAAAAGGTGGGGAAAGGAAACGCATTGAGCATGAAACGCCAGCATCTCAAAAACTGAAATTTTGGGCGGTTTTCTTCCTTTTAAAAGAATATCTTTGAGACTCGTCTCCCAAGAGGGAAGCTTCGTTGATTGGTTTAAAGTTGCCAGCATCTCAGATGGCTGCCTTTGGGTGTGTCTGGGGTGTGTGTTTATGTGAGACAAAGACAAACAGGAGGGATGATTCCTAGATTTACACATAAACCATAATAATAAGTTCAGCATATTCAAATAATCTTTTCAACATCATATCTTGAAATATCATGTATTAAGAGTTTGATACCAAACACGACTGGAAAATAGCCTAATATTACTTTGTTATGTTATGCCTCTTCTTTACTATATGGTTGCAGTAGATACCTTAAACTAACTTTTGTGATGTTTTTTGGTATTTTTAAGCACTTTTTAAATGACGAAACATTTAAAATAGCATTCTGTGGGTATAAAATTATCTGAAAAGAGTGGAATAGGACAGACAATATTTGCAATTTCAATTTCTGCAGAAACCATTCCAATAATGTTTTCATTTGTGACTTTTCAAACATAATACAATTTCTTTGTTCTCCCTTCTTCACTGGGACACATCTCGGAGAAGGGGCCTGGAAAGTGTCCTGTGACATTTCACCACAGGGGGTCAGGGGTCAGTGGGACAGTTCTGTGATCTTACAGCATCCCAAAGGTATCTGTTTGTAAAGGAGGGGGAAGACGGATGTTCTTCCCCCGTGTGGAGTCGTAAAGAGGGTTCGTACTGAACATTTCAAAGTGTTGTGCCAGTCTTTTCGGCTACACTATTGGGTTCAAAGGCCGCATAGTGGGGTTAGCTATGCACCTCAAAGTTGCTGGGGCAGTTATGTTGTAAACAGTTTGTGATAAAGAAACAGGCTCCTTGGTTAATTCCTGTTAGAAAGAGGGTCTTTTGGCTTGATGTGGTTTGGTTCCCTACAAAGACATATGATTATAGTATTACACACAAAGAGAAACCATGAATAATAATCCATTCCAAAATGATCTACTGTCTACTTTAGCATGTGTTCTAATGTGTGTTTTGTCATTTCAGAAAGCCCTACACCTCCCTATAGATGAGAGTCTCAAAGACCTTATTAGGGTTACTCCAGGAGAAAGTCTCCAATATGCTGTCATTGAAGGTAATTGTGGTTCTGCTGATGTGTTTGGTTACCAATTCACTTCAGTGTGTTTTAACCATTCCCCTCCTTTCTGCCACTCTTTTAGGTACAGTGAAGTCAATCGGTGAACCTTTGAGGAGCCAATTCTACACGAACACATTAGGCGTGTTGCAGAAATTTACATTGTGTGACTACTGGCTCCAGTGGAACAGCACGTCACGCTCATGGTGAGAAACTGAGTCAATGAACTACACTACAAGTGTGTTTCTGTGTTTTCCAGTTATAATGCACAGTCGTTTGACGTAGCTCAATAAGTGTGCATTCCAAAAAAGTGAAAATTGAATGAATTTCTAAAATGCTTTAATTAAATTAAAGGTCAAGTAATATTACATCAGATTCCTAAGGAAGAGAAATCAATCTCCCAGTTCTTAGTGCCTTGTTTACAGTGGCATCATATGTCGAATTTCAAACCAGTCTAAAAGACTAGGGATGCACCGAAATGAAAATTCTTGGCTGAAACCAAAAATCAGAAAATGCATTTATGCCTCTGAATGTGTACTAACCTCACTAAAATTAAAACATTGCAATTGCATGAAAAAACAAAAAAATCGATTAAAAATATTTATTTAGCACTGAAATTCCAACAATGCACAACATTAAATACAATGTTTAACTTGACCCCACTCATACATTAAATAATATTGTACAGGCCTTTCACTGACTAGGCTGCTGAAAGAGTCACATTAAATATGTTCTCTCAATAAAACACAAAGGGCATTGAAATTCTTGATGAAAATCAGCTTCTTAGCTTTATTTATTATCCAAACACACAGAGCTCTGTATCGTTATAACGCGGACTAAGTGCAGTTGTGATAAAGTCCAGAGGATCTCTGAGAAACGTGCGCTGACAGACTGAAACCAGAAACAGAAATTGCAATATGACAGAGAATATACCCTCACCTTCATGTTTTGGGCCAAGGTTATGCATTTACGTGATATTTTCCACCAGAAATGGTTGAGTAAAGAGAGGAAAACTTCAAATGTCACCATGAAATCTTGCGATATGAAACTGTGTCTACTAAGTGTAGCAAAAAACAGACGTATGTCAACACACACACTAGGTAATTAGGCACATTTCTACAGCAGAGAAATGTGAAATTAATAATAATAGATTAACTCAGTTAGCATGTTTGGCATGTTTTCAGTGAACTCAATAGTCCGTAGTGACATTTAGTTAGGTATAGCCAATGAAAGGGAAATAAAAGGGAATTTGGGACATTTTGAAATGGATAATCTGAGTCTGTAGACTAAGTAACTCAAACTGCTGGTAACCTCAAAGTGTTGCTTTGGAATTGAAGTTAAGGGATTGTTAGACATTTTCAAAACAATGTGTTTCCTAATCCTGTGGATTCGATATGCCTGTTCCAGGGACAAGAGAGACCAGGTTATCCATGACAAATCCTCCATGGTACCCTTTGTGTTGGTGGGCTCAGATGAAACCACAGTCAGGGTCCAGAACCCTTTCCATGCCTCTGGAGATTACATGGAGACGGTTTACCAGAAGTTCCACCAGAACTTTTCTACTTTTGGTGAAACCTTAGGACAATACTTCAGTGGGGTGAAGCCTGAAGGGAAACTGGAGATCGAGAAAATGCTCAAGGTCAGAATCTCATGTTATTTATATCGTAATGTTTCCAAATAGATTCTTGGTTGTAAAGTACTGGACTTGTCTGTTCCAGGTGGGCACCACACTCACAGGCGTTGGCAAGTTAATCATGGAAACAGATGGAACTCTGAGCCTCCGAGCTCCTACCAATGGAGCCAAGTACCTCCTCAGCTTCAGAGACTTTTCCCATGTGAAGGAAGTAGCTTTGTCTTCCACTTTTTTGTGGAAGTTTCAATTCATTATCTGTGCTCTATTAGGGGTGGGATGGCTTTCCTGGATTGGTTTTCGCTACTACCGCCATTTGAAAGCTCTCTGGAGGCAGGAACAGGAACAAAGGAAATTTGAAAGGCTGATGGCAGAGCTTCTAAACACCTCTGAACTTCAAGATGGACAGGACAACCAACCGGACAATACCTGCGTGATCTGCCTCAACCGGTCACGTAACTGTGCCCTGTTGGACTGTGGACATGTGTGCTGCTGCTACACATGCTATCAGGCCTTACCACAGCCACTCTGCCCTATCTGCAGACAGGCCATCATCAGAGTGCTTCCACTGTATCACAGCTGAGGTGACACTGTGACTGCAAGGCCTTGGTGTGCTTTACAATCCCTGTTCCAATAAAAGTGAATTGAAAGGACAATTGCCAAGTTTTTACGATGTTGAAATTAATTGGTTAAAAACACTTTTGAGACTTTTGCTGTTTTGAAAGGTTTGTACTGTATGTTTGTAATCAGAAGAATTAAAAACTTTCAACTAGGGATGTAACGATTAATCGTAAGGCAGTTAAAAATCGATGCTCTGAAAATTGAATCGCAGTACTTTTTTTAACCAGCAGAGGGCGCTATATATTAATCCTTCCAGAAGCGGATGTGACGGGCGGAATCTGCTACTATTTTCTTTCTGGCCGCCATTTACTGTTAAACATGCTCATAAATGATTCTTTACCCCTTTAGCACCGAAAGAATATCTGTAATATTACGTGAATATCTGTAAAAGTCACGTTTTTCTATTAGCTCTGTCTGCTAGCATAGCATCTCTTCTTCACTGGTGGAATAACTGCATGCCAACTGACCACTGGGTTACCAGCGCCCTCTGCTGGTCTAAACAAATATCTGACGTAAATACAGTAAAATGAATAAATTTATTTATTTCATTCAAGATTTATTTTTAGTTAAATTGCATCATTTTGAATAGTTTATCAAGAGATTCTTTTGACAATGAAAAATAAAAGGAAAATAGTACAGTTTTTTCCCCAAAAAAATAAAGAAATATTTTTCAGTCATTTGTCAACATTCCCATTTTGTAAAATAAATCGTGAGGAAATCGTATCGTGAACCCAGTATCGTGAATCGAATCGTATCGGGAGTTGAGTGAATCGTTACATCCCTACTTTCAACTGTTCAGCAGATCTGCAACGTTGTTGTTTTTGTTATTTATGAAGGGGGAATATGATGCTCAGAAATGTAAACGATGAATGACTGGGGAGTAGGGCTGCATGATTATTGGCCAAGATGATAATCACGATTATCTTGATCAATATTGTAATCACAATTATAATCACAATTATTCATCATGTTAGGGAAAAATCTGTATTTCTTTTGAACTACTTTAAAAAAAAAAAAAAAACAATATATGCACAGTTTACAGTGCAAAATGAAGCTTTAAATACAAATTATACCAAAAGAAAAATATATTAACCCAAAAATTTAAAATGTACCAAGGGTTAACTGAATAAATACACTATTACAGAGTGCTTTCACAAAATGCAACTCACTGGAAATAATTGCAGCTCACGGCTCTCATCACTCCACCAAAATTACTGAAAGCTGCCACTGACTAATGGTTGAGAAAGTGTCTGATTAGATATGCAACAGAGTAGGGCTGTCCCAATACAACAGTTTCACTTCCGATACGACACCGATATTGCAGCCTTGTGTAATGGCCGGTACAGATATTGATCAGCACGAATCATACATACTTTTATTACTTATTTTGTACTGTGGAATGTTAGAAAAGGCTTGATCAAGTGATGTTACTCAAACAGAGAACAATAGTCAACAATTCAAGTCCACTTCAGTTATTTTTTACTGTCAGTATATGGTGGGAACAACAGAGGGTGGGGACAAAAACATCAAAAACTTATCGGAGAGCTTATTTTGGAGATTGTAGATACAGTCCGATAAAATCCAATATTCGTTTTCTGGCTGATATCGGACCGATATCCGATATCAATATCTGATCGGGACACCCCTACAGCAGAGCACACATTTTAAATGTAAATATTGCCAAAGATCAGGTTAATTTAATCCTGGCAACTAAAATTGTGATCACGATAAATATGTGATTAATTGTGTTCGCCCAGGCAGAAAAGTGGTATGACATCACTCCTGGCTCCAGATGACTCAGCAAATCTATTAAAGATTTTCAAACCTACAATATAAAATACAGCATGAGAGAGCGCTTAGAACTGCAGGGGCGATATACTGTAACTGTCGGTCATTCAAAAAGTTCACGAGACAAACTGATGTCCACTCAAAGGTTTGATCTTCACAGAAGAATTGACAGGTGGAGCACCGTGAAAACTGAAATAACAAAGACGATTCACAGTTTGACACAAATTACCATATAAATGTCACACATACTATTTAAACCATCAGCATTAAATAACAATATTTACCGTGTTCGCCTGATGATCAACAGAAAAAAGGGAGCAAAAATAGGACAGTGGGTGTATATTTTCTGTGCTGTAAACCTGTAAATCCTTTCCAGTAAACTTCCGTCGCACAATTACGTCACTCTCAAACTTTATTAACAGGACAAATATGACGGACAAATAAATAAAATACACTGACATTAAAATGACAGTACCAAAGCAGACATTATATATTTGAATGAAAAATTAAATAATATGACAACTGTAATAAAATCAACCTCTCATGTTGTCATGGCAACTTAAACAGACTGACAGCATCAGCTACACTCCCACCAAAATTACCTTTGATCAAGAACACACACATATTTGAAAATATGAACCCTCTTTTTTCCAAAATAAATCAATGGTAATTTTCAAGTACTTCTTCCACTTGTAACCGTGTGACTCAGTAATGTAAGTGTATTTTTATATCTTTTAGCTCAGACCAATACAATAATACTTCAATACATAGATGAAAGCCATTAACTACATGAATCCTGAAAAAGTTAGTACATATTTAGGAAATAGTAACTCTAATTGGCTAACTATTCAGTGAAAGGCAAAAGATTCAGCTGCGTTCTACAACATCTAACATCTGAATGAGCCTTTCAATAATGGATGTCTTGCTTAGACGTTCACCATCTTTTCTCATCTTTGGCTGTCCCATCTTAAGGGTCACTCTTCTCACCAGTTCGTCATCATCTTCATGAGCATCAAGGACTCTGGCAAGTTTCCAATCGTTACGAGGAGCCTCGTCTTCCTTCAAAATGACAATGTCGCCAACTTTTACATGTCTCCTTTGTGCGTGCCATTTTTGCCTTAGATTGATGTTTGCAAGATATTCCCTTCTCCATCTACTCCAAAACTGTTCAGAAAGGTATTGGCCCTTTCTCCAGGGCTTTAGTGCATACAGGTCATCTGTGATGAAGTGTCCAGGTTGAAGTAGTGCAATGGAGACTTCATTGTGAGAATATGGTTCGGAGTCAGTGGCTTTGGGGTCATTTATACCGTCTACTGTTAGTGGGCAGTTGTTCACAATAGACATGGCTTCATAAAAATAAGTCTTCAAAGAAGCATCGTCTAATCTTCCAGCACCACAATCAAAAACTGAACTTAGCACACTCCTCACGGTTCTGATCTGCCTTTCCCATATGACTCCAACATGACTAGCACTTGGCGTGTTCATGCAAAAGTCGCACTGTCTATCTGCCAGATAATAATGATCCATTTCATACAGAGCTTTTTCCCATTTCTTTTTTTGCTCCGACAAAGTTCGTGCCCTGATCTATTCTTATGTGCCTAACGGCTCCTCCAATGGCAATGAAGCATCTAAGAACATTGATAAATTAATCTGTTGTCATGTCTTCTAGCATCTCAATATGAATTGTTATGGAACACAGACACGTGAATAGGAGACCATATCTTTTTTTAACTTTGCGACCTTGCTTTGTTCGGAAAGGGCCAAAACAGTCCATACCGCAGTATGTAAACGGTGGTGTGGGATTGACTCAATCAGAAGGCAAGTCTGCCATTCGTTGTTCCTCTAGTGGCCTGTGAGCTTTTCTGCAGAGGACACACTGTCTTATATACTGAGCCACTGCCTTACTGCCACCAACGATCCAGTAGCCACTGGCTCTCAACTTGTTCAGGGTTTGACCCCTGCCTTGATGTTTAGTTTTTTCATGGCAGTGTGCTAATATAAGACGAGTGATGACACCATCTCTTGGGAGAATTGTTGGTTGTCTGAGATCAAGAGATGCATTTGTGTTCTTAAGACGTCCTCCTACTCTCATGATATTATCTTGAAGACGTGGGTCAAGCTGGTAGAGTTTGTGGTTACGAGGCAGTCTTCCAGATGTCTTGCTGAGGATGCATAGCTCCTCTTTGAATGCATCTTGCTGTGCAAGATTTATCAGTGTGAGTGAAGCTTGTCTTCTTTCCTCAAAGGTTCTGTTTTCTTACATTTCTTTATAAGTCTTTGAATGCGGGCAATTTCATTAACGGCTGTAGTCCATTTTGAGAACCGTGCATGTCGTTCTTGGAAGTCTATGTGCTTTGTTGCATCAGTTTTCAGCACATGGGTTATCTTGACCTCAGGATCTCCCAGCAGCAACTCTGTTGTTTCCTTGCTAGCAACTACTTCTTACATTTTCTCCACACTCTTGGTTGAACACTGCGTATGCGCACACATATCAGTAGCTCTACAATCGGTTTAAAAGTGTGGAGAAAATGTAAGTAGCCAAATGATTGGCTGAAAGCAAACACTCCTGATTGGCTGATTAATCTGTCAATCACTTTTATCGGCCAATGGTGACGTTTGTTGACCTGTGATGTCAGGGCAGTCTCAAAATTCACCACACAGAAATTTCTCACAAATACGCAGAGGTTTCACAGCACAGAAGCAGTTTGTAAATGCACATTCAGCAATTTGCATTATCTGTGGATTTATATTACAAGTGTGCCTCAAAATAATATTTGTGAAGTAGATCGTGTGCATTTCAGAATTTATATTACAAGTTTGCATAAAATATATATTTGCGAAACAGATTGTGTGCATTTGTGAATTTGAAATACAACTGCGAAACAAAGCATGTGCATTTGTGAAAAATCCTGCAGGAGTTCATTCATTATGATACTGTTCTGATTCCATACTGCATGCACACAAACAACACATGCACTACAGAGTTCTAGTATAACAATTACAAATCAAACATAATGTAAATCAAGCAGCAGTAATTACCTTTCAAGAGGAAAAGTCGCTAATTCCATCTTCTACTCCTCCAGACCATACACTGTACAAAAAATATGGCGCAACAGCCGTCAAAAGGGGCGGAGCCTGTGAGCAACAGCGTCAGACAGCCCATCAAACACAATCCTGGCTCTGATTGGTTCTTTTTGCTCGGTCGTGGTGCATTCTGGCAATCTGCCAAAGGCAGCAGGAGGAGCGGGGGGACTCAATGAGTCTGTTTTTTTCACACAAACTACTAGTTTCATGTAAAGCTGTCCTTACATAGTGACAGCTTTAGCAAATGTGACAAAAAAGTCACTTTTATAAAAGCTGCAGACTGCACCTTTAAGGTGAAAACATTTACTTAGCTCTGCTTTAAAATAGGGGAAGTTTGGTGTAGTAGCAGAAAATTGGCCAAAGACATAAAAGTGGGCTCAAATTGTTCAGAAATTATTCCTAGTTTCTTCAAAGCATCTGGCAACCCCCTCCCACTGCCTCGCGACCCCAAATGGGGTCAGGTTGAGAACACCTGATCATACTATATTAAAGTTTCTGTCTTACAGGCTATCCTCCAAACCGATAGGTGGCTCTGATGAGCAGTTGGTCCATATCCCTCCGCCATACATAAGTAGACCTGAAGAAGTTTTCATGTTGTGGTTGAGCAGGTGTTCATGTCTACACTCCAGAGTTTGTTCCGACACTGTTATTTTTTCGCCTCTGTTGTGATCACATGAAGCCTCCTCCACGCAATCGAAAGAAGTCGAGCCGGGTGGCGGAGGTCGCAGAGCCGTCTCACGGTGCGACGCAGCCATGGACACGGGCCGAGCTGAAGAAGCTGCTGGTCGGCCTGAGGAAACAGGCTGGGCCCGGAGCGGACGGAGAGCTGCTCGATTATGAGCTTCTGCACAAAGACCTTCCTACCCGCTCAGTATCTGAGGTACAGCACTCATATACAGTATACTACCCTAGTAGAAGTACTGCTACTGTGGTGACATTGTACTCAAGTACATGTACAACTTAGTACAAAGTGTCTATTGATACGGAAAATAAATATGAATCATTGTCTTTATCCTCAGAAAGACAATTACATTCTCAATTACTAAAGTTAAAGTGCAATTAATCACAATGACCAATAACAGACAAAATGAGACATAAATGACACTAAATTAGTCAAAATCAAACCAAACATCGCACAAAATGACAGAAAAATACACTAAACTCGTAAAAAACCATAAAATAAACAAAATGAAAGAAGTTACTCAGAATGAACACAAAAGGAGCGAAAATTGTATAAAATGATTCCAAAAACATAAAAAAAAACGACAACAATAACAGACAGAAATGAGACATAAATGACAATATAACAGAAAAATACATTACATTCTCAATTATTGAAGTTAAATTACAATTAATCACAATTACCGTGCCTGAAATAAATAACATAATAGAAGTTAACCTTCTTCTTGTGTTAGCTCTCTGTTAGCATCTCTTGTGATAACGGGTCTAAATTCAGCCGTAAAATACACTAAAAACGAATATCTATCGTCTCATCTCTTGGTCACCTTGTTAGTGTTCCTAATCAATGAAAATATAGGTTTTAATTGTTGTTATTGTGGGCGTCTGAGCCTTATTTGTGCGAGTATACATCTCCATTAATTTTTTTTTTAAATGGTAAAGTGGGAAAGGTTTTTTTTTTTTTTTTTTTTTTGTGGGAAAGCTTGATATGAAATATACTTTAATAGGGCGACCGTGGCTCAGGTGATAGTGGGTCGTCTTCTGATCGAGAGGTTGGGGGTTCGATCTATCCCAGTACCTGACTGTGTCGAAGTGTCCTTGGGCCAGACACTGAACCCTAAGTTGCTCCCAGTGGTCGACTAGCGCCTTGCATGGCAGTCCTGTCCCACTGGTGTGTGAATGTGAGAGTGATTGGGTGAATGAGCTGATATGTAAAGCGCTTTGAGACTGCTTCAGTGTGGTGATAAAGCGCTATATAAAATCAAGTCCATTTACCATTTAATAATTGTTAACTACTTATGTGTAGAACTGCACATAAACTGTAACATAGTTGAATTATTATTGATAATTTTTCATGGCAATTACATTTTCAAATTTAATCCATCTAAACTCAATTACAACTTCACTACGATTATGACATCACATTTATTTAAATTCATAATTATGCCATACTTGTAATTAGAGCTGTAACGATTCACTCAACTCCCGATACGATTCGATTCACGATACTGGGTTCACGATACGATTCTCCCATGATTTCAAATGATGACTGAAAAATATTCCTTTACTTTTTTGGGGGGGAAAAAACTAGAAAGAACTGTACTATTTTCTTTTTATTTTTCATTGTCTAAATAATCCCTTGATAAACTATTCAAAACAATGCAATTTAACTAAAAATACATCTTGAATGAAATAAAGGAATAATACAAATGAAGAAGAAGCCTATTAATTTAAATTCTGGTTCTATAGTAAACAATGCAAAACTGCATAATAGTTATTTTTCTTTTCCAAAGTGCAACTGAAAATGTGTTTCGTGCCTAAACAATTGGACTTTAAAAAAAAAAAAAAACCAGTCTGCACTGTATTTATGTCAGATATTTGTTTGGACCAGCAGAGGGCGCTGGTAACCCAGTGGTCAGTTAGGATGCAGCTATTCTGTTGCTATGCTAGCAGACAGAGCTAATAGAAAAATGTGACTTTTACCGATATTCACGTAATATTACAGATATCATTTCAGTGCTAAAGGGGTAAGGAATCATTTATGAGCATGTTTAAGAGTAGTAGGCGGCTAGAAAGAAAGTAGTAGCAGATTCCGCCCGCCGCCTCAGCATTTGAACAAGAGAAGGATAAATAAATATATATATATATATATCGCCCTCTGCTGTTTAAAAAAAGTACTGCGATTCAATTTTAAGAAAATCGATATGAACCGTGATACCTATGAATCGACTTTTAACTGCCTTACGATTAATCGTTACATCCCTACTTGTAATTAATTATCAATTACACAATTACAATTGTAGCTCTTAACTCTAACTGTTTGTGTTGTATGTCGCTTTGGATAGAAGCGTCTGATAAATGAAATTGTTGAATTGCAATCTCGTACGCAAACTGTTCTCATGCCTGAACAGATCACTTCAAAGGTGGAACGTCTGAAAAAGCAAGTAATCACCAATACAACCGAGATGATGCGAAAGAATGTTCGAGATGAGAGGAAGAGCAGAAAGCCCATAGAGGAGTGGACACGCATGGCCTCTGCTCTGGCTGGAACACAAGAGGAGACCATTATCTCTGCTTTCTATAAGGTACACTAGTACACACTCATTCTGCTGTTCTTTTGTTAATCACACAGATCTTTGTGTTGAATGCAGATAGGAGTGTATAAGTATGTTGCTGTCTGTAACTCTACTAAAGTTGGCACTAAAAAAACCTTCATGAGATCCTACTAAACGGATAGTACACTTTAAAAAAAAAAGAAAGATCAATTGACAAATGAAAGACTGAGTAGAACAGAGAGGAGGTGCTGATGCTGTTGTGAATGTAAAGTTTGACCAAAATGAAAACAGCATAGAACACACTAAGAATGTGCAACATGTCGTCGGTTCATGATATATCGTCAAAAACATAGATAGAAACGATAAATGCCCATGTCGGAAATTAGCAAGGGGACATGGGACATTTGTCCCTCAATTTAGCCAAGAATGCCCATAAAAACCTTGTTCCAGGGGCCAAAATTGCCCACAAGTTTGTTGTCAACAACTGATTATTCTCTGGAGTGATGTGCACCACCGCAGCTCCCACCCCCAGCCCACACACACGGACGGCAGTGCTCGTCACGGCTACCTGAAGCTGCCATGTTGTGATACATAATGGACCACTACTCTGTTAAAACCAGACAACCATCCAACAAAGTGAACTGACTCAAGTTCCTCCGTCAGATCCACCCAAAGTTCCATAAACACGGGGACAGAGATGAACCTGTAGCAACGATTATGAACTGGAAACTCAACTAAAGCTAACTATGCTAAGCTGACACGCCGACACACAGGCTGGGCTAAGAGCTTATGCTAACCATTCCATATAAGGAATAATAGACCAAGTGAAAAGATTAAAAGAACGCATCTTACTGCCATAAAACCACAGAGAGCCATATTTTTGTAATTATATTGCACGTGTTCACAGACAAAGAGGGTCCCATTAGACTAATGTAACTATTGAGATTATTACACCAAAATATACTGAATGATTAAATCATCAGCTTGATCTGGTTTAATTATAGGAAATCAGAGTTATTTATCGATCATAACTTTATGTAACTCATTATCAGATAAATGAAACAAGATTCAGCAGCAGTAAAAACACTACTGGAGTTATTTGTGCTTTTCATGTGCTTTTTTTATTTTTAGAAAATAATTTAATTTTAAGTGAGGAAATAAATGAATTACATACAGTAACACTAATAGTGATCCACATGCACTAATATATTCTATAAAATATCAGCTCATGAACTCTGAGTCAGTAGATATTGTAGCTTTTTTAATGTGTTTAATGTTGATGTATTCAGATTTATTTGTGTTTGTAACGAACCTGTTTACACTTTAAGTTGGGAATTGTTTTATTTATTTATAGTTTTTTTTATTTATCATGATGTTTATCGCTATCATGATAAATACCAGAAATTATCGGGATATTTTAAATTTTTTTTTAGTCCCTATCGCCCATCCCTAGAACACACTTGTTGAGTTGAACTGAGGAGATGAAATTGACTGCACTGATAAATGTGAAAGGGCTGCAGTTTGCATGTGTAGGGCCTCTGATTTTCCACGACTGCGGAAAACGGACAAAAAAATGGAATTCATGTTCTGAAATTAAGAAAGCAACCTGACCCTGTTTTTTTCTCTTTACTTAAAGCTGCACTACCTGATTTTTTAATCATGACAGAGGGGCAGAGCTGAATTCAAACCATAAATCCCGTCCCCCACTCTGATAATCCCTCCCAGTTAGGGCTGGGCGATTTTGCCTAAAATAAAACTCCAATTTTTTTAAAGAAAAAAATTGAGTTTTGATTCGATTTTCGAATTTTTCTTTCAATGCACTTAAAAATGACTGCAAACATCAGATATATTGTCAAAGGTTTATTGCTGTGATTGCATAGAACAAGAAAAAGTGTAACAGCAACTTCACAGTGGCTTAAATTTTTTGATTAAGAAATCAGATAACTACGTATTTTATAACATTACAATAAAAAATAATAAACTCTTCCTTTAGCATAGTGCAAATAAAAAAATAAACATGCCTGTGACACACACACAAGGGTAAACAAATGTAAACTAGGAGGGGGCTGGCTCACATTGCATTATGGTAACGCACAAGGACAGAACGCAAAAAAGTCAGAAAAAACTGTGGTGGAAAATTTAAAAAAATATTTTTTTTTCAGAAACTCAAATTTGCAAAATAAAAATCGTTTTTATCTACAAATTCGAAATCCCACACGAGTGCACTCCCGTTAAAACACACAAAATATAGAAAATGGAACATTAGATTACCTGTCTAGAAGGAAAACAGCCACTGTCCAAAGTTAGTCCAAGACTGAAAACAAGTTTGCACTGTGTACGCGCTTCACTATATATCACGACAGCCAATGAGAAGGCTCCTTCGTGGGCTCTGCTCACGCCTCCTTTCTCTAAATCCTGTGAGTAGGGCTGGAGGGGGTGACCGCCAAGACTTTGTCTTCTGGGGTTTTATTAACTAAAATACTTAATTATAAGGCACAGACAGCACGCAGATGTACGATTTTTTCAGAAATAATTACTTTTACGATATACTATATGATGCTAATAAGGATTTGTTTCA
Source organism: Gouania willdenowi (assembly GCF_900634775.1). Lineage (NCBI taxonomy): Eukaryota > Metazoa > Chordata > Actinopteri > Blenniiformes > Gobiesocidae > Gouania > Gouania willdenowi. The sequence goes on along the minus strand of NC_041061.1, from coordinate 24,849,073 downwards.
ATTAAAGAAAATAAATTGAGTACCTCACCTTTAAAATTGGGCCCCACATGTTTGTTTTCAGACAGTACCACACATTTACATGCTACTTTTCACCATAAAATGGTTGAAATAAAGTTTAGAAAGTGTGAGAATTCCACTTCCACCTACAATTTTGTTCAACATCTCAATTCTGAAAATGAATGAGAGCTTCATCTGGAGTGTGTTTTTAATGTGTTGTGATGAACAAGTGGTCCACATTATTATGACTGCACTCAAATGTGAAACAACCCTGGTACAAAGACAGATTGAGCTGATGGTGTCTTGGCACAATTGGTGATGAGTTTATCTGGTGATATGTAAATTCTCTGAAGCATATAAAATGTTAAATTAATAATAATTGACTCTCGCCTGTAAAGTCATGTAAACAGCAAAAGATATGGAAAAGTATAAAGTGACGCAGAAATGGGTAAACTGAACGCAATTTATGAAATTTTGAAAAAGGAAATCAAAGGCTTGATACGTAACCATAGTTTACAAGGCCCTAACCAGCAGGACTCAACTGTTTTATCTTTTCTAATCTATAGTATGAACATAATGTAATTCATACTTTTATTGTTTTTTGTGTTGTTTCTTTACATATCATACAATGTGTTAAAAAGAAAGAAAAAAAAAAAGACCTTTTGTGTACTAAAGACAAAAAGAATCTTGCTGGAATTGTTACGCGAAAGTAAAGGAAACTTCAAAGGAAACATCAAAAGTGATCAGCAGACGAAGACTGGCAGTCAACAGTCAAAACATGTCAGGAGAACAAAGTGGATTTCCTGAGGAACAGTTGTCTAAATAAATGAAACCATAACATATTATTCAAAAAGAAGACATAACGAATCTTGCTGGAATTAAACTTCTTTCTTTGCGATACCTTGTTGTTGAAGATGGATCTCTTTATTACAAATAATACCTTTGCTGCCTGCACAACATCAAAACACAGCTGTATAAATAGTGTGTTTTTTATTAAGTTTCATCTCACACTCTCTTTGTTGCTTTTTAGATGATGAACGAATCATCGCCAAAACCGCACACGGTGAAGAGCGGTCCTCCTCCTCAGGCTGGCTTGACACCCATCAGGCCTCATGATCACATTATCCCCTTAAGACCAATGCTTAGTTTCCCTGGTCAAGGTATGCTCCTGTAATTTATCCTTTCAGCCACTTCAAAAGTGTCACTTAAACAAATCTAATGCATTGTTCATGCAAATGACAGTTTTTAACCTGAAAATACATTAATGTTGTGTGATCATTGGGCTGAACTAAGCACTAAACACTTTAAAGGTCCAGTATTATGCTATTTTTCACCTATTTAAGAATCCTAACAACATAGTATTTGAGGTTTATTTTCCCAACCTCGCCTGATTTCCTGTAGACGCCGACATCATGCCTCTCTCTGATCACCATAAGGATTGTCTGTTGCTATCCACACATTCTTGTTATTGTTTTCAGCCACAAAACTGCACTTTATAGTAAAACACATGGCTATTTGAGTGGCTATTGTGATTGTTAGTCAGACAAACGCTGCTCCACGGTGTAACGCTGCTCCACGGTGTAACGCTGCTCCACGGTGTAACGCTGCTCCACGGTGTAACGCTGCTCTCCGATGTATGTTTATCACATCAACAGCTGCTACATTGCTTTCTTGTCATCCTCCTCACCTCTAACCACAGGAATAGTTCATTTAAGGTGATGATTATTTGTTTTGGCCAATCGTTGCATTGCATTGAGTCACAAACACGTCAGATCATGTCAAAGGCGAAACGAGACAATATAACGGTTACTGAAAATTAGGGGTGTGTAGTGCCTGGCATCTGGCGATACGATTCGTATCTTGATACGTAGTTCACCATACGATACAATATATCCTGATATTAAAGTATAAGGTGATTTATATATGAGACTTAAAAAACAACTAATCTGTAAATGTGCACATCTTCATGAGAACATTATGTATGAAATATATTTTATTGGCATCTTTTACACTTTAACATGCCATGTGCCAACAACTTAAAAAAAACAACATACAGTCTGCCTGTGGCTTTTAAACCAACTTTGACTTTAGTTCAACATGACTTTAGTGCAATGTAACTGAGGTATATGCCTCGAACAACAAATAAATGCAGAAAGTTAGTATTTTCTTTTTAGATTTTATTGAAAAAACACAAGCTGGTCAACATGATCAGGTTTCAGTGTACTTCTTTGTGCAGTTACAATGTCTCCTGCAGTGGAAAATACTTTCCTGGTTAAATAAAGGTAAAAAAAAAAAAACATGCAATAAAATAATATATTTTTTTTTTTATTAAAAAAAATCGTTAGGAATGCATTTAGAATCGATCCGAGAAACGCGCGACGTAATATCGCGATATATCTCCACTTCAATTTTTTTTAACACCCCTACTAAAAATGGAACTGATTGTCAGCGATCACACTGTACTAGTCCCTTTATCTGTGGATAACTGTCAGATTTGATTTCAACACTTTTAAAGTGTCTATATGGATCCACACCAGAGAGTGTTAATTTAACTCTTTTTGGAGAGTTGGTACCTTAACTCTAATTAAGTGTCAAATACTAAATCTGTCTGGAGTTAATAATTTAACACTTAATAACACTAACTCAGTGTTAGAGTCTATATATTAACTCTCCAAGAGTTTTTTTCTTTTAACTACATAAGAGTTATTTGTAAATAATACTAAAAAAGGTATACATTTTGTTTTTAACTTTTAGAAATTCCATCAATGCAAATAACAGCATTTTCATTATTATTATTTTTCAAACATTATGCATGGAAGTGTTCATCAGGATAAGTACACCCTCTGTGAAGAGTTGAGACTGAAAGCTGAATTTCTCCATAACTGAAAGAAATTAAGAGAATTAAAATGTCATAAACTATTAAAACCACCAATTCAAGTTGTTCAATGACTCTATACCAATTTAAATTGCGCATAAATACAAACCCTCTTGAAGAAACTGGAGGAAATGGAAGCATTCATCACTTTGTGGAACTTTAATGTACTTCTGCACTCCCCCATATTCCACCTTTGCAAGCATCTCCTGCGTGGAGATTAAAAAAGAGAATCATTATGAACCAGAAGTTGTGTAAGCCCAAGCATTTTACAAGAAGACAATTGTAGATACTATTGTCCATCTTTGAAGGCAATTTTATACTCAAAAGTAAGTAAATAACTTTTATTTATATAACGCTTTTCGCAGATAAAAATAGAAAGTGCCAAAATAAATACAAAACCTCAGCCTATTTTATTTTTACCTAAACCGTGTGCACAAAGCTCTGAAGGGATCTAAATGTTAACGTAGAACCCAATCAGAACATCTGTCTTCAAGTCATGGCATAACTGTATGTCAACCTTTCACGATCTGAAAATTGCTTTAGGTGTACAGTAGTCCCTCGCTGTTTCGCTGATTTTTTTACAGTGCAATTTTGGATGCACTTTTCTTTACAGTGTATGAACGCGCATTGTGTTCTGCATCCTGATTGGCTAATACTGCGTTAACCCACCAGCGACACATCCAACTCAGTGAGTTTCACTGCTTGCTGAAGCGAGGAGCTGTTCTCCTCTCATAAACATAAACCACCAGTGAAAAAAGCTGGTGTGATTAGCGGCTAATGCTATGCTAGCTCAATGCTACAGAGGGAACTTTTACCTGCTACTAACACCTCCTCTCTGATTCTCCTCCACGCTTAATCCGTCCTAGTCCGGTCCTTGTTATAAAGGGCGTGTCATACAGCTCTAGGTGGTCACACACAGCTTTTACTCCATGGTTGAATGGGTGAACAGACCAGTGTCCGTGTTGACTTGACGTCATCGTCAACAAAGACTCTGAATTCACCATCAATGTCTGATCACTAGCAGTAGTGTTGTATGTTTGAAAACAGGTTTATGTTTTAAAATCTACGAAGTTTTCAACTGTGAGAGTGTTTAAACAAGAGAAATGTGGTTTTACAGCCTTAAAACATGTATAAAAATAGTAAAAATACAGCTGACGACCTATAGCGGGTTATTTTTAGAACGTAACCCCCGCGATAAACGAGGGACTACTGTATTTAAGTTAGCCAAATATTTGAATGTTCACCTGCATGGTTTTTTAAAACTATAGTTTTGCCTGCAAACAATGAACTTCAGCGTGCTAAACCAGACTTATATGCCATATCACCGAGCAATGTGGCTAATGCTTATCACACAGGATGGTCTCAGCCCAAAATAATAATGACAAATAAAAACATCTCAGATTAAAATGACTTACCAAGCGTGGAAAACACCTCAGTCATGTGGAAAGCAAATTGTTCTAAATGGTCGCTTCGGTGAGAGCCTGTGATGCTGGGGGCGGAGTCAGTGAATTTCCTCTTTTAGTGTTACAGCCACTGTGGGAGTTTAGAGTTAAAAAGTCAAGAGTTATTGTTTCCATTGTAACACCTCCAGATTTGATATAGAAACACTCTGTTTTAACACTCGATTTTAACTACTATTATAATACACCCCAGAGTTACATAAAAAGAATGTGACTCTATTAGAGTAAAATTAACTCTGTTTTTGTACAAAGTCTACCAACACCAAAAATTTAACACTTTTGAATTTACTGTGAGTCTGACTGGTTCTAAACTCCCTGGTCCATCACTGTGGGATCAGATGTTGATCAGTCTCTTACTGCTCCCTGGGTGCTACACCGTAGCTGCCCTCTGCTCCTCAGGGAGGAGTTAAATACAGAGAACACATTTTGTGTATATAGCATTACTTATATGACAAAGTATAATGTATATTCTATATTAAACCACCTGTGAGGTAGCTTTAGAGGGAGGAGATCACATTCGTAATGGGTAGGAGGAGCCAGGACTGTCAGGAGGAGGAGTTTCCCCCTTATGAGTCATAAGGAGGCAAAAATCCAACTCACCCATTTGGGGCTGACTTATTACAAAATGTGGAATAACAAGGGTGGGAGGAAAGATAACTTTTTCAACTCTGGCTCTCTGTATGAAACTAAAGGAATGTATATCATTGTAGCAAAACCATTATAAAGTAAATTTTTCATTACACTGCTCCTTTAAACATGTTTTTTGTTATACATTTTCACTACAGGGTTCCCTTTAATGTCTTCATTTTCAGTTTCTTGGTAGTTCCAAAAAGAGAAGTTTTTGTTCCTACACATTTAATCAAAGGCTTTTCTATGCTAGGTAAGGACCTTAACATCAACACAATTCCATCATTTGTGGGGACGACTCCACTAGTGTTCCAGGGTCCTGCTCCACAACTCCAACAACCTGCACCAGTGATCAGAGTGATGCAGCAACCGCAGCAGCTGCTGCTCCGCTCTCCTGTTCTCTCCACGTCTCAGCCTATCCGTGCCTCCTCCATCAGCACAGCAGGGCTCAGCCGCCTCCCACCACAGACTGTCCTCCTCCCAGCACAGCAAAGCCCAGGCCCTTCCACCTCCACAACTCCCAGCTTGCGCTTTGTCACCTCCCCACACACTGTTGGTTTGGATAGTTTATCGGCCTCCACCTCCAGATACTCCAGCATCCTTCCTGCTAGCCAGCAGTTCACTTCGTCCTCCAGCTTCAGCCCAACAATCAACAAAAACACTCAGCAGGGTGTGAAGGCTCCCATGGGCAGCGCTACCGTTGACTTTAACAACATCTATTGCTTCATCAGTGGGATCCAAAAACACAGTAGAGCCCATCTTCTCACACCGATGGGTGAGTCAGACTCCTTTTCTTTTTTTTTTTTATCTTTTTTTTTTTCTTTTTCTTTAATCCTTTTATTTTCACAGCTCTGAGTTTTCTACCGTTTTTGAGCTCATGCCTGACATGCTCCTGTTCAATTATAGTTTTTTCTTCCGTCTGCATTAACTCCTCCTACACATTTGTCTGATTTTGAAGAAGCTGTCAAAAAAATTTCAAAAAGTTCCCAAGATTTATGCTATCGCTTTTGTGATTTGCAACTTTTAAACTTTTTGATTTACTCCATTTTTTCTTTCCCATTCAGTTTTATTTCAAATTTTAGTTTATTCAACTTTTAACCCCTTGTGACTGTGGGGGAGTGTAGGAGGTGAACATTTTCCATGCAGGACTTGAACATAACATTTGTTGTCAGTGTGTGTGTGGGTGCGTGGCCCTTTAACTGCTAATGAATGCGCTGGTCGCTCGACCAGTGTGCGAAGTGAGAGAGCGCCCTGAGACCGGAGCAGATCGATTATAGTCCCATGTCATAATTAATGACTGCTGTGAAGCAACTACAAGAGAGTTGGAGATGAAGCTGTGGAGGCAGACCACACTGGAACCATGTGAAGCCTCCATCAGCATTAGCATTAGGAGGAAACACATATTTACTGACTGGCATTACAAAACTTACCGATGCTTATAGTCCGTATACACAGGAGCACAGCGGAGGTGGGGCGCACACACACGCACTTCTGTGTCCTCCACCGCCCTGAAACGGACAGAAGTGTCCCCTATGAAAGCGAAATGAAACGGGAGCGCATTGCTCTGCTCTAAGACTCTTCATTTTAACATGCTCGGGCTGAATAGACAAAACAAGCGTGCACACGCATACAAACACACACACACAGACAGACACTAACAGCCGACCTGCCCCCGCTTTCTGATCAAGTAGACTGGGGAAGTCCTGCGCCCAGCTTCTCTGCTCCAACCGATTGACATTTTTACAGTTCGCGCATAAGTTTTCACCTTTGTGCACAAATGCCAGTGAAATAATGCCGTGTCATGTAAAGCCCCTCCCCGCCAGAGAACTTACACAGTCAGTTGTGATCTCAGCGGCAGCTCGGGGCAGAGTGACAACCGTCACTCCGCATCCAGACTGTAAAATTAATTGAATAAGCTTCTCTTAGGTTTACATGCAATTTATCCCATCTGTTATCAATCTCCCGCTGACACCAGTGTGTGGGGCGGACCGTGTGCAGTCACGGGGATCTCTTTGACCAAATGATGCCAAAAAAACCTTACATACTGCAGCTTTAAGTTTTTGTTATTTGTTAACGATTAACCAGTTAACCACGAGCATTCCTAGTTGCCACTTTTGTTCTTGCAGTTATTCCATAAGATTTAAGTCACAGATAAAACCATGTAAAGTGCTGACTGGCATCCTGTGGCAGATAGTGGTTTGTGTTTAATGTGTCTGTGGAGTTTGAGTGAAATTAGCATACTTATCAGTACTTGATCTGTAATAAGGCTTATCTTTCAGAGAGTGCCATTGTGTTGGACCTTCTAATGTCTCTGCCAGAAGAGCTGGAGCTGCTGGACTGCAACAAACTGAAAAGACACATGATCCAGGTAGATTCAGCAGCTTTTCACTAAGTACATTTGAATATCAGCTCGCCCAGTTAGAGAAATGATAAGAAAATGTTAGTATGAAAAAGACAGGAGAATTTTGTAATATCATCCCTCGTGCAGACAAACCATTGGTCATGTGACACCGACATGTCTGTCTCTGTACAGCCATGATATCCACAAGCAGTGATGCAATGCCAAACAGACGGAAAAATGGATTTCATATTCTGAAACTGAAAAATCTTTCAGACTCGTTTATGTTTTTTTTTTTTCTCACATTATTTCAAATCAGGCCCAACATGACTTGTAAATGCCTCACATGGTTGTTTAGGGACAATCTGATGCTTATACAAGCTATTTCTAATTGGAAAATAAGTGACCAGACCAGTATGTCCATTTAAACTGATAATCTCACACACATCTCATACAACTTACAATGGTGAGGGTGTTATGCAGCGTTTCATCTGAAGTATTTTAATATGTTGTGATGAACAAGTGGTTTAGATTATGTCTGCTTTCTAATCTGAAAAGGGACAAAGACAGGTTAAGCTATTGGTGTATTATTTTACCTCAGGCATGTCCAAAGTCCGGCCCGTAGACAAATTACAAATGGCCCGCAGTCTGTCATAAAATGTTTAACATCTGGCCCAACGGCACTGTCGACATGTAAACAACACACATACAAAATGCAATTTTAATGTTTCACCAAAGGATGGCAGCAGCACTGCTGCCCTCTGGCTGTGAGACACTTGCTGTGACTCTTTCCAGCAATTTCTAAAATGTAAATAAAAAAAGGAAAGTTGACTGTGAGGGCAGCTGTTAGCTGGACAGGTGGAAATTGGACTATTTTTTTTCCTCCACTGAAATACAAAACAACTGTGTTTGCTCAATTTGCCAAGAGACTGTAGCTGTTTGAGAGGAATTCAATGTCAAGAGACACTATAACTATTCGAAACATGCTGTGTCCTACGACATGCTGACAGGGAGCGACCACAGCAACAAATAGAAGCAGCTGGAAGATTTTATAAAGTCACAGCCGTGATTTTTCCCAAGAGCCCCTGAGTCAAATGAAAATACCACTAAGGCGAGCTACAAGGTGGTGGTGTCAAGTGCCGAATACTGCAAATCTTTTGCCAATGGTGAAAAAATAGTAAAATAGGAAAACATTATGATTTCCTATGAAATTGTTTCAGAAGTGGTCATTTAAAAATAAAACAATTGCGTAAAATAAGAGAAACCTGAGTATTTTCCTACTTTTTTAAGTTAATTCTAGTCATCCGTCATTATCTTTCCCTCAATTTAAAGTGAAAGTGGGGAATTGTATTATTTTAACTTCAGATTATTCAGTAACTTTGAAGTAGCTCGTGGTTTTAGAAAGTTTGGTGACCCCTGCTCTAGTGTGCATCCCATAATCAATGTCCTATACAAACAGTGTGCTTCATAATCTAGAAAATTCAATCAACTAAATAGAATAATACAACAATATAAAATGAATGAGTTGGGGGGGGGGGTTCATAACAATCCCAATATTACTGCTGGTACCACGTATTACCTAATTTTAATCTGAAAAGTGCGTCTTCTGATCAGTCTTTGTAATAAAATGAAAATGAAATAATAAAATAAAATGTCATTTCTTGTCTATACAGTGTCTGTGAGTTTGTGAGGACCTAAATAATAAGTTTTGGCTTAAAAAAAAAAAGCTCTCAGAATAAATACCAATATGAGCATCAATACAGGAAAGAACAAATGGTTTGTGTATTTGTTGCATTTTGTTTTGTGAGTTTTTAGTCACATTGTGTTTGAGTCATCACACACTTTTTTCTTTTTTTTTATATCATTTGGAAATTTGTGTGTAATTCAAATCATGTGTGTTTTGGTTATTATTTTGTGTGTTCTTGTCATTTTGTGTATTTTTCTGTCACCTTCTGAATATTTGTTGCCAATTTGTGCATTTTTGGAGTCTGTATTTTTATTCTGTGAAATTTTGTTGGTATTTTTCTGCCCTTTTGTATATGTGGTCTTTTGTGTGTTAACCACGTTTTGTGTTTAAGCGGTTGTTTTGTGTATCTTTGTTAACATTTTTGTATATTTGAAATCTTTTTATGCACTTTTTGTGTACTTTTGTTGACATATTGTGCATTTTGCGTCATTGTGTGTTTTTTTTTTACTTTGTGCATTATGTTGGGCTGCAAGTTCCATTAAATTTGAATTCCACTATTTGGAAGATGTATTTTTGGGGGCCACACAAAAAAGATCAAAGGCCACACGTGGCCCCCAGGGCCTGATCTACTGGCTTTTCCTTGGTTGCCTGGATGTTGACCTCGGCTCTTTTGCAATTGAATATTTTTACACTGAAGTTTGATGCCACATTGGCTACGGTTACATGATGTTTTTAATTTAGAAATAATTATTCCAAATGAAGTGTTCTGTGTAAGTTGACAGGAAGGTCCCAAAGGTCTTTTCTGATGCTTTGGGTTTTCTTGATTTTTTGTTCCTGTGACTTCAGTGTGTTTACTTGCCATTTGATCTTTCATTGTTAGGAATGTCCTTTCAGATTTTGGAAGAGCTTGAAAATATGTTTGAGAAAGTATCAGACCTAAAGATGCCCCCCTACAGCTTTCCCACACGAGTGGAAACCAAGGCCCCCTGTGCGTTAACTGCCGCTGTCTAAACTCTTGGTTTCAGGTGCACAAGTTTCTCTCTGGCCGGCCCAACTCGCAAAGGACCAAACAAATGTACGAGGATCTAAAACAAGGATATCATGCACAGATTGTTGCACCAAGTGCTGAAGACCCAAACAGCCAGAATGTTCCAGAAGGGGAGGACGAGAACCTGCAGTCATGTGAGGCTGCGAGCCACCCAGCACAGACTGACAACACGTCAGGCAAGGATGAGATGATGGTTCCTCCTCTTAACCCTTTTATGATACCTCTTGATCTCCTGAAGCGTAGAGAGTACGAGCTTGAGTAATCTGTGAAATAATGTACATTTTAATGTTAAAAGGCCTCAAGATTAAGCATGGATTTATCTGCTGCTTTCTTTCAGGTTTGTTTTTTTTAATAACAAGGAATAAAAACTATATATATATATATGTGTGTGTTTGTTTTTTGGCCACTATTTCAGTTCTCAGAAAATATTCACAATAGATAATAGCACTGCATGTAGAAAAATCTTTGATTGTTTAAACATTGGTTGATATTAGTTATCTCTGTGTTTCTCAAATGGGGGAACGTGTACCCCTCGGGTGGGGTATGCGATGTCACTACAGGGGGTACTTGAGAAAGAGAGAGGGAGGACAATTAACAAATAGAAGCATAAAAAATATGGGTTTTAGGTTTATTTTTAGTTAAAAATGACAATGCTAAATATTAAAAGCGATGTAGCACAATCAAAAAAACACGCACTTCCCTTTACTTGAAGCAGTGTGCTGGATCGAAAAAGGTCCAAAGTAGCTATGAAGAAACTAAGGTCCGCACCACTGCATAGTTTGCTCCCATATTCATTCCAAATATTAAAAAGACTCAAAATGAGAGCAAAAACACACAAATTAAGAGAAAAATATACTGAATAATAAAAAGAACAAACAACAAAATGACACCAAAAACATGCATGAAGAAAGAAAAAACTTACGACACACAAAACGGAAACAAAGACACACTGAATGAGAGGAAAATAGACAAGATCACGACAAAATACACAAAAAAAACAGAGAAATTTTCAAAAAAAACATCAGAAACACAGTGAGAGAATGATTTAAATCAGTGATTCTCAATTGCTGTGCCGGGACCCAAAAGTGGGTTGCAGACCTGTACTGGGTGGGTCACGGACAGCTGGCTAAAAATAAATAAATACTTACTCTCATGTTGGACTTGTCTTTTATTTTGAAAGAAACTTTTCTTTTGACAGGCATGCTGTGAAATGCATGTTGCACAGGAAAATATATAGATTCATGTTTTTTAAAAAAAAAAGATTGTGTGTTTTCAACATCTATTTTTGAAAAGCTAAATTTGGTTGGTTGAATTCTTTAAAAAATAAAGAAAATATAATAATATGATAATAAAAAAGAACAAACAAAATTACACAAAAAACGCAAACTCACTCCATTCATTCCATCATTATGTTCTATAGTTGTTTTTCCATAGAATTCTGAGCAAGATCTTTTAGTGGGACAAAGGGGGTCCTTGCATTCAAAAGCTGAATTACTGGGTTATTTAATAGATTATAAAAACAACAATAAAACGTGTAAAGCACAGTCTCACAGTGCACATTGAGAGAAAACCTATTCATTCACCCTTAAAGCCTCTACATAGTACAACAAAAAACTTAATGGGTAAGAAAAAGTTGTTGTTGGAAGAACTGGATAAAGGACATGGAGGGGCTAAATGGGATTATTTGGTGATATTAAATTAAATTTAGTCTTGATGTATTTCTTTTAAAAGACAGAACTAATGCCAAATATAAGTTGGATTCTCCAACATAATTCAGCAATGTTTTGGTGAAAGGGGTAATTTTTTAAAAAAAAGGTGACACTTTGACATTTTACTTGTTTATAACCTGGAAGGTCTGTTGTTTACTGGGAAAAGACTTAATGCCTTAAACACTACCATTGGACCCTTGGGATTAACTGGTTCCTTCTGGCCATAACAGCTCTCAGGAAATTCAGTCTCAATGTATTCAATCATAAACTATTGAACTGGAGTTATTGGACCAATATGAAATTAGCTACACTTTGATAAAGCAACAGTGACACCTGTTGGAGGTATCCCTTGGTACATTAAGCTGCTCCAGTGGTGGAAAACTACACATATCTGCTTTAAATCAAATGTTATTTGTAGTTTTATAAATGAATGGAAGCGATGGCAAGAAGGGCAACATGTGAACTTTTAGCACACAAAGTGATGTTGTGTGGTCATTTGACTCCTGCTCCATATGACTTTGTTTAATGTTGTTCTGCTATTTATATTGCTAGGCATCTTTAAAAAAAAAAAAAACTTTTTAAATTAAATAAAAAAACAATCATCTCTTAGCACTTACGAAGTATAAAAAGTTACATTTAAGTGAATAAGCCATTTCCACACGAGCAATAGATAAGAATAGAGAGGAAACCATTTTTATTTGTTTATTTTAAACAGAAGGAAACCTCCATCAGAGGCAGACTCAGATGGAGACAATCTGCCTCCATCAGTTGGACTTAATGGAAAAAGACAGAGAGAAAACATCAAGACCCTATGCTTGTTGGACCAGGAACCATCAGCTCAAAAAGGAACGCTGTGGAGTTTAGATTTAAACTTAAAGAAGCACAACAAGAAAACTGGAAAATCCCTCAGACGGGTAAGTATTCCATTCAGAGTCTGATTTTAATCCTTTTTCTTTTCCTTTCTTTTTTTTCCCTTTTTTTTTTTTCTACATCATGCACATCTGGCTGGCCAAACTGTCCCAGCTGGGATGGTTGCAGCGACCTGTGAAGTAAATAAATAAAATGACAGAAGTGATTGTTACCAGTGACGAGATGGCAGAGCCAGCCACTACCATCACAGAAAAGGAACCAATGCAAATTCCAGGGGTCAAAATTTGAAAACCTGTTGAAGTTATCTTACTCCTTAAAACAGAGCAAATAGAGTGATGAGTTGAACTAGCAGAAAGAAAGAAAAACATTGAATAAAGAGAAAATACCAGTGCGCTGCAGATAGGAGAGATCAGGAAGCAGTTATGGGACACAGGCTTGATCACCCTGTAGTTGGCCACCTTTGATGAGGAAGTCTAGTGTATAAAAGGCCCAAACACCCCCTGATTCAAAGGAACACCACTGATGATGCATTCTCAAATGGTAAACCTCATGTGGCTCCCATCTTTTGGCACAAAGGACGATTTAACATCACGTCCCATGTGTTTAATCATTCACCAGTGTTTCTAACCTTTATAAACAATAGTAGCTTATATATGTCAACATGTACAATTTACTGTGACTTAGAACAGATTTGATGCCATTTCCAGCAAATATAGACCTGCTTTCCCCCCCCGACATTCTACAATTAAATATCATCAGAGATGCAACTAGTAAAACTGAGTAGTGAACTTTTCCTTTTTTTAATTTTTTTTTTTTCTTTTTACCTGGTTTACACATGCTGTCAAAGAACATGTAGTCAATACTACATATAGTGTAATCTTTTTACAACAGCAATGCACGTTTTGTTATTGAAATTAAATAAACTAGTACAGTGCCTGTTGGAAATATGAATTCATATAGTGGGAGCTTAAGTAGAGTTGTCAATCATGGGTGTATGTACTCTGTAGTGTTATAAAGGGGTTTATTTGCGGGTGCAAAGTAAAATAGCATGTGCAATTTCCCTGGTTTAATTCTATGGGACATGCGCATGATAAATGTTTGTTTGCTTTTTTACTAATTTTTATATTTTATCGTTTGGTGTATTTTTCTGTAATGTATATTTTCCTGAATCATTATGTGTATTTTTGTATCTTTC